>NW_025791658.1:8606682-9218568 GCF_921293095.1 Ischnura elegans | reverse complement strand
AGATTGCCTTCATTAGTAGTTGGCAAGTTGTACCTTTGAATGAATGAGGAAGAAAAGTTTGTAAGAATGTGTAACATTTTTATGGCGGTGTGGTTAGCATGTGAGAATCCCCTTGCATGTTGATGATTGATCACCCCCTGCCAAACACCCTAGAGGTGACTCATAGCCCCGTCGCCACTCCGGTCGCCAATGGCTACCCATATTGGTAACGCTGCGTTATAGCATACGGAGCTTCTAACACTAGGTCGCCAGTCTCCCGTTGCCACCCAGTAAGTACACATCGCTGGACAATGGGAAAAAAACGCGAAAAGCTCTTGCTACTGAACTCGTTACTAAGTTAGTTAGCCAGCGCGACGCCAGCTAATGTCGCTGGCTACCTCGTCTAATAAGAGCCGAAATGTATATGTTGCGATTTAACGGCTCTGCAGAGCTTACGGGTGAAAGTAAAAAGAGTTGGGGGAAGGGGAAGGAGGGGAGGAGAATGAAGACGGGAGAATCTAAAGTTTGTAAAGAAATTATAACGTTCGCGGAAGCATGCCCAAGGAGTTGTTTTAGCGGCTTCAACTGACACCACCTACTCTGAATTGCAACTCCGTCACTCTTTCGTGAACTCGTGGTGAATGCAGTTGTGAGCTGAGAATAGACCCCAGGAACTGGGGTGGAAGAGGCAGCTATCAATTGCAACCACTAACGCCGATTTATTCTAGGTGAGTACGTAGTATTTACCATATTACTAAATTTGTTTCATTAGTTAATATATTTATTATTAGAATTTTTGGTTCTCAGATTAGATGTATGAATTTTGCGAGACTCTACACATAAGCTCACTTGTTGCATATTCGGTTTGTGGTGATCGGAGGATACTCTGCGTGGCGGGAATGAAGGCGTGACGCTACTTTTCCCGCCCTAGGGTGCGGGGGTCCAAGGGGCATTTCCGAGAATTTGGACCATGCACTGGGGTACACTCCCCTTTCCCGCTGCGACCCCTTCCCCCTCACGCGCACCCCCGGGAAGTGGACATATAGGGCAGAAATTCTGTCCCGCGTGGACAGTTTTTCATGGCAGTACAGTGAGTGCGTTAATGCTGGTGCCTGGGTTGGACGAGTTCGTCGTTCGAGGACTTCTGCGATTCTCCATCCGGGGACTCTTCGGGACCTTGACGCGGAAGCTGCGGTAGTTCTCGAGCAACAACTCGTGTGGGAATCGAACCGGGTACGACCAAGTCCACGACCATCAGCACCGCCTCTCCCTACTCGCCGCCACGTAAGTTCTATACCCAAGCATTCCACCTCCGTGCGCGCCAGCCTCAAATCCCCCCCCCCCCCCCCCCCCCCCCGTGAAAGTGTACGAACGGAATAACAGCGAACAATAAAAGCTGAGTTAGTTACTCCCAATGGGCATTTGATTCGCTCTCCCTTCGGGACCTTATCCAGGCAGAAGACCTACTAGTAGGTAGCAGTGTCGTCCCGTCGCGACATTTTGGTGTCACGTGAAAAATTAATTTATCCAAAATTCATTTTACTTTTCGGGGGCTTACTTTGCAGTGGATAATCTAAAGGACATTTACTTCGATTTTTTTGTTATTTTCGTTATTTTATTTTATTTTTGTGTGTGTTTTAATTTTGATATTACTTCAGTATGGCCTGGCCACAGGAAAATTTTCCTTTAGAACGAAACTCGAATCCATTATTTCGGCAGGAGCATAGCTCGCATTTAATTGATTTCTGTCTATCCGTATAACCATAACCCCAAATGATTCAGAGAATTTACCTCATCTGCCATTCCCTACACCTAACTCCGCAATCCCTCACACTCTTGGGGGACAAGTATATTTTATTCCGTTATCTGCTTCCCTGCATTTCCATTAATAAAGAAGTTCGAACTTAATTTCAGATCAAATTCATGATAGCCCTAGCTGGAGGAAAAAAAGGCCTGTTGATATCGCCAACATTGTGATGGGGACAATAATGACTAATTATTGTGCTGCTCATTATGTGTGGGATGGTGTCCATAAAAGGGGGAAAGGAGATAAATTAGCCCTGAAATCATCATTGCCCGTGCTGGAGAAGTGCCTCCAAGGTTTGTTATTGAATTTCTGAATTATCTGCTGAATTATAGTTGCTTAGCGATCCAAAATCGTTTCAATGTACCAATAAATTTTTTTCTTGCAGAGATCATGGAAAGAGTGAGCACACCTAATATTCAGGGAAAGGAGGTGAAGAAATGTGCGGGTAGATTTTTAACACTTGCACCATCACGGCAAGGCAAAAATGACCCGCCACTGGCATTTCCATGGACGTACAGACAGGCAGAGCCAATGGGGGAAGAGGCGAATGAAGAAGCCCATTAAAAATTTCATTTTTAAGCTTCAACATAAGTATGCGTGCTTTGCCTATTTGCCGTGGAATAATTTTCATGTGGAAACAATTAGTATATATGTATATTAGGGTGTCCCAAAAAAATCGAAGTCGTTTTTTTGGAACGCATACCCTCTTAATTTATTTATACGACGTCAAATCAAATGTAAATAAAATTTTATATGCGTAGGACCTCGGAAACCCGTGCCGACTTGTGTTGAAACATGTCAGTATTTGCGAAGGAAGACGCCGCGGAAAACCTTCCATATGATAACCCTATGGTGACTGATGCAGCAGTTTTACCTGAATAAAAATTTTTTTAAGCAATGGGAAACTTATATATGATGTTTGAACTTGGTCTGGTGACTAGTATGATGGCTGGTTTTTTTGATAACCAAGAAATACAAAGTATGCCGCACGGGCGGCGCGCCCAACGAAGGGTCCCACCGCAAGAAACGCACCAAAACCCAACACCTCAAGTTTGAACGCCCGAATGGAACTGACAATGAGATGGTAAGCACACAATTACTGCCACAATGTGCACAAATTAGACGAAGTACAAATGGCTAGACTCACAGGTGGCGCACCCTACAGTTTTCTTGATACCATGAAATACAAAGTATGTCGCACGGAGTGCGGCGGCGCGCCCACCGGTTAATGCGAATTTAGCGAAAAATGCACCACATTGTACAATTGTACATTGTACAAGGTGTGTAAATAAAGTAATTAGACTGATAGCTTAGTGTTAGATCGGGCAATACTGGTGACGCGGGACTTGGACGGGAGGCAGGTGAACATGTGATACGCCATCAGTGCGAGCTGGAACTCGCTAGATTCACGTTGGTTGTCCGTAGTGATTGTTTAGTGAAGCAGGTCTTGCTTGTGCGTTGTGAAAGCGTGTTAACGCGTCGATGTGTTTGTGTTCACTTGATATTTTGTAAGTAAAAGTATTGTTTTAACGGAAAGAGCGTGCGGAAGCCATAAAAGTTCGTTTTCAAAACGAGGTACCAGATGTTGTGACTGTTCACTGGGATGGCAAACTGTTGCCTGCTTTAGATGCTCGAAAATCAAAAGAAGAACGTCTTCCAATAGTTATTTCATATGCAAATAAAGAACAACTTATTAATGTGCCAAGGTTGGAAAGCTCTTCAGGAAGCGGACAGGCGCAGGCAGGCATTGTAGATGGGATCTCGAAGATAAAGTGCAAATTCTTTGTTGTGATACTACGGCTTCAAATACGGGTCATATCGATGGTGCCTGTGTGCTTCTTGAACAAAAACTTAATAGAAATATGATTATTTCTGCTTTCCGCCATCACGTGTATGAATTGGTGTTAAAAAGCGTGTTCGAGGTAAAAATCAGTCAAGTGACAGCAAATCCCGACATTCCACTCTTCAAAAAGTTCCGAGATAACTGGAATGGTGTCGATCCAGATAAAGCACAGTGCTTTAAAGGAAAGCTCGTATTGCACCTGACTGTTTCCGAAATTGACAATCTCCTTGAGTTTTACCGAACAGAACTGACGAAAGGAAAAGTCAGAGATGACGATCGACAGTTGATAGAGCTTTCTGTGACATTTTTAGGCGGAGAGACAAAGAGAAAATTTAAAATTCGACCTCCAGGTGCCATGCACCAAGCTCGATGGATGGCGAGAGCAATTTATTCCCTAAAAATATCATTACTAAGTGATCAATTCAAATTTACGATCAAGGATAAGACAGCGCTGTTAGAAGTTAGCCTGTTCATAGTGACATCCCATGTCAAGCCATGGCTCCAATGAGTTTTGGCAGTAAAAGCACCTTACCAAGATTTGTGCTTTTTGAAGTTAATGATGGCTTACGAAAAAATTGATAAAAGCATCTCAAAAGCAGCTTTAAAGAAGAAAATCCAGCATTTATGGTACTTGACTGATGAAATTTTTGTCTTGTCACTGTTTGACGTTGATTTGGATCAAGAAACTAAAGGCAAAATGGTTGAAAATTTAACCAAAGAGAATTTATCAACTCATGGCAAACGTTACATCCCATCTAAGGTTGAACTTTGCGGTCCATTGTATGGTAAGTTAAATAAGTAAATATAGAAGTTGTTTCTTTAGTTTTCTGTTTAGATCACAATTTTGTGAACTGACTTTCTCTTGTTATATTTCAGAGAAAAACATCTACGACTTCATTTCAGTCAGAAGCAAGTCATTGCTCGATCGCCTCAAAATTGATGACAGTTTTCTCCACGAATGTCCTGCTACGTGGTCAAGTAATGCATCGCTTCAAGAAGCCAGAGAGAAGGTTTCAATGCTGAGGGCAGTCAACGATGCAGCTGAAAGAGCGGTCAAGTTGATCCCAGACTTTCACGTAATCACGGTGGAGGAGGAACAAAAGCAATTTTTGTTACGTTGGGTACAAGAACACCGGAAGATTTATCCTGACTGCAAAAAGCAAACTTTAAAAAGAAAATTTAAAGAGTAATTTTATTTACTTCTCAAACAGTAGACACGATTTGGGCATATTGTTGTTTTATTTAATAAATAAGCATTAATTTCTGGAACCCTTCCATACTAACCCAGGACAAATTTTCATTTCTCATGTTTGGGATCAAGTCGGCACGTGTTATCATAAGTCAATCGCAATAATATTTATTATGTGAATTTTTTAGGCCAAACAGAAAAAAACAGAGGGTATGCGTATTTGATTTCGCGAAAAAAAAAATTTCCATTATGTCTTGGGACACCCTAATGTGTATTCTTTTCATGCTTTGTGTTATCATCATCAATCATTCCTCAATTACTTTTATTCGCTCGCTTTCACATTGTTTCTATAATATTTGCCATTTAATATGAATGTAATTTTTTATGAACATAAATTTTTACATTAAATACCTATATTACATTATTATTTTATACCCTCCTTCTTGGATTTATTTCCAAAATGAATGTACATAAGATTTCTCCTTCGCCTGTCCCTTAGGCCGGCCCTTATTTTTCAGAATTGCGAAAAATAAGGGCCAAGTTATGTGAATACAAGCTCCAAGTAGCTTTAACGAAATAGAAGACAAAAAGCCTGCTTAAAAACGGTACTTCCTAGATAGAGAGCAATTAAATAAATACTGCACCCCACGATCTTCTTTTTCTTTGATTTGGGAGATCAATATACACAAACAATATAAACTTGACACAAACACACGTTTTTCTGCAACGGCTAAATCACCTACACACATATGAATGTCATTTTCAGTAAGTACTTCAAATGATTTTTCAAAGCTGGTCGAATAAATAATAGCAAAAGTGAGATTCGGAGATAATTTTCCCAAATGATCCCCCTCCTCAGGAAATCATTCACTATTTAGCAGCATACATGAGAATTACGTAGGTAGCAGCTAGGTAATTTGCAGAAACATTACGTTGGGTAAGCCGCAATTAATTCACAGAAATACGAAAAATTAAGCAACTAAATGCCCACTACATAACACAGGGAAAACTTTTCCTTATGTGTAACAAATTTCAATTGCATGACACTTACTGATTGCTCACAGAGTATTTAATATTTAACTTTGGTACGTATAAAAACGCTGCCTCTTACAGTGTAGGTACACCAGAGGGCAGAATTCTTTTACGTATTTGATATTAATCTTTGACTTTTTTTCTCATGTTTTTCCCCCTAACGGCAGGTTTCTGCTCAAGTCAAAAAGCTTCCAATCAAAAGACTGGAACACTATCAACATACACTCCATAGTTCCCCGAAAAATCGACAATGTGGGAACAATGGGACACCATTATTCTGCTAAAAAAGGACAAGCCGGCTGAAAATGTTCACACGAAAGTTCAGTTCTCTAAGATAATTAAATTTAATTTTGCCTGGGTCAAAAGGAACTGAGAGAAAAAGAATTCGGCAGCGCAAAAAGTTTCAGTATAAAACATTATTATTATAGTATTCTACCGATTAAGGTAGGTTTCCATGGATGCTAAAGAGGTGATCTGGGAGCCTCCCTTTCCTTCCAGCACTGCCTTCTTTAATTCACAGTAAGGCCTACTCTCTTTCAACCTATCTAAAAATCCTATTCTTTTCCTTCCCCTCCCTAGTTTCCCCAACATTCTACCCTCCAAAACCATTTTCAACATCCCCTCACCGCTAAGCACTAACTCCATCCAAACCTTCTGTCTCCTGCATATCTCATCTAAAAGCGTTCTCTCCTCGCCAACCATATCAAGCACTTCGTCGTTCCTTTACCTCTCCGTCCATTTTACCCTCTCCATTCTTCTCCATACCCACATCTCGAACGCCTCCAATCTTCTCTCGTCTTCTTTCCTCAGAGTCCACGTTTCCGCACCGTAGAGAGCTACACTCCAAACCAAACTCTTCACTAACCTTTTCTTTAAACTCTTAAACAACGATCCTCTCAGAAGCTCCTTCCTGATCATGAACGCCTCCTTTGCTAATGCTATTCTCTTCCTGATGCCCTTACTACTGTATCCATTTTCCTCTAACGTACTGCCTAAATAGTTGTATTGCTCAACCTGCTCAAGTTTTTCACCACCCACCTTTATCTTGAGTCTCACATTCCTCGCTCGTGATGCTTTACAAAACCGCATTACCTTAGTTTTCTTGTGATTAATCCTCATCCCAAACTCCTCGCAACGTTCGTATAACGCATCCACTAGGGCCTGAAGCCCCCTTGCTGACTGACTGATCAACGCCTGGTCATCCGCGAATCTCACTGATTTGAACATCATTCCTCCCACTTTTATCCCAGCTTCTAACTCATCCCACGCTTCCCTTACCATCTCTTCAGCATACACGTTAAAGAGCAGTGGCGATAGAGGACAGCCTTGCCTCACACCTCGGCCAATGCTTGCCCACCCAGATTCTCCGTCCGCTATCCTCACTTGCGCAGTCTGGGCCATATACAGATTACAAATCTGTCGTCTATCCCTCCCGTCTACACCTATTCTCTTGAGTATATCCATTAACTTTACCCAGTTCACCCTATCAAACGCTTTTTCAAAATCCACGAAACACACATATACGTCCTGCTCATATTCTAGGTTCCTCTCCACGAGGGCCCTCATTATTGCTATTGCATCACGAGTTGACTTCCCTTTTCTGAAACCAAACTGATCTTCGCCCAAATACTCGTTTGCCCTCGCCTCAATTCGTCTGTTCAATATCCTCAGCACTACTTTAGCCGCATGGGATATTAGGCTGATAGTCCTATAATCTCCGCATTCCACAGCTTTCTTCTTTTTCGGAAGCGGAATTAAAACCGTCTCCACGAAATCCTCCGGCCAACATCCCTCCTCATAGATCTTGCGCACTAGTTCGAAAAACCTTTTCTTACCTTCCTTCCCTAGATTCTTCAGAAGCTCACACGGGATGTTGTACACGCCTACTGCTTTCCTAGCCTTCATATCACGGAGTGATCTCTCTATTTCTGAATCTAATATCTCCGGCCCAAGATTATCCTCCTCCACTGCACTTTCCTCCTCTAGAGTCATTCTCTCTGGTCTGTTCGTTCCGTCATACAGGTCCTCCACGTATTCCTTCCACCTACCCTGTACCTCTTCTCGCTCGGTTAGCATCCTCCCATCTTTAGCCTTAATTTTAGACATGGCTTGTCCTCTTTTGCCGACCGATATCGACTTAACTTTGGCGTACAACGCGCCTACTTCTCCATCCTTCTGGAACTTTTCCATTTCCTCGCACTGTCTTTTCCACCAAGCCTCCCTTGCCCTCTTAGTTTCACGTCGTAATCGATTATTCAATTCCCTATACATTCTTTTGCCCTGTTCTGTGTCCACGTTTTCCACTTCCTCCTCTCCTCCATTTCATTTACCATTGCCTCCGTTATCCACGGCTTCTTTATCCTTCTACTGTCAACGTAACCAATTGACTTCTCCGCCGCTTTGACTATTCCCTTTTTTATATTATCCCATCTTTCCTCTACCGTCTTGGTACTTTCAATTGCCCTTATACTAATGTCCACTAGCTCCTGATATTCTCTCCTCATACTTCCCTTCAGGGCTTCTACGTTCCATTTCTTCGCCTTTCTAACTTTCATAAGTCTTTTGAATCTTACGTTACGTTGAGTATAAAACATAGATATGGAAAAAATATCGCACGGTGAGGAGCAATCAGAAGGAATAGTACAACTCCAAAATGAGATCCACATTCAACGTCAAGGCAACACGAAATAACGCAATATTAAATTACAGGAAGCAAAAGAAAAAGATGGGGTAAAAATTTAAACCAAGGATGTAACTAAGCATGAGAAAATCATTTGGTTTAACCGGGATTCGTACTCGGATGTCTCGATTTGAGATTCGCCTTGGAAGAAGATGCCTTGTTGGCATAACTATAAGTTCACCCGACCGGTAACTTGGAGCTTTGAGTTCGAATCCCGTATGAGCTAAGTGATATTTTCAGGGAGAATTTCAATCTTAGAGTAAATTTGCACCCATGTGCGTGACAGCTTTCAAAGTTATTTGTTTTATGCAACGCTTTGGGGGCAACAAATTTCGAATATACAGAAACACGCAGTTATCTAAAAGGTGGCAAACAGCGTAACATTTCCTCCAAAATTTAGTGAAAAAGGCATTGATTATGAAAGTGGAAATGTGAATTTGAATAAGTCGGGAAAGAATGGAAAAAATATGAGGTCGACAATATAATGTGAAGGATAATTCATTATGGGCGCCAGGGAAAGGTACTCTTAACTTGAAAAATATATCGCGCAATATTACTGCAGCTTTGTTATGTACAAAATAAAATAGTAAAATTGTTATTCTCGCACAATTTTATGTAATGAATTATCGACCATAAATCTTAATGGCTCTCCGGCGCTTTCAAACTTTTGCATTATTTTTAACTTAACACTATTTGAACGGGAAGTTCTTGCTCAGGAAAAAGCAACAGGTCTCATAGAAATTCCGCGCACAACCCTCAAGGTTTGAGCCCCAAAGAATTGCAAATATTTCCGGCCAAAATATATAAGTTCCATGAATAATTCAAGTAGTGTAAAATAAAAAAAATTGCAAAGAATTGCAAATATTTTCGGCAAAAAATATAAGTTTCATGAACAATTCAAGTAAAGTAAAATAATGCTTCACTCCCGAAGGCGGTGGAAAAAAATATATACTTCGCGTTTGCTCGAGTCGGGTCCAAAAATAAAGCAAATATTCAATTAAAAAGGGAGAATTTTTAAAACAATTCGTGGCTCAAATGAATGAAAAAAATGGATAAAAATTCCCTTACCTTCTCTCTCCACCCGTCACGTCGTGTTTTTCGCACCTTAGAGCCTATTACACTTTCAAATTAAGAAGCACTAACGCCCCCTTTCAGATCCTGTACATTCACCCGGTAATAAATGTAACTGTATCGCGCACATAGCTGGGAGAATTGGAGGGAAGTAAAGGGTCCAATGAAAATGTTGGCGAGCATTCAGCATTCCAAATATTTTCGGTCAAACGGTGAGATAACGACTATCAAGCGGTGAAAACCACTTTCGACAACAATTGAAGGGGTGAGAACTGAGAAGCCAATGGGTACACGTGACTTTTTTTCTAAACAGAGTTCTACATCTACATGATCCCTGCGAGCCACCTATAAGGTGTTTGGCAGGGGGTGACCAATCACCAACATGCAGCATGCAAGAGGACCGCCACATGCACACCACACGGTCATAGAAATATTACGCACACTAGAAAAATATACATGTTTATTCATAAAAAAAATGCTAATGGTTAGTAATTCCTAGAGCAAATACATGCAAGGTTAAAACTACGAAAAAACATGCAATGAGTGATCCTAGCGAGCGTTGCCATTAATCCTTTCAATTGAGACTACGTTGCTATCCTTGATAGAACGAGGGAATTTTTAAATCTCTCTGTTTTGCAGTCTATTTCTTTTATTTTTTTCTCATGGTTAAGCCGTGGTCCCCTCGGCGATCCCGATCCCCTTTTCCACTCCATGTTTACACAGAGAAGAGACTCACTCGAATTCCTTGGCCACCAAGTTTTTATGTATTTTTAAATTCAATTTCTACAATTAATTCTGTTTAGATAAAAATCCCTCGTACTCCTCGACTTCTCACGCCCCTCAATTAGATTAAGCGTCTGATATTGTGGCAGCAGGAGGTTTTATTATCTCACGATCCTGTATCATACCCTAAATTCCACAAAAAACTGTAGAAAACTAAGTATCTCTCTCTACCTTAAAACCTTAGTTATACATGAGCAAATAATGTATCCAGATGATATAGCATTAAATAATTAGGTAAGTAGATAATTTTCAACCTTAGTTATATGTTGCACAAAAGTAACTTGAAAATTTACGTCCAATGCAAATATTCAATGTTAGGGAAATATAATCGTACCACCGAGCATCCGCGCAACTTTTTTAGGGAGAAGATCATCCAGGCCCATAATCCTTAATAAGTCATTCCATAGCAGAATATTATGCTGCTCAAATTTATGGCTATGAAACCATAGTTTTTAACAATGAGTAATTGTCCGCTAAACTTGCACTTAAATGGTGTTGGATCTGTGTAATTTCCTCGTATCATCCCTTAGACTTTTTCTTCACACACAAGGATACTAATCCTCCTGCATCAGCGTCAATAACTCCTTATCGTGCAATACAGAACACTTCACAGAAATCTTAGCAAGTTCACTTCTTATTTATATTAATTCGTCGAAAGGACACTTTTATTATCTGTATCGTAATACATGATAATAAACATGCTTTCGCAGTACTATACCGGTGTAGTTTATCAAACTGGATTTCATAAAACAATAACAATCAGAGCCAGAATCTGCAAAAACCAATTAAAAAACACATTTAGACCATCAAACGACAATTTGAAACATGACTTTTAATTGCGTAAGATCAAGATGCCAGAAAATTAGTTTTTAAATGGCATAGCCACAAAGCATAGCACTAAAGGTATCTCAAATAAGGATAAAAATCTTTTACCATGAACCGTTTAAAGTTGATGGGAACAGTTTACAAATCGAAACTTTGCGAGGCCTGAGGTGAACGATGAGGGTCGACATTTAACGAGACCGGAGAAAAAAAGGCGGAGTTCCTATTCAAACCGCTAGATTTTAAAACTGTTAGAGAACCGAGAGAAGTCTGCATCGCCATAAAATATAAAACTCGAATGGATGACGCCTGATGGACGAGAAACCTTTGCTTCCCTCACATAAACACCCCACGCCACATAACTCTACGGGAACTCCAAGCCACGCTCAAGGCTATCCTTCGTAAGGAAAGTATACCCTAACTTAAAAGGCTTCTCACGAATAAATTCCGTTTCTCTCACTGTAAAATGCGCATTATCCATTCAACTCACCGCATTGCATGGCTTGATCGGCTTTGAATATTATTCCATCACTTCGGACTCCATAAAAATCCATCGCCTTAAATATATACACGTCTCGTGCTTCAAAGTCTACTGAACAGCGCTTGCACGAGTGATACCTCAAGCAGGGACACAGGTATCCTAACGAATTAACGAATCCTAACGAATGAGAGAGTTTTATAGGGTGAAATGAATACTTAAATTATGAATCTATTACATCTTGTAAACTTTCTCTGCGGCTACCGTACTTCACGCAAAACTATTGACAAAGAAGTTTATGATGGGAGTTTAAAGATGGGAGTTTATACTTCTTTCTGTCCCCTTTTTTTATGTAGTCCTCAAGGCGCCCGAAAAATCTGTCTGTTCAATTGTTTTCCCTCCAAAGAACGACCATTAGGTTTTAGTTTTTTACAAAATTGTGACTATGATTCTCATTGCTCTTACAGAATTGGAGGATATAGCCTATAATCAGTCGCGTGAAACAAAATACATTTTCATACATTGGACCATAAATAATTTGTCTTCTAAGGAAAATATTAAATCACAAGAAAACAACTGAAGCGTGTTTAATCTCTACCTCGTCTCACCAACTGACCTTTTTTTGGCCTACCTGCTTCAGTTCTCCGTTTCTAGACGACAAATGCTAGGAGAGTGACACTCTGGGCCCGAAGATATCTCGATAGCTTCGACAATTAAATGAAATGCACGAGATTTAAAAAAGAATTAGACCAAACGAGACGCATTCCTGACGATATTACAGTTTATTTTTCAGCTGTAATTGATTGCCACTCAGTTTTCTATCTACAATTCTACAATTAGACTTTACTGATTACGCGCTTCTGCTGCCCACCCCTTCCTCATGCTGAGCGGTGGAGCACCTCGTCGCACGTGACGTTGATGCCGTTTCAAATACTGTTTATTGTGTTGCTGATTGCGCAGTTGCAATTTAATTTAATGATACACCGATAAAAATGTCTTTCATTGTGTTTAAACATTTCCATTGAGATAAGGAGAACCAATGAGTGCCGTGTGCGTGCACTGTGGCATAAATTATCGCGAGGATGTGCTAAATCCACCTCACCATACTGAAGCATTTTCGGGTAAAACACAAGTCGGTATGCAATGAGAAAATAAAATTCGGGGGAAATATGCTAGAGGAAAATTTGAATTCAGTCGAAGGCAAGGGGGTAGCCAGGAATTTTGTTAAGGGGTGGTCCAAAACCAGGGGGAAAATTTTTAAACAACAGGGTACAAAGGAGAGGGTTTCAAAGTAATTTTAACACCCTTCATAGAAGAAAAAGGTTCATTTTTCAAAGATTCATTTATTTCATTTTTGTAATTCCATGATTTTTAAATATTTTGTTTCCTTTTATGAGGGAAAGTAATTGTGTTTTTATATTTTGGGGGGTCCTCTTGCTATGCCACTGGTCAGTGGTTCATCCTAAGATTTTTCCTATTTTCATTTCCAAACCCAAGCATAACAGTTTAGGTCCTGAGCATGTACAGATGTTTAAAAAAAAAAACAAGTTGAAAGCCTATAAAAAAGATTTTTATTTTATAAAGATATTAAAATGTGTACGAAAATCTAAAAAGAATTC
This sequence comes from Ischnura elegans, assembly GCF_921293095.1. Taxonomy (NCBI): domain Eukaryota; kingdom Metazoa; phylum Arthropoda; class Insecta; order Odonata; family Coenagrionidae; genus Ischnura; species Ischnura elegans. The sequence goes on along the minus strand of NW_025791658.1, from coordinate 9,205,265 downwards.
CATTAATTATATGTACCCAGAATAAACTTGAATAATGACTTTGTTTAATGGCAGGAATTTGAAAATGCTTTTGGAATCGTAAATATCCGATTCGAAAGATGAGGCTCCAAAAATCCTGGATCTGTCCATCCCTAGTTATTTTATTCCATTCAATTCTTAAATTTTAATGACAGCAATGCTACAGATAAATCAAAATCCCACCTGTTAGAAGGAACAAGAATCGATGGAATCGGAATCGAGAATCGGGAATCGATTTGAAGGAATCGGAATTGGAATCGGAATCGAAAAAAAGTGGAATCGACTCATCCCTAGTAAAAACCTCACATTGTGCAATAATAAGTTTAAGCATCTCTCCTGAATGCCACTGCGGAAAATACGAAATGGACGGAAAACCAGCTGAAAAAATATTTGATATTGCGATACACTTGGGGCATAAACACGTACAACTATGATTAACCTTTAATAACTCTGAGCTGTTTCTGGGAGAAATCAAATTTCAAGAATTTTCATGTTGAAAACTTAAAAATTTTACACTCAATGATAAATATCCTGGCAGCTTAATATTTCGTCATTAAAATTTACACTCCAAAATAATGTTTAGTTTAGATATCTCCTAAATAGAGCTGAAATGCTTAACATTTTTGATGTTGCTTAGGATAAAAATTGGGTTATAAAGAGTTAATGAGCCATAAAACCATGAAAAATGCTTCATAAAATCCCCATAGGTATATTTGATGCATAAATTAACAAGTATTAGAAAGATTTGTGACGTAAAATTTTCATAGAAACTCCTTTCGGAACATGCAGTTGGCGGAAAGACAGGGGATGGTGGGTTTTAAGTTTTGGGGGCGAATTGTAAAAGTGATGACGCAAGGGAGAAAGGAGCAGAAGTAGGTAATATAAAACTAAAAAAATCATAAAATCACTTTTTAGGAGGGCATTCTAAGTCTTATATATTGGGCAATATTAAGAGTTCAATGACCTTTCCAGAAATCTTCTCGGAGAAATTCGAAATGGACGGAAAAACTACCGAAAAAAGGGTTTAATTAACAATACATCTGTTGAAGAATCCTAGCATTTACGTTGATAATTTTAAAAATAGGTTTTAATTAGCAACATTCCCAGTATTTCCATAAAAAATGTTTGTAACACTAAGGAACCCATTCAAGGTAAAAAAAAAGATGAACAAGAAAAGTTGATTCATTGATACTCAATAAGATAAAAGATACGTTTACAACTGAGAGTAAATAATTGGCAGCAAAAACAGAGACCATCAAAAATGTCTCAATAATATCTTATACACGTATTTGCATCATAAATGAAAAAGTGCAAAAATAACTGGTGACGAGATTTTTGATACTCCTCTCAGGAAATTTAGTTGATAGAGATGATAGGTTTATTTGTCTGGGACGAATCATGCAAGTAATACGAGAGAGCAATGAGATGAAGCACTATAAAACTAATAATATCATTGTAACCATTTTTTCAGGGCAAGGAAAGCCTTAAATTGAGCTATAAAGAGTTCAGTGAGCTTTCCTGATTGCCGAGACCTTTCCGCGCCACGCATAAGATCCTCCCCGCCTTGGAGGTGAATCGTGGCACCCGCGAGCATTTATTGAGATTAAAACTGCCCGCACCCGGAAGGTTTAATGACTCGATGGCGACGCTGCTGTGGGGATGGCTGGTTAGGGAAGGCGAAGACGGTGACGAGAGACGAGGCAGGAAGGCGTGGAGCAGCAATTTGCGATCTCGTCCGACGCTGCAACGAAGGGATGGAACCCCCACCAAATATATTATGCAGCGCTCCGCGTTTTTCCGCATTTTCCCCCTTGCTTCGGCTCATTCTTCCCCGCAACCCACCCCCCCCTCGCAGAGTGCCGCCACCTAAAGAGCGTTTGATTCGATCAAACTTTTCGGAACTTCCTCCTCGCAGTGCACAGCTTCGCTCCTGGAGATATTGACGGCGGGACCCTCCCACCCTTATGGGAAGCGCTCCCCATCCACCAGACTCCTCCACTTTTGTATTAGGAGAGGGAACAGGGGACAGTCTATAGATGAAGAGATGTAGAGAGGGTCTATAGATGAAGAGATGGATCTAGCTGGGAGCTAAGCGAAAGCTGGGACCACTATTCCAGCCATGTCACATTATTACGATCATTAATTATTACTCGCATCAATATTGGTACTACGATAATAAATCTAAAGTTTAAATGGAATCATACGCAGCAGTTTCACGTATTCCACCGTTTTGAGGTATCCACCTCTCCGGTATTCATCCGCATGTAAAGAGAGTTCACGTCCATGCTTACTTTTCAAATGCAGATACACTTTTTTGTTTTTATTTCAGAATTCTGCTAGTTTTCCATGGAGTATTTACGACGTATTCTCGCGGTCTTCCTCCCTTCATGGACCCCTTCCCGTAATCTTCAATTCACAACACGGCCTACTCCCTTCTATTTTGCCTAAAAATTCTCTTCTCCTCCTTCCTCTCTCTCGTTCACTCAACTCATTTCATTCAATTTTCACGTCACAGGATCTCAATAATTAAGCAAACCAACAAATCTCTATCAGTTTATAATTTAAAAACATGATTTTAGCCTTATACTATGCGTTGCCATAAATTTTGAGTTGGTTAGATTTAATCTGTGACAGAAGAAAAAAACAAAAGAAATGTAAATTTTCAAGGATAGTTACTTATTAACACGGCGTTTTGGGAAAGTATCATCGTACAAGATTTACATAGAGTTTTTACCACAAGAATTTTTAACGCGTACAAGGCGTTTCGGATCACTGAGCCATCATCTGGTACAAGACACTTCAAAACATTTGAAAATCCCTTTTATACCCTTGAGTTAGGTTGGGGAGGATTTCACATGTTTGAGGAAGGGGGTATGAACGGGTACAGAGTAGAGACCGTGGAAAAAGATACAACTACGGGATGTGGGGAACCCACGTTGGAAGGAAAGTTCCTGTCATAACTGTAAAATGGCGACACGTGGGGAAGAACCACAGAAAAAACGTGAAGGGGGTTGAAAAGAGTGAAAAAAGGGGGTTAGGGTAAAACGAGAGGCCGCGTGTCTTCAGAAAGGGAGAGGAGTCCCTTATGGTTAGTTGAGAAGGAGTGAAAGTTAGCAGGTGTGCAAGGGAGGTAATTGCCAGCAAAAGAAAATGGTCAAACAATATGAGGAGAGAATGGGCGGACGGGAAACACCCCATGGATGTTGAGGTCGGTTACGGCGTGGGTGAAGAAAGAATTTCACCATTCGTTTTCGGGTAGGGTATCTCAAGGAGATGAGAGTGGGTAAAAAACACTTCTTCATTCATGAGCATATTCATATCACTCAGTACAATTTCGAATTGCTCTAAAACGTCAAGTCTTTTGCCCTTACTTTCGAAATGTAGAATTTCGGGTTTAAAATTATAACAATGCAAAGTCTGTAGTAGGTATTTGGCGAGAAGTGACGTTTCATCCCCATTTTTCCACCACCTTCTATGTTCATTTATTCTGGTAATGAAACTTCTGCCTGTTTGACCGATGTAACACATGTTGCATGATTCAAAATTAACTTTGTAAATGCCAGATTGATGAATGGAATCTATTTTGTCTTTGTTACGACACAAAACTTCACCGAGAGTGTAGGGGTTATAGAAAGAAACATTGAATTTATTTTTGGGGAATTTGCGAGCAAGCCTTTTTGAAAGATCCCCCACAAACAAAGCCGGCACCATTTTTTAGATTTCTCTGTGATGAGGGGAAGGGTGCAAAGCTGTGAGATGGCTCGCGTTTTCCACTTTCTCTGAAGCATTTTGGTAATAATTTTTACACTATAGCCATTTGAAACTGCAATTGATTTAATAATGGAAAGTTCACAGTTGAAATTCACAACAAATAACGGTAGATTAACCAATCCATGCAACATGGAATGAAATGACGATAATTTCTGTGAGGTTGAATGACATGAGTCACTTGGAATGACTATATCGCTATAGCAAGGATTTCTTTATGCACCAAATTCATGTTTGTCACCAACTATGGATATGGAGAGATCAAGAAAGTTAAATCAAGAAAGGGGAGATCAAGTCAAGTTAAAAATTCTTGTGGAAAAGTGCTACGATCTTTTATTTATTTAAATATGTCTAACTTCCACCAATTGAAGCCTGAATCTGTTGGACTTATTAGATTTTACCTTTAAAAACCTCAAACCCAGGGAGTGGAAGATGAGTAAAATGAGAACATAAGACTTAAGACATGAAAATGGACACGCCAGCCGTTCCCATCAACACCGAATGTTATTGTTTATTTCAGATATTCCGATTACTATTCAATAATCCTCAAGTCCTCAATAATCAATTTGTCAAAAGTGAACCGCAAATCTCCCTCGAACCTCATATCCCACCTCCAGCGAATCATAATCAGTTCTTCTTCTCACATGTCTCATCGTCCTCAGTTTTTAGCGCAAGCAAAAAAATCACCTCCAATGCCAAAGGACATGATAAAATTCCCATTTCTTGCATTAAGAAGGCTCTACCTGTCATTTTTCCCTCGATCCTAAACATAATAGATGCCTCACTTCAAACGGCACCCTATCCTGCGACCTGGAAGCACTCCCTTATACACCCAATTGCTAAATGCCCCCAGCCCTCTACACCTGATGACTTCAGACCGATAGGAATTTTATGTGCTTTTGCCAAGATATTTGAGCGGATTGTATTTCAGCAAATAAGCTCATATACATCCACTGCTAACTTACTAAACCCCTTGCAGTCTGGCTTCCGTGGTCGACATAGCACTCAAACTGCACTCTTAAAAATTGGCAATGACAAACGCCAGGTGACGATCTTAGTATTATTCGATTTCACCAAGGCTTTCGACTCCGTTTGCCATGCATTGCTCCTCCGCAAGCTGAGTACCCTAAATTTCTCAAAGAGTGCTGTTTACTGGCTTAGATCTTATCTCAGCGGTCGCACTCAAGCAGTGGTGGTCAGTAGTAACCTACAGTCAAATTGGATCCCTAATCCCGTGGGGATGGTACAAGGCTCAGTTCTTAGCCCACTTCTTTTTTCTCTCTTTATAAACGATCTCCCTGATGTCCTCATGCATTGTGACTACCACCTTTACGCCGACGATTTTCAAATTTATCGTCATTCATCGCCGTCCAATATTATTAATTCAATAGCACTTATCAATGAGGACATCGAGAGAATTAACAGTTGGGCGCAGGCCAATCATTTGGTTCTCAATGACAAGAAAACAACAGCAATAATTATAGGGAGCAATTATTTCTTTTCCCAATTAGACCATGAAAATCTACCAAAAATAAGACTTGGTAGCCACAATATACCTTATGAGGAAACGGTAAAAAACCTTGGAGTCATATTCGATCGAACCCTTAGCTGGAAGCCTCAAACAAATTATGCGAGGCGTACATTTTTGGGACCACCGCATCAACTTGTCAGAGCCAGAGAAATACACCCGACATACGAATTTCATTAGTTAAAACACTAGTCTTCCCTCACTTGGATTATTGTACAGCCTTATTCACTAACCAAAACGACGCAAACAATAACAGACTCCAATTGGCCATGAATTCGGCAGTAAGATTTATTTACGATTTAAAAAAATGGGACCATATTAGTAACTATTACAACCGCCTTAACTGGCTTAAGTATAAAGAGCGTCGCACCCTTCACATAATAACTCTAGCCTTTAGTATCTTAACGACCGGTTACCCGCCATACTTCTACGAGAAATTCGTTAGAAAATCTGAGGTTCATAATATACCTACCCGTAATCATAACATTGACCTCCATATTCCAAAACATCACACGCCTCATATGAACAAATCATTCATAGTAAGCACCTCACGAATAAAGAACTCTCTCCCAGCCCAAATAAGAAGCAGTACAAACATCAATAGGTTTAAACACAGCACATATGGGTTTCTGAAGAATGCCTCCTTATCCCCAAGTTAAATTTCTTTTGTTTATGTTCACTTTCTTATGTTCATATTTATTGTTTATATTCACTGTCTTATGTTCATATTTCTTGTTTATATTCACTTTCTTATGTTCATATTTCTTGTTTATATTCACTTTCTTATGTTCATATCTCTTGCTCATATTTCTTTTGTTTGTCACCTTAAATTTTGTAATTTGTGTGTTATATCTAAGTGCGATTATTTATTTTTTTGTCGAAAATATTGTATTGTTTTTTTTCATGCACTAGGCGATATGCACTGTTCACATTCGTCTGTATATGTATATATATTTATTTACTTTTTTCTTTTATTTATCTATCTCAATGTGAAATGTAGAAAGCTGTACTTAAAGTTTCTCATGGACCCCAGTGCCTACGAAAATAAACGATATTATTATTATTCTAACTTAGAATTCTCTTTTATTACCGTCCTATCTCCATCTGCCAAAGATTCTTCTCTACAGAGCGCTTCTCAGCATCCGATTATCTCTAAGGATTAAGAGGAAGCAAATTGGTACATGAAATCTTTCACGCTAAATAATCGGATGAAGGGGCGGCCATAGGTGATTGTGGGACCTCGGCTGGGGCTCATGATGGGGCCCTCCTTACTGGGGAATTTGGGAGTCCTACCCCGGAAAATTTTGGGAAATCGCATGCCCAGAAATGGAGTTTGATTTGATTATTCTGGCTCTTAAAATCAAGAAAAAGGCTAATAAAAGATTTCGTAAATACAGATACTTCGAAAAATGAAATTTCACAGATTTTAAATTTCAGTAAGGTATGATGGTTCTATTATCTATTTTGTGTATTTGTTCCTTAATACCGCGCTGAAATCTAAAAACACTTCAGATTAAATTTTTCGAATAACAGTCTCTAAAAGCATACGGTACCAACCTTCCAAGTTTTTACCGACCCGACCACATCAGTTAAGTGGGGCTCGTGGGTGTCTACATATTATTGGAAACAATAGTACATACACATGTTTTTCAAGGAACACTCGCGCAGTGACCATACTATTTTTTCCTTGAGCTGTTTCTTTAGCCACCGTGTTTTCTGTGTAGCTGGTCACCAAACATAGGCTTGAGGTAGCATAAAATTATCTCCAATTCCATTCCTTCAATTGTGAATAAGTCCTAAATAAGCAACACGTCAGTGAAATACAGGCACTTGACGTTTGGTTTCATTGAAGAAATCAAGACCCGAATTCAGGATAATGCTGTTCTTGGAAATGTAACAATGAACTGTTCTCATCTCTTATAGCCTTTAAAATGACCAAGTAATAGACTTTATTTTGGTCCAGTCTGGTGAAAAACGCTAAAGAACCGTCTCATCTATATATATAAAAGAAAGTCGAAAATCGTGTTAGTTAGAACACTTATAACTCGAGAACGGCTGCACCCATTTTAGTGACATTAGGCTCTTTGGATTCGTCTCAGCCGCGGATAACATATAGGACAATAGGAAAATAGGAAAAGTTCATTAAAAAAATTCAACTTTATCTTAGAGATATGTTTTTAGGAGTTGATTGTTGAGACGGTCAAAAAAATAAGATTTGTTTTCGAGTTTACTAATGTATTGACTGATCTTTTTAGCAATATTAAAAAAAAATGTTCAAACATGTTAAAAATATTAAAGTAATAGTAAAATAGTATTAAAATAATTGAATTAAATATAAGCTCAGCTCGAATTGAGTTGTCAACAAACACATAACTACCGTGTGTGTAAACAAATCTCCAAGCAATTGTTGATTATCAGTAATGTTCATGTACTCTGCATGAATTCAAATCTTTTAACTTTGTTATAAACGAAGACGAAGTCACCAAGTATCTATCTGAATATTTAAAATCCTTGGAGGCACCTGGCTTACCACGGCACGATTTACAGCTAAAGGTAGGCTCTGTGTTCATGATCTTTCGAAACCTAAACCAACTAAAACTATCCAACGGAACGTGTTTGGTTATTTAAAAAACTGATAATGAAAGTGATTCACGCCACTATACTCAAAGGAAAATTCAAAGATGAGGAAGTTCTCAATCCGAAGACTCCATGATCCCAACTTATATGCCCTTTTGAGCTTAAACGTATTAAATTTCAAATTCGTGTAGCATTCGTGATAACGATTAACAAATCGCATGGTCAGTCTTTCAGTTTTTGTGATGTTTGTTCTCATGTGTCAGTGAAAACCCATGATTTTCTCATGGTAAATAATATGCGGTATGTTTACGAGTCGGTAAACCATCCGCTGTATTTCTTCCTTCGCTTCAAGGGCGCAGCTAGGAATTAAGGATTGGCGCAGCTAATACTGGCGGGTCTGTAGGGTATAGAAAACTCGCCAAGGTAAGCGAGAGGTCCTAAAAAATGTCTGGGGGCCCTCCCCAGACATATTTTAGGATAAAAGGTTCAAAATGGTAGGTTTTGCGGCTGTGTGAACAGTTAAATATTTTGTGACTCATCCGTCCCCCTAATATTAATCACCAAATGTTTTATAAAAAGTTTCTCTGAGATTTTGGGTGGGTTTTAACCCCCAAAAACCCCCCTCGCTGCGTACCTGCTTCGCTTCGCTATTTTTATTTAGCTTCATTCGCTTTATCTTGCGCCTGATAACAAAACAAAAACTGTTGTTTATAAGAAGGCGCTTGACGCAAGACATTAAACCCGAATGGTGGTGCGTTTACGCATGCAGCACGTTTACGCAGTGCATTTTTTCCAAACAGAGATACTATAACTGGCGCGCTTAAAGTCATTTGATACAAAAGCAGCTTCATAGGGGCTTTTCTTACACTATTTTGAGCATCAGTCAAGCGTCGGTCTAGCGTTGCGCTAACCCGTGAACAATCCAAGTTTACTCTACGGACTTCCGGAGGAACAAAAGACCTAAAAACATTTTTTTACAGTTAATAACACAAATACCCAACAACTGAATGCGTATAATTTTTATTTCATCAATATTTCCTCATTTAATTTATAATAAATCGCATATGAGTAAAACGATACAGCCGCTCTTTATTCATAAATGGTGCAATTCAACTATAAGTTCATTGAATGCTAGGCGGTACGAAGTTCGCCGGGTCAGCTAGTAACCAATTAAACAGACTTTCATTTGCTTTTTAAAAATATTCCAAGCACGAGATCCGACGCCAGGATACTAAAAGTCGGTTCTTTCGGCAGGGAGATTTGAGTGACATGCAACACTTTCATTGTTTCGACCATTAATACATCTATTTCCTACCCTCTTATATCAAGTGACAAATCATGTTGCTGTACAAAACTACCACATTATCGTCCGTCATTCACACTTGCTTTTTATGTTTTACCATACGGTTTAAATTATCATCTAGCGGTTTCTCAAAAACTCTGCAACAATTAGATAACTATTTTTCCCCTGAAAATTGCCCATTTATATGGCATTATTTGATTTGCGGTGTTTATTGCTGCGATATTTTAATCCAAGCAAGTGTGTTATTTCACTAGGTTCTTATCCTTTCCCCAGAACATGAAGTGTCAAACATTCAGAATGGGAAATGTTTTTAAAGAGGAGGAATTAATTTCAACAGCGATACAAACAGGGCGTCCAAAAACTCTTTTACGAAAGTAATGAAACATTTACTCAGCAAAATAAAAATAAAGAAAATAACGCAATAAAATTTATAATAATCAATGGTGGATAACTCTATTGGGGTTTAAATTTCTTTCGCCAGGCCCTTCCCCAAAATCCATTCACGGGGAGAGAATTTAAGGCACCTCTCGATTGAAGGTGGCGCTCTCGTTCGTTTTACTGCGAAATCATACACATAAACAAGGTAAGAGGAAACAATACGAAAGAGAAAGAAGCAATGCTCTTAGTCCGCGTTCTGCAATAGAGCAGGAAAAGGCATTTGGAAGTAATACAATGAAAAGATCTCCTCTTGACTCACGAAGGACGCAAACGATTTCCCAGATGACCACCGCGCAGAGATAGATAGGCATAAAATGACCTATGGACGCCCTATCCTTCTGTCTTCATCCACTTACTACTTCATGACGTCCGAAAATATTGCTGAACGTAAGTATACGCGCAAAACCAACTTTAGGGACCCAAGGCAAACCCTTTCTACGCAATCACCTCGGGTGAGCAGGCGGTTTTCACACATTACATTTATCCTTTTCCCCATAGAGAGCTACAGGCATTCACGTAGAGAGATGAAGGACGTTGTATACGGCCCTGTGACGCTAACAATACGCTCTTCCACAGAGAAAGGTGCGAGATGAGTCAAACGGCCGGGAGACTTGGGCGTGAATTCTTTGTTACAGTCGTAAATACTACAACTTCGGCATTACTTAAGAATTGAGCTTATGTCTTAGGGGAATTCAAAGTTGGAACTATTAATTTTGATAAAGTAAAAGATGTTTCATAATGCTGTCGTGAAGGAGTTTTAAAAGACTACATTGAAATTGAAGATACGACAAAAAATAAAATCTGAATAATTAGGCTGAGGTCGCGTTTTTACCACCATATCGCCTAAGTATTTCCAGATTTTACACTTGCATCTTCATGTATGCTAGAACACGCGCAACCTTAAATGAATTTACCTCTGATTACCCATTTACTGGCAAGAAGAAGGCTTCTACTTCTTTTTTCTATTGCTCTCCCCCAAAAGAGGGTGTTGGGTATTTCCCCCTCCCCTTCGGCGAGTGTCGTCGCCCCCGGGGCTTTCCAAGGACCAGCCGAGCCCCTTTCTCATGGTCTCCGCCAAGAGGACTCGACTCACACCCTTTTGGAGTGAGGGAGTGCCGTTACTCGAGGGTCAGTAACCCTTAGACCCTAGCATCCAATGCCCTCGCCGACGGCGTGGATTTCTAGTCAGTGTAGAGCGGGTGGAGTTTCGGCGTGCGGAATAAACCGCAAGTTGCGTGCGAAATAAACCGAATTCGATTGAGGGTGTCCTCAGCTTTCATTTTATCATAACCCGGGGCACACGTCCCCGCGCGCACTTCTTCTGAGCCACCTTCGGGCCGGATTGCGCGAACAGAGGGAGTTTTGGAAATTAACGTAGAGAAATGAAAGCCCGTGCGACCCTAACAATGTCTACTTCACATTGGCTAAGAACGTAAGTGAGCCTATATTTATTACTATTGAACAATCTTTACATTGATAGAAATATATTTTACCACATATTATTCCAAATAAGATATTTTAGTCAGTTAAAGCGGATTTTACAAAAGCAAACCTCATAAAGTAAACTCAATGTGAGGTACCCTGAACGACTATATTAATTTTATTTCATTAAAAGGTGATATAAATCGTACATACAGAAAGCTGAAATTTGATTGAAAATCCTTCGACCGCATGTTCGATTCAAACTTTCATTGATTTCATCGCCAATCTATGGGGAAATACCGGGGTTGACCTTTGACACCTAATTCGTGACAATGGTTCTATTATGCTTTATCTATTGAAACTGGCGTTTTAATGGCTGATGTTTTTTTTCTTTGGACTTTAACCCTCGACATCAATGACTCGATTTACCGCCTTTTTCCCCCTAACAAGGGCTCTGGCGGTCGTGGAAATTTTCCAATTTTCGCCATCATCCAATGAACCACTGGCCATCCCATTCCATTTCCTACCCCGACCACCCTCAACACTTCGTTCGTCTGTTAAAGAGACAGGATGGGGGTCAACGAGTGCGGTGGGGTGGAGGGCGTGGTAAAAAGCACTGGCGTCCGCGAGAAATACTTGCAGGTTCACATGTGATGATGCTAGGACGTGGGGTGGGGAGTAATTGGATTGCGGGACAGTTTCCGTGGCACGCGGAGAGCGATAGGTGGCACACGGAGGCACAGAGTCAATTCAATTTCGAGCTCAAAGGCAATCACCGAAGGCCACACGCTGATATTGAACCGTAATTGAACTGCACCACATTCCACATAATTTAGCATTAAAGTAGACTTCGAGAGTGAATCCTCACAAGCTTTAAACTCCTCTACAGGCCATTATTTAAAATTCTAATTCACACATAAGAGATGCCGAGTATTATTGATACATTACATTTTTATTCCACTTTTCAATAGGCGATCTTCATAAGCTCGACCCATAAATAGCAAAAGCTTTGGAGGCAATTGCAGCGCTTTCAACCGGAAGTTGTCAAGGTACGCGGAAGCCGAACAAAGGTTGCATTCTCAAACAACATTTGCTCCCGAGACTTTGGATGGCGCGGCCATGGAATAAGAAATAGTATGAAGGAAAAATATTTTCATCGGCCCAAAGTGGAATGATGAACAAATATAAGAATTGTATGGATGTTATGCTGTATTCGCTTGAGTTGTTGAATAAATAAATGGATAATAGGAAGAAGGGGCAAGCAGATAAAAATCTAAGTAGAATTTAGCTACGTAAGTGGAATGTCTAAGCTACACCTAGTAGGAATATTTCACGAGAAAGCGATACATTAGATGAGGCTACAAAAATTATTGAATTATTTAGATGATGGGAGTGAATAAATCCTATTATAAGCAAATATTTCCTTGGATAGAAAAAGGGAGATATGGATTTGGAGGATGCATTTTTTATTCTTAGTGCATAAAATCAGTGGCAGTCAAATAACGGGGTGCTATATCGAGGAAAATGCCATCCAAGGCAGCCAAAAAAAGGTCAAGGTCAGATCTCAGCAAACAGGAAAGGCGAATATATAAAGCTATTTTATAGCACTCTTAATTAGTCAGTGATATACATGTTTAAATAATGAATAAAAGTGAGACATTAATTTAAAAGTTAAACGCCACGATTTTAACAGAATTGGTTGTGCATGTGCACGGAATAAGATCATGATTAAGAAGGAACTAATTTTACCACTTTATAAACTAGAAAAATATTTGATAACTTATGATGCCTGTCCTGACATTTATCAACGGATCCGGATTATCATAGTAAGTAAAACAAACCTAACGGAAATCAATAGATAATTTAAGATAACATTTAAGACATTTTAGGAAAGCAAATAATAAGGATTTTGAGATGAGTGGAACGCTATCAATTATCTATGGTACACGAAAGAGGAGAAAGTCGCCGTAAGGAGAGAGAGAGAGAAAAAGGTAGGGGCCAGAGAGAGAGAGAGAGAGAGTTTCACAGAACAGCCCTCCTTGAAAATGACGACAAGGGGGGAAGGCTTTACAATATCATCCCTCCCGCCAACGTTTCCAGGGAAACAGGAAGTCGCCTTAGCTCTTTGAAGTCACTATCCTCCTCCAGCCTCCATTGTCCGTCCCTCTGTCGCACTTTCCGAGTCAATAGGACACGACGCAATAGGGGAAAAGAGTGAAGATGATAGACTCCCTCTCCGGAACCTCACGACGCGTCGGTCACTTCGCCCACTCACGCAGTACACGCATAAAAGTAGATGGCGGAGAAACTAGGTCAGAATGAGGAAGAGAACGAAGGTGAAAGAGAATGGACACCATAACAGATGACTGCGACGGTGGAAAGAGTGGGCGAGGGCAGCGCTTCTCCCTCCGAGGAAATCGCACAATTCGCACACACAAATATCGACACAAGGTCCGTTCCATGAACAATTAAGTATCCACTCACGTCATTTCGGCTTCTGCAGAGGTATAATGATATGTTTAAAGAATGTGCGACAAGTACTTTTTGATCTCGAGTCGAGTAGAGTAGTCATGGCAATTCCTGAATAATGCAATACATCAATGCATGTTCCAGAATGTTCTCATTTTTCCAATTCCCCCGTGAATCTTCTATTCCAACTGCTTAGCTTTATTCAATCGGCAAAGATAATGAGGAATTTTGATGGCAACTATATCAAAATTTGGAGATGAATGAAAATTAATGTGTCTTCAATAGTTCAATACGCACAATTTAAATGAATTTACTTCTAGTGATGCGTCGTCAATTTAATCAATGTGTGTATCTAAACTGCTCAGAATAGCCCTCAGTGTTGGCAGTTGTACAATTTCAATAAATATAATGCACGCAAACGATTCATGTTACAATTGATACTTTGAAATTCTCATGCAGAAAAACTAATTGTTCTACATACTCAGTCAGCAGGTTTTGGCGTCTCAATGTTGCAGTATTATCTCCTGTAGAACATTGTCGAGCGCAAAAACCGGTTTGGCTGGACAAGTAATTTTTTGCCATAGTAGCATCATTTGAGAACCTTATGAATTTTTATTAAAATTTACATACGATGTTTATGGATCATAACCACGTCCAGGCTTGAAAAATAATTTATTTTATTGATACTCACTGAATAAACTCGTAGCTTAAAACCAGGGGCGGTCTGGGGTGATTGAGGGCCCTTGGGTGGATCTCATGATGGGACCCCCCTAACCGGAGGATCCGCTCGCATCCACTACCTACTCCTACTCCCCCCCCCCCCCGGAAAATTTTAGGATTTCGTATGTCCGGAATTAGATTTTGACGCTATTTTGGCTCTAAAAACAAGATAAAATTATAAAAATATTTTTTTAGAAAAAATAATATGAAAAGTAGGAACTTCACAACTTATAAAATGTAATTGTGTTTTATGGTTCTATTATACACATATTTAGTACATTTGTTCCTTGAAAGTGTCCACAAATTAATGAAAATCTAAAATAACCTAATCGAATAATCCATTTAAACAACAGAAGTAAAAATGTAAAATTACTTGTAAAAAAACAAAGGACATTTTGGGGCCACATAAAGACTTTTGATTGTTATGCATTAATTATGTATAATTCATTTTTGCATAGCATATTGATGTAGTCACGTAGCTTTTATCCATACTGGTTGGCTATAACTGTTTTTAAGTGTAGAAAAAACCGCTAAAAACTAGTTCATATCACTCTACTCATCAACAAAGAACTGAGTGACACTCGATAAAAGTTGATCAGCGTACTTGAATGACGGTTGTAAAGACGGAAAGCGACGGAGTAAGCGAAGGAAAAATGGACGGTGGGAATGTACGTGTGATTCTGAAAATGGCGATTCAAGTTATCACTCCTTTGGTCTCCGAAAGCTATCCCTGGAGCTATCCCTATGACTCTGAGGGACGGAGAAATTGATCGTATGTTTCAACCTTAAGTCTAGACACGATAGAGAATTTCCAAGAGAAAAACCGCATTAGGGTGAAGTTTATGAAAGGTCACGGCAGCAAAAAATAAAAGGCGCGAGGTCACACCTTAATTAATGAGAAGCGACTTAGCTCATCCATCCTCGAGCTTCTGGCGATGACCGATGACGGAGCGTAGGGGTTGGCGGCCGGAGCAGCAGGAGTCAGCCGGGAAATCAGTTGATCCGAGAGGGATTAATCATCAAGCACTTTAGTGCACTCTCATTACACGCAAGCACAATCAGATAAATCACAAAACACACGGATCTTGAAGGATTAGGAGAAATACACGAAGACGCACCAACTTGAATATGATACGCTACACTGAAAAGTGGTTGACAATCGCGAAACACAATCCTTGCGGAGGACCACACGCTGACGGCTAGCGTGCGAGTTATAAACTCCACGAGCTCTGCGGGAAAAACTGACGCTCATCACCCAGTTACCTTCTTCACTCCCTGGCAAGAAGAGGGTCGTGGTTAAATGACAGATTCAAGAAATGTGCGATCAAATACAAGACTTTATTCGCACCTCCTGGTCAAATGTCATGAAGCGACGACTGTGGTTCCAGTGCAAATAACACGCTACGAAAATGATGAATAATGATCCAAATGGCTCACTTCAATGCCCGAGTGGTCAGAGGACAGAGGGGGTGGCGACTGTGCCCTGTTAGCGGGCGGTGTGACGGCCGGCACGGCAGCATGGGAATCCTGAGATGCAAGGGCCATGTGTTTTTGTTTGTGGGTGTGTGAAATTGGTGGAGGAGAGCGAGGGAGGGGAGGAAGGGTGGGATAAGCTTCGCCAACTCACCGCTAGAGGCGCGCGGCCTCCTGCCTCCCCGACTACAGCTCAAGGAGTTCAAGAGTGTTCAAGAGCACGGCAGACACATCTGATGGGGAGGTCGCTAAACTGGGATGTAGCAGGGGAGACAATTCGAAGAAAGATAAGGTCCTGCTACGTATAGGATGGGTTAGTCATGAATATTGAAACAGTTTTCGATGCCACTGTTGACGAGGATGATGCTAAAGCATTCCACGCCGTGTCACAAGGTGAAATTATCGAGATCGATACGCAATCAATGCGAACTAAATAATATCCCCAGTCACCGGCGTCTTTTTTGTGAAGTACTTTTCTAGCTCACGCTATTATTTTGAAATCTTGATGGCATTGAAATTTCATACATGTCAAATTTTTTTCTTACCTCCGATTTAATATTGTAAACACGGTATTTTATTTGACATTAAACCTTACAATATTAGACACATGCAATTGTTGACAGATATACGTGGGTACACTGAAAATTTTAAGATGGCAACGCAAATCATCAATCAGTAAAATTCCACGAAAAAGAAAAATTAGGACCGGTATATGTTACGTCATTTTTACGTTTTATATGTACTTCTCACATTTGTTGCGAGTTCAAATAATTTGGAAGCTTCCTACTGCAGAGAAAATTTCCAAAGGGGAAAATTGTAATGTAAAAAAAATTGGAACTAATAAATACCTTTTCTATCGGTTTTTCCATTAACGAGGCAATCAATAGCGATAGAAATTGATGTCAATCATCAGCGGGTTTAGCAGATTTTGAGGCTATTAATAAGCTTTTCTTTTAGCTAGTTAAAATGTTATCAATCCCCCGGTCGATAATTGCCAGTCATCATTATGCAATAATCCGATGATTAATTTGTAGCGGCCCTCCACTCCTCTCATTTATCAGCAAGCGTTTAAATAATTACGTTTTTCTCCAACTTTTAAAATCTTATTCACTTTTCCAATGTGACTCATTCGGAACTTTCCTTTGTCTATTTCCTCATCCACTTTTCCTTCTACGATTGTCGTCATAAGGCCATCATTCCCCATGGTGTGGCCGATTTAGTTGTCTCGTTTTCTTCTTAAGGCCTGTTTACACGGTACATTAACACGTACGGGTTAATGTCTACATGTATGATTGCGAGTATGACCCCCAAAGTGTAACGTGTAACCGCCCAACTTGTGCAATTGCTTGCATAGAAAATAGAACCTGTTCTAATTTGGTTCATGCATTCGTACATGTTCCGTTCCGGTCCACAAAAATCACTCACGAAAACAGACATTTACTCGCACGTTTTAATGTACCGTGTGAGCAGGCCTTAAGAGTTTATAGAACACTGTAAAGTTGTTCAGTCAATTCAATAATTGGTTTCGGCGATATTTACATTTTCCAACATTAATAGGTATTCGAATTTCTTCCGTCTTCGCATACTTTCACTAAATGTACCGGGAAGAGGGGCGGTAGGTGTGTTTGATTGCTTACCAATGGGCCTTGGGTTCTAATACCGGGTGTCACAATGCCGCTTCACATTTTAACATAAGGCCCTTCGATAAGCGATAAAGCACTATCCCCACTGGGTTACAAAGCTCTCTTTTAAATGCCTAGCAACAAACATTCGAATACAGAAATATTAATAAATAAAAAATATTATTAAAATATAAAATATCATTTCATTCGACCAGCAAGCAGGATTTCATGGAATTAAGAAAATATTTCATTTATGACTTTATGTAGAAGGATTTGGTGCTTTCCCGGCGAATGCTGTTGATGAAATCTTCACGGGAAATCAGCCGGGTAAGGACGGTCTTTACTGCCAACGTTTCAATGGCCTTCTCTGCCATCGTCTTCAGGGCGAGTGCAGTGAATTGAAACGTTGGCAGCAATGACCATCCTTACCCGGCTGATTTCCTGTGAAGATTTCATCAACATATAGTTATGTGGCGACTCACTATATTGAGTTCAATTAAGGCTTTTCTGTACCCCCGTAAAAAGAGGCTTTTGCAGGCTATGTTGACGCGGCCGGTGAATCGGTTCTATTCGTAGCATTAGTATGTTAATAGCGATTTTTTATTCAAAGACATCAATCAGTCGGAGAGAGAGGATAGTAAGCACATCACCATTTTGCGAAATGATGAGAGAAGGAAATCAAAACTATCCCCAAATTTTCCGTCCAACGTAGTTATTGAGCTAATATTGATTGGTCATCAGAGGATCATATCAAGGAGGTTCAATCATCAATGTTCGTCGAGTGCTATCGTTTTATACTTTTATACGTAGAAATTTTCATAGCGTCTGCCATCCGAAATTTAGAGCTGAACGCAACATCTTTCGCATGGAGCAATACGTTTCTACGTTATTTGAAGCAATGAGAAACTGCGTAGGTTTTATAATGCTGAAAACAGGATTTTAAGTCCTTCCTTCTGCTGTTCTAAGACTCTTTACTGTCATAGAATGAACGGGAGGCGAAAAGGAATAAATTTAAATGGTCGATATTTCTATGCAATATAAATTCTTGAGTTTCGGCAGTTTTTTTTTCCAAAATGCCGATATTTTTTTATCCTCGTTTCAGTGTGAGCAAGTTTGTATACTGCAGTCAGTAACACGAAAAAAAAACCTAAAAAACCATGAATATGCTGTTTGCATTCTACCGTCGACATTATGACAAGCTTAGACGCGTCATCGCACCAGCAGCCCCCACCACTACCACTCTCCAAATAACTGCATGGCGATGGATAGGGACGTCCTGGCCAGCGCCCCTCGGCTACAAATACGAACTTCACTAGCTATTTCTTTTCGTGTTTTTCCTACACTTTTGCCCCGTTCACATTACGTTCTTTTTACGCCGGTTAGCGCCGACCATGGTTACAAAACGAGGTGTGAACGCAAGTTCCCGTTAACCGTGGTTGGGATTCTGACCACCGTTTTCCAACCATGGTTGGCGGTAGTTCATGCGTGTGTGAACGCAAGTTGGTTAAAAGCTGGTTAGAAAAAGAAGAAGGCGAAGCAGCAACGAAGTGGGATAGGAGGAAAGAAAACAGAAAATAAAGCATTCGAAGAGGAGACGGCCGTTATTGTTGAATTATATTCGTCAGAATTAATTCTAAGGAAAGTGTTATTGATTCATTCCGTAATTTGTTGTATATAATGAGATTTTAAACCTGATTAAAGTTATGCGATATACTATATACAGTTCGTAGTGAATTAGCTATTAGCTCGTATTGTGGTATTGTATTGTTACGGACAGATTGAATAATCTATATAAATATTTTGCTAGAATTAAGTAAAATGTGCGAAACTACCATAATAAAAATCCGAAGGTCATAATGATTTTAATGTTTTGGTAAGAGTGCTTTGTCCCAGTTTGAAAAAGATCACTTATGTTCATCCTTGAACAAAAGTTCTTTCCATATCAATATAAAATATCAGACTAACGGCTAGTCAGATATAACTATAGAAAATAAAGTTAGACGCGTCGGGTGATACTACATATCGCAAAAAATACCACTTTCTCTCTCTTATTTCGTAAGTTAAATTTCAATAATCTTCACATTTCCTCAAGTTATTCGTCCACATTTGAAGAAGAGGTAAAAAAGTTTTAATTTACGGTATAGCATCAGATTGGATCATGTCCTTTGTCAAAATCAGAAAACAATAATTGCTAAGAATATAATCCAGCGAAAAGTGTATCTCCATCCCAAATCACAAGTGTCTCAAATTGAGGCTCAAGTCTCAAGATTAGGTCCTCGATTTTCTTCACCTACATCAATGATTTGTCGACACATCCGAATCAAGGGCAAGTAGTAGTATATGTTGTTGATATCAACCTAATTATCACAAGTATTCGCTTTTATTCGTATTAAATAGAGCAGTAGAAGAATGCAAGCCACACTATCGATGAAATGATTAGTTAGACGAACACATTTGAATTACCTTCTACGTAGCAAGGAACAATGATTGTCGACGCTGGAATGCAATTTTTTATTCATAAGCAGCTCATAATATGCACATATGTTTAAATCATTGCAATTAACACAAGAACTTTTCCCTGCACATTCTTTATTTCCTTCCAACAAGTTATTCGCTCTTGTCAATTCATTTTTCACTTGGAATTACTTCACCACTCATCAGATGTCGCCAGGGTCTAACCATGGTAAGTGTGAACGCGCATTGGTTCTGACGTCATCTTACGCTGGTTAAGAAAGATGGTAATGTGAACGGGGCATTTCGATGTATGCGACTGAAAAAACACTCCTCCTTTCTTTTACTGGCAATTTCCTCCCTTGTACCGCTTGTACCCCCGCCAACTTTCACTCCGTCTCTGCCAACCCAAAGGGACAACAACAACCTCCGCCTCTTTGCCGGCGTCGCTGCTTACTCCTCTCACTTTCCAAAGACATGCGGCGTCTTTTTACCCAAACCCCCCCTTTTTTCACTCTTCTCAACAACCCCTCCTCCCGTTTTGCTATGGTTCTTCCCCACGTGCCGTCACTTAACAGTTATGACAGGAACCTACCTTCCTTCCAACGTGGGTTCCCCACATCCCGTAGTCTTATCTCTTCCCACCGTCTCTACTCTGTACGCCCACCCCCCCCCCTCCTCAAAGATGTCAAATACTCTCCTACCCAACTCCTTTCTCAAGGGTATGAAAGGGATCTTCACATATTTTGAAGTGTCTTGTTCCAGATGATTGCTCATTGTCAGTGAGCCGAAACGCGTTGAAAATTCTTGAGGAAAAGTGCTACAATCTTTTATTTATTTAAATATGTCTACCTTCCACCAATTAAAGGCTGAAACTGTTGAAATTAATCAGTGATTAAATAATTTCCAAGTGCAGCCCAAATGTGGTTTAAATACAAACGCCAAATAAGGCTGACTTCCATTCAGGGATATGCGAACTAACCTTTTCAAGAGAAAAGTATTTCTCTTATATAAGTAAAGTATAAGGAAAGTATATTTATTTAAAGTATAAAAGATTTTTATGATCAATGCCGTATAGTTTATGGTATTATTTACTGGTTATAATTTGTTCCCAGCTCGTCACGGGGATCCACTTGGGGCCGGGACCCCCAGCGCACAGTGGGCTGAAATCGAAAAAAGCTGGACAAAAGTCCAAAATGACGTTTTTTGAGATAGAGACTTCAAACTTGGCTTAAATGCGTATAAATGATTACCAACTATAGATGCATGTGCCATTTTACATCAATACCATCCGTTACTGAGATACAGTGGCCCAAACATGACCAACTTTTTAAAAACACGCGCGGTCTCGTTTTTCTTCAGAAACCTTTGAATTTAAGCAGGTGGTGTTGCATTGGCATGATTTTTATGGAATAAAAAACGCAATATTCCTATGAATTGATGTTTTGCCTATACTTTCCATGAATTTTGAAGATTTTGGTTCTCATGTGACTGGTTTTACAACGCAAAATGGCGGACCCGTTTTTCACGTGAAATTTGACATAAAGTAGACATTATCTTTCGTTTACGAAATATATAACTCAGGAAATTCACATCACGGTATAAAGTAGAGATTTCTTAAGAATACTAAGCAGAAATCTTGGAAAAAAGTCTGCGACGAAGGAAATGAGAGCGATTTTTCGATCGCGAGTCAAGGCTGAGCTACACGCCGCGGGACCCTGAGGCTCGGTAACCGAGGTCGATGTTTCAAGTTTTTTGAAACTTTATTGTTGAAAATCGTCATTTTAAGCACAGAACCTAGTCATTTATGACCTAAAACACTATATTGATGACATTAGCAAGGATTTTGGATCGACCGAATTGACCATTTAACGCGTTACTCGAGTGGAAATGCTTGGGATTGGATATTTGTCGGAACCATTCCACGCATAAGAAACATGCTTCGGGTATTGAATTTGGGTTAAAAGATTGAGTTGGCATGCTAAAGAGAGAGAAAAACAAAATGTTTTCGCGAAATGCTACTACCGTTACCCTTTTCCATTTCCAACCTCGCCGTGGTGGGTCGCGCGTTTTATGACGACGCAGGTATTTAACAGATTCTTCCTCAAGGGTTTTTCCCTTTTCTCTACAAAAATACGTTTCAACGGATGGTGTGAAGAAGTGAATCAGTCGTTAATAACAGTCGTTTGAAAAGGTCTTCATTCGTGGCCTCTCTGGAGTGCTTTCTGTTGAATCTCGGGCAGAATTTACGCATGTCCTTATTCTGGGCTTCTAATGCCTCTTCAGATAATTGTCCCATAGGAAGAGTCAACTCTTTTGCAAAATTGCTTCTATGCGGAAGCACCTTATGTACCGTGGTTGTTATGTATGATGTATCCCTGGTATTATATATACTTATGAGTAAGTACCTATATATACTTACTCTATGGTATTACATAACAACCACGGTACATAAGGTGCTTCCGCATAGAAGCAATTTTGCAAAAGAGTTGACTCTTCCTATGGGACAATTATCTGAAGAGGCATTAGAAGCCCAGAATAAGGACATGCGTAAATTCTGCCCGAGATTCAACAGAAAGCACTCCAGAGAGGCCACGAATGAAGACCTTTTCAAACGACTGTTATTAACGACTGATTCACTTCTTCACACCATCCGTTGAAACGTATTTTTGTAGAGAAAAGGGAAAAACCCTTGAGGAAGAATCTGTTAAATACCTGCGTCGTCATAAAACGCGCGACCCACCACGGCGAGGTTGGAAATGGAAAAGGGTAACGGTAGTAGCATTTCGCGAAAACATTTTGTTTTTCTCTCTCTTTAGCATGCCAACTCAATCTTTTAACCCAAATTCAATACCCGAAGCATGTTTCTTATGCGTGGAATGGTTCCGACAAATATCCAATCCCAAGCATTTCCACTCGAGTAACGCGTTAAATGGTCAATTCGGTCGATCCAAAATCCTTGCTAATGTCATCAATATAGTGTTTTAGGTCATAAATGACTAGGTTCTGTGCTTAAAATGACGATTTTCAACAATAAAGTTTCAAAAAACTTGAAACATCGACCTCGGTTACCGAGCCTCAGGGTCCCGCGGCGTGTAGCTCAGCCTTGACTCGCGATCGAAAAATCGCTCTCATTTCCTTCGTCGCAGACTTTTTTCCAAGATTTCTGCTTAGTATTCTTAAGAAATCTCTACTTTATACCGTGATGTGAATTTCCTGAGTTATATATTTCGTAAACGAAAGATAATGTCTACTTTATGTCAAATTTCACGTGAAAAACGGGTCCGCCATTTTGCGTTGTAAAACCAGTCACATGAGAACCAAAATCTTCAAAATTCATGGAAAGTATAGGCAAAACATCAATTCATAGGAATATTGCGTTTTTTATTCCATAAAAATCATGCCAATGCAACACCACCTGCTTAAATTCAAAGGTTTCTGAAGAAAAACGAGACCGCGCGTGTTTTTAAAAAGTTGGTCATGTTTGGGCCACTGTATCTCAGTAACGGATGGTATTGATGTAAAATGGCACATGCATCTATAGTTGGTAATCATTTATACGCATTTAAGCCAAGTTTGAAGTCTCTATCTCAAAAAACGTCATTTTGGACTTTTGTCCAGCTTTTTTCGATTTCAGCCCACTGTGCAGCGGCGCGAAGTCTGTGGGGCCTTCATCGCCGCCACTGACTACTCTGTTTTTCGACCCGAAGGCTGATAGGGAAAGGTAATAGTGGAGCTCATCCCTGACTAGCAACAGAATTTCACACATTCACGTCAGAGGCCGCCAAATATTTCCCGAAGCTACCCTACACCAAGAAAATCATAGTTAGACATGGCCAAAGCCGACGCCCGAGATTTGAACCACGAAATATTCGGTCAGCAGCCAATATTCAACCCTTAGCTAACATCCTGTCCTAACACCATTTAACAATGAGAAACACATTTTGGCTCGCCTCCATGCAACTACTCAATTAAGCCAGGAATCCACATCTTGTACCACGGCGCGAATGCATCCAGTTATTTGCTTTTTAAGATATGTTTAACACTGAAAGAGGGAATATATATGTAAGAATAGAGGAACCCCAAACGGTCAGTGCAAGAGGCGCGGGCGAAAATTGTTTCCGCAGTCCCTTACTCCCATTGTTCCACTTCGAGGTGGCGGAGTTTAATTCCGCTCACCAGTTCCGTCCATCGGGATTTGAAGCTTCGCTCTGCGCGAGGAGAGTGAGCCGTTCCTCGGGAGCGTAAATTACGAGTCTATTGCGCAGATGGGAGTCCTAACCGGGGAAGAGCGTGGCCGTGAGGAGAGGTAAAGAATCCATTGCACTTTCGGGGAACCAACTGGCGGGAGTGTCTCCTAACTAGTCAAAGGAGCGGTAATAAATGACACACAGATCCTCTATATTATTTCTACAGTATAGATACATTTTTCCCAACTTATACGCAAACAAACTGCAAATGAGGTGCCAAAAAGCACAGAATTTATCAGAGAACATGCGACGGCATGATTTACTTCCTAAATGCTGCTATTCTTTCCTAAAATTGGTTTATAGAGATAAAAAATCGATTCCGGCAAGATTGTCCTCATCCCAAGAATACAGTTAACGCCGTCGGATCCCACCATGCCTTTTAATTTGACTAGCAGACAATTTCCCATTGAGGTTTCCTATGCGATGACTATTAGCAAGGCTCAGGGTCAGACTTTGCAAAGAGCTGGCTTATTCCTGCCTGGCCCTGTATTCAATCATGGCCAACTTTATGTAGCATTTTCTAGGGTAAGATCTTTTCTAAATATTTTTGTAAATATAAAGGAAAACGCTAAAGAAGTATTAACAGAGGATAGTGTAATTACTTCAAATGTTTTGTTTTAAGAAGTCCACTGGCCTCAATTTGTACATGAACATTCCAATTAAATTTGTACCTAAGACTTTACCTTCATTTCTACATTTTAAAATTAGAAACGCGCCTATCCCTCAGTGGTCCTGCATTGAAAAGAGCGGGGGAAGGCCGCTGTGAGCGGGCGCATCACGCTCGTATATACTTAAATAGTGCAGGAGCAATAACAAAACTAATATATGCAAAGTGGTACCATCGGCACACACGGTTTTATGATCCGAATCATGGTTACCTAATTTAGACCAAATGTATCGCAGATATTATTAATTAATATCAATAAACGAAGATTTTAAAAAATTCTGGAAACGTATTGGCTTCATGCGATGAACTATGAATTAGAATGGGGATTAAATTTACGGGAAAAGCTATTGTTACTTTGGTTGCAAGCAAAAAATTGGCGATGTTACTTTGTGGAAATATATTTCATTACGAATAAGGCTCGAGCTTTGCACATGTAATTTGTGGTACAAAGGAAAAGTGTTTAATATTAGCGGCGTTGATATATTTGAACCAATTAGTCATTTTCATAAACATTACTCTATCAATGTTAGTTCCTCTTGATTCTAAAAAATGATTTTAGTATGATTTTCTGCCAATAGTTTCTCTGACAAATAGATGTGTAAGTTGTATGTTTCTTTTATCCTCTCATAAATGTATTTTTATGTTTCGCTTGTAATTTCCATGCCTCCAGAACTTAACCAACGTTTACTATAATGAATGTCATTAAAAACCTCTGCAAGGATTATTTAATATTTATTAAATTCCTTTTCATCTTCGTCTTCAAACTAATTAGAAAATATTACATTCAAATTCATGCGGGAGTTACCGGGTCGCCATCTGGATTGCTCTTCTGAAAATGCGTTTTAGACCTATATGATTGATTAAAAAAGCCAATTTCTAATCTCTAGGTTCAATTTTCATTACATTACAGCCATTTAAAATATCATAAATGGTCATGCTGGCGAGCTTTAGGGAAACATTCAGTTAGGAAATGCCCATAATTCGAGCAAGAATACGATTGGAATTTTGAGAATTCCAATATTTTGTAGTGATTCCATATCTTTTTCTCTATAGTTCACTAAATATCGTAGAGTATTAAGTTTAAAGTTGACTATGCATGCCTCTGTATTGGCCAAGTTCACGTAACAAGGAAAAAGGGTAAGATGCCAGATGAGAAGAGAGCATTCTATTTCCTTAGGAAAGGTTTAGAGGGAAGAGGGGACCTTTATGTGTGGAAAGGGGAATAGCAAAAGAATGGTCAGAGAGGGAGAGAGTGACGGAGAGTCACATCGCAGGTTTCTCTCGGTTCCTTTTATTGCCGACGCAGCGTCCGCGCGGTGCTGCCCGCTGGCGGCGGATGGGTTGTGCGGGCAAGTGAAGGAAGGGGGTGGTGTGGTGTGATGCATTGGCCTGGTAGGACCAGCCCTGCCGCCGCCGCGGTCTCCAGGCGCAGTTCTGTCGCATGACAACGCCTTATGACGCCATCAGTATCTCATGGGTCGCGGTAGATGGGATGAGGGCGAATTTCGGGTGGAGAAGATTCAAATGAACGCGGCTGCTGTTGCTCCACTAAATCGTTCTCCTATGCGAACATGAATGTGTTGTATTAATATATTCTAGGAAAAAATCATATTACTATACATAATGCCGCGACAGGGGTTTTACGTCCATACCCAGTTGATTTTTAATCCGAAAAATGTGCTTACAATTAGTACTACCGCATGGTGAGTCTGGCGGAAAATCTGGGCGGATTCCAAACCGCCAAAATCATGATTTAAGAGTTTTTCTTCTGCGTAACATTATTTTGCAAGGCCGATCGAAATGTGCTTTACGTTACCCTGATCTGAATACAAAAATGCTCCGTTATAAGTCTAGCTTACAAGCTTGACAGTTTCCATTCCGCCAAAAGCATGACAAATATTAAAGCCGCACATTTTAGGAACAATTTATTCCATCCTCTCAGGAGCCTTTCCTATTACATAAAGAATGTGCTTAGTACCCAACGAGTAGTCTATCCTAAAAATTTTAATAGTTTAGAGAGGGTAAAAATCACGATTAATGATGTTATTATACATACAGTGTGCAATTCCGTGCAGTGAGTTTTTCAGAGTTTATTGTATTTATTTCTTGGATTTGACCCACTGATGTTTATCCGAGATACATTCAAAGCTTTACAGCATGACAAGCATATACTAAAAGCAGGGCCATTTCATCTCAAATCACGCAGATAGTGCAAAATCATGTCAGGTGACCCTCACCGATTTCTCTGAAATTTATATATGTGAAAGCAGTATCCTTATGATGAATAACGATGACTTTATCTCTGCTCAGAACTGAACCGTCATAAAGTTACCGCCCCTTGAACATTGCAGTGTCAGGCCTCGGAGTAAAAAATGAAAAATCACACAAATGCTGATTACTAAGGAACCATGGCCCATAAAGCAGTGGTTATTGTTTTATTTTGAAGAGAATTCATTTATGCACATTATGGCATAACTTGCAAGTCATTTGAAGCAATAATAAACAAATAGGACTTGTTTAAACAATAAAAATTAGTCATTATTTAACAATTTATTACTAAAAAAGGCCACCTTTTATTTTCTTTAAAATTTCTCAGCGGGTAGTTTAAATGTTCTGATTTCAATTAAACAATAAAAAAAGGTAGTATTTTTATACTTTTTGTTTCAAGGCATGTCAAAGTTAGGCATGTTTTCGACTCTTTTACACCAAGATTGCATACCTTCAAGGGGGAAAAAATGCCGTTTCTTTCTACTTAGCATTCATAACAGTGAAAAGTTCATATCGGAATGATTGGTTACATCTATTGAGTGAAAGCAAGTTCAATCTTGTTTACTTCCATGGCATCCAATGTGTGCAAACACCCACTGCTACTGGCTGGAAACGGTGAATGAGTCGCAATTTGCATGTCTTTCTTCTACTTTGGGCCATGTGGAACATTTCGATGGACCATGTGGATGCATAAATGAGACACTAATGTCATTCTCTTCTGAAGACACTGCAGTGATTTTTGAAATTGACCAGGTTTTTCGGAAACACACTATGAAGTCATTGCCGGCCTCGGTGGCGGCGGGGTAACGTTCTCGCCTGCCAAACTAGAGGTCGCGGGTTCGAGTCCCGCCTGGGTAGGTTTCCCCGATCCAGGGCATGGTCGTTTGTGTACGTTTACTTGTTACACTTGTTGAACACCCCGGTGTAAAATGGCCAATAAGAGCTGTATCCGGTGGTTTGAGGATAAAATAAATAAATAAAAATGGTGAGATTTTGAGTAGTGTACATTAGGGCGGATCGCAAAAATCGATTTTTTTCAAATCCATCTGGCCCAATGAAAAAAAGTTGTGGGACCGATCAAAAATAAGGCCTGAAAAATTTGAGACCTGTACGTG
Organism: Ischnura elegans; assembly: GCF_921293095.1. Lineage (NCBI taxonomy): Eukaryota > Metazoa > Arthropoda > Insecta > Odonata > Coenagrionidae > Ischnura > Ischnura elegans. The sequence goes on along the minus strand of NW_025791658.1, from coordinate 9,177,176 downwards.
AACCCCTGACCCTCGCTCAAATGCAATTTAGGGGGGGAGGGTCAAAATTCGAAAAATATAATATTTTTTGGTCGTTCCCTATAGATTTTGCCGAGTTACTGTCCTCTAGGGCAAAAATTTCGTGCAATTTGACGTATCTGCTGCCGTTTAGCCACAAAATGCCTAATTTGAGTCCGCGTCCGCGAAGAAAACATTCCAACGCCCACGCAGCATCGCGGATACCAGAGCCGCAGGCCGATCCCTTCCCCTCCACGCTCGCTTCTCCCCCTCCCACGCCTCTAACACAGCAAAATTCATCCCGCGCATGCTGCTAGGAGGTCGTTAATCTTTGATAATATAAATCAGAAGATGGCAGAAGGTAAAAAACGATGCGTAGTGAGACGACTTGTTCCTTATTTGGCGCCTCGTCGGCGTTAAACAAAACGATGCTACCAACTTTTAGAGAAGTGATGAAATAATTTTAGACCTGCGCACGCAGGAAAGGAGACTACGGTCTATGAAGACGCCTCTCGAGTGGCTATGAAGGTGTGCGAACTATGGTGACGCGCTTATCTTCCATTATGAATGTGACTAAATAGATTTAGCGGTACCACAGGAAGTACTAAAACTTACGGAAAATCGTAATAGGCCAAAAGTAGGGTTTTATTGAAACATAAGACTCAAACAATTTTAAAGGAACATTTTAAATTATGGGATATTTTTGGGTGTAAGTGCATGGAGGAGTATAAGGTTCCCCCAATGAGAAGTATTTTGAGAGACAATCTGACGAAAAGAAAGATGATGGCTGCTGGATTGAACCCTAAAGAAACTCGACAACTGAGGAAAAAGGGAATCGTAGGAGAGCGTTGAGTTATCATCGTCAATTTTTGCACAGGAAAATAGTATCAAAAATTTTCTTCATCAATTTATCTGGAGAAAATTGTAATGGCGAGAAATTATACAATTTGTATCTCTACTTTCCTCATGAAATAAACACTAAGGACTATAACCTCAAATTGTAACTTCTTAGGGGAAAATGCGTCTGCCAACTGTGATAGAGGTATATGCAAGAACCAAGCAACAGCAATGATCGTTCCCGCAACTTTAGCTGACGCAAAAGTCATAACTTCGTAAGATATATCAAAGCTACTGTACCAGAATTACTTACGTAGACAGAAAAAGATTCTAATTACTGTGAATAAGAAAAGAGAGGTGTCATCAAAGGGCCTTATTTTATTGGAATGAAAGACTATACTCTTGTCTGATGAAAAAAGGGAAGAGGACTTATCAATACAAATTTAGAGGGGAATGTGTGGTGTTAGTTGAAGAAACAGGGTCCCACTTTTGGAGGTTTGCCTCCCCCGTCGGAGGATTAGCAAAAGTTATAAAATCTGCGATTATCGATTCCTTTCCGAGTGAAAATTAGATACACAGAATTTAAAAGGATTTGATTATGATGGTACCAAGCGAATACCGCCCAAAAATGAGGCATCATCCCTTTGCTATAAGTATAATTCCAACATCCCTTGCAGTGTGGGTAAACTCTTCTCGGGATTCCCACCGGGTTAATTTTTCCATACTGGCCAACATTTCAAGCTCCGACTGGGGGCTCACCCTAAGGGATAAATTTTGTTGAACCCCGAAAAGAGTTTACCCACATCATTCGCCGGGAAAGCATCAAATCGTATTTCATCCCTTACAGTGGTCTATTTGCTAATTGCACTATGTTGACTTGGATTTGCGACACAAACGTTGGGAGGGTAATCTAGGGACCGAATATGCGTTTCTGCAAGGATACGTTTGGCGACCAATCCGAGATTTTTTTTAATTGCTGGATTTTAATATCGACGTAAAGGAATGACACTAACATAAGAAATATAGACTGGAAAGCAGGTAATTGAATAATTCCTTCGTGATTGTTCCTCACTGGACGATGCTGATACATCAAATATTAGTAAGACTAACGAAGAAAGACGCACTTGGTGTGAATTTTGCTGCATCTGGGGCGTTCGAGAGGGGAGCGGGGAGGGTACGCCGGCGGCCATCACCCTTATTCATCCATTTAGTCACAGCTATCGGACAATACCGGAATAGAAGTGCATAACACAAGTTCCCAAACCTTCATAGCCACTCGAGAGGCGTCTTCATAGACCGTAGTCTCCTTTCCTGCGTGCGCAGGTCTAAAATTATTTCATCACTTCTCTAAAAGTTGGTAGCATCGTTTTGTTTAACGCCGACGAGGCGCCAAATAAGGGACAAGTAGTCTCACTACGCATCGTTTTTTACCTTCTGCCATCTTCTGATTTATATTATCAAAGATAAACGACCTCCTAGCAGCATGCGCGGGATGAATTTTGCTGTGTTAGAGGCGTGGGAGGGGGAGAAGCGAGCGTGGAGGGGAAGGGATCGGCCTGCGGCTCTGGTATCCGCGACGCTGCGTGGGCGTTGGAATGTCTTCTTCGCGGACGCGGACTCAAAGTAGGCATTTTGTGGCTAAACGGCAGCAGATACGTCAAAATGCACGAAATTTTTGTCCTAGAGGCCAGTAACTCGGCAAAATCTATAGGGAATGACCATAAAATATTATATTTTTCGAATTTTGACCCTCCCCCCCTAAATTGCATTTGAGCGAGGGTCAGGGGTTCACGTACAGGTCTCAAATTTTTCAGGCCTTATTTTTGATCGGTCCCACAACTTTTTTTCATTGGGCCAGATGGATTTGAAAAAAATCGATTTTTGCGATCCGCCCTAGTGTACATGTGTCATTATATCTGAATTTGTTAGTGTCACAGCCCGTTTGATTGTGTGGATTACAGAGCGAGCTTTAGTTGTCCCATGTCTGTTAACTACCAAGCATGAAACTGTCGATGCCATGTACAGGTGCTACTTTCACCTAATTATTTTTTTGTCTAAACTGAGCTTGTTAACATATATAAAATGCAAGTTTCATATTAGGCAAGAATTTACTAACTTAATGAAAGTGATAAATGTCAAATATGTACTTCATGGTAAAATAATGTCTCAGCAGCTTTTGAAGAAGCGAGAGTGAAATGTCTATGAGTGACCATGTTCAAATTTTATCATTCTTTTCCACAAGATAATCTAAACAACACAATATGGCTGCTTTTCCAGTTTCAACCAAACATACGATTGAAATATCATGCAGAGCTAAAAAAGCAACTAGGACTAAGGGCCAATGCTGATGTATACTGTTGGCATCCTCTTCCTCATTGTGCTCAATCAACATTGTGCTCTCATTTTACTTGCATGATGATAAAGATTGCTCTTGTGTAACCCCTAATAAGCAAGATGTGTTCACTGCCATTGAGAATCATTCAGACAAATTCATGGCTGAAGTTTAGGGTTGAACCAAGAAAGGTGTGTATCACCACTATATCCGTAAAATAGAAAGGGAAGCCATTCAAAAAGAGAAGTTGGTAACACTAATTCATGGTGTGACATTGGTACTTCATTTTGAATTTTTCCGAGAATTAGAGTGTGATTCTTCCAGATTAAGTACAACCCTATCGCTGGCAAAAAGTATAGATATCAATATTTACCTGTATGGAATATAATATCTAAGGTATGCAGGCACTTCAGATGATTTCTCACATGACACTGCACGTGCTTTTCTTAAGATGAATCATACAGAAGAACAGTAGTGTAAAAAGATATCATATGGAGAAATGAATCATATATATTTTATAAAAGTCAGCTGCTAATTAAAAAAAAACTTTGGGAAAGGTCTTAAACTGGAAAAAAGTCATAGATGGCTGTTCAGTGCAAATGGTCATGGGTAGGGGCCATCTGATGGAGTTGTATAAATTGGTCAAAAATTATGCCACAAACTAAAACTTGAGATATTTCAATTGTTGCAAGTAAATTCAAAAAATCCTTTGTCGAACATGTGAGTATTTCCTTGCCTAATATCAAACTTTTGCATTTAACACATCTTAAACTAGCCAAATAGGGTAATTTCCTGCATCTAAGAAAACGAAAGGCATTGATTGCGATTCGTTACCCACCTTTAGTGCATCCATAATATGTTTACAATTTATTTATTTTTAGAAATCCCTGTTTAAACAAATGCCAATGGTCAATTTTAACCTCATTTGAAAAAGGTCAGATTGGCGGCGATGCGATACCACTCCACATGACGTCACAGGGACCTAGATGCTATACGAGTATATAGGAGTTTTATATCATCTTAGATTACCAATGTATACATGAGGCACAGAGCTCAGGGAAACATCCCTTGACAATCACCTATTAAAAATGTCTTTGCTCAGAGAGTTTCCTTTGTTTGATAGGGTATTAATAATCCTTATTTAAACCAAGCACTACCTGCAAGAAGGGAACTCTATGCTACCGCCATGCTCGGCAGTAAGCAGCCAGAGGTAACACGGGCTTTTTGCAGCATTCATACTCAGGCGTCGCGTTTTCGTACGCTTGAAAATGTTCACTTTTCATTTAATTGCAAAACAGATATCATCATTTAAAAATCTAAAAGCGAGATATAGGTACTCCAGGAGTAATAATCTTTCGATTTAGGCAATAAACAATAATAGGAAACCACCCTATGTAGACAAAAAAATGATTGGGTGAAAGGAGCACATGTACATGGCATCAACAGTTTCATGCTTGGTAGTTAACAGACATGGGACAACTAAAGCTCGCTCTGTAATCCACACAGTGAAACGGGCTGTGACACTAACAAATTCAGATATAATGACACATGTACTATCATTTGCTAAAGTCTTGCAACAAATCGAGCGGCGCCACTTTCGCTCCACCAAGATTGTGCCCGGAAATTGTATAGTTTTCGGGTGTATGCAACAATCCAATACTAGTCTTCATGGTTCAATGCATGGAGAACGGGTCATTGGGTGGGTGAGGTATTTTGTCATCCTTTTCAGTCTCGGGATTTGACCGCTTCCATTTAAGTGAAATTAATGTTCATGATATTCCCCCAAACACATTGTAGCATTTAATGCAGTAGGAAAGATCGAAGGTAATTCTTCGGAGAGATTTTAAAAAGTTGGTAGCTTGGCTCTTTTTGAGTTATCTCAGCTCTTTTCAGAGAGCTGGAAATCACGAGTCGTTCACTGTGAACATGGCAGACTTTTGTTTACATCTATCGACTCGGGTTGATGTTTTAATACAATATCTACGATATATGATACAAGGCAGCACACATTGGATGCCATGGAAGTAAACAAGATTGAACTTGCTTTCACTCAATAGATGTAACCAATCATTCCGATATGAACTTTTCACTGTTATGAATGCTAAGTAGAAAGAAACGGCATTTTTTCCCCCTTGAAGGTATGCAATCTTGGTGTAAAAGAGTCGAAAACATGCCTAACTTTGACATGCCTTGAAACAAAAAGTATAAAAATACTACCTTTTTTTATTGTTTAATTGAAATCAGAACATTTAAACTACCCGCTGAGAAATTTTAAAGAAAATAAAAGGTGGCCTTTTTTAGTAATAAATTGTTAAATAATGACTAATTTTTATTGTTTAAACAAGTCCTATTTGTTTATTATTGCTTCAAATGACTTGCAAGTTATGCCATAATGTGCATAAATGAATTCTCTTCAAAATAAAACAATAACCACTGCTTTATGGGCCATGGTTCCTTAGTAATCAGCATTTGTGTGATTTTTCATTTTTTACTCCGAGGCCTGACACTGCAATGTTCAAGGGGCGGTAACTTTATGACGGTTCAGTTCTGAGCAGAGATAAAGTCATCGTTATTCATCATAAGGATACTGCTTTCACATATATAAATTTCAGAGAAATCGGTGAAGGTCACCTGACACCCCCCTTCCTGATTTGAGATGAAATTCCCCAGCAGATACCATTTCCAGTCACTCAATGTCTCGATTAAGGTACACATTTTAGGCATAATGCCATGCCAAAGGGTTTTCAGATCACCTACCTTTATAACTAAAAAATATGCCGAGCTGGTACTTAATGACAAGTCTAATCTAAAATATGGACGATGCCACTCTATCAAAATTACGATTAATGAAAAAATGTCCATATATGTTTGAAATTTTGCATAAAACTAGCCTTCATAGAAAAAATAAAATTCATAACCATCAGATTTCATTTTGGTTGATGTTTCATAGCTTGATTTAAATGTATTGCACTGCAGATAAGATAAAGCAATAAATATAGGCATTGCGCGAGGAAAACATGATTATCAGCTAAAATGAAATTGAGATCCAACGGAAGAGACGAAAAAATATTTAAAAATATGCATATCGGTATGGAATGAAAAATGAAAGCCCTCAGCGACATTAGCACGACATTGTAATCGGTAAAATTCGAATAATCATAAATTGACAAATCGGTCTGATATGATATTCCTATACAATTTTTTTGGAAAGATTAATGATTTATTTGATGAAACTATGCATCAGAGTTTAGCCTATTTCTCATTATCGTTCACGTGGCTTTATCTATCTAATTTATCGAAATTGTGCGAAAAATCCGCAAAGAAAAAAAGCATTTGCCTTGACCAGAATTCGAACCCAGATCCCCCAATATCCATGCGAATGCCTGTAGAAGTTCCCTGAGCAAACTTGACGCCTTAGTAGCTTAACATGCTAAGGCAATCTACCGGAAATCGGCGGGATCCAGGTTCGAATTCTGGTCAAGGCGAATGATATTTTCTGTGGATTATTTGCACTATTTTTGAATTGCGGGTAAGCCCTTTAGGTTATCACCGTGGCTAGTTCTGGTATACTTAAATTATTCGAAATTCTTTGAAAATTATAATATCCCGAGTAAATGCGCCAATTATTTTCCCATTTGTTAAGTACGTATCCTCTTTCCACATTTTGGTTCGAGTACGCCACATTTGATTCTTGTCGTGCACGTACCCATGCCGTGAACACCGGTTATTTACGTGCTCGGATTCTTAAAAAAAGCAAAGCCGGGTAATTTAAAGTGTAAAAATTAGTTATCATATCTGTATCATGTATGATCATATCTATGCCTGTAAGTGTAATATTACATTTTTCTTTGCCATCACGACAGAAAATGAATTACGGAAGGTTTTTCGCTCTCATCCATATTCTTGTCATCTTCTTTCAAGAAACTCCCTCTCTCTCTACCTCTCCAGCTTAAAAATCCGTGAAGATGGAATGGAACAACTGAAATCGAGGAAAATCTCGAAACAGATTACAAGGGCTAAGACAGTGTTGTGAAATTTTAATATGTATTGAAAGGGACTGATAATGACGCGGCAGAATCTCCTGGAAGAATTAAAAACTAAATCGTTGGTGGGATGCTTATTGCACGTAAGTACTTCAAAAAAGGCTGCGAGCCAAATTGTAGCAATACCAATAGGTAGGCATTATATACTTTTTTTTCCTATTCAAGTTGGAGAATTAAAATGGTGCTTCCGAAACACTTAGATGTTTCTCTGGTTTGGAGCCGAGTGGAAGACATAAACCAGAGGCTTCATCATTTCTGCACGGACATCGGAGCCTCCTTCGTGGACCTTAGGCCGGCAATCCGATCGTGTCGGATCCCTCTGAACCGTTCGGGATTCCATTACACGGCCGAGTCGGCTAGTCGCGTAGCGAGTAGCAAATTAGAGCACTGTAGGCCTTTTTTAGAGTAGAGAGTAGGGCAGAGTGTAGATATATTAGTGGGTTGAAAAACAAAGGGGTAAATTCAAAACTTTTCACAGACAAAACTTCTTCCAGAAATGAAAACAGAGTAGTAGAAAGAAAAATCAGCGTTTCAGAATCAGCATTACCGATTTACATTAATACAAGTATTACATTTAAGCACGAGAAGCGTTAGTCGAGCAATACTTTCAAAGGCAGTCAAGGCTCCAGTCATTTTGATAGTGAGACAATAACACATTCATTTCCATTTATCAGCGGTATAGAGCCTGTGAATAGTCTATTCGACAAAAGCAAATCAGAATTATTCCCGAATCGCAATAATACTGGTTCCGAAGTTTTAATCGTGGCTGTGGTTAATTGCCGTAGTTTAAGAAATAAGATTCCCGAATTCCACCAAAAAATTCATAGTACGAAGTGTAACGTCATTTTTGGAACAGAAAGTTGGCTAACAGATGATGATTCGGACAATGAGATCTTCCCAAAATCGTACACTGTTATTCGGAAAGATAGAATTAATCGAGTTGGGGGTGGAGTTTTCATAGCTGTAAAGAATTAAATCGTCAGCCAAGCGATAACCGTAACTGAGACCAGCGTTGAATCTGTGTGGTGTTTAATTAAATGTCCAAAATTCAAAACTATTTTATTATGTTCGTATTACAGACCACCTAACTCAGATACAACGTCAATGTTTGATTTTCAAAATAGCGTAGCATCCAAGTTTCCTGAAAGAAACTAGGTGGAGATAGTAGGTGGAGAGGATAATGTACGTGGAGATTTCAACGTACATTCTATAGATTGGGATACTTTTAGCTTCATTCCTGGTGGGAGGGATAAAGTGATCTGCGAGGCTTTATTACACACTTTTACATCTAATTCTTTGTTTCCAATAGCATCCGTACCAAACAGAGGAGAAAGCATTCTGGAATTATTAGCGACAAATATACCACATCAGGTAATAAACGTTGGCACTGTCGAAGGATTAAGTGACCATAGGGTAGTAACTGCAAAGTTTTCTCTAAATACCGCTGTAAACTTAAAAAAGAGCGCAAAGTTTTCGTTTTTAAAAGAGCTGATTTTGATGGGTTTAAGAGTCATCTGAAAAATGATTTCCCCGAGTTTCAAGAATCATTATTGAAGTTAAATGTAGAGAATAATAGAAAATATATTGAAATCGCTCAGTCCAAATAAATCACCTGGTCCAGACGAAATCCCTTCTCGCGTATATAGAGAACTAGCCTCAGAAATTGAACCCTACTTGCAGTTAATATTCAGTGAATCCATCAAATAACACGAAGTACCTAATGACTAGAAAATCGCTAATGTAACGCCAATATTTAAAATTGGAGACAAGGAAGAGCCATCTAATTACAGGCCGATATCTTTTAACGTCCATCTCATGCAAAGTCCTTGAACACATCGTAGTCAGCTCCGTAATGAAACACCTAAACGCGAAAAACTTATTAATGGGAACTCAACAGGGATTCAGGAAAAGCACATCGTGATAAACTCAGTTAGCGCTTTTCGCCCACGATATTTTAGTCTCCGGGGAAGACAACATTCAAGTAGACGCGATTTTCCTTGATTTCAAAAAGGCATTTGATAAAGTACCCCACGGAAAGTTAATAATAAAACTGAAATCTTACGGTCTAGACCAGGGGTCTCCAATTAACTAGGCCACGAGGGCCAAATTCCAAGTTACGAATCGTCCCGCGGGCCGGATAGGAAATTTGCCGAGGATTGAAGTATTCGATACCAACGTCTACTGAAGAATCAGGTGGAGTATTTCTTATTAACGAACAGTTGAAGGCAACTTCGACGTGCAGTACAGCGCTGCATGCTTCTAGCGGCGTCTCACAGAGTTAAACGAGCGAGAATTGCGCGCTACTTGAAACGAGTGCGCGGGCCGGATGAAAGCCCTCCGCGGGCCGGATCCGGCCCGAGGGCCGTAGTTTGGAGACCCCTAGTCTAGACGAAGATGTCATTTCCTGGATAAGAGAATTTTTGAGCGACCGCGTCCAAAGAGTAGCATTAGACGGTGCAGTCTCCACGAGGTTAGAGTCACTTCTGGCGTTCGTCGGGGTAGTGTCATAGGCCCACTCCTATTCCTTCTTTATATAAACGACATTGGCGAATAAGTACACAGTAAGTTACGATTGTTTGCAGACGACGCTGTAGTTTACAGAGAAATCCGTTCCAGCAAAGATATAGATTAACTAACGAATGACCTTGCTGCTATCCAAGCTTGGTGCGATGCTTGGCAGTTAGAATTAAATTTGAAAAAATGCGTCGTAATGAATTTCTGGAAGAAGAACAACTCCCTACCACGTAGCTATATATTTTCGGGGTACCCAATTGGACGCCGTTGAATCCGTGAAATACTTATCCTATCCGTGAGTTAGACTCAATAATGATCTATCGTGGAATAAACATATTCGAGAAATAACCGGTCAAGCTAATCGTAAATTGGGTTTTGTTAAAAGAATATTAGGAAAGTGTGACGACAAAATGAGAGATATTAGCTACTTTTCCCTCGTTAGACCACATTTGGAATACGCTGCCAGTGTTTGGGACCCTCATGAAAAAGGCTTAATAACAGAGTTAGAACGCGTGCAAAGAAGAGCTGCCAGGTATGTGAAAGGTCGTTACGATAGTCTTGTTAGTGTAACTGACCTCTTACATAAACTCGGATGGGAATCTCTGTCGGACCGTAGATTGAAAAATAGACTAAACCTTTTAGATAAATTCAAGAGAAGTGTCTTGTCTGACGAAGTTAACCGTATCTTACGAACGCCAACATACTACGGAAGATCAGATCATATAAATAAAATAAGAGAGATAGATTGTAGAACAGACAGATTCCGAATGTCATTTTTTCCACGATCAATACGAGATTATAACGGCAGCAATAGAACTCGTAAATAGATGGCATGACTCGTAGTGTAGCCTACTAACCTATGCAAAATTTATGCATGTTTCTTAATTCAATTATCATTTCTAACAGCATATAGTTGTATAGTTTGTTAGTATACGGTACGTTTTTTGGACGGTGTGGTGTGCATGTGGGAGTCCAAATGCATGCTGCATGCTGGTGATAGATCACCCCCTGCCAAACATCCTAGAGGTGGCTCGCAGGGTATTATGTAGATGTAGATGAATAGCTTTAAAAATGTGTAGATAAGTACTCTCCTTCATCCCCCGGACGCGATAGTCCAGGAGATTTGTGCTAGTGGATCTTTGCATTTATATTCTTGCCATATATATTTTTGACACTTCTTACTGTTTTACTTGGGACGAACGAGTATAAACTACTTCATTCCTTCATACTGGTTTAAATTTCCCATTATATCCCTTGCCCTTTTATGGAAAGGAGTTAATAATAAATAATTTCATGCGAAGGATTCAATGAATGCAACAATAACAGAAGTGAAACCCACAAAATCTAGGAATATCAACTCAGAACTAGATTTAATCATCATCTCCATTATATTGTTCGTTATTGTATTATTATAAGCCAATAGAAGCAATAGGTTAATCAATATTCAAAATATGTAGATTGCAAAGAATGCACTCATTTATCAAAGGTAAAATTTTCATCTTTATCTAAAATTAACAATTATTCGTTACGACGCCAAATTTTCAACCATAATCTGGTCCTTAATTGGATATTTTTACGTTGGAGTCCCTCGAATAGTTCACTTGCATGCATAATTGAGCTGTACATATGCATAATATTTCAAAAGTAGAATCTAGTCCATGATGTCGTGGTATTTTCTCCAGTTTGAATGAGACTTTTATCAAAGGGGTTATCAAAAATTCCTGAATTTGTAAAGCTATCCCATGAATCCGAGTCCGCGAGAGAGTAACGGGATAAATCCAAGGTTGAAATAAAACAATGAGGGATACTACATGAAAGTAACATCTTGCCGATAAAGGGCCGGTGCATAGACTACATTACAAATTTACTACATTTTTAACTCATTGAGAGCTCGGTCGAGCGTGTGTTGCGACATTGTATCGGAGTTGCGTCCTCTTAATATTCCAAAAGTATGCTGCAAACACTACTCAATCACTCTGCCTGAATCAAGGAATGTAATGCTGTGGTGCAAGCCGAAATCGCCAGCTTGACGAGTTTTACATTGGAGTAGTAGTCGACTTCGTGGTAATCCCTGCCGCATTCTCGTTAGAAGAGCATCGCATCGAGTCCAAATGCATGCTGCATGCTGGTGATTGATCACCCCTGCCAAACACTCTAGAGGTGGCTCGCAGGGTATTACGTAGATGTAGATATGTAGATTTTTGAGTATTGCATGCTGTATTTAGAAGAAAAGCCAACACCTGCCATACCTCAGAGCAACAATATGCAAGAAATGTCCAGGTTCATCGAATCAAAATGCCGTGACCAAGATTGAAACCCCTTTTTTAGTATTGATATGGAATAATTAGGAGAAATTCGGCCGTGAAAGTGCTCAAGAAAAAATAAACTTTATACCATTCCATAATGATTCCACTACCTAAATGATTTCATCACTTCCGTCCTAGTTCCTCCAGAAAAACGCACCTAATTTTTTCCTTAACCTGGGTAATCCTTAACCTGGTGCCGGAAGGACCAAGTTCAGGAAAAAATAATGGCGGAGGAAACGCGAAGCATCAGATAGGGTGGAAGAGGAGTTGAAAAGGCAAGAGGGGTTGGGAGTGAGGGTGAAATGAATTAAAGGTGGTTGAGTCTTGAAGACGGCGGCGTGGAGTGAGTGATGGACTGGAGATCTCCAGAGGGCTGTCCAGCCGAAGAGGGGACAAATGAAGGGGCAGACGAAGCAAACAAAAAAATAGGATATTAGGGAAGACCCTCTCCAAAGACAGACCCCTCGCCGGCGATCCTCTCCCTCCCTTGAGGCATCTTGCTAGCACCCCCTTACTGCTTATCCTCCCCCAGAGAATTTTCTTTGAGCAAAAAGGATGACCCCCGGGGTACCCTCTGTTCACCCACAACATTCAGAATTTTTCACCACGACACACTGCAATCGATTTAGCAACAGCGCCACTGAGTCAAATTGCTATTTACAGACTCAATAGATTAATTAATTTCATCAAGAATTTAGTGTTCATAATTTTACGTGGATAAGAATATGAATCAAATTTTAGTGTAATTACGAAGTAATTTTCTATACAATAATGTTTAAATTAAGTTTAGCTGTAAAACCTATGGAAATATATACCTACTAAAACGGATATTTTTGAACGAGAACCTTGTTGACTATTATTTAACCAACTCATGAAGAGGTCTATTTTTTTGAGTGAGTGAATTTAATTTTTTCAAATAGCACCATCACCAAACAGATAGCATCACTATGCCCTATTAAATAAGGAAACTGCAGTATCGATACCCAGTCACCCATGCTAGCTAGCAAAGATAATTTAAAACGAACCGTCACGAAATCATACGGTTTTATTTTTTTTCGGGAAAACTGTCTAAAAAAAGGAAAAATTGATTGCATTACAAGGAAAAAAGTAATTTATTGATGTTTTGGTTGATTTCAAAGACATTTCGGAGCGTGCTCCTCTCTCTTAGTTCGTGGAGCTCGTATTCAGCGTCTTTGGAACCAAACGACACGTGACACTCGGCGGTTTGGGAGTGCTTTTTCATCGTCCTTCATTTGTTTAACAACCACCACCACAGCCGTCAGTACAAAAGAAAAGGGATAGTTCACGTGCGCCCAGGGCTCGATTCCCTCTCACAATGACGTCGGCACAATCCACAGCACCACAATGACCCACCAACGCAATTGTTTTCGAGTCACTGCATCACCCCCACCCCCTTCCTCCACCCTCGCCCTCTTCCAAAGATTCGCACAATTAAAAACGGAGCTCCGGTCGCCCAGCATGCGTTCCTTAAATCGCCACCCCTTACTGTGGGTCCGTTTCGAGCGAAGGAAGGAAGACTTGGGGTGATGGTTATAATGAGGCTTTTTTTTGTGGGTATGAAACCTTTAGTCGCCCCTTTTAGTCAGCACAGCTCTTTCCCAACCTCTCTTACGTAGAATAATAATGGAAAAGCTTTTCATGCCTGATATATATTCTTCATGATGTTTTTTGTATTTTTTGACAAATTTTTCACGGTGAGTAGCCAAAATTGAAACTTAAAAAGCGAGGGAAATTATAGTTAGTTATCATTTTGGCACATGCGCTAGAATACGGTACAAGTGCCCCCGCACGATTATGTTGCCAATGGTGTCACTGCCATGACTTGCATAATGGAATTAAAATTCATTCAAAATGCATTGGGTTGAAAGGTACAGTGACAGCCAACAGGGGCCATGTATCATCGTTTGTATTGTAACGTTTCCATAATCTCCCTTTGTTTTTTGTCTTCTTGTCAGGGTCAAATCTTGTAACCCACTTTCCGATTCGCTATCAAGCTGAAATTATTCAGGATAACTCCGAACCAGATGGTAATTCAATATTATAAAACTTTCATTAAGACTTGAACTGTATCTCCATTTGCATTCAGAATTAAAAATTAAATTTAGAGATTAGTTCAAAAACCGATGGTGGCGCTGCGATCATTTCAAGGAACGAGAATGATAGATAGTTATAACAAATAGAGAATGATAGTTATAACAAATCCGTTTACATCAAAATTTATTAAAAAATTGATTGGACAAAAAACTTACTTGTAGTCTTCTTAGTTTCCGATAAAAAGTTTTTATAAAAAATAATTTCTATTTTGTATTATTTTTCATACACTAAAACGTATATAATGTTCAAGGACGCATCACTACCGCTGGATCAGTTACTTTTCGCTTATTTTTTTGACGTAATTAGTATCTTAAACTTAAGCTCTCGACTCGTTATTTGAACAGATTGCAGAATGATCCCTATTAAATAATTTTTTCTCAAAATGAAAATAAACCCTTAACATTGTGAACGAAAAATTTCCGTATTTGAAACACAGGTAAATTTTGACAATGTATACACTATGTATATCCTAAAATTTCAAGGTTTCAATTAATTTTTAAAGCGTAAACTGAGGCAGCAAATGAAGACCACTGGGATGGGAATGATGGACTATATTATTAAGCGCATGAAGGTTCACTGGCTAGTCGCACCACGGTCAGCTGACAACAAGCAAGGCTTTGATTTTCCGACAAGTGTTACGGACAGCATGCATCCAGTGGAGTAATACCATAGAGTAAGTATACATAGAGGGCTCACCGCACGTATAAAAATCGTATATATTTTTGATGTAGTTCTGGAACAATTAATCAGATGGCAAGGAACAATTTTTTGCTATTTTTTTAATTTGCTCGTTTCACAAGTCTAAAAATATATTCTGAAGCAGAATGGGCTACTTCGTTTAGTGGATACAATAGTTAGTCGATTTTGTTCATAACAATAGTAATACAAAATATTTCCTTGAATGTCCACCAGTAACTTGACTTTTCCGAGTTTATATTCCTAATCCAGTTGTCGGCGGACTGTTCTTAGTACTTATTAAGTTGAAACTTGCAGGAAACGTTTACTGTACATTTTTTCCATACTGGTGGACTTTACTTTGTTCTTAACTCAGTTTCGATGTTGTTATAATTGTTTATATATCTTTTGGACGAAAAATCAGGAATTTTGCAAGGTAAAAAGCAATCGCCTGCTAACTTTCGTATTTTACTATATAAGTCCATACATGCTGCATATGAAATTTGGAATATACTTACTCTATGGTAATACTGATACGTAAGATATGTTTCAAAAAATCAAATGGTATCATGACAACTGTTCGTCACCACACCCTATGAAATAATTTATCAATGAATTTTATTTCCACCCAAGTCCCATTCGTGCAAGTCGTAACGTGGGTGATCCAGTTGACATGTTCGCGCGGAAGGAAAGCCATAGTATTAAGGGCAAATGACGGCACGGTAGAATTTTCAAATTACCCAAGCTACATTTTGGTTTCAGATGCGTTTTTAGGGGTGCGTCGGCAACATGGCCATTTGCACTTTTAGTTTTAGGTTTAGTAATAAAATATTAGATTTAGATATTTATATCGAAACATTAATTCCAGAAACAGTATTTGACGCAGCCTTTCGTTTACTTAAACTTCCGAAAGTCGATTGCATTGCAAGTCGAAAGCAAACAACACATTTGACTTTCATTCGCTACACATGCAATAGGCAGCCATTTCTGATTGGGCTTCCTCACCATTCCATTTAGACTCGCCCATCCTCGACGTGGGTGGAAAATTTGAAGGACATGACAATCATTCGTGTGGCACCCGAGGCACGCCCTCCGGTGATTGATTCGGTGAATGGCATTTTCATCCGAAGCTCATCCCCTTCCTAGAACGCATTGGAGGTCATAAACATTTCTAGGTCAAGCAGTTGTTCTCCCCATTGAAAAATATCGATACTGGCTAACTCACTGACACTATACTCCACTAGCTGTACATAAGATTGCGTCACCGTGATACTTCAAATACCTTTACATCCTCAAGTTCATTGTTGCATAGTTACAGGAAGTCTTCGCCTCACCTTTTCAACTATTGATCAATACTTTTACCTTCTTTGCGTTCAATTTCAGCTATGTTTTCTATAAATGATAGCCTCCTCTACTTAATTCTGCGCCGCAAAATTTAAATCATTATATTTCTATCTCGAGGTTTGATTTTAAATCTTATTTCAATATTTTGGTCAATAATTTTGCTGAATGGGTTCTAAATTACAATTCTAAATTTTCCTATAGATGACTTAAATGACTACCAACTGCCACCTTCGAAAAATTTAAATAATCAGCGTTCACAATCATTGGGTAAATCATATATTGTGTGAAATGACTTTAGCTCAAGTCGCCTCGTTGAGATAGTTATATATACAGATATAGTTAGCCAAGAAATTCCATATTGTGTTATTAGGCTGATATCAGGTAGTTAATTAGACCGTAGCATACGGGTTCTCATAAAAAGTAATTACCTTGATATTACCAATAGCCTGGTATTCAATTGCGATACATTAACTCCTTATACCAAGGGTATTATTTCGTTATAATTAGTCGAGTATCATTTATTTCATCGAACTCCTTTTCGACACACGAAAAAGGAGAAAATGATCACTCATATGAGCACTAGGCTGACTTAAAACGTATACTGTTCCAGTCATTGAGATGTATACCACGCCGTCATAACGGCGAAACTAAATTACGAATGCATGCCATGACGCTTAGTAATGGATTGGAATGAGTGCATTTACCTCAATTTATCAAAACGCTGCAGGGAAGAAAGCTCTTTGATAAAGGTTCCAGTTCCAATAGGTCACAGCACACACTAACGGGAGTGTTGAGGAAAAAAAGACAAAACAGGCGGAGTTGTTCACGAATCCATTATTTTCGTCGATGATTTGAGGACTGCTGAGCTTCCAGAATGCGATATCATCAATGACTTAAGCAAGTGCTACCCAAAATTCGTGAAAACTATTGATTTGTTAAGATGCATTGAAATTTCGAGGATTTTTGTAGAGCACTAAAACTAGTGGACTCCATCAAATGTAATATAGTCAAAGCAATATCAATTAATATTCTACTAACAGCTACAGTGTGGAGTCTAAAATTTTGTAATCATCTCATATCCCTGAAACCTTTATGATCAAACTTCGTCCTTGGTAAATTTAGCCATTTATTATGCAATTTTCTATTCAATACATACCAATTGCTCGCAAATACTATATGAATTCACCTTGCAAAAATCAATTATTATCAACTACTAAAGCGAATTCTTGCTACTACATTTGAAAGGATTTACCACTGCATTTTCCATCGCTTGGTACCTTAGGTCATCCAAGCGCGCGGTTCGGGTGAATTATTCCCGCTGCTATCCGAGCCCACCTACAGAAAAATTAACTAACCCAATCCCTCAAAGAAATCCAAAAAAGAATGAATAAAACGTTTCTAAGCCCCAAAACTTTTTTAAATGCAAGAACGTTCAATATTCAATTAATTTTGTACTTAGATAATTACCTTAAGTCAGGACCACAATCGAATTCTCACTTATGATAGGATATTTCCGAAAAAAATAATAATGTTTTCATGTCATGATATGAACAATCAAGTAAAAGTAGAGATATTAAATGTAGCAAAAGACTATTCAATCGTATTCATTCGTTGGCATTTTTATCAAACTTACGGCTTTCGAGAACTCAACTTGTTTTCAAAAAACATACAATTTAGTGATTATAAAAGTAAGTTTGTAGCAGGTTAAACATAAGTTATGCGTTTGGACTCAAATAAATAACATATACTTTCATTATCTAAACATAACGCTTCACCGAACCAAAGGAACATCTATAATGATCTGCTATGATCATCATAAACCCATTCTCTCCCCCATCAGAGGCAAATTACTTCCCTCCCTCGGATTCCGAGAGTGTCTTAATTCTAGTACGTCGCACAGTGGGCGGAAATCGGAAAAAGCCGGACAAAATTACAAAATGGCTTTTTTTGAGTTATAAACTTGAAACTTCGCAGGTATACTCAGAAATGATTGAAATTTATGGATGTGTACTTCATTTGACATAGATCCTACCCGTTACTGAGATACAGAGGCTCAAACGTGAGAAAATTTCCATAAAAACGCCCGTCTTCAATTTTCTCTGAAAATCTTCCAAAGTAAGTGGATGGTGAAGTTATGGGTGGATTCTTGAAATAAAAAACCACATAATCTGTTGGCATGGTGTTTTTTCTTTAATTTTCCGTAATCTTAAAGAATACCGTCCAGAAATTCTTACCGTGCAGTAACAAAATGGCGGATACTGTTTTTCGACAAAGTTTTACATTTAAGTAGAGTTTCAAATTGGTTTTCGACAAGCTCGCGCGGAGTAACTTATATGAGAGCATTTGTTGAAGATTTCTTAAGGTTTTTATGCAGTTGAGGGAAAAGTAGATAGGGAAAATTACTTGACAACTTTTTTAAAAGGATTCGTGACCACCGGGACTAACAATTTTGCTAATCTCGTTCGAATTTTTCGGGAACACGAAGTGGTCCGTAATGAAATTCTTAAGTGTAATGACCGAAGGCAATTTGGTCATTTGGAAGGCATTGTCCGAATATTTTTGTGTCGCATTTCCTTAGTACCTATACTGCCCATATGAATGAAAGGATATTTGTGGCTGCCTCATTCCATATTGGTCCAAGTGGTTCGTTGGTTCAATGGCCTCAGGGTCGTATATAATATAAGTATTACCTCTGTATTCCCAAGATCGTCGAGGAAATCTTTGCCCCTATCTAGAATCTGAGATAGTATTTTTATCGTTGTAAACGACCATCTATTTCATAGAAATCATGGTGAAAAATAATGAAAAACTCGTTCAATACTGCGGAAAGATTAATTAACATTCATGAATCGAACTAACGGAATATCAGTGCATTTCATTGAGAAGGTTGGTGGTGTGAAATACGTCATATTATTCGAAGTCATAATTCTAAGTGTCAGTTGTGGCAAAAAAAAACATTTTTATTAATCACAATATCACCTACCATAGCGACAAATACCACTCCATCCTCATCGAAGAGTAATTCATTGTGCTTGTCTACATTGGTATAGCTGTCATTTTAACAACACTACATGGATCCACTCACGATACTGTTTCATTCACGAGAAAAGATAATGTATACCTACGGTACGTTTTAAAAAATTGCTATTGGATTGGCATCAGTCCTCCGTGGGAGTTATAGTAAATGTATAGTCGACGACGCGAACAAATCGTTTTAGAAAATTGTTTATTGATACGTTACTATGCTAAAACTAAGGTATTTTTCATTCGAATAAGCACTTTCGCCACGTTAAATGAGAAACGTCCATTTCATTTGACTATATATTATATATTCGCTTGTGTTTACTATTTAACCACTTGAAAAAATTTATTATTATTAATATTTCACCCAGTCAGATGTATTTCAAATATCAGATGTTTTATTTCCGAAGAAGTAACGTCAAAATGAAATACCTTCCAATTATCTATCATGGCCATTTGCTTTCCGCCTGTTTTCGTCTGCTATTACCCATGATTCCTGAAGTTGCACCTTTTGCTCCACCTCCGAAGCTGGTGCAAAAGGTGCAGATAAAAGTTGCACCTTTTGAACCTGCACCCGCGACGCGAACAGCGTTCGTCACTTGCAACTTCCGCGACGCGAACGCAAAAGTGGCAGAAAGGTGCAGGAAAGTGCAGAAGTTGCAGCGA
Organism: Ischnura elegans; assembly: GCF_921293095.1. Lineage (NCBI taxonomy): Eukaryota > Metazoa > Arthropoda > Insecta > Odonata > Coenagrionidae > Ischnura > Ischnura elegans. Next base: position 9,157,326 of record NW_025791658.1, on the reverse strand, counting down.
CGCGAACAAAGCTCTGATCTCCTGCTCGAGTGTGTAAAGGCAAATGATAAATTCAGGCAGTGCGTCCCTCTATCCGGGATATTAGGCAATAATCGCACGGTTGCCAATAGCGCGGCTCCCTTCTCAAACGCTATGCATGGGCCTTCCCCCACTCCCCCACCCTCCTTCCCCCCTACTCTATTTCTCCTCCCCTTGTTTCTTTACGCTGAGCCGCCAACTCGCCCGAAGCCCCCCCCCCCCCACGTCCGTAAGCACCCCAGCCCTTCGCTTCAGCAATCCTTCCCAGAACAACTATGGTTTTCGCGCATCCTGTCTTCCTTGCCGTGATGTCGTCAACCACTGCAGCTTCGAATACCACACACGTTGATAATACCAGAGAGGAGAATAATACTAACACCAAAAATCGCCATTCGACATCCGTGCGCTGCTAGCAACGGTGTCGGGAACACCTTCAGATTTCGCTTTTAACAGCGAATAAAAGTAGGATAAAGAAGCGATTGAGTCAACAATAATGGGGACATTTGGAAAACTTGCTAATTAAGTAATGGCGAAGAAAGATTTACGTTAAAGTTTCTGAGCGCATTTCACCGGAAATAATGATACGGGTGCCGCCAATGACTCCAGCTTGGAAACCACACACGTTCATAATAGTAACACGAAAAATTGCCACTCGACATCCGTCCAAACCTAGGTGTAGGGAATACCTTCAGATTTCGCCTTAAACAGCGAGTAAAAATAGGATGAGGAAGCAATTAAATCAATTACATTAAGGACAATCGGAAAAATGGGTAATTCAGTAATCGGGAAGAAAAGTTATAGTTTCGAAAAGCATTTTGTAACACGGGAAATTATTAAAAGGTAAACATCTATAAACGCAAATCATAGATCATGAATTATCCAGTATTAATTTAAATCAACGAAAGTAAAGAATGTAAATAATAATGACAGTACATAATTATGAGGGGACTATATGCTTTCAAAAAAGCATTGAGGGCAAAAAAATCCACTCCAAGAAAATTTTTTCCATTGTTAATTATTTTTTTAACACTTCGTATTCAATGATTCTACCTAGTATAGGTGTATGTAAACACTAACAAATCGTGAAAAACGTTCTTGCTTTGAAGTATACTAAGAAAGGCTGAACACAATATGCGTGCCGTTAGACAAATGAAAACGTAACACATTTAAATAGAACGCCGCGTCCAAACAATTAACCAATAAAGGGCGAGGGAATGCCAAATCAACTCGTGAATGTGAGCAGTTAATATAAATACACCATTAACGTAAAACCATTTGATAAATAATTCACCATACGGTAACATGTACAAAGGCATGACGTGAACACGTGATGGCGAGCAGTTATTATCAATACAGGAATAGCGTAAAACACTTTGATAAATAATTCTCCAAACGTACACATGTACAAAGCAACACGAAAATTAAACGCAAGTAATATAGGTAAAGTCATATGGCTTTGTAGCGAAAACATAATTAGCAATATCTTATTCACGTGAAACAATCAATTTGAGATTAACTACGAAAAAGAAAATAATACGCCGCAACGATTACGTGCGAAAGTCATATGACCTATCCCCTTACAAGACAGCATTAATTCACCGTTACAACGAAGATAAAAAACTTTAGCAGTTGTTAAATCGCCGTAAACACTGAAGTTTAAAACATAATTTATATTAAAATACTCTCTAAACGTCCTTCGTCGGTCATTACCGCACCGAAGACACTGCAGTCTGCACGCGGCTTAAAAATCCCCTCGAAACACTGACAAATATCCATATCTTTGACAAACAACCAACAAAAGAAATATTTATAGCATCGGAAAATAAATTATGACATAGTAAAATTATATAAAGAAAGCAATACTCACCGCTAGAACCCGGCTGCGGGAAGACATGACGCATCTCCTAGCGGGACCACGTGCAAAAAAATTAATCCCGTTTGCAAAAGACTAATTATGACGATGAACCACAGCATCTCAGGAGAAAAATAAGATAATAATCCTGAAGATGATAAGTAGGAAATTGTTGATCAACCACTATGAATTAAAGAACGAAAAACATTGACAGGGGTTGTCAAGAGCGTCCTTCTACTGTGATAATTCAGGCAGTTATAATGTAGTGATGGGTCGATCATGAACGATTCGATCAAAAAGATTGAATCACTAGGTGAATCAAATGACTCATGATTCATTTCGTTAAACAAGTCGATCATCAATCATCAATCACTCCGACTTCCGGTTTCATATCAATCATCTCGGTTTCCGGTTTGATTCAAAATTTAGAATGACCGATGCTTAATCTCTTTTCGTCAGGGCAGAAATAGTTGTGATAAAATTAAATACTATGTCATGAAGAACTGAATACTTGTGTAATCTTTTTCTTAAATGTTTTCCAGCAGTTATCAGTATTAATAACACCAATACACGTAAAAGGAAAATATTAAGATGACTCCTGTAGGAGAACGTTAAGAAGTAGAAGTTAAAGCTGGTTATATTTTATTGTGCCGTTCATAAAATTATCCTGCAGATCAGATTCATGCATAGTGTGTGGTGTATTTTGTGTTATATTTTGATCAACCATAGTTAGAAATTATTTTATTAGTGTAAAGAAACTGTGGCAGTTTCGCCTTCCCAAATATTTTCATGACACTGCTTCCTTAATTTATGCAATCTATTTTACTCATCTAGGAATTCACAATTAAAATAGTATATGAAATGATAATATGGATAGCAATCAGCGTTACCAATGCTCTTCGCAGATGAGGCAGTATTTATTCGATTATTCAAAGTGATTTATTACATCCATTGATTGAGTCTTTTCGATCTTGATTCCTTTTGAGTCTTTTCGATCATGATTCCTTTTGAGTCTTTTCAATCATGACTCCTTTGAGTCTTTTCGATCATAGTGATTGAATCTTGATTTGAGTCTTTTCGATCATAGTGATTGAATCAATTGATTGAATCACTTATGTGACTCGAGTCAAAATGATTGAATCACTAAAATGATCGACTTTTCCCATCACTATTATAATGGTTATAATGAAGTCACGTGTCACAACAGGTAGCCAGAAATCGGTTACCAATGCGTTCAAATTCTGGCCCCCTACGCGCGAAATGCACCGTGGGACTTCTCCTCCCGCTGTCCTGCCCTCACCCTCCTTCTAAATCACCAACGCACTATCTCTCCTCCCATCGCGTCCAGGCGTCTCAGGGAGGGACGCTTCCCACCTTCGCACCCCTCTTTCCTCCCTTTCTCCCTCCTAAAGTCTCTGCCACTCCCCCCTTCCGCCCTCTAGCCAATGACACTCGTCTATTTCCTCCCCCACTACATCGCTCGCCGCGTCTCTGAGCGAGGAACACACTCTCTCTCCCTCTACACATTCTTCCGTCTCTGGACCGGTGGCCGCCAGTCACCACAACCTTAAAAACCAAACACCGTGTTCAGGAGATCTTAAAACTTTATGTTCACAATGCGTGGACCGTTGGCAACACTGCAGGAAAATGATTTCGACGGAATACAGCCGGCCCGTGTGCAAACTGCAAAATAATTTTTTAATATATGGTATTAATATCCGTATCGAATGGCAGACCAACGTATATATTTTCTTTCTTCATTAAATCCGTTTAAGAGATTAAGACTCATAACTCAGCTAAAAAGCATTATTCATACGCGAAATTTTCGACGAGTACATTTGAGGTAGAGGCCTTCTTTCCACGTTCGCTTATCCGCGGTGGTTATCACCAAATAAAAATATTAAGACTTGTTAATGTTTCTGTTTTGATAATTTCACCAGTTCAAGTTAAAAATTGAATCCACCAACGAGCTTCAAATATAATAACACCTTACGGAAATAATTTCTTCAATCATTGGATGATTAAATTTCTATTTTAAGGGGTGCATTGGCAATGTTTATTAACCTGGAAAAACATTGCACCATTCATATTTATCTTATTATTTCGCAAAATTGATAAACCCTGGCCACGATGACAGTCATTAGAGAAATAAAAGGGATATATCAAGGAGCCAAGTATATAGTTGGTCCATGGTTCAGGGAAAAAGGATCATATTATCAACCCTTAAAGGGTAACTAAGGGTTTCCTTTTCCATAATATTAATCAATAATGAGTAAAAGGATTACCAAGAGGATATGAATTAGATATCCTTGAGGATATGAATTCTAGATATCAAGAAAGTTTTCATAGCAGTGAATGCATAGACAAAAGGTGGAAGACAACAAACTCAGTAAGATAATAGCGGTATTATGTGATCAGCAAGATTTTAAAGGCATGAACCTAATTCGATTCATTTATTTCATGAAATCGCATATGATGTGAGAAAACACGCCTTCAAAAAATGATTATAATTAAAAAAGCTACCCTTAGAAAAATATTACAATACGAGGAAACTTCGTGCGTACATTCCTTACTGTATTGCGAACAATCGACCAAGCCTCGGATACACCCAAAAGAAGGAAGATCACTTCAAAACGGGAAATCACTGAAAGGGCCTCAATAAAGTGAACTATATTAAACAAATAAGCACACATCACGGATTTGCTCATTTCCTACGCAATAGGTAGTGCAATATAGTACGGCATTTTATGAAGAAGCAAATGGATGCGTGGAAAGATATCTGACGCCTGGTTCAGCACATCGTGAGTCGGACGTGCAATTCGGTTATGCGAGAGTCGCAGCGATATGAAAGAATTATAGCCTTTTGAAATGCATTCTTCGTGTGACCACTTTAGCGATATCAATAACCACGAGACGCCGAAACTCCCGAGGTGGTGCATCGCCCGTGTGACAAGCAATGAAACCTCAACGCGTACGAGAAATTGCAAATTACGTCGTAAATTATGCACTTCCCATACACAGCGAAGTTCCTTCCACTTTTTAACGTCCTCTCGAATTGGTTTCTATGAATGTCACTCACTCAAAAATAAAAAAATATATCGTCATCGAACGCGAGTGTTTTTTTTTTATCCGCACAACCGTTCACTGAGTCAGACTGGTGAGGCCCCGTGAAGCGAGGCCGATCATTTTCCACCGCGACAGTTACGATTTTTGAAGTTGGAAGCGACTAGCTTCCCCGTGAATCTCTCCTTCCTTCTATTCTTTCTTCCACGCTTTTTTTTTTCAAGCACTGTAGACGAGGAGGAAGAGGAAAGAGGGGCTCCTTTTTTTACGATCCTTTCCGAAATAACAGGTTGTAAAAAGCGACGCGGGGTGGCGAGACGCGGAGATATATGCCACTTAGATGGCATGCGGCGATAAGCGGGCCCGCGTAGCGCCGCGCGATCTGCATGTGTTTGCGTGACGTCACCGTGGAGAGGGGGAGTGCATCAGAAGATGGGCGTCAAGAGGCATGCACTCGCGATTGGAAACAAAAGACGATCGAAAAAATCGTGAACACCACCGGAGGGAAGGAAATGCTTAGGGGACAAATTGCCTAAATGACAGGCCTAGAGCGTTAAGTGAACCAACTTCCGGTTTCCACTGGATACTTAATTGTATATCAACTTGACGATCATGAGCGGTGAAAGCCTGAAATAATTTACCTTTCGGCCTCAGTCCAAAAACAGTGGAACGAACTGGGTCATTCCTTTGACCCCATCCTTGCAGTTGCGTCAGGGTCGAACGTATTCTACGTCAACCTTATTTTGAGAACATTGCATTTTTTTATTTCCCGGGAAAAGCGTTATTCCACTAATCACCAGGTGCTTTTCAAAACCAATTCTACTGACAGACGTAGTCGAGGAAAGATTTTTCTTGTTGAAGTGAACCACAGTTCAAAAATGAAAGTTCACCATAATGCATTTTGCTCTTACATTTCTATCGTAACTTTAATTCTGTCCCTAGATATATGAATAAAATTTAAGGATTTTTTTGATCTTGATCACATAAACAAATAACAGTTACACCACCAAAAGAATTCATGATAGAAACAAGGGTCGCTTAATTAAAATTAAGTTAAACTACGGGAAAAAATGGCCGCATCGCTATTGCCTTCACATGGATAAAAATTATGGCTCAAACTTCGTGTAGGGACTTTCTGCCAAAAACTAAATCTACAAGGTACTAAAATAAAATCTCTAATGCCTCCTGGAGAAAGTGTGGTGGTGGATAATAAGTACCACCACTACGGAGGCAACAATTGCATGGAGTAAGTATTAAAACGGAAAACATGAGTTTCCAAGGATCCAAGCAATCACTCGCGGGCATGTAAATTCTTATTTTTGCCGTGAAAAATAACAATGAATTGAAAATGAGATTTAACGGAAAGAATGGAAGGAATGGGAAATTTCATAGGATTCCCAAGCACATATTGCCGGCAGAAAATAAATATTAGTGCTGCTCGGATGAAAGGGGGAGGAATTCGACTCGCATAGATAAAATAGCAAGTATAAGAGTAGCTTTGCGAAACACCATTTCAATCTCGTTAAAAAAGAAATCTGAAAATATCAGGAAAATTCTTGAATCCCAGAAAAAAATACAACACAACCTGGGTTGAATATTTGATAACCAGCACGCCATATTCTCTTTAAATTCACATAATTTTCAATTCATTACAGTATTTTTATATAAATTATTTCATAGGGCGTTGTTTTATCCCGAGTCAGAGTAGGTTACATACAAAAACTATCTATATCTATGGCTAGGCAAAGTATATACGAGAGAAAAACAGGAAACTCGATTTTAAGCAGCGCCTAAGAGTCTAAGCCAGTCTATCCAGTCTAAGCCAATTTTGTTTTCTTCGTGGCGAATTTTATCTAGGGTGCATATAAGTCTGGGGGAAGACTGCATTCAAAAATTTCCTCCCAAACACTGCGTCTGGAACTTAAAACATCAAAAGAATAAAAAGATAGAGAATAAAATCTCGCCAAAAACTTGCTTTTGGTTTGCTGCCACGAAATAATGTTATTCTTTTCCACTCATTATAGTAGCATAATCTGACAAATCATCAAAAATTGTTTTCAAGCACGTAATTTATTTCCATCGATTGAAATTCTTCCTCCAGAGAATGCAATAAAATACACTATCATTTAACCGCGTAATCGATTCTGGAGAATCAATCTGCTTCACAATATCTTCAATAACGCATTAAATTCTTCGAATAGACCTTCACTTAGAATAAATAATAACTTCTTGGCATTTTATACACCATCAGATTACGTGGAGAACATAAACTATGGCTTTCCTTCGATTTCCATCTTTTCTCGATAATTCCTCACTGCCTTGTTGGCACGATACTCGCCTAATTCTCCGAAAATTGAAAACAGCATTTCAGAGAAACCATTTAAACGCATTAGGCGACGAAGAGGTGACATAGCGACTACACCAGCATCCCATAAATAAATCACCCACTCTTTCCTTCACGTCCTTTCATCAGTTCACTACCACGGTACCTTGGACTGCCTTTCCCCTTCATCAAACCACACAAACTGATCCTCGCCCTGGAAATATTCCACACTTGACCCAGGCCATTATTAACTCTAAACAAAACCTTACTGCGAAATAAATAGGTAAGTTGTTTTGAGTGTTTTTATTACGAGCCCTTTCATTTTTCATGTATGGAGTTTTGTCATGTCAGCTGATTGTCAACCCAGCATCACGCATTCAGATTACTCGATTAGTCTTAAGAACTTATACGCCCACACTTCTTACAAGCGTGTATTAGGACGAAGCACAATCAAGAAAAAAAATAGATAAGGGATGATTCACTGTAGAATATGGGAATATGGTATGAAGCATGGCAAAATGTGGTGGAAGTTATTACTTAATGTCATTAAGATGAGACGTTACACTAATATTATTATAAGTTACTTTCGCAATACGCGTTTCATTGTTACAATAATAATTTTAAGTGCACATGTCTCATTTAAATAAGACCGTAGAACCGATTACGTGTTCAATGTTAAACTGTATTTTAGTATTTTTTTATTCAAAGCTTTAGCATTTACGTGAAATGGGGATCATAACTATCACTCACGCGTCAATCTTTCAGGTTGATCCTTTCGCGCTCGGAAATTTTGGAGTCCCCTCGATTCTAAATTTGGGCTCTCGCGTGAACAGCTACAAAGCGCAGTGAATAAGAAGACGAGCCGAAAGGTAGGTACACCCCCGCGACGAGTTATAGATCATCACCCCAAAATCTTTCCCACGAAATCTCAGAGCGTCGTCCTCTCCCATTAACGGCAAATTAATAACCGCAGCGACGAGGGGGCAAGCTGGAGCAAATGACACGCGATCGGCGCGCAAACGCATATATTTCACATATCACAGGAGGAGGAAAAAAAATCCCCTCACTTCCGCAACGAAGGCGCACCGCCGATGATGAGATGTGCACACCGCAGAGAGAGAGGGCGCGATCACGGGGACACACGCGGACCCATTTGACGCTCCCTCCCAATAAACGGTCTTCCGTGCTCATCCCCGTAACATCTGACTCGTCGCGTCCCCACACACCTGCTTACTTAGACATAGGCAGTACGGGCAGTACTCACGATGGGTACTCAGAAAACAACGGGAATTTTTAAAGTTCGCGGTTTTGGAGAGTCCGATCGCCAAATTTTTTTACTCTTTTGGTATGAATCTCCCTGAAATATAATAAAATTTTCTTTGAAAATACCGTGAGGAACACTTAGAAAAAATATTTCAGACAGAACCATGAAGAAGCTTCCACTCGACTAGCGTGTTGTGGTAAGATTTTCAGATGAAAGAATTGTGAAAGAATGCAGGTGTTGTGTATTCAAAGACGCACCTCTTGCTCACCCTTCCTTGGTAACTTCCTCGAAAATAGGCATAATAAATTCCCTACTGACATTTATTTCTTGTTTTTAGTGGCGGGGAGTCACTTTTACAATCGACAAAAGTGAAGTTTCATCAAATGCACATAAGCCTAGAAGTTCAATTTCAACATTTACGACGGGATTTTCAATAAATGTAAAACATTTTTCGGGCCGCAATCCAAATAACATAAAGAATTCCGTGACATACTTTTAGCCGAATCCCAGTCAAGGCGAATTATTATTTCTCTGTGGAAGTTTCACATGATTTGTGCATTGCGGGTGAATCCGTAAGGCTATCACCGCGGCTAGTCTCGGTGCCTATACTTAAATTAAAGTTTTTTCATTAAATTGAGCGACTAATCTGCGTTCTATAGCCGCTAGCCTCGCCTTTTTAACATCGAAGAATTTGAATTACGCAGAAGTAGTTTTTCTTCACACACATGAATACGAATTCGAGTATTCCAATTCAACCGCAGTCACGAAATACCCTAAATGAGAAGCTTCCATCCAAATTCACCTTCATTGATCCATGGTATCATTTCATACAACGCTACTAGCTATAGAAATACAATTTTCCCTCAACACTTGAGTTCAAGTTTCCCCCTTGATTTCTCCTGACAACTCCTTTTCACTGATTTATCCCAAGAAGAGGTTTCTTTGTAAACAATGATCCGCGAAAGATTCTATTAGTTTTAACTATGGTACCTACATCAGATTACAATTTACTACTTTAGATCAGATAATAAAAATAAAATTAGAGAGTAAGACTGTACAACAGATAGATTCAGAATGTTGTTTTTTCCATGATCGATAAGAGAATATAATATCAGCGTGAGGACTTACTAATCGCTCAGTTCATTTGAAATGCGTCCTAACTTATGTATTCCTTAATGGATTTTTCTGAATTTTTATAGTATTTCTAACAGCATTTTTAGCATGTCCTAGCTTCATAAGCAGATTGCCTTCATTATTGGTTGGCAATTTTTGCATTTGCATGAATGTGGAAGTATATTTTGTGAGCATGAATGCGTAGAATTTTCATAACCGTATGGTGCGAATATGGGAATCTTCTTGCATGCTCCCTGTCAAACACCCTAGTAGTGGCTCGTAGGGTATTAAGTAGATGCAGTTATTGAATTGAATGATTCATGGATTTTACTAAGAGACGAACAGACGATTTAAGAAAGCTCGCGCTTCTGTCTGAAATGTCGGAAGCAGCTATAATTCCACTAACGTGCATTTTCTATCGAGTTTCCTCCCCCATTTCGTCCGGAGTGGACGCCCTCGGTCTATTTCATTGTTCCGCCGTGCACGCGGTTGGGCGGGGGGGAGGGCGGGGTAAATTGCCACCCACCCCATGAGGAGGCCCCACGCAGATTGGAAGGAATACACGTGCGGAGCCACCACACCTCCTCCTTCCGTCCTTTGACACGTTGACGCGTTTTCGGGCGGGAATACACCGCCAATTAATACCCATCCCCTACACCCCCAGAAATCCCCCTTTGTTCGTGTCCGCACCGACGTTCCAACTACCGCCATCCTTTGGCGTGAAATTCAGTGAAGTCCCCCCAAGGGTCGCGGCTGCAACACCGGTGCCCAACAAGGGTGGGTGTGGCCCCAAACAGACACCTCTCACCCAACGGAACGGTGCAAGGTTCATTATCAAACGCTCGCGAGGGAAGAGGCCGTGTGACATGGAGCAGAGTATTGTTCCTGCATTCAAATAGAGCCTCGACAGTGTATGCATGTTAGCGGAATTCTAGTTGGTTCCGGTATTTCAGACGGAAGCGCAACCTTTCTCAAATTATCGATTTGTCTAAAACTCCATGAATCATTCAATTCGGTAACTGATTGCAGGTTTCAGGTAATATTAGCGAATCCAAATTCGAGAAATACCTAAGGTTATGAAACCCTTTTGGAATTGCAGAGTCAGTCAGTTGTCAGAAAAGTTCACTTATATCGTCACGTGTATACAATTTTCGCTAAGGTTTCGGTATGGTTTAGGTCCATTTTTAGACGCATTTTGTCACAATAACAAGCATACATAGATTCCTACGGATATTTTCTGATACATGCTGTCAGAAAATGATAAAACCAAGTCAAAATAAGAAAATACCAAATTCTAGATTTCACCATTTACATATTTACCTCGAATTCATGTATCGCTTCACCGAAAACACGCACGCGGTAGAAAATAGAGATACGATTGTTAATACATGATTTGTACATTCCACCCCGCAAGCCACCTCAATAGGCGTGTGGCAGGGAATGTTGGGACACCAGCCGCTAACAATTAAAAAGGAAATACTCCAACGAAGTTCAGCCTACCATTAATTAAAGTCCTTCGTCATTCGGGGAAATAACGACTCCCCAGACATATCTGTTCGGAAAAATATGTCTCTCAAGTAATTCATTCTGAATTGGATGTATGAGGCAGATACTTTGTGGAGATCCATTATGAGATATTAAGTGAAACACTTGCACTTTTCACATAAAAATTTATTAAAATACAGTCGCCATGTTTCGCTGCACTGCAGTCTTGATAATGCTGCAGTGCAGCGAAACATGTCGATTGTAGTTTAATAAATTTGTATGTGGAAAGTGCCAAGTGTTTCACTTCATATCTCTTAAATGGTGGGCTCGGGTTCAAATCCCGGCGGAGAAAGAGAATTTTCAGAGACTGCCCGATCCCTTCTTGAGTGATGTGTGGAGGACATTTCAAGCGCAACACTCCGTCCGTCGGATGGGACGTTAAGCCGTGGTCCCCTTGGCGCCTTTCGTTTAGAGCAGGCTAATGCCGACGCCGGGTTTCTCTCCACCCTTCCTTCCATACCATTCCCTTATGGCGCAAATGACCTCAGCTGCCGGTCGCCTCCTCCAAATACCATACCTCTTAATTCTTTCTGTCTGACCTGGAAATGGAGTGGCGTTCTAATATGATGTGTCGCTCTGAAAGATATCTATTTTCAATTGCTCAGGCAATCGTAGTACCCTCTGAGTCTCTAGCGGCGTCCAGCCCAATTCTTTTAACATCAATGTAATGCTCACTGTGCGTCCGTAAAATCTGTACCAACAGATAGGAAAATAAACGTGTTTATATAGATTCATCAATTTATGCCCAATAGAGATTCTAATCAATGGCCCACATGCCGACCACGGTCATTTTACGTTCTTTCCAAACACGTTAGTTCGCGATATGATCGGTCAGAGATCGCTCTTCAAGGATTGTGAAATGCGTTTTTTTTTTCTTAATCGACAAACTGCATTGATACAATTTTTAACATTTTCATTCGTCAATCTAAACGATGAATGAATACCAGCCACAGTCATCTCCTTTAACCCATACTAATTCACCTAGCACAATTACATCCCATATACTGATGATTTGATGGAAGAAATATCTATAAAACGTGATGGGATAACTAAACAACTACAATCGATTAAGAATAGTAAATCTCCGGGTCCGGAAGGAATACCCGCGCGTGTCCTCAAAGAGTTAGCTCCACAGATCGCGCCTTACTTAGAGATCACATTCAAGAAGTCACTCTCCGAAGGGAAGTTACCACCCGACTGGAAAATTGCAAGTGTTACACCCATTTTCAAAAAGGGAAACAGAAATGACCCAGGCAACTACCGTCCAATTTCCCTAACATCAATTAGAGGCAAGATACTTGAACATATCGTTGTTAGTAATATCATGACTTTCTTGGCCAGACGTAACTTCCTCCATGACTGTAAGCACGGATTCCGAAAAAATAGATCCTGCGAAACACAGCTCGCGCTCTTTCTTCACGACGTTATTAAATCTGGTGAATCGAAAAGACAAGTTGACGCACTCTTTCTAGATTTTAAGAAAGCTTTCGACACTGTACCTCACAACAAACTTTTATACAAATTACAGTCATGCGGATTAAACGAAACAGTTGTAAACTGGATACGCGACTTCCTCAGAGATCGTAAACAAAAAGTAGTTCTTGACGGAATTACCTCTGATGTTGTAAAAGTTACATCAGGTGTTCCACAAGGAAGCGTAATCGGCCCCCTGTTGTTCATTATATACATTAACGATCTCTGCTCCCGCATTAGCAGTAAAATACGTTTATTTGCTGACGACGCTGTCATCTATCGTGAAATTAGTGATCACTCTGACTATGGAAATCTATCATCGGACTTAAACAACGTTCATTTGTGGCGTCAAGAGTGGGGACTTGAACTTAACCTGAGCAAATGCATGGCGGTACATTTCTTGCGGAATTCCTCGAACTCTAACCACGTTTATGTAGTGGATGGCATTAATGTAAAGGCAACAGACGAAGTGAAGTACCTGGGAGTAACGATAACCTCGAACCTCACGTGGGGAACACATATAAAGAATATTTGCGGCATAGCCCTGAAGAAATTAGGATTCGTCAAGCGTATTGTGGGAAGATTTTCGGATGAGAAAGTAAAAGAAAGGTGCTATTTCGCTCTCGTCCGACCGCACCTTGAATATGCAGCGAGTGTATGGGATCCAGTGCAGAAAGACTTAATCCGCGAGCTGAATAAGATACAAAGGAAGGCTGCGCGTTTAGTCAAAAACCGCTACGGGCGTACAGACAGTGTTACCCAGATGTTAAGCGAATTAGGCTGGGAGCCGTTGGAGACTCGGAGGCTGCGCGCTAGGCTTAGATTGCTTGAACAATCAAGAATGGATATCTTTAAGAGCGACACAGAGAACATAATCTTAGAGCCACACTATATTTCCAGGTCCGACAGAAGCGATAAATTAAGAGAGATTTTTTGCCGAACGGATAGATATGGGAATTCGTTTTTCCCCCGAACAATAAAGGACTTTAATAAACGCTTGTCCCAACCTCGTTAGAGCACTTCTTCTTTTTTTTTTTTAATAGCTGTAAACGGCTGGTGTCCTAACACCCCCTGCCACACGCCTTTTAGGCGGCTTGCGGGGTATAATGTAGATGTAGATGTAGAATTCGAGCATCAATCGCATTTTTATCAGTTCGAAAAAGAGTGAACAACGGAAATTTGGTATCCAATTAGGTTTTCTTACATCCTATCAAAATTTTGAGGATGATTTCCATCTCAGGTACTATTTTCAAAACGTATATCCAGAATGTCTATCCAATATACGTTTTATATGCTCCTACCAAGTCTTCCACTAAAACTTCTCCTAATATCGATTTTATCCTTGCAGCACGAAATGCTTTATTGATATGGATATCTTTTGACATGCCCTCTACCGCATTTTCTGCAACTATATAATCTTTAACATGCGTGATTTCGGCACCGTCATTTATTCCGATCAAATTGGTTCAGCCAATGAAATCTGACATTAAAATTAACCGTAAGTATGCCTTGGTCATAAGATGAACTACTGCATAGAAATTTACTAGATATTACGGTGAACCTAGGACTGAAAGATAACAACTACCTTTTGCCATTTTAAGTAAATTAACAGTTTTTAACTGCATACTTTTGACTACACATTGGTCGGAATCCGATGTTAGATTTAATCCTATGTAAACTATTTTCAGAAATAGCATACATACTGAGATGAAAAGGGAATAAAAACGCACCCTCTTCTTTACTATTCACGAAATTATTTCATTATTAGCCATCAAAGTTCTCAGAGGATCATGATTTCTCGTGAAGAAATAACAATTTATATTATATTTTTTCAATTTTGATAATTTTTACGTGATGAAAATCCCACTAGTGTTAATTCATTAAATTACGTTTAGACTTTGTTTTAATGATGAAACAACGGAAATAATAAATTAATAATTTTTATATTGTGTTTATATTAACACTTAAATTAATAATTTTTATATTGACACTGGCAAAGTGTTTATTTCAATCGCAAAAACGATAAAAGCAAAATGCAGAGATCCTTTTAATAAGCCAAGTAAATCTATTAGTTTGCGCGAGGTTAATACATGTGGGTTACAACACATAAAAGGCCGATTTTATTGTGTGTGGATAGTGCCAAGCATACGATGATGCAGCCTTCAAATAACCTTGCGATGGGTGAAAGTCCTGGTTAGTTCTGTATAAAATCAGACTTCAAACTTCAAACTACAAACAGACTTCAAACAAGCGACTTTGTACGCTGTTAAGCGCACGGGTTAAAATTTCTAAACACCAAGGATGAAGTTTGCCGTGGAACAATATTTGGCGTAGCCGGGATACGATACGACCCCGGATCGCCGGTCAGGCGTGTTAGCCCGAAACACCACCAACCCATCTAGTCGGAGCGAATTTTGGGGTCCCGACTTGGCCAAATAATTTTTCATGGCTGTATTCATCCTTGGAGTATATTAAAACTGGCCCAAAGTGGGTAAATAAAGATTCCTCTGATGTACTTATGGAAACATAAACGATGGACAAAGGAAGAAATCGAAACACCACCGATAATTTTGAACTGTGTTTGGGGAGATATGGTGGGTGGAACAGCATGCTGAATAAAATAATAAAACTTATTGTACTGTCCACTGGTTTATTAACATTAATAACGCTTTAGTAAACCAGTGGACAGCGCAATAAGTTTTTTTTTCATTTCATTCACCACTTATAACGTATGCTGCTTTCATAATACTGATTGTGATAGCTTTACCCTCCCTTATGATGGCAGGCAGAAATAAGTTAGTTCAATAGCGGGAAACAGTCAAAGAAAGACGGCGAATTGGTTACGGTTGATCGATTCAAGGACATTGACGAACCCGTGACGTCACCTGGAGCGAACCCCCCCCCCTCCTATTTCCCGCAGGAAGCCAAAGATGCGAAATATGCGTTCCGACGCGACCAACGACTCGAAACAGAATGGGACGCGCGATTGTGCTCACATACGTACGTACGTACTCAGAGAGCGCCCATTTGCGTTCGCCTCTAGTTCCATAAGGAGGCGATACGCGAACGACGACGTCGTCGCATCAAATTACGGGGCACGAAAAATCATCTCGGGCGACGATCGGAGCGCGCGGGCCGTTTGCCGTACACACATACACACACACGGGGGGCGGCGGAGTGCATTCGGGAGGGGGAGGAGGAGGGGTGTAGGACGTGGATGGGAAAAAAAGAATACGCGGTGGTTCTTTTCATCCTCGTGCTGCTTTTTCGGGGGTGCAATATAGAGCCTCGTCGTCGGTGCTTGATGTGACAGACTCCATATGCTCCTCCTATCCCTCGAGTTCTTCTCTCGCGAGGGCATTGCTCGACTTCCGCCTTGGCAATTTACGAGGACTCGCCCCATAACGTCATGGACGAAAAACTCTTGACGATCTGTATCCCCAGACGGAAGGTTGCCAAGCGACGTGTCGGGTGGCGTGGCATTGTTCGGATGTTGTGGGGTGGGAAGGGAGAAAGAGGAGACGGAAGTCGCATAAGAGGAGGAATAAATAAAAAAGTTTGGAAAGAGGTGAGTGGAAATAGGGAAAAAAAGGATACTGAAGATGAAGGAGACGAGATAAATATGAAGAAGTGAAAAGGATGAGAGAAGAACGCCCAAGAACGAGAATATTGTGATGTGGGACAAGACGAATACCTCCGGACGGGTTTATACATGATGGTATTTAACCACGAAAAAGTAAAGTTTTGTAATTGGCAGCATTTATGACCATATGAGCAAAAGCAGGTATCTGCGCAGTAGGTATTTATTAAAATATATGATACACCAATGGAAAAGAATAATTTACCATACATTTAAGCCAAAATAAATTATTTTCATGACACGAAGCTTGTTCGGAAAAAAATGGTAACTAAATTTTTAAATTTCTCGAGGTTTTGGAAATTTCGAAAGTCAATTTTTTTACTAGGCATATTAGTATAAATGTCCCTAAATTATCATAAAATTTTCAGCTGATTTTTTTTGCTCACTTTGTCTGTGGCAGCCGCTGAGGTAAGACGTGTTTGTATGACCTAATCGATTTTCGGCTCACACTTCAAGACTTGTTCGTTAAATTTTGGCCAAAAATAATACTGAAACGATGCCCCAATCTCCATACTCGCCATAAATGACTTTGTGTGACTTCTTCCTGTTTTCAAAAATAAAGAGAACCTTTGAAGGCAGTCGTTTTTCACGCACAGATGGCATTAAAATAAATCGCTGACAGAGCTAAAGATTAGCCTAAAGATCGAGATTGAGAATTTATGTTTCGAGGATTGGAATAAACACTGGCACGAGTGCATAATATCTAATGTGGACTATTTTAAAGGCGACAACATTACAGAGTCATATGTACAGGCATTAATAATTGTTTTTCAATACTGAAATTCTCAATATTTTCTGAACACACCTCGTATGTTCTAGTTTTCACCAACATTTTTTCAATAATTATATCGTTAGCATAAGAGCACAATTAAAAACTCCACACAGCAAGTAGAACTTTCAGACAACATATCATAGAAAGCTCCGAGTTTTTTCCGCCTGTGAACACGCCTCGTTATTTAAAACATACCAGAATAAAATCCAACAATCCCTCATTAAATCACCATTTATTTACAACCGCCATTTCCTAACCTCAAGCAAGTATTTTGCTAATATTATTTCATTAGGACATGAGTTAATTACAGATAATATAAATTAAGTAGAAATTTGATTCATTTATAAATAACCGATTTTTATCCTATAGGAGACACAATCGGTCACGATAGAAAATGGCACCCACATATTCGATAAAAATATGATACCACCTATAAGCATTATACAATTCGATTTTCTAAAAAGACCAATGGAGGTAGAATCATCTTTAAATAATGCATGGGAAAGAGAAAGGAGTTGTGGAAAAAGCCGAAACCTTAAATAATAATTAAAAAATGAATGGAACAAATGGCGATCACACCCATTATTTCATGACTGCCTTCAAAGCACGAGTGCGTTCCCATCATAAAGGAAAAAAGTAATTTCTGAAAACCCTTTCAGAGGCCACCTCTATCCCTCTCGCCCGATCAACACCCAAAAAGAAGAGCGTTGGGAACGGTTGGAAAATTCTCCCCGGGGCAGTTTTATGCGTATCACATCCCAAGTGGCCATCAAAACCCGCTTCCTGTGCTCCCACGCACTCCCAGCCGGAGGCACCCTTGGAGGTTAGAAAGGGGCGAGAAAAAGAGTTTCCGAAGACGACCACGGCACCAAAGAAACAGATCCTCCACTCGCACTATATGTACAGCAACAACGGGGCTTATTCAAATGGTTATTCATGTCCAGGTTTGACAAACAGTACACTTGATTTAAACACTTCGACGTCGATAGTGTTCAAACTCTTTTAAGCGATTGTCTTTTTTTTATTTTACCGGTAGTTGATGGCAACAGCTTTTTTTATTATAACCCATAGTTAACCATAATGATTGGGTTTCGATTGGAAGGTGAAAACATAGGCAATAAGTGGTACAATAGAGATAGCATATTAGGATATTTATAGTCGACTCTGATTAAATGACAGGCTTGGATGACATAGACGACCGAGAGTAATGGAGTTAAAATTATTATCACAATCCTTCAACGTTAGTGTCAACAGGCCCTGATGATGATAACACAACGTGTTGAAACACGGGTTGCAATAAATTTTCTTTTTTAAGAGAAAGTTGTAGATTTTGTCTCTTTTCCCATTACAGAAAAACACCCGACAACCATTGGCGTAGCCAGAAATTTCGTTCGGGGGTGAATTTTTTAAAAACATTGTGCTAAGTAGTTTCAAACTTTTTTAAGTTTTCCTAATCGAAAAAAACTTCATTTGTTAAAGAAATGTGCTGTAAATTGACGATTTTTCAATCTTTTGTTTTCTTTTATGGAGGAATAGGCTTTGTAAGGAAGGACTATTTGCTTTTGTTCCCCTTCTTTTCTCTTCTATGAAAGACGAAGCATAAAAGTCATACATCCGAAAGAACCACGATCGCGAGAGAATTTATAGCAATTTATTAGAACATAAATAATTTTTCATATTTTCTGGCGTTTCCTACCTAATACGCACAAAAATGCCTCGTAAATGCTTATATAACGTTAAAAATACGTCGTGTTTGGTCTCATTCTTTTTAGAATTACGTGCACTTAACAAATATTTCAATCTGTTAAAAGTATAATGCCAATTACCGAAATTCATTGTAAGACATCTTTTGAGCTAATAGGTGATTCATGCAGCAGTTGAAATCCACGAACTGGGAACTTCGAAGCAGTTAGGCTGAAAAAGGTCAGTGTGTGAGAAAAGGGGGGAGCGCGAAACACGTTTCTATTGTTCTCGTGTAACTCGATATTATTTTCGAAGCTGAGGTCTTCGTAATACGATCCTCGCGCGAGCTGAGAGCTTTTTTTTTATTTCGGAGAAGAGGAAAGCTTCAGAGGTGGGGGGCGAGTTCTGAGTGGAGGGGGATAGCGGATCTTGGGAAATGCGCTAATGGTACTCTCCACGGCACTCAGCTTCCCCCCCCCTCCCGTAGTAATTCAATCTCCTGCGGGTGTCTGTCATTATTAGCCACAAACAACATTTTGTAAACAGTTCGTCTCATTTTCGTTAAACGATGGATGCGGGAAAATTATACGACGGGACCGCGATCTTCAAACGATCCAAACGAGGTGAGCGTAGTCTAGTGAGAGCTATTGCCATAAATTGAAAGCCTATTTGCCGTAGAAATGTTTCCTTCAGTAAAATTCCAATGACAAACTCATATTTCTGAGGACATGGCTGTGCCCTAATTTCGTGTGGGAACCGAACTTCGAGTTACAAATCATATAATTTTCGTAAATTGTTCATTCTGGGTCCAATAGAAATGCAAGTTATTTCATTCGTCCTTTTTCGAATACAAGTCCATCCCAAGCTATCACTGAAATTGAAACGCTTAGACAAAATAACGAACTTCCGCCGTTAAAATGAAAAATATCGCTCAATGTGTCGTCATATAGTACGGACCAATTACTACACTTCGAATATTCGTGTGTGGAGAAATGCGTAGACTAGTAGTCTGCGCATGCCTGACCATGGAAAATTCCATATTAAAAAACCCAGCGAGATGAATGGACGCACAACTGAGTAATGATAAATATAATAAACTAATACCGTCGGTCAAGTCACAGCGTCGCGGCGAGAAATTACTACGTATTGCAGGTCCTGTAACTTGTATATCAGGGACGATTCGCGGAATATTGTGTAGCACTATGTATTGATGCTTTGTCTGCCATATATCAAAAAACCAGAAAGATGAATGGACGCATAACTGAGTAATGATAAATATAATAAACTAATACCGTCGGTCAAGTCACAGCGTCGCGGCGAGAAATTACTAAGTATTGAAGGTCCTGTAACTTGTATATGCAATCAATTCACTTAGGGGCGCACTGAATGTACAAATTGTGTTCACTTACACTAGAGGCACAAGTTCACTGCAAGTCGTAGCTTCCTCGCAGCTACGAAAAACTTTCAATTCCTGTCAACAATTACACTACATACGTTGCCTGCCTTACTTTAAGAATGGATTCTCGTATTCCATATTGGCACAAATGCATAAAAACTCTATAACAGTATACAAATAAACCGGAGTTCGATCATCCACAACGGCCCGCCATATTTAGTAGCTCCCTTAGACAAGGCCGGAGGGCGACTAAGAACCGGCTACTAAGATAGTAGCATACTAAGCTTAATAGCCCTTACTAACGATCTATGAATACCATTTTGCTAGTGTGCTACTACTTAGAACGCTACTTGGGCGTTAGTAGCTTACTAAGGAAACTATGAATACGGCCGGAAAGTTTTTGTGTAACTGCGAGGAAGCTTCGGCGTGCAGTGAACTTGTGCCTCTAGTGTAAGTGAACACAATTTGTGCATTCAGTGTGCCCCTAAGTGAATTGATTGCATATAGACGATGGAGTGAAGAGTGAAGCGACAAGTGAAGTGATTTGTGAGTGCATGAGCTTCGGAAAAAATATTTATTACTTCCATACAGGTTTAATCAACCGTATCTATTATCATCAAATGTATCAAACTGTTAAGAAGGGTATGTGTTTCATATGTGAAGTAGTTGTCCTTTAGGAATGCAGCGAACGCGCATTAATTCTCATTCGTTTGTAGGCTAGCAAGTTCTGTTAGATTTTATTATTTATTCTGGTCACTTCATCGTGAGATCTGATATCACCAGTGTTTACATTTCACGCATTTCGTTGCGCTGTGGTTTTTGTTTTCGTTACGGTACGAGTGATTGTGAGTTAATACGACCCTGGAAGTTTGTTGCAGTTTGTTGATGTTACAGTAAGTAGTTCAGCAATTTGTTTAAGCCAATTGATTTCATTGTCTACGTAATGTAAATATGAAATAACATGAAGTGATTCCAAATCGCAAGTGACGAGTGGGAAGTGAGATGTGAAGGGTCCTTTCGAACTTCAAGAAGTGCAAATTCTTTTAGTGTGTGCAGAGTGAATGGAAAACTGATTATCACGCTTTATTATTGTTACGTTATAGTTTTTTTAAATTAATTATGAGCCAAGTTTTTCTTTGAATCAGTTGATTTGGAATGTACTGATTATAAGTATCATAAAGACAGCTCGTGAAATCTAAAGTGAAATGCTGTGTGCGTTGTAGTGGTATTTGTGATATTATCAGCAATAAATATTTAAAACTCGCGGCTGAGCTTAAAGCCACCGAGTGCGTCGACCGGGTTGCGGATGGTGGGTCGACCTTTAGATATAGAGGTTAGCTGCTAGATAAGCGAGTTCTCTCGTCGAATAAGCAGTCGTGGACAAAAAGCGGCGGTATTCTGAGGGGGTATTGGGCTACCCTTGGGTAAGGTAGACCATTTAAATGATACCAAAACCTGTGAAGATACCGTGACTTGGCGACTGGGGGCCGCCAACAATTATGCCTCTCAGCACCCGGGGAGAGGGTAGCAGCTCTTCCTCACATGTGCGAAGGTGGAGGCCATACTGGTCGGTACAGCGACGCACATTCCACTACGGGCGTGGTAACATTTACTTTAACGGCTGTAGCACTGCGATGTGGAAGGCAAGGGGAAACATTGAGAAAGCCATTAATGAAATCAAAGAAAAGGCATTGGGAGTGAATATTCATGGAGAAAAAATTAGCATGCTAAGATTTGCCGATGACATAGCCGTTATAGCAGAAACAGAGACGGATTTGAAAAATATTCTGGTTAATACGGGTAGGGTAATGGGTAGATATCAACTGAAAATAAGCACAAAGATAACCAGGATCTTAGTATGCAGCAGAAGAGAAGAAGTCAAGACTAACATTAAAGTAGGGAAGCAAAAACTGATAGAGGTGGCTGAATTCTGTTATTTGGGAAGCAAGATAACTAGTGACGGGAGAAGTAAGAAAGAAATTATCAGCAGAATAGCCCAGGCGAAGAGAGCATTCCACCAAAAGAGAGACCTGCTTACAGCAGGAAACTTAAGTATGGAAGTAAAGAAACAATTTATAAGAACCTACATCTGGAGTATGCTCCTATACGGAAGTGATGCATGGACAATGACCGCAGCGGAGAAAGCAAGGATAGAGGCCTTCGAAATGTGGTGCTACAGATGATGAAAATCAAATTGATCGACAGAGTTAGTAACAAAGAAGTACTAAGAAGAGTAGGAGAGAAGAGAAGCCTCATGAAAACCTTAATAAGAAGATGGAACAACCTTAAAGGCCACATCCTGAGACATGATGGCCTGATGAAGACAATGGGTGCATCCAGGGGGAGCTCCGCTCACTGAGCGGAAGGTGAGCGAACCACCGCTCTCCCCCTGAATGCGACCGCTCACCATCCGATCACTAGTGAGCGGTCGCCATGTTTGTGAGCGTACTCCCGGGTATGATCACTGATCACCGATCAGTGAGCGGCGGCGCGAGTTCAAAATGGTGCTGAAGAACTGTCGAGTCGAGCAGCCGTATTAATTATACATTGCAGCGTATCGAACGCTGGATGACTTATACGTAATGTAGGCATGTGAAATGCGATTGACGGAAGCCCTTTTGTTATGTATTTATTCACTAAATTAGGTAGCCAAAACATTAATCTGCGGTGGAATTTTGTCGTAAGCCAGGTAAAGTTCAAATGTAGTCTTCGCTGAAAAATGGATTTTCGAGTTGATATGTGTTTTTAATTCTTTATAAATATTTCATATGCTTCAGATAAATTGAAATATATCTATATACGTAAATCGCGGGGTATTACTTGTACGGTTAGTCAAAAAATAAGGCGTGAGTATAATTTTTCTCCCGGGTTAACTATAAGTAATTGCTTCAACATTGACTTAATGCCGTTTTACACGGGGGACGTCATTGCGCAATAGCTGAAGTATGTATGAAGTTAAAATCAAAATTGCGTCGTGTAAAGCAGTGAATTTCTATAACACACGCGAGATAATGAGCGTACATAAGGTACATTTATAAATATTGGTCTTCTGGTAGAGAAACATATTACAGTGATATCAGGCTTAAGAGTAAAACCTTTCATGTGACCTTTGACAAAGTGAGTGGCATACATAAAGTAGACAGAACTAGAAATATTGAAGGTTAGAGGCTAAATCTATTATGTCAATAAAAAGTTGGCATCAAGCAAGTTGTTCCGCGATTTTAAAAACCCTTAAAACTACTCGTTGGCGAACGACAAGAAGAGATAACAAAAATTTGTTTGTCATCAGCAGGAACATTAACATTAACCCGAGCACATTCAAAGTCCATTCCTCAATTAGAATGCTCATGTACCACATAGCTCACTTCAAAAGTAATGTCAGATTTGGTTAGTACGATATCACCAGCATTTTTTTAATTTGACCGGTTTACCAGCACTTCCTCAAAACATCCGCAACACTACGTCCTGTAATGCTGAGATATAACTTCATCATTAGTCACCCGATGTTCACAAACAGTTTGTTGTGATAATAATAACGTCTACTGCTGTCCTTGATCAATTATTAAATCTCATTCAAGAAACTATAAGACGAAGCGGATTTCACGGAATTAGCAAATGTGAAACTATTGTTTTCTAAACATGGGAAAGACGTCCATTTTAGTGCAAAGACCTCTTTTTTCAAGACTTCAATGTCAGGCGCCTGATTCCCAACGAAATATTTGGACGATTGACACAAAAGGCATTTCCAATAAATATCAAGGGACTCGTAAAGAACTGTTAGCGATAAATCCTTAAGGCCCGTACATTAAGAGTGATATATATTCGGGACAGAGTCACAAGGTATGAACTTATCACAGGAATTAAAGGATATTTCGCAGCCGCTACACGAAAGTTTGCACAAGCGCTGGGCGCCATATTGAATGTTTTGCATTTCAAGTTCCCCACCAAAGCGCTCACTGCATTCACCATCCAGGGGGGAATGTGATCGCTCAGTGAGCGCTGACGTCACAGTCCGCTCACTGATCAGGGAGCGATCACTCCCCCTGGATGCACCCAATCGTCGAAGGACAAGCGGAAGGTAAGAATGGAAAAGGAAGACCTCGAACAAAATATATGGAACAAGTGAAGAGAGATGTGAAGGAGAAGAAATACGTAGGAGTGAAAAGATTAGCTGATAGGAGAACTGAGTGGAGAGCTGCGTCAAACCAATCCTAGGATTGTTGACCAATGATGATGATGATGAAATATGTAAAACAAGTTAGGTTGATTATGCTTTGTTTTTTACATTAACTACCTATAGTAAACTATATGACCTATGTTTCCGCAGTTTCAAACTATCAACATCTGAAACTTTTAAACGAACGACCAAAAATAAAGACGGCGAAGCCGGAACCGGGGTTTTTAAGGGGCGGAGCCCCTTAACGAGCGCGCGGAGCGTGCGAGTCCTAGTTTTCTATAACGTAGCCATCCCTGTACAACTGATACATCCAAGTCTCATCTTAAATAGGTGAACCACCATTTTTATTCCTGATTGTTGTCCGGTAATTTGCCATGTCCACTCCACCCATGTGAGAATTGCATTCTTCGATCGCCACTGGTATTGGAACATTTTATTTCGTTTTGGAAACAGAATAACAAGCAGGAGTATTCATTTTATTATGTATGCTATTAGTAATAATGGTAACTATGTGTTTATCATTGCTGGAAACTATTCGATTCAACTTGAGCAGTTCGCATTTTGATTTTTGAAATGCAGCTTTTTCTGGAAGGTTACATACACTATTGATTCTATTTTCACGAAGTCTTCCAGTGGCACACCTCCTTCCAGTCAACTTTCTAAGCAGTTTTTCTTACGTGAATAAGTTGTCAACAAATATGTTTAATTGGTGGTAATTTAAACTCATCCACGAGTCCTAAAACTGCATCTCCTCCTTGACCAAGATCTGTTCTCTCAAGATTGGCTCCAGCATGATAAAGGTTGACTTGATTCGGAAAAACACCATAATTTTAACCCAAATCTTACTCGTTTCCCTCTAATACATTGCTTGCAGCCATATCTACCATAGTAGGGGTTGATTGATTCATCCACCAAACAGTATATTCCAGCGCTTACAATTTTGTCTTGTTCAAAATCTCAAACAAAGGCTGAACTTCATATAGCTTATCCGTGCCATCATTCTTCCCATTATAATAATTATCTGCCAGATGAAGAAACCTTAAAATTTCTTCAAACCTGTTCCTTCGCATTGACTGAGAAACTATGCAGACAGCGTTGATGATAGAGCTATTTGAAACTTTACTGATTAGTTTTGTCATGAGCTTGAAAGAAAAACGATTCTCTTTAAAGCGATAATATTCCTTATACATTTAAGATAAAACAGGTTAAAACTGGATTCAGATCACTCAATGCTTTATATGAAAATTCAATTTTCACATGACCACTGCGTAGCGATTTCTGAGTAGTTCATGACCAGCCATGTGTAAGTAAGCATAAAAGTTGCAGATATACGGTTAAATAATCTAAATCACTAGTATACCATTTGAATACTTTCTTCTGTCGTATTACGCTACGATATCCGCTACTGTTACAGGATAGGACACTTGATGACATTCTCTTGATAACGCTCCCAGTAGGAGGAGTGAAACGTCGAGTTAAAATGTATTCTACACAGCAATACCCGAAAACCACCAACAACTATTTGAGATATCTTTCACCTCTGCTTCATCACTAAGGTACGTCTTCTCTTCTCAGTGGTAAATGGGAGCCCCTAAGCTGTTTTCTTGACTTATATAGCAAGGGATGTGCAGCAAAAGTAACAAAAAATCATTTTCAAAAGAGGCGGTTGAGAAGTTTTTAAAGTGGCGATTCCTCCTTATGTCAGTTATATCCTTCGGAGACTCGAACTTGAATACAAAGTACAAAGTTTTGGGTGACGTAATGTAGTACATAGTTTCCTTACCAATGTTCACCAAAGTTACTTATTTCTTACACTGATTTCCGGCTTGCAATCTAGATTTCATTGCCAGCGGAAAGTTTAATGAAAAACAAAGTAATCAATCTATTCCACCGTCGGCGATACAGAATACAAGTGATTCCAGGACAGTAGCGGAAACATATGGGGGAGAAGTGGGCGCTCGCCCCCCTCCTACGTGGCAGCCCGCATTGCCTAACATTGCAGAACTACAATCGCAACTCTTTCATACCATAAGATGGCAATGCCTTGTATACGTGTGTAATAAATTAAACTAAAACTCTCCTGAACTTTGCATGCGACTTGATTATTTTTCATTGGGATACAAATAAAGGCAGCTCAAGATATCTTTTACGACCCCATTGAATTGTTTCTTTATCCGCAACTGTTACAGGATAGGACACTTGATATCACGAGCATTTGCGCTTCCAGAAATCCAATACTGATTCATTATCAGCTTCCAATGAAAGTACTTTATTACAATTCAAATGAGGATACACCACAATTCTGATAAAATACCAATTTTTGCTATATTTACCTAATTGTTCAATATTATACTTCATGAAGCGGCATAAATATAAAATTATCTTTGAGCTATCACATAATTAGGTTTATAAAATAATTATTTAAAAATTTAATCAATAAATAGAAGAAACATACCTATAAGTCAAAACTTGAATATTTAGTGCCACAAGTGCCCAGACGTATCTTAAGATACGTCAAAACTTTACTGATTAGTTTTGCCATGAGCTTGAAAGAAAAACGATTCTCTTTAAAGAGATAATATTCCTTATACATTTAAGAGAAAACAGGTAAAAACTGGATTCAGATCACTCAATGCTTTATATGAAAATTCAATTTTCACATGACCACTTCGTAGCGATTTCTGAGTAGTTCATGACCAGCCATGTGTAAGTAAGCATAAAAGTTGCAGATATACGGTTAAATAATCTAAATCACTAGTATACCATTTGAATACTTTCTTCTGTCATATTACGTAAAAAAATTGCATAAACAACAAACAAAAGAGTTTTTTGGAATTTTTAAAGTATGACGTATCTAAAGATACGTCTGGGAATTAATGGGTTAATACAGACGTTTATGGTAAAGTGTTCCCATACTCATAACGATTACACTAGTGAAAACAAATTTCCACGGCCGTTTGTAAAAGAAGAACTGCATCTCAAACATGCAAACGCTTTGTTAGTACTCATAAATCTATCCTTTCCCAATGGTATAGAATAATTTTTGTGTACAGCAATCAAAACAATATATGCGATGAGATACGACATCGAATTATCCATTATGAAGTAGAAATTTGATACATTTTTCTGTATCAATAACTTTTATTTTAGGTTTACGAATTTGATTTGATTTGTTTAACGAATTTTCCGCGCCGTGAAGGAGTCGGGTGCAGTGTTGTCAAGCATAGCCTAGCGGGTTGAACACAAAGAGCTACCGAGTATCGGCTATCAGAAGGTTATGGTTATGCGGTTTTGTAAAGCATTACGAGCGAGGATTATGAGACTCAAGATAAAAGTAGGTGGGGAAAAACTTGAGCGGATTGAGCAGTTTAACTATTTGGGCAGCACATTAGAGGAAAACGGATCTACATATACATCTACATAATACCCTGCGAGCCACCTCTAGGGCGTTTGGCAGGGGGTGATCAATCACCAGCATGCAGCATGCATTTGGACTCCCACATGCACACCACACCGTCCAAAAAACGTCCCGTATAATAACAAACTATACTACTTTACGCTGCTAGAAATAGAATATAGAATAGAAATTCAGAAACACGCATTACGTTTTACATAGGTTAGTAGGCTACACTACAAGTCATGCAATCTATTTACGAGTTCTTTTGATGCCGTTATAATCTCTTATTGATCGTGGAAAAAATGACATTCGGAATCTGTCTGTTCTACAATCTATCTCTCTTATTTTATTTATATGATCTGATCTTCCGTAGTACGTTGGCGTCCGCAAGATATGGTTAACTTCGTCAGAAAAGACACTGCTCTTGAATTTATCTAAAAGGTTTAGTCTATTTTTCAATCTACGGTCCGACAGAGATTCCCATCCGAGTTTATCTAAGAGGTCAGTTACACTAACAAGACTATCGTAACGACCTTTCACATACCTGGCAGCTCTTCTTTGCACGCGTTCTAACTCTGTTATTAAGCCTTTTTCATGAGTGTCCCAAACACTGGCGGCGTGTTCCAGATGTGGCCTAACGAGGGAAAAGTAGCTAATTTCTCTCACTTTGTCGTCGCACTTTCGTAATATTCTTTTAACGAAACCCATTTTACGATTAGCTTGACCGGTTATTTCTCGAATATGTTTATTCCACGATATATCATTATTGAGTCTAACCCGGATTTCTCTGTAAACTACAGCGTCGTCTGCAAATAATCGTACTTTACTGCGTACTACTTCGCCTATGTCGTTTATATAAAGAAGGAATAGGAGTGGACCAATGACACTACCCTGAGGAACGCCAGAAGTGACTCTAACCTCATTGGAGACTGCACCGTCTAATACTACTCTTTGGACGCAGTCGCTCAAAAATTCTCTAATCCAGGAAATGACATCTTCGTCTAGACCATAAGATTTCAGTTTTATTATTAACTTTCCGTGGGGTACTTTATCAAATGCCTTTTTGAAATCAAGAAAAATCGCGTCTACTGGAATGTTGTCTTCCCCGGAGACTAAAATATCGTGGGCGAAAAGCGCTAACTGAGTTTCGCACGATCTGCTTTTCCTGAATCCATGTTGAGTTCCCATTAATAAGTTTTGCGCGTCTAGGTGTTTCATAGGGGAGTATGTTCATAGGGGAGTATGAGGAAAGAATATCAGGAACTAGTGGACATTAGTATACGGGAGATTGAAAGTACTAAGACTGTTGAGGAAAGATGGGATAATATTAAAACGGGAATAGTCAAAGCGGCGGAGAAGTCAATTGGTTACGTTGACAGTAGAAGGATAAGGAAGCCGTGGATAACGGAGGCAATGGTAAATGAAATGGAGGAGAGGAGGAAGCGGAAGAACGTGGACACGGAACAGGGAAAAAGAATGTATAGGGAACTGAATAATCGATTACGACGTGAAACTAAGAGGGCAAGGGAGGCTTGGTGGAAAAGACAGTGTGAGGAATTGGAAAAGTTCCAGAAGGATGGAGAAATAGGCGCGTTGTACGCCAAAGTTAAGTCGCTATCGGGCGGAAAAAGAGGACAAGCCATGTCTAAAATTAAGGCTAAAGATGGGAGGATGCTAACCGAGCGAGAAGAGGTACAGAGTAGATGGAAGGAATACGTGGAGGACCTGTATGACGGAATGAACAGACCAGAGAGATTGACTCTAGAGGAGGAAAGTGCAGTGGAGGAGGATAATCTTGGGCCGGGGATATTAGATTCGGAAATAGAGAGAGCACTTCGTGATATGAAGGCTAGGAAAGCAGTAGGCGTGGACAATATCCCGTGTGAGCTTCTGAAGAATCTAGGGAAGGAAGGTAAGAATAGGTTTTTCGAACTAGTGCGCAGGATCTATGAGGAGGGATGCTGGCCGGAAGATTTCGTGAAGACGGTTTTAATTCCGCTTCCGAAAAAGAAGAAAGCTGTGGAATGCGGAGACTATAGGACTATCAGCTTAATATCGCATGCGGCGAAAGTGGTGCTGAGGATATTGAACAGACGAATGGAGGCGAGGGCAAACGAGTATTTGGGCGAAGATCAATTTGGTTTCAGAAAGGGGAAGTCAACTCGTGATGCAATAGCAATAATGAGGTCCCTCATGGAGAGGAACCTAGAATACGACCAGGACGTATATGCGTGTTTCGTGGATTTTGAAAAAGCGTTTGATAGAGTGAACTGGGTAAAGTTAATGGATATTCTGAAGAGAATAGGTGTAGATTGGAGGGATAGACGACTGATTCGTAATCTGTATATGGCCCAGACTGCGCAAGTGAGGGTAGCGGACGGAGAATCCGGGTGGGCAAGCATTGGCCGAGGTGTGAGGCAAGGCTGTCCTCTATCGCCGCTGCTCTTTAACGTGTACGCTGAAGAGATGGTAAGGGAAGCATGGGATGAGTTAGTAGCTGGAATAAAAGTGGGAGGAATGATGTTCAAATCAGTGAGATTCGCGGATGATCAGGCGCTGATTAGCCAGTCAGCAAGGGGGCTTCAGGCTCTAGTGGATGCGTTATACGAGCGTTGCGAGGAATATGGGATGAGGATTAATCACAAGAAAACTAAGGTAATGCGGTTTTGTAAAGCATCACGAGCGAGGAATGTGAGACTTAAGATAAAGATGGGTGGTGAAAAACTTGAGCAGGTTGAGCAATTCAACTACTTAGGCAGTACGTTAGAGGAAAACGGATACAGTAGTAAGGACATTAGGAAGAGAATTGCATTAGCGAAGGAGGCGTTCATGAACCGGAAGGAGCTTCTTAGAGGATCGTTACGTGAGAGTTTAAAGAAAAGGTTAGTGAAGAGTTTGATCTGGAGTGTAGCTCTCTACGGTGCGGAAACGTGGACACTAAGGAAAGAAGACGAGAGAAGATTGGAGGCATTCGAGATGTGGGTATGGAGAAGAATGGAGAGGGTGAAATGGACGGAGAGGAAAAGGAACGACGAAGTGCTGGATATGGTTGGCGAGGAGAGGCAGCTTTTAGATGAGATACGGAGGAGACAGAAGGTATGGATGGAGTTAGTGCTTAGTGGTGAGGGGATGTTGAAAATGGTGCTAGAGGGTAGAATGTTAGGGAAACGAGGGAGGGGAAGGAGAAGAATAGGATTTTTAGATAGATTGAAAGAGAGTAGGCCTTACTGTGAGTTAAAGAAGGCAGTGCTGGAAGGAAAGGGAGGCTCCCAGATCACTTCTTGCGTACTCCATGGAAACCTACCTTAATCGGTAGAATACTATAATAATAATAGGTGTTTCATTACCGAGCTGACTACGATGTGTTCAAGGACTTTGCATGAGATGGACGTTAAAGATATCGGCCTGTAATTAGATGGCTGTTCCTTGTCTGCACTTTTAAATATTGGCGTTACATTAGCGATTTTCCAGTCATTAGGTTAATTAGGGTACTGTAGCAAGGACATCAGGAAGCGATTTGCACTAGCAAAGGAGGCGTTCATTAACAGGAAGGAGCTTCTGAGAGGATAGTTGTGTAAGAGTTTAAAAAAAAGGTTAGTGAATAGTTTGATTTGGAGTGTAGCTCTCTACGTTTCGGAAACGTGGGCACTGAGGAAAGAAGACAAGAGAAGATTGGAGCCATTCGAGATGTAGGTT
Source organism: Ischnura elegans (assembly GCF_921293095.1). NCBI lineage: Eukaryota > Metazoa > Arthropoda > Insecta > Odonata > Coenagrionidae > Ischnura > Ischnura elegans. The sequence goes on along the minus strand of NW_025791658.1, from coordinate 9,125,914 downwards.
AGGGCGGATCGCAAAAGTCGATTTTTTTCAAATCCATCTGGCCCAATGAAAAAAAGTTGTGGGACCGATCAAAAATATGGCCTGAAAAATTTGAGACCTGTACGTGAACCCCTGACCCTCGCTCAAATGCAATTTATTGGGGGAGGGTCAAAATTCGAAAAATATAATATTTTATGGTCATTTCCTATACATTTTGCCGAGTTACTGTCCTTTGGGACAAAAATTTCGTGCATTTTGACGTATCTGCCACCGTTTAGCCACAAAATGCCTACTTTGAGTCCGCGTCCGCGAAGAAAATATTCCAACGCCCACGCAGCGTCTCGGATACAAGAGCCGCAGGCCGATTCCCTCCCCTCCCCGATCGCTTCTACCCCTCCCACGCCTTCAATACAGCAAAATTCATCCCGCGCATGTTGTTAGGAGGTCGTTTATCTTTGATAATATAAATCAGAAGATGGTAGAAGGTAAAAAACGATGCGTAGTGAGATGACTTGTCCCGTATTTGGCGCCTCGTCGGCGTTAAACAAATCGATGTTACCAACTTTCAGAGAAGTGATGCAATATTTTTAGATCTGCGCACGCAGAAAAGGAGACTACGGTCTATGAAGACGCCTCTCGAGTGGCTATGAAGGTGTACGAACTTAGGTTATGCACTTCTATTCCGGTATTGTCCTACAGCTGTGACTAAATGGATGAATAAGGGTGAAGGCCGCCGGCGTACCCTCCCCGCCCCCCTCTCGAACGCCCCAGATGCACCAAAATTCACACCAAGTGCGTCTTTCTTCGTTAGTCTCACTAATATTTGATGTATCAGCATCGTCCAGTGAGGAACAATCACGAAAGAATTACTCAATTACCTGCTTTCCAGTCTGTTTTTCTTATGTAAGTGTCATTCCTCGTCTATTGCTGCTGTCAACAAAGTTTTGGTACATTATTTCGCGAATCTCTCGTCCGTATGTTTAATAAAAGGAATATTGAAATTCAAATTTGAACTTTCATCAATAGAGTTTTTAATTCCACAGCGCTAAGCTCAGATATAGCCGAAGGAACCGGAGTCTCTCTCTAATATATCATCAGCGGGTAGTCCTTTACGACGATATTAAAATCCAGCAATTAAAAAAATCTCGGATTGGTCGCCAACCGCATCCTTGAAGAAACGCAAATTGGGTCCCTAGATTACCCTCCCAACGTTTATGTCGCAAATCCAAGTCAACATAGTGCAATTAGCAAATAGGCCACTGTAAGGGATGAAATACGACTTGATGCTTTCCCGGTGAATGATGTGGGTAAACTCTTTTCGGGTTCAACAAAATTTATCCCTTAGGGTGAGCCCCCAGTCGGAGCTTGAAATGTTGGCCATTATGGAAAAATTAACCCGGTGGGAATCCCGAGAAGAGTCTACCCACACTGCAAGGGGTGTTGGAATTATGCTTATAGCAAAGGTATGATGCCTCCTTTTTGGGCGGTATTCGCTTGGTACCATCATAATCAAATCCTTTTTAATTCTGTGTATCTAATTTTCACTCGGAAAGGAATCGATAATCGCAGATTTTATAACTTTTGCTAATCCTCCGACGTGGGAGGCAAACCTCCAAAAGTGGGACCCTGTTTCTTCAACTAACACCACACATTCCCCTCTAAATTTGTATTGATAAGTCCTCTTCCCTTTTTTCATCAGACAAGAGTATAGTCTTTCATTCCAATAAAATAAGGCCCTTTGATGACACCTGTCTTTTCTTATTCACAGTAATTAGAATCTTTTTCTGTCTACGTAAGTAATTCTGGTACAGTAGCTTTGATATATCTTACGAAGTTATGACTTTTGCGTCAGCTAAAGTTGCGGGAAAGGTCATTGCTGTTTCTTGGTTCTTGCGTATACCTCTATCACAGTTGGCAGACGCATTTTCCCCGAAGAAGTTCCAATTTGAGTTTATATTCCTCAATGTTTATTTCATGCGGAAAGTAGAGATACAAATCGGCTAATTTCTCGCTACTTTAATTTTCTTCGGATGAATTGATGAAGAAAATATTTGATACTATTTTCCCGTAAGAGTTTTGACGATGATGACTCAAAGCTCTCCTACGATTCCCTTTTTTCCTCAGTTGTCGAGTTTCTTTAGGGTTCAATCCAGCAGCCATCATCTTTCTTTTCGTCAGATTATTTCTCAAAATATTTCTTCATTGGGGGAACCTTATGCTCCTCCATGCACTTAAAAAAATGCACGCAAAAAAATCACATAATTTAAAATGTTCCTTTAAAATTGCTTGAGTCTTATACTTCAATACGTAATACCCTATTTCGTAAGTAAGATTTTTCGTAAGTTTTAGTACTTCCTGTGGTACCGCTAAATCCATTTAGTTACATTCATAATGGAAGAGAAGCGCGTCATCATAGTTCGTACACCTTCATAGCCACTCGAGAGGCGTCTTCATAGACTGTAGTCTCCTTTCCTGCGTGCGCAGATCTAAAAATATTTCATCACTTCTCTGAAAGTTGGTAACATCGATTTGTTTAACGCCGACGAGGCGCTAAATAAGGGACAAGTCGTCTCACTACGCATCGTTTTTTACCTTCTGCCATCTTCTGATTTATATTATCAAAGATAAACGACCTCCTAGCAGCATGCACGGGATGAATTTTGCTGTGTTAGAGGCGTGGGAGGGGGAGAAGCGAGCGTGGAGGGGAAGGGATCGGCCTGCGGCTCTGGTATCCGCGACGCTGCGTGGGCGTTGGAATGTTTTCTTCGCGGACGCGGACTCAAATTAGGCATTTTGTGGCTAAACGGTGGCAGATACGTCAAAATGCACGAAATATTTGACCCAAAGGAAAGTAACTCGGCAAAATGTATAGGAAATGACCATAAAATATTATATTTTTCGAATTTTGACCCTCCCCCCCTAAATTGCATTTGAGCGAGGGTCAGGGGTTCACGTACAGGTCTCAAATTTTTCAGGCCATATTTTTGATCGGTCCCACAACTTTTTTCATTGGGCCAGATGGATTTGAAAAAAATCGATTTTGGACGGAGAGGAAATGGAACGACGAAGCGCTGGATATGGTTGGTGAGGAGAGGCATCCCTTAGATGAGATACGGAGGAGACAGAAGGTATGGATGGAGTTAGTGCTTAGCGGGGAGGGGATGTTGAAAATGGTGTTAGAGGGTAGAATGTTGGGGAAAGGAGGGAGGTTGGGGTCGATCACTTTAGACAGCTAGTTGATTTGAACATGTGCCTGAAAATAGCACATTCTCCTTAGAATTGGAAAAGTTACCATGGTGATTGCAAGATACTACAGTATTTTATTCCTGGAGGATCGTATAAATTTCCCCGAGAGTCCAGAATATTCCGTTTGGCCTTTAAATATTCATTATATTTTCCCTGTATGCAAAATATTCAGAAACGCTTTATATTATTGACAAATAGTGAAATCCGTCTGAATAAAACAACTGATTCAGACATCCGCAAACCTTTTAAGTGCAACGATAAATAGTCCAAACAAGAGAGCTTATAGAAATATCATAGTGTAAGAACCGAGAATAACTCAGTTTGAAGCGAGATTTCCTTACTCTCCGCATGTATTTAATAGGAATTGTTAGCGGGAAATACCTACTTACATTTAAAATTATTAAAATTCTATTTCATCGTTTTTAGAGCATATATATTTGAGAGAGAATAGAAGGAAATATACGAAAAGAATATTTGAGAGCAAGAATTTCCTTGCTCTCAAATATTCTTTTCGTGCCTCCAAAACGATACTTACGTGATGCTTTTCTTTGACTGCAGCAAACAGCATTGTAAATTGCTGACCAAAATTTAAGCAGCCAAGTATACGTCAATTTCAGTTGCATACGAGTACGAGCACCTTACGACAGAAGCCTGGTGGATAGATCACGTCATAAGACGTAGCAACCACGCTAGGGCTGTTATGGAGAGAATAGGTGGTGGAAATGCTCCCTGAAGGAGACCTGGAGATACTAAGCACATGGGATTGATGAAGAAGGACATGAGAAAGAGGAAAATCAGGGAAGTGAAGAAATGCAGAAATGGAGGGAGGGCTGCATAAAAATACCAGTATAATGTGAGGTGGTGTAAGCGTATTTGGAGGAGATGACCGACATCGAAGGTCACTCTAATCAAAAGAGTTAGGTTTGTAGGGAAGGGCGGAGAGAGATTCTGCAACGGTAGTACCCTGCTCTTGACGAAACGCGACGAATGAACGTACCATCCGACGGACGGAGTGCTCTTGAAAAATGCCTTTCACAAGAACGGATGGGGCAGTCTGTAAAAATATATGTCACCACCGGGATTTGAACCCGGAATCACGAGGATGGAAGCCAGCACATTATCCAAAACACCAACAGAATCCCTACCAATCTTAGTATTGCGATACAATAGCTAATAATAAATACTACGCATAATATTAACAGTGCGTCGGCCGAACGGCCATTCGTGTGAGATACTCGGGGACCGGCCGAGGCTGAAGCCAGGTGTACAGATGGAAAGTGGTCAAAACAAGTGCACAGCGGAATCCGCAGAGGTCGTCGGGGTCACGGCAGGGGGCGGTCACGAATGGAGCCCAGACTTCGGGAGAATTGCTTCCAGGAAACGCGGATACATTGGTAAACTTGAGATTGGGAAGCGCGGTTAACACGCAGCTGCATGTGGCATACTTTCTCGTACATACCGCGGAGAAGATATATCTTCAATTGTATGCGAGCTGACATAGCGGAATTTGCACATGACATGGCTCACTCAGTAAGCTGAATTCTATACCTAGTGGCGTAACTAAGAATATGCTTTTGGAATGGATGGGTCTGGCAACGGAATTTCCGGGAATATTTTAAAAAAACGAAATGCCTGAAAATTCATTTTACATAATAGGGTGGTTTCCTATGTTTTTTAATTGCCTAAATCGAAAGATTATTACACCTGGAGTACATATTTCACGCATTTAGATTTTTAAATGACTATATCTATTTTTCGCGATTAAATGAAAAGTGAAAAATTTCAAGCGCGCGAAAACGCGACGCGTAAGTATGAATGCCGGGAAATCTCTCTGTGAGACTTATTTCTGGTTCCCGCTGCCCCCCTGTGAGGTGACCTTGAGGCGAGGCTTAGCGCTGATACGACGCAGGCTGCTAGCGGGTAGTTGAGTACCCTGCTGGCTGGTAGCGCTTGTCTTAAATAAGGATTATTAATACCTTATCAAACGAAGGAAACTTTCCGACCTCAGGCAGTTTTCATAGGTGATTATTAAGACATGTTTCCCTGAGCTCTGTGCCTAATACATGCATTGGTAATCTCAGACCATGTAAAACTCCGATCTACTCGCATAGAAACTAGGTCCCTGTGACGTCACGTGGAGTGGCATCGCATGGGCTCCAATCTGGCCCTTTTCAAATGAGGATAAAAATGAACCATTGCCTTTCGTCTAAACAAGTATTTCTAAAACGAAATAATTTGTATATTTTGAATACTCTAATGGTGGGTTACGAATCGCAATCAATGCTTTTCGTTTTCTTTGATGAAGGAAACTACCCTATTTTGGCCCAAAATATTTAACTTTGCGCAGATACAGTTATTATGTGTCAAAAGCAGACAAGAGTTTTGAATATATTTTTTTTCTTTGAGGCTCTGATCTGTCCTCTCATCTCCCCCTATTGTTACGCCACTGACTTAGCCCATTCCGCTCACTTTAATAGCTACCAGTTTCAACACTCTCATTTAGTTTTCTTGAGGATATACTCCTTTTCTACTAAAAAAATACTTTTGCCTTTCTCCACTTTTTTATTTTCAAAACACTTTGCCCTGAATTCAGATCACGGAGCCACCTTCTGGTGCAATTTGTATGAGCACTGATATAGGAAATAGAGAGAGGAAGCAGTAAAGGTGATTGGCCAGATGTTAAAAGATTGGATAATTCACCCATCCCAGGAATCTATATATTCTATTAGTCTGCGTATCGTACATCGCGCGTCATTTGTTTCCCATTCGCCGCGGAGACAGATATCTATTTCGCAGCTCAGTTTAAATTAGAACATCTACATCTACATAATACCCTGCGAGCCACCTCTAGGGTGTTTGGCAGGGGGTGATCAATCACCAGCATGCAGCATGCATTTGGACTCCCACATGCACACCACACCGTCCAAAAAACGTCCCGTATGATAACAAACCATACTACTATGTGCTGTTAGAAATAATAATTGAATTAAGAAACATGCATTAAGTTTTACATAGGTAAGTAGGCTACACTACAAGTCATGCAATCTATTTACGAGTTCTATTGCAGCCATTATAATCTCTTATTGATCGTGGAAAAAATGACATTCGGAATCTGTCTGTTCGACAATCTATCTCTCTTATTTTATTTATATGATCTGATCTTCCATAGTATGTTGACGTCCGCAAGATATGGTTGAATATTTTTCAATCTACGGTCCGACAGAGATTCCCATCCGAGTTTACCTAAGAGGTCAGTTACACTAAGAAGACTATCGTAACGACCTTTCACATACCGGGCAGCTCTTCTTTGCACGCGTTCTAACTCTGTTATTAAGCCTTTTTCATAAGGGTCCCAAACACTGGCAGCGTATTCCAAATGTGGTCTAACGAGGGAAAAGTAGCTAATTTCTCTCACTTTGTCGTCGCACTTTCGTAATATTCTTTTAACAAAACCCATTTTACGATTAGCTTGACCGGTTATTTCTCGAATATTATTTCTGTAAATAATATCTATGGTCTAAACGCTCAGTGAGCATAGATGGAGACGATGATGAATTAATGCTAAGGGGAGTGAGAAAACGGTCCCATTAATCTGGCCTCCATCCACTGAATAATTTGCTCTGATCGTAATACATCCAAGTCCACTCTACCATCATAGATGCTCCTCCGCACCGTGTGATTAGCAAGAAGATAAAAAAATCACAGCCGGCGGCAGCGGACAGTGAACCCTCCGCTGTGATTAATGAGATGTCTGCTGAGACGGTGTCACGAGCAAAACTCTGGCCTAAGCGAGGAACGTCCACACGCGGCGGGCGTCCTCTTAATCTGGACAGATAGACAAAGGAAAAACATTCGACAGATTGCGAGATCCACGAAAAATGCAGCGCAGGATTCCCTAGTCGGCCATTGAATGTGTTGCTAGACATCGCGCATTTAAATGTGTTCACAAAAGTCACCACTGCCGTTGCTGTCGGGCAATGGTCTCCGAATTTGACGGTGAGAAATGTGCTATGATTAGAACCATTAACCAAAATTAATATTGTTCATGATTTAACCTATCAAATGCATGAATTTCTCATGATATTGGTAAGTATTTCAAAATTTATGAAGTAAATATTGAGAAAAAATGGATCGCGCTCACCCAATCGCCAGGCTGTGGACAATTTTGAATATCTGATTAAAATGTGTGCGAACAGTCAGCAGAAATAAGGCTTGAAAGGGAAACCCCTCCTTAATGCTGCACCCTTTGTCAAACTCAATGACCACGGCGAAATGAAGGGAAATCAACATCGTAAACCGAAGTTTCGTATGATATTGCCAAACAAAAATAAATCAGGCTATTTAAATTAGTAAATTTGCTTACTTTTCGCCAAAAGTTGAGACTTCAAATGGTGACAATTACACCGTCCCCGTCTGAATTTCCATTCGGTTGGTTAATTATCGCAGGCACTTATCTCAAAAGACTATTATTAATTACATACTGATATTAAAATTTTAATGAAGAGGCGGAAGAGGAGGTAAAGAGAAAGAAGAACCCAGGAATGAAAAAGTTATCGGATGGGAGAGTGGAGAGGAGAGTTGAGTGAACCAAATCTCACCACCGATGGTGATCAGTGCTACAGTAACACCACTAAAATCATTTTGTGTGCTGAAAGTAGATTGCTAACATCAACTGTTCTGTGTTTGGCCACAAAAGTTGATCAAATTTAACCTGAAATCAGGAAATAACGGGGAAACATGCAATTTATGTACATAACATGGAAAAAATATTAATGCTCGCACGTAATTGATAGGAGCAAGGGGTCTCAAGTTGGATGGATCGGTTGTTAAGGGAGGAGAGTAGATGGATTACCAGGCTAAATTAGGACCCAGCCCAGAACCTCTATTAATAAATATAAGACCGTGATACTTCTTTTCTACTAAAATATGCATGGAAAGTCTTATGTAAATAAGTTTGGTTTAAAACACCGGTTCGGAACAAATGAAAAAAACCTTTTCCACCTGTTGAACCGGTGCACCGCTTAGAACTCTTATTCCGCACCGGTAATCGCTCTATAGTTCAATGCAGCTCTACTTCGAAGAACCGCCGGAAATTCACGGAGCTGCGTATGAATCTCAACATTATGCAGCAAACGGCTAAATTTACCAAGTAAAATTGGAAAAGAGATTCCAGAAAAAGTGTCCCTCGTTTACCGTCGTAGGATGGTAGATGTGATCATAAGATGAAAAATAAGGGAAATAATAGCTAAACAGGTAGATTTAAATGTTCATTCTTTCCTCGGTCTATCAGTGATATTAGCTGTGTCTTCATGTATTTCATAAATGGCGTCGTTCGCTATGATGACTCCTTGCAGGTTTTTATTTTCCAATGCTCTAACCCCGCATGTATATACTATTACTAATATGTGTTACTAACCGTGACCTTCCTTGGTGCGATGCTTGGCAGTTAGAATTAAATTTGGAAAAATGCGTCGTAATGAATTTCTGGAAGAAGAATAACTCCCTTCAGCGTAACTATGTCATTCGGGACACGCAGTTAAAGGCAGTTGAATCTGTGAAATATCTAGGGGTTAGACTCAATAATGATATATCGTGGAATAAACATATTCGAGAAATAACCGGTCAAGCTAATCGTAAAATGGGTTTCGTTAAAAGAATATTACGAAAGTGCGACGACAAAGTGAGAGAAATTAGCTACTTTTCCCTCGTTAGGCCACATCTGGAACACGCCGCCAGTGTTTGGGACACTCATGAAAAAGGCTTAATAACAGAGTTAGAACGCGTGCAAAGAAGAGCTGCCAGGTATGTGAAAGGTCGTTACGATAGTCTTGTTAGTGTAACTGACCTCTTAGATAAACTCGGATGGGAATCTCTGTCGGACCGTAGATTGAAAAATAGACTAAACCTTTTAGATAAATTCAAGAGCAGTGTCTTTTCTGACGAAGTTAACCATATCTTGCGGACGCCAACGTACTACGGAAGATCAGATCATATAAATAAAATAAGAGAGATAGATTGTAGAACAGACAGATTCCGAATGTCATTTTTTCCACGATCAATAAGAGATTATAACGGCATCAAAAGAACTCGTAAATAGATTGCATGACTTGTAGTGTAGCCTACTAACCTATGTAAAACTTACTGCATGTTTCTGAATTTCTATTCTATATTCTATTTCTAACAGCATATAGTAGTATAGTTTGTTATTATACGGGACGTTTCTTGGACGGTGTGGTGTGCATGTGGGAGTCCAAATGCATGCTGCATGCTGGTGATTGATCACCCCCTGCCAAACACCCTAGAGGTGGCTCGCAGGGTAATTTGTAGATGTAGATGTAGATGAATTTTGCTTTTGAATGAATGCGAACGTATTCTGCAGGGTAGGTGTTGCAAAGATGGAGATCACACGAAGGAGAGCGACATCCAGGCAGGCCCAGCCGCACCCTCCTGCTCATCCCCGCACCCTTGAACTGGCATCGAAGCCGCACCTCGTGCACTGCGTTAAACGAGTGAAGCTGATTCTCCGGCACTTGTTTCAATTGCATCCGATGAGGAGACGCCAGGAGCGAAAGCGGTCGAAGGAAATGAGGCGGTTAGCCCGTTTCGGACGTTCCTTTTCGCTTAATTCAATTCGCCTTTGTCCATTCGTCAACCTTAAACGCCAGCTGTAAGTAAATAATGAGCGATATCTTATCCGAACGGAGCACTTAGCGTGAGATTACAGAAGTCGTGCGTTAATGGCGGAGTAAAAATTAGCCCGAAAATAGGAGTGGGATTCGGTCCATTTTTTAACTATCGGTAGAATTAGCGTGCAATTACAAATATTACAAAAGAGGATCAATCTCAAGTCGGCCTCTAAATGTGTCGTCACCCACCGCGCATTTCAATGTGTTTACAAAAGTCGCCACTCGCGTCACTGACGGACAAAGTGATCCGAGTTTCACGGAGAAGTAAGGTGTAATGACGGGTATTTATCGAACTTAATGCGCATGGTGATGTGATTCATCTAACTCATTACTTTTAAATACTACTCCTCGCAATTTCAAACATAATAATGCTAAAATAATGAAAAAAGTGGATCGCATTGCACTCATTTCTGCGCCTCTGATATTAGCTACCGCCGCGACGTGTCAACAGGAATCCGCCTTCAATGGGATGGATCTGGGCCTCCTCTATGCCTTTGCGTGGAATATTGGAACGCGCATTGACGGATTCACATCTTGTATTACATTCGACAGTATTTTTTAGTTCTGACTGAGAATCATAAAAGGAAGCTATGAAAAAAAAAACGTTGCCATAAATTTTAACCGAGAAGCAATTTGCCATTGCCATCGGAATGACTTCTGTCTTATTGCAGCGTAACAATTCTGTCTTATTTCAAATTTAACATTATTCTTTTGCTCTCCCACTAAATTTAACGAGAATGAGGGCATGCATATTTCTTGGATTACAAATGGGGTATTTTATCGCGGGTTACAACGATCATTTTAACTTTTGTAAAGTATATTCCATTGGCAAATAATTCAAAATAAAGTACTGATACGTTGTCGGGCAATTCAAAGGCAGTTCTGCAAGCGATTTCCCAGGTCTTCTACGAACCATTTATTTCATTCGAAATATAAGTGTAAAAGTCACAGCGGATATACTTTTTATGGCGTTGGAAAAATTTGCGCGGCATAAAGTCTTTACTGGTATATTTTTTTCAGGATGAAAACAGCATGTGACCAACATTAAAAAAAAATTCGTTTCCCTTTCGACCGTAGGTTCGAAATTGCTGGCATTCGTTTAATTGAAAAACAGCAGTGTATAAAAGAGCATTTGCTGAAACTTTGTTAATGCTAATAATAATTTTGATCAAGAACTCCTGACCATCCAGTCAATAACAATTAACAATGGATAGAGTGTTCAACTCGTCGACTATTTGCTTGCAAAGAAAAGACGACAACAAGCAATGAACCGCAACATCTCTCTCTCCCCACAGCAGACAAGTGAACCCCGTAAATGGTGCAAAATTCCCTTCATCAAAGATCTCTCCTACAAGATTGCCAACCAAATCCCCAGGGAAAAATTCAGAGTTTCCTTTCACACCACTACCACATTATCCCGACTCTTTTGTAGACACAAAGACCTATTTGAAAGTGAAAAACTGAGTGATGTATATGAGATGAAGTGCTGCGAGTGCCATACGCAACATATAATATAACATGCGCCACATATAATACATGACTAATAGGTGAAATTAATCGAGTACAGCGCAGGGCGGCCAGATTTGTGATGAGTTGTTACGATAAAAAGTGCAGCGTTTCAAGTATGTTAAACGAGTTAGGATGGGAATCTTTACAGGAGCGTAGATCGAAGTATAGGCTTAACTTACTTAGGAAACTCGAAGATAATATTTTCTCAGACGACGTGAAGCATATCCTTCGTTTACCATCGTACTATAGTAGACGCGATCATGAGAAAAAAATAAAAGAAATAGCCTGCAAAATAGAGAGATTTAAAATGTCATTCTTCCCTCGTACTATTAAGGATAGCAATGTTGTCTCAATTGAAAGGATTAATGGTATCGCTCGCTAGGATCACCCATTGCATGTTTTTTCATAGTTGTAACATCTACATCTACATAATACCCTGCGAGCCACCTCTAGGGTGTTTGGCAGGGGGTGATCTATCACCAGCATGCAGCATGCATTTGGACTCCCACATGCACACCACACCGTCCAAAAAACGTCCCGTATAATAACAAACTATACTACTATATGCTGTTAGAAATAGAATATAGAATAGAAATTGGCTAAATACCTGGCAGCTCTTCTTTGCACGCGTTCTAACTCTGCATGTATTTGCTCTAGGAATTACTAACCATTAGCAACTTTTTTATGAATAAGCATGTATATTTTTCTAGTGTGCGTAATATTTCTTTGACTGTGTGGTGTGCATGTGGCGGTCCTCTTGCATGCTGCATGTTGGTGATTGGTCACCCCCTGCCAAACACCCTAGAGGTGGCTCGCAGGGTATTATGTAGATGTAGATATAGGTAAGACAGGAAGAGATTTCAGCACGAGATTCAAGGAACATAGGAAGTGCATCGCCCAAAGTAACTCAACTTCAATTGTGGCCAAACACATCATTGAGAGCGGCCACAATCCAAACTTCACAACCAAAGTTCTCCATAAACATACCAAAGGGAAGAAATTACACGCCTTGGAAATGTTAGATGTCCACCAACGTAAAAATCCCCAGGTTTCTCTTCTCAACGACCACCTCTACCTCTCAAATTCGCCCCTGCTTTCCATTGAGTTCCAATAGTGGGTTTCCCAGAAGTGTTAACAATCCCTTCTTCCCCCCACCCCCCTCCTGTCGCCCACTCGACTTGACTGAGATCCCACAAACCGCCGACCCCCCCGCTCCCCACCCTCAGAAGAACGTTTCCTCTAGGGTCCTACCAATCTGTAAGGCAGCCTACGGGCACAGAAGACGTCTTCCCCCTTCCACACCATTCACCGATGGCCTTCGGAAACAACGCCCGAAGATAAGATGACAGCCAGGCGTATTTAAATGCTTTCGTTTCTATGGTCAAAGTTTGTTAACCCTGGAAAAAACCCTATAATTTCCACCCTTTTTACCTCCTCCGGTTTTTCCACTCTTCCCCCCTAACCCCCCACGCTTTCCACTACTACCCATTCCACCATAGCCACCACCTTGAGGATTTTCCATCCCATTTCTCCTCTCTCTCCCCTCACTTCTCCCACTCCCGCCTCCGTTTGTACCTTGAAAATGATGTAGTAACATCGAAACTCGGGTCGGATTAAATTTTATTTTTGGTGTATTGCAAATCATCTTTCATTATGAATCAATTCCACTCCATTTCGCTCGATTCCTCGAAATTTTTTACTCACTGGGAGTAGAACATTGAGCAGGGAATAGAGTATTTGCACTTTTTTGGTGAGGCCTGTTAAAAATATCAGTTTGGTTTAATTAAGCAAAATTCCAATTCCTACAGTCGTACGACCATGGGTGAATTTGTTATTAACAAATAAACATTCCAAAATCAATGTTGCGCTTAAAACACTCCGCCGCCATGTCAGAAGGCTTGTGACGTCAATCCCCATACTAACTGACTGCAGTTCCTCCGATCACCTGCGATTGACGTAAACCTTGTTTATTGTTGTTTACGAACACTGAGGTGAATCTGACGGAATAAACCTCCTGTCCTACTATAAATTAGTGGTATATTTCGTACAATAATTCTTTTAGTTCGTAGCCATGAGCGAAGATAGATTAACGCTTGTAGGACAAATTTCCGGAATGAATATTGTTTTTTTCCGATATGTGGGAGCACCAGCGTTTCTACACCGAACAAGATTTTTGTGGATGTTCCCGATAAGCCTGAACTACGACGGAAATGGTTATTGGCAGCCCGGAGGGATCTTAAGTCGATGCCATTATTACATTATTCCATTATGAAAGGAGATACTAATGCGTAATACTGAAGCATATTAATGTTTGAGATGCAGTTATTCTTGTGTACAAACGGCCGTGTATTCATTGATGATATACATTGCATATTTTTTCACTTCGGATGCTTACTTTCATTATGCATGCTTGATGACTATGGAAAAACATTATTAGCAACGTCAGTATTGTAAGCATTTATACTTAAAAAGCCGATATACACAATGTTGGAGTGGAAAAGGAAAATTTAAAAATTTTACAATGCAGTAAAGAATCGTAAAGAAAATAACGTTACGGTAATAAATTTGATACATTGCAAATACCTACATGCGAGCAATTAGTAACATATGTTTGCAACTCCTAAAATGTTATAGTTGAGAAAACACAACAACCTGCCTCGCTACATTTAAATTTTCAAATATTGACAGCACAAAAGTGCGGAAACATAGGGAAAAATAGTTTACTAGAGGTTTTAATGTATAAAAAACAATGCAAAATTACCCTTACTTGTACATATTTATCGCTCATCATATCACAAATAGCCCTACCGCGCACACATTTCACATAGAGTTCTTCTTCGAAAGGTTATTACTCCTGGAGTACGCATTTCACCCTCTTAGATTTTAGAATGGCGATATCTATTTTTGGCGATTAAACGAAAAGTGAAAATTTTCAAGCGCGCGAAAACGCGACGGCTAAGTAGGAATGATGGGAAAAGTCCATGTGACGTATTTCTGCTTCCAGCTGTCGGCGTGTGAGGTGCCCTTGGGGCGAGGCTTGAGCGCTGATACGACGCAGGCTGGGTTAGAGTACCTTAGTAGGAGGTGTAGATACGAGATTCATTCAATAAGTCCTTAGATTCACTGAGGAATTGTTCTCTTAGCATCATAATTTCATGTTGACTAGAAAGAAGCATTCATCTACATCTACATAATACCCTGCGAGCCACCTCTAGGGTGTTTCGCAGGGGGGTGATCAATCACCAGCATGCAGCATGCATTTGGACTCTCACATGCACACCACACCGTCCAAGAAACGTCCCGTATAATAACAAACTATACTAATTTACGCTGCTAGAAAAAGAATATAGAATAGAAATTCAGAAACACGCATTACGTTTTACATAGGTTAGTAGGCTACACTACAAGTCATGCAATCTATTTACGAGTTCTATTGCTTCCGTTATAATCTCTTATCGATCGTGGAAAAAATGACATTCGGAATCTGTCTGTTCTGCAATCTATCTCTCTTATTTTATTTATATGATCTGATCTTCCGTAGTACGTTGGCGTCCGCAAGATATGGTTAACTTCGTCAGAAAAGACACTGCTCTTGAATTTATCTAAAAGGTTTAGTCTATTTTTCAATCTACGGTCCGACAGAGATTCCCATCCGAGTTTATCTAAGAGGTCAGTTACACTAAGAAGACTATCGTAACGACCTTTCACATACCTGGCAGCTCTTCTTTGCACGCGTTCTAACTCTGTTATTAAGCCTTTTTCATGACGGTCCCAAACACTGGCAGCGTATTCCAAATGTGGTCTAACGAGGGAAAAGTAGCTAATTTCTCTTACTTTGTCGTCGCACTTTCCTAATATTCTTTTAACAAAACCCATTTTACGATTATCTTGACCGGTTATTTCTCGAATATGTTTATTCCGCGATAGATCATTGTTGAGTCTTACCCGGATTTCTCTGTAAACTACAGCGTCGTCTGCAAATAATCGTTCTTTACTGCGTACTACTTCGCCAATGTCTTTTATATAAAGGAGGAATAGGAGTGGACCAATGACACTACCCTGAGGAACGCCAGAAGTGACTCTAACCTCATTGGAGACTGCACCGTCTAATACTACTCTTTGGACGCAGTCGCTTAAAAATTCTCTAATCCAGGAAATGACATCTTCGTCTAGACCATAAGATTTCAGTTTTATTATTAACTTTCCGTGGGGTACTTTATCAAATGCCTTTTTGAAATCAAGAAAAATCGCGTCTACTGGAATGATTAGAAGGATAAAGAAGCCGTGGGTAACGGAGAACATGATAAGGGAAATGGAGGAGAGGAGGAAGTGGAAGAACGTGGACACGGAACAGGGATAAAGAATGTATAGGGAACTGAATAATCGATTACGACGTGAAACTAAGAGGGCAAGGGAGGCTTGGTGGAAAAGACAGTGTGAGGAATTGGAAAAGTTCCAGAAGGATGGAGAAATAGGCGCGTTGTACGCCAAAGTTAAGTCGCTATCGGGCGGAAAAAGAGGACAAGCCATGTCTAAAATTAAGGCTAAAGATGGGAGGATGCTAACCGAGCGAGAAGAGGTACAGAGTAGATGGAAGGAATACGTGGAGGACCTGTATGACGGAATGAACAGACCAGAGAGATTGACTCTAGAGGAGGAAAGTGCAGTGGAGGAGGATAATCTTGGGCCGGGGATATTAGATTCGGAAATAGAGAGAGCACTTCGTGATATGAAGGCTAGGAAAGCAGTAGGCGTGGACAATATCCCGTGTGAGCTTCTGAAGAATCTAGGGAAGGAAGGTAAGAATAGGTTTTTCGAACTAGTGCGCAGGATCTATGAGGAGGGATGCTGGCCGGAAGATTTCGTGAAGACGGTTTTAATTCCGCTTCCGAAAAAGAAGAAAGCTGTGGAATGCGGAGACTATAGGACTATCAGCTTAATATCGCATGCGGCGAAAGTGGTGCTGAGGATATTGAACAGACGAATGGAGGCGAGGGCAAACGAGTATTTGGGCGAAGATCAATTTGGTTTCAGAAAGGGGAAGTCAACTCGTGATGCAATAGCAATAATGAGGTCCCTCATGGAGAGGAACCTAGAATACGACCAGGACGTATATGCGTGTTTCGTGGATTTTGAAAAAGCGTTTGATAGAGTGAACTGGGTAAAGTTAATGGATATTCTGAAGAGAATAGGTGTAGATTGGAGGGATAGACGACTGATTCGTAATCTGTATATGGCCCAGACTGCGCAAGTGAGGGTAGCGGACGGAGAATCCGGGTGGGCAAGCATTGGCCGAGGTGTGAGGCAAGGCCGTCCTCTATCGCCGCTGCTCTTTAACGTGTACGCTGAAGAGATGGTAAGGGAAGCATGGGATGAGTTAGAAGCTGGAATAAAAGTGGGAGGAATGATGTTCAAATCAGTGAGATTCGCGGATGATCAGGCGCTGATTAGCCAGTCAGCAAGGGGGCTTCAGGCTCTAGTGGATGCGTTATACGAGCGTTGCGAGGAATATGGGATGAGGATTAATCACAAGAAAACTAAGGTAATGCGGTTTTGTAAAGCATCACGAGCGAGGAATGTGAGACTTAAGATAAAGATGGGTGGTGAGAAACTTGAGCAGGTTGAGCAATTCAACTATTTAGGCAGTACGTTAGAGGAAAACGGATACAGTAGTAAGGACATTAGGAAGAGAATTGCATTAGCGAAGGAGGCGTTCATGAACCGGAAGGAGCTTCTAAGAGGATCGTTACGTGAGAGTTTAAAGAAAACGTTAGTGAAGAGTTTGATCTGGAGTGTAGCTCTCTACGGTGCGGAAACGTGGACACTAAGGAAAGAAGACGAGAGAAGATTGGAGGCATTCGAGATGTGGGTATGGAGAAGAATGGAGAGGGTGAAATGGACGGAGAGGAAAAGGAACGACGAAGTGCTGGATATGGTTGGCGAGGAGAGGCAGCTTTTAGATGAGATACGGAGGAGACAGACGGTATGGATGGAGTTAGTGCTTAGTGGTGAGGGTATGTTGAAAATGGTGCTAGAGGGTAGAATGTTAGGGAAACGAGGGAGGGGAAGGAGAAGAATAGGATTTTTAGATAGATTGAAAGAGAGTAGGCCTTACTGTGAGTTAAAGAAGGCAGTGCTGGAAGGACAGGGAGGCTCCCAGATCACTTCTTGCGTACTCCATGGAAACCTACCTTAATCGGTAGAATACTATAATAATAATAATAATAATAATAATAATAATAATAATAATGGGTCCAATAAGACTCATGTAGCAGTTGGCCACCTGAAACAGGGTTTCGAAGCCTGTAGACGGAAAAAGGTTGGTGGGCAAGAAAAGGGGGAGGGGTGAAACGCTTCACTACTATTCTGGTGTAACATGATATTTTCTTTCGTTGCTAATTATTTTCGATCTTCGTAATATGAAACCCGCGCGAGCAAGGACCTGGTGCGTCTGTGGTCTAGTGGGTGGTCTTGAAGAGGGGATGTGGGGATGAGAGAAGGGGGTAGCTGGATGGGAGGGGGTAGCGGATTTTGGGAAATGTGCAACGACGCTACTGTCCCATGGCACTGACAATGAGCTTCTTCTTGTGTTAGTGCAATCTCTTGGGGAAAATTAACTATGTTTAATCGCATTAAGGCGTAGTGTGAATCGCTTTGGGATGCGATCGGCCAAAGGCAACGATTCGTGAAACTCAGCGCACGATAAAAGCCTTATTTCACATCCCTGACTGAAATTACCCCTCCCTGCATTTCATATTAAATTTACTAATCATTCATTGTGCAACTATTCTCACTCGATCATAGTAATAATATTACCTACACAAAGGTTAGTGAAGAGTTTGGTTTGGAGTGTAGCTCTCTATGGTGCGGAAACGTGGACTTTGAGGAAAGAAGACGAGAGAAGGTTGGAGGCCTTAGTGCTTAGCGGTGAGGGGATGTTGAAAATGGTGTTGGAGGGTAGAATATTGGGGAAACGAGGGAGGGAAAGGAAAAGAATAGGATTTTTAGATAGATTGAAAGAGAGTAGGCCTTACAGTGAATTAAAGAAGGCAGTGCTGGAAGGAAAGGGAGGCTCCCAGATCACCTCTTTAGTACTCCATGGAAACCTACCTTAATCGGTAGAATACTATATTAATGTGACTGGAATGATGTCTTCCCCGGAGACTAAAATATCGAGGGCGAAAAGTGCTAACTGAGTTTCGCACGATCTGCTTTTCCTGAATCCATGTTGAGTTCCCATTAATAAGTTTTGCGCGTCTAGGTGTTTCATTACCGAGCTGACTACGATGTACGTGTTCAAGGACTTTGCAAGAGATGGACGTTAAAGATATCGGCCTGTAATTAGATGGCTGTTCCTTTTCTCTACTTTTAAATATTGGCGTTACATTAGCGATTTTCCAGTCATTAGGTACTTCGTGTTGCTTGATCGATTTACTGAATATTAACTGCAGGTAATGGGCAATTTCTGAGGCTAGTTCTATATATACGCGAGAAGGCATTTCGTCTGGACCAGGTGATTTATTTGGACTAAGCGATTTAAATATATTTTCTATTCCGAGCGTACTAATGTCAATAGCTGGCATCTTATGTATACAGGGATTGTCATCGGTCTCGGGTGAGTTTTCGGAAGGCTCCGTGAACACGCTCTGATATCTGCAACGAGAAAAAGTAGGCCAAAAAACGAAGGTTACAAAGTAGAACGGAAAAGCAATGACACTAAATAAAAACTTTGCTATTAAAAAATCTACATCTACATCTACATAATACCCTGCGAGCCATCTATAGGGTGTTTGGCAGGGGGTGACCAATCACCAACATGCAGCTAGCAAGAGGACCGCCACATGCACACCACACAGTCAAAGAAATATTACGCACACTAGAAAAATATACATGCTTATTCATAAAAAATTTGTTAATGGTTAGTAATTCCTAGAGCAAATACATGCAAGGTATAACTACGAAAAAACATGCAATGGGTGATCCTAGCGAGCGTTGCCATTAATCCTTTCAATTGAGACAACATTGCTATCCTTAATAGTACGAGGGAAGAATGACATTTTAAATCTCTCTGTTTTGCAGTCTATTTCTTTTATTTTTTTCTCATGATCGCGTCTACTATAGTACGATGGTAAATGAAGGATATGCTTCACGTCGTCTGAGAAAATATTATCTTCGAGTTTCCTAAGTAAGTTAAGCCTATACTTCGATCTACGCTCCTGTAAAGATTCCCATCCTAACTCGTTTAACATACTTGAAACGCTGCACTTTTTGTCGTAACAACTCATCGCAAATCTGGCCGCCCTGCGCTGTACTCGATTAATTTCACCTATTAGTCCTACCTCGTAAGGGTCCCACATGCTAGCAGCATATTCCAAGTGAGGCCTCACTAGAGTCAGGTAGCTTAAAAAATGAATCTGATAACCCTTTTATTCAAGGCTTAGCGTTGTACATTCAATACATTGCCGTGACAGTAATAGCATTTAAAGAGGACAGACAACGTAATATAAAAAGAATTTCCCTACATAAAAGATCAATGAAAATACATTCCCTAATCTCGACGCCAAGACGAATATATTTCCGATTTTCAAGACACCAAAATTCTAAACACGGAACATAATATAATTATTAATTAAGGATATGGTTTATATAAAAAACATAATTTACGCGATGAAAGTACTGATACTATGGGTGTAATTAAATGTATTATTATATAATACTCCACAATTAACTATAGAAATTTAACGTAGTAACGAAAAAGGCATATATCTCAGCCATATCTCAATTAAGGTAAGTGCATTTCTGTACAGTTAAAAATACCTTATGCTTGTAATTCTATTTTTGTCTCTCTCACACTGCCAGGCGGTATCTTCATCCGTTTCAAAATTATGAATTAGATCCTTGAGTAAGAACATAACATCGAACCGCACCCCCCCCCCTCCTCCCCCCCCCCCCGCTGATGACTTTTTCATTCATCATTTTATCCATGGGCTAGGGCTTGAGCAGTGCAACTCCTTTCCCACCAGAAATCTGGCAACACTGGATCTAGTGCTATCGTCCTTCCAACTTCCCTCTATTGCTGTTGGGAGCATAGATCTTTCACATAGGTGGATGGCGCATGACGTCACGTAAACGTGGTCAACATAAGCTTGTCGTGCATCACGTGACTCGGGTCAGCATCATGGTGAATACGCGTATTGCCTTCGGTTGCGATGAGAGATTTCTGAAAGGAATTTGTGTTTCTTTTCACTGCTAAGTTTTTTCCTGTTAAAATTAATGCCGTATTAGACATGGATATATTTATTACTGAGTGTAATGCAGTGCATGCGCTATTTAATAAGAAAATAAAAAGCATTCAGGGTAGCTCAGGCATCCGGCAAGTTACGGAACAAGGATATTTTCCGTGTATTGACGATGGAAGTATTCACAGCTATTAAGGCCTGGTTACACGGTATATTAACATGTCCAAGTTAATGTACGTTTGCGTGAATGATATTGGTGTACCGGAACGGAACATGTACGAATGCATGAACCAAATTAGGACAGGTTCTATTTTCCGTTCATGCATTCGCACAAGTTGGTTGGTTACACGGTGCATTTTCGTGTTCATTCACGCGTCCATACATGTAGACATTAACCCGTACGTGCTAATGTATCATGTAACCAGGAATTTACTTCCCTATTTCTACATTTAAGGGACCAAATCCTGGAGCAAGATTAAGAAGAAAATCAGACAAATAACTTAGTTCGTGAAATATTATTCGAATACCTAATAATCCATCAAGATTAAGAACAAGTAAGATTTATTTTCAATCTATTTTCATCTCATTCGGCTACCTGAACAAAATGTATTTTACAGAATCTGTATGGCTTCCAATTCCATGCATGTAACTGTAAACACTATTTTTAGGCTACATTATGCGTTTTTGAGTGTGAGCTAAGGCTGAGCCCTTAATCAGTTCTTCAGGTTCCTCTTTTTTCTATTGCCCTATGCTAACTGAATCTCGTTTAGACTGTATGGTTTCTGATAGCAATTATGTTATTTCTAAACCCTTTTTTTCTTGTAGATTCTGTTTAATGGATGCTGTCTATCCTCATTTTGGAATTCTATGAAATTGATATATAGGGGAACACGGGGCGGAACGAGGAGGCGGGTCGGAACGGAATAAGCGATTTTTTTAAACGCGAAAAAAGGTGCTGCGCAAGCGGCATTAGCTATATTTAGCCCAGATTGGTGTTGCTTATATATTAAACGACAAAAATTTGGGCTAGTTATATTTACTCCTGCTTTATTTCCCACTTGAAAATCGCTTGCCCCGTTCCGCACCGGGTTCATCTATGTTTTACCAAATATATGGAAATACACACTGTGGTCATTTAGAATGTAAAATGTATAGTCTTCTTTGATGGAGTGAAATCAGAGCTTCACTTTTGTATTCAAACCTTGTTTTCCATTGTCGGCAATACATCTTCGAATGAACTTTATTATCTGCGATGTTTTCATTACACCTCCAGTGGACGTATATCGTTAAAGGTTTCTTTAATAAACAAGAATTTCTTACTAGTATATGTTGAAGCATATTTAATCATTTTATGCGCACTGAATTACGTAAGAGAGATGTTCACGCATAAAATTTCATAAAATCAATGACTATTGCGGGTACTTTTGTTCAATAACATTCTGAGGAATCTTAAATTATATTTTCATCAATTTCCCCTGAGCAACGAGAAATAATTACCAGATAGGAGGAATAATCAGCTGGTTACAGCTCCTAATGTTCTTCTCTGGCTTTGAAAGTCATACCACATTGGAAGTACCTTTCCTTAGAATAGCCTATTATTCATTCATGAAGCCCATGGTTAGTTAACAATGACATTCTATTAATGGAGTATTATTGAAAAAAGATAGTTCCTATCATTTGTGTAAGTTTATTTACTAATGTACTGGATTGGTGGTTGAAATTCATGGTCTATGGTTGTATATACATTTTTAAAAAACCATGTAATCTACCCCTGTGTTATTGCTAACTTTTGTCAAATTTATTTACGCATAAAAACGGAGCCTTTGGACGCAGGTGATCATGTGTAAAGGACACAAACGAAAACAAACATGTATTCCTATAGGCTGCTTCAGTTGCGCATAATTGGGGAAACTAGTTCTTCTTAAAACTGAATTGATATGAACTCTATTATGCAATCAGGTTCATATATAATAGCAACACGTAAATGAAAATAAATAACAAAATAGACACGTACTTCCCTAGCGCTGTTAGTAAAAGTAACATGTCTTTTACCGGAGCGGGAACGATATTCACAACAGAGAATTCAAACGCCGCAATTAATTTGACCCGAACCACGTGACTCCGAGAGCGAAAGGGTATGTTGGCTACGCGCTAAGGGGCTAGGGGAAAGCGCCATCTGCCGTATAAAAGATCTGCGGCTGGAGCTTAACCATGCACTTTCACTTCTTCCTTGGGCCCTCGTGGAGGGAGGGTCTCCCGAAGACGAAAGCCGTGTCCCAATTGGCCATTTGGCTATGCCAATTCCAGAATTTAGCCATGACGCCATCTTGGAAGGATGTCCCAACTCGTTAGCCAGCATAAGGGAGGGAATTTAGGCAGCTAACGCGGCCGCCAGATTTAGGCATCGAGGAGTGCATCCTTCGCCCCACTTTTCCCATGATTCAAAGCGTGCAAAGCGTCTTCAGGAAGAAATCAGAGAAAGGGCATCATGGCTGTCAACAAGGGATAGTACTTATTTGCAAGTAGTGTTGATATTTTGAGACTTGTTCGGATAATTATTAATTTTTATTTTGTTTATAATAATGAAATTACGTTAATGGAAGTGTAAGAATTACGGAGAAATTAGTTAAAGAGAAGGCGGCGTTAATTTTAATGCTAATTAATGTTTATACGCTTCTTATGTATGTATATGTTATTTTATAACTTTTTATACCAATCACATGTTATCTTTTGCTACCTTTTACTTTTTTATCGTGTTAAATAATGCTTATTGATGTTTATATGCTTTTAATATATACTTCATTATCTAACACTATGTCTAAATTCTTATTTAACACTTTTTGTACATTTGTACAATTAACACCCGTAAGAATAAACAATTATTATCATATGTTATTGGACAAAGTCCCGAAATTGGAATCGGAATAAGTAACATAAATTATAATTTATAGTGATTATAAGATGTTACCGAAACCTGATTTATGTACGTAAACCATACTTTAAATAAATTTTTAAAATAATTCCCAAGTCAGACGGTAACCGTTTGAATAGACCTGTTCTTAATAATACAAAACTAGAAAATAAATTGCTAAAATATAAGGAATTCGAAAAAGTACTTGGTTGAGAGACGATTGAAATATTACAAACCAATTAAAAGGAATATACGCTAACATTTCGCCACAAACTTAGACCTTAAACCACTTAATAAAACCTATTTAACAATACCATACGGAACTAAAAATACGAATTTGAAAGTACACCCCTACTTTACAATTACAAAAAGATTGTCTAAGATACTAAAATTATGATTAAATACTCTTCTCCGACATCTAATAGTCAAAATCACTTGACACATCACACTTTAACAATTTAGGGTGGGTTTTGTTCATCATTTGTTCAAATCATTCCGATTATCTCTTGTTTTGCATTGGCCTAGTGACCAGTAGATGGCAGCACCTGCGTAAGGATGTCCCAATTCATGCTCCCTTGTGGTTGGCTGCCCAGAATCTGGCTGGCTAAATACATGATGCCTAATGGCTAACGAGTTGGGACACGGCTGAAGTCTTCTATGACCTTCTCCATGCTGCCATTGAGGATTTCGTCCCAGTTTGTCGACTATCCAAAAAAAAGACCCATCTGGCATTCCCCGGAGACAACACTTGCCCTGAGAAATGAACTCAAGGCTTGTGCCTTGTCTACACTACATACTTAACTTAAGTGACTTCACTTAAATATAATCTTAAATGTGGTGCGGTAGCTACACTTGAGCTTTAAGTCGACTTCAGCACCGTGATTGTCTATATCGGGAAACAGTTATGTTGACAGATGAAGGTCTAGGAGAGCAATTAGTGATTCTTTGATCCAGCGACTGTTATTTGAAATGAACTTCCAAACTCCGTGAATTAACCATTTTGGATTCAGAAGGTTAAAAGGAAAGACCGATTTCAGTTCCTGAGGGAACGCTATATGGCGAGAGGTGATGGAGCCAGAGGAATTTAGAATTACTAAGCGTGACTTTGTGGAATGACATATTCATAACGTAAACAAAAACACTTATTGCTAGTCAAATTCCACTGCTTTATTAAAACCATTGATGTTAAATTTCAACCATTAATTCCTCCCACGTCCAATGAAATCGCCACATCTTATCTCCCTCGGCATCCCTAGGACTAACATTAAAGCCCTATGCAATAGTTTCAATAACAGTGTGTGGGAAGTTACTGAGTGCATTCGTTTACGTTATTTTCGATTATGACACCATGGAAAATAAACTGTTTTACCGGATCCTCTGCCGTCGTCTCATTGTCAGTCTTAAAATTCCTTAAAACGTTTCTAAGTTTTATAAATCGAGTTTCACCGTGAGCAAATAGTTTTCACGGAAATAAAACCAACTATAAGATGAGAAACACTACAAAATAAATTCGTCGAATTAATATCCCCAACACTAGAAATTAACTAACAAAATAGAACGCTCAATAACCACATCATGCAATACAGCACAACTTAGAACATAATCAACGGGATGATGTGAGATGGGTATTATGTGCCATTTACAACACTTGAAGAGCTTCAACGGTGCGGAAACAGTTGCCAACGCAATTTAAGTTGGGTTCTAAGATGACTTAAGTGGAGGTGTACTTAAATGAAGCTGGTGACACCTACACTACCAACTTAAGTACAGAGCCAACTTAAGTAGTCACTTAAGTTACTAGTGTAGACCCGGCATTGGAAGCATTGGAAAAAACACTCTAGCCCCCTGTCCCGCGCCTTGTTCGTTATGCTACGGCGCCCTGCATGCTTCCTCATTCGCCGAGACTACAAAACCCACATCAAGGAAATTTCCGTCGGAATTCGTGACAATCCGAAGCGATTCTGGACCCTTATTCATGTCAGAAGGAAGTCACACAGAATCCCTGCCTCTGTGTCCTGCAATGGAATGATTTCTCACTGTGATGAAAGCCTGGGGGTGTTCAATGAGTATTTTTGTGCAAACTTTGCCACTCCAACACACCCTCTCCTGAAGCTTTAACGCGTATGCCACCAGTCCCTTTTATCCATCTCCACCGATCCTAAAGAAGTTATGTCCTTTATAACGGCACTGCCCTCCTCGAAAGCCACGGGTTCCGATAATATCGGCTCCCTCTTTCTCATTTGTGCCATTGCTTGTTATCTTTTAGGTATTATTTATTTAATGATTAGCCAATGTGAAAGCTTTTGTGCCGTTTTTGTTGATGAAATAAATAAATAAACATATTGGAGACGTTGGCTAACTAAAGTATGTTATTTATATATTTTACTTCTCAGTAAATAAATCCAGAAAGTCAAGAAAACTTAAACATTTATTGAAAGAAAGATACCAATGTATCATTGAAGTTAGCAAACGCAATCAACATGGTTGCGTATTTCGGCACAATTTTCTCTTAACGAAATATCTATGGCTACCAATGTCTCACTAAATGTCATGCACCATTTCGTATGGCCATCCACATCTTCATACCGCTCCCTCAATAGGTGCGCGGCTGGAATATTTGGACATCAGTCGTTTACAAAATAATAACTGAAAAGATGCGCGTTCGAGATATTTGACTACACAGTTCCACCTAGCAATTATTGAAATCCTTTATTATTCGAGGGAAAAATAAATACCCTTTCCTATCTTCGGAAAAGTATCTATACAATTCATTTACATATCTGGCCAATAAACAATTTGAGGTTTTAAGATGGTATGCGGATGTCCCAATTTCAGAACTTTACTCCGCACGCAGACTCCTGAAATTTAAGTGCCCACTGGAGCAGATCAACGGAGACAATAGGTACTAGTGCAACGGTCATGGAAGGCTGGAGTGGACGCAGGAGACGAAGGAAGAAGTTAAGGAGAAGAAAAAAGGCTCAAGTTGCGGACGAAGAGAGGCAGAATCCGCAAGCCAGATTGTGGCGTCGTGGTGCGAAAAATGGAAATATTGTTGAAATCCGAATTGATAAATGTATATTAATTTAATAAAGCATAATAAAATGGCCCCATAAGGAATGTGACCCCAAAATGTAACCTCACTTCAACTATAATGAAGATGACTCGGGCAGAGTTGGGAGGGGAGAGGTGGGTGAAAGAT
Source organism: Ischnura elegans (assembly GCF_921293095.1). Taxonomy (NCBI): domain Eukaryota; kingdom Metazoa; phylum Arthropoda; class Insecta; order Odonata; family Coenagrionidae; genus Ischnura; species Ischnura elegans. The sequence goes on along the minus strand of NW_025791658.1, from coordinate 9,099,145 downwards.
GTGAAATCTGGTGCTTCGGAGAGGGAGCCTCTGTCTTCAATTTCATCCAAAATTTTCAACCCAAAGTCATAGAATACCACATCTTTGTCTCTCATCACCCGATGGAAGAGGAAATGCCCTTGATACCACTAATGGTGCTGGTTTCCTCGGCGTCTGGTTACAGAGTCCATTCTATTGGGTGATTCGTCATGTTTGGTTGTTTTGGTTGGTATTTCAAGCCAAAATGTCGTGATGAGATTCTTGCAAAAATGGACTTCTCAGGCTATTGATAATTTTCATTATACCTGCATTAATGTACATGATACTCTCATCTTCGTTTTAAATATATAGTGAAGACTCCTAGAAGAGTACAGCGCAGGGCGGCCAGATTTGTGATGAGTTGTTTCGATAAAAAGTGCAGCGTTTCAAGTATGTTACAAGAGTTAGGATGGGAATCTTTACAGGAGCGAAGATCGAAGTATAGGCTTAACTTACTTAGGAAACTCGAAGAAGATATTTTCTCATACGACGTGAATCATATCCTTCGTTTACCATCGTACTATAGTAGACGCGATCATGAGAAAAAAATAAAAGAAATAGACTGCAAAACAAAGAGATTTAAAATGTCATTCTTCCCTCGTTCTATCAAGGATAGCAACGTTGTCTCAATTGAAAGGATTAATGGCAACGCTCGCTAGGATCACTCATTGCATGTTTTTTCGTAGTTATACCTTGCATGTATTTGCTCTAGGAATTACTAACCATTAGCATTTTTTGTATGAATAGACATGTATATTTTTCTAGTGTGCGTAATATTTCTATGACCGTGTGGTGTGCATGTGGCGGTCCTCTTGCTAGCTGCATGTTGGTGATTGGTCACCCCCTGCCAAACACCCTAGAGGTGGCTCGCAGGGTATCATGTAGATGTAGATGTAGAAGACTGTCGAACGTGGTCTCCGTTTCAATTCAATTGGATGCAAGTATTATTTCCTTTGTAAAAGGTTATGAATCATTGTTATTTTCATTTCATTCAACTACAAGAATTACCTACACTAGGATATAAAATGTTGCGGAATTGCAAATGAATTGCTTGACTTGGGCACACCAATAGTAACAATATTTATTCTACTTATTCATAAATCACAAATTACACATATACAATAAATAAAGCCGTAAGGTTGTATGCCGCAACTGCATGCGTTTTTTGTTGCGAATGATCGTAGATAATGGTATGTGTGCAATTATTCAGCAGTACGTAGAGCAAGTTTTCATTTACGGGATAATTAAAATCAGTCGTTTTATTGTGGATTTTCAATTAAAAGATTATTACAAATCAATTATGACGTAAAGGGCTTCTCGTCCCTATTTAGCCTTTCACTCGAAAAAATAATAATACTAGAATAGCGATTTACAGTGCGACCAATCGCCATTCACGATTGAAAAAAAAACATAATCCGCACTATCGGTCGATTTAGATAAGGCAAAACGGTTGAAATGGCCGCCGAAGGGGTGTAATTCCTCTCATCTAGATGGTGTCCGCTACGAACAGAACGGCTGTTATTCATGGGCGTGTAATAGGACTTGGGAAGAATGCACGCGGACTCCTGCGACAGGGTGTGCAATTAGCTCGCCTCAGGGGTGAAGGGGGGTGGGATGGTATCACGACGGAAACGCAGAAGCACAACGCAGAACACTCGCTGCCTCTCATTGCTCCGCTAGCGGTGAACACGTGTCCCCGTGTGCGAACTGCCTTGGTTAGCCGTTAAGAAAGGTTTCCTCTACCTATTAATCGTGCTTTATTTTCACTTACTCCCCTTTTCCTTAAACTAATTAAAATTTATTGAGACTAACCACAGTCCCGAACTATTGTAACTAATAATGCACCATCTGCATTATACTGTCCCGCCTATAGAACTAGCAAATACTTCTCTCTTGCTAATTACTGACACAAAGTTATGGGGATTCCTTCCCTGTTGTGCTGAAACTGTGTAATTTCAAAAGAGTCATTCGAAACGTAAGGTTTTTCTTACATCCTGCATGAAAATCGGTTTTAAGTTAGTTCTTTATATTATTGTTCATTGCTTTGGTTTATGGGATTTGTTCAATATGTTTGGTACCCTTGATTGTAATTTTCAGATCTTTATTTTAGTGAAAACAAAAGACTAGGCAAAGATGCCTTCCATTGATTTTCTCGTTTTTTTTAATTTAAAAATATCTTACTTACTCATTTCAATATCAAGCTTGCTGAAGTCAATGTTATACATAATTTCACGCATTTGTCCGAGAGATTTTTCATTTTGAAAACGTGAAGCCTTAGCGGCGGACATGTTGGAACCTAGTGACTCAATTTTAGCCGGTACTTAAGCGAGGTATCCTAATACCAACGTCACTACGGAGTCGAGTTTGAATCTGGATAAAGACGCGAGTAGTATTCCGGAATTATAACCCTTAGTCTTGCCAGCATATCCTGGTCCATACTATTCAACGATTATAATAGAAACTCCAATGTACTTGAAGTCTTCCGTCACAGGAAATTTCTGTCACAGGACGGACAATGACAAGTTATTTTATTTTAAAGTTTAGCGAGAACGGCTGAATGAGAGTGTTCGAACAATGATTCCCCCTGGCTTATCTTTTAATGGAGTTTTTAAGAGTTTTTTTAATTATAAGAAAACAATTAAATGTCAAAATAACCCTATTTTTCGGAAATATCCTTCGTATGCATGGAATCGTTGTTCATCTCGCGTTGTGGTTACGGAACACTCGATAGTGCAAAACATCTGGAATTCCGGCCGAACTTAAAGTCTGACCCTAAGTAATGTAGATGCATATTCTTGTTTTTTTAAATCAAAGTTATAAAGTTACCACGCAAGTACCAATTGCTGCAACTTTGTCCTCATAATTGTGCATGTTCTGTATTTAGTCAAGGTCTACATACCATTGTAATGATTTTGTTGTATCACACAACTTACTTATATCAAGAGGTCATTGTGAAACTCATTCTCAACCGTTATACTCTTTCCTTTGATTAAACATAATGATGAAGATAAACGGATCAACGTAGAATGTAGATTAAGTACGAAGAAGGTTAGGATAAAATAAAACGCAAGGGGAAAACGGGAAAAATAAGTCGGCTCTATAATGATGCATGATGGAAACAATCGCAGAAGGGCAAATGGAATGGCAGAAGGGCGAGGGACGACGGCTCCAGGTGTGTTGCATAGGACAGGTTGTAACGGATTTAAAATAGAATAAACACATTATTATGAAAAAGCTAGCGGATATGATAGCAGCGTCAAACAAATCCTAGGCTTGCTGACTTATGATGCTGTTGCTCGTCCGCCTCTGTTCTTCTCTAACGCCAAAGCAAGCGAGTGACCGCATTTTCAGTCGCACAATGACATACAATGGTTTTCATACAAACATTTTCTCCATTCATTTCACACTAACTTCAGCGAATATTTTATTGTGTGAACAACCTCCGCAAGTCGGCAATCATTATTAAATTGACGAAAGTAGGTGAAAATCACGAATCCTTGGTTTTCAATTAATCAAGCTAAGAGATGTCCGTCGCAATTGTGAGGCAATGTATGACGCGGATCCGGTTTGATGAATAAATATCGACAGCTCTCCGATAATTCTCAACTACACAAAGTGATACATTTTTGAAAGACGGACCTATTCTCAATAGACTAAACGAAAATTGCATTCAGTAAGGAATTTTCCCAACAAATGGTTCCATATTTCAGGTGGCACACAGCTAAAATGTTCACTTGTGGGGAACAATTTAGAGTTGGTTATACATTGTGGCGTCTGACCTCATCTACAGGCTATTTTTATCAATATTTGCCATATGGAGAGGCAGAACTTGAAAGTGATATTTCTAGGATTTCTTAGTTCACTAGAAGAAAGGATTTTTTTAAATTGGCTGAATTTTTTGTAAGCCTCCAAATATTCATGCCGAGTATTTTAATGATTTCTTCAAGAGTTGCAATCTATTATCAACTTTTAAGTGACAATTGCTATTTTGCAACGGGAGCAGTAAGAGAAAATCGAACGGAAAACTGCGCACTAATGTATTCGACACATTTGACAAAAAACCTAACGGGGATTTATACTATTCGTTTGTCAGGTCAAAAAATATTCCCTCAGTGAGATGGCATGACAACTCGGTCATCGCTGTAGCTTCCAATTACGAGAATATGGAACCCATAGTAAGGACGGAAAGATATTCACGAAGATTCCCAAAGAAAATCGAAATGTCATCAACTATTACAATCAGGGAATGGGAGGGGTAGATTTACTCGATAATTATGTTGCTTGTTACCATATCCAGATTTAGGGAAAATAACCTCTATTCCGAAAAGGGGTTGATAGTGCAGCGGTGAATCCGTGGTGATTTTACGCCAAAGTCGCGGGCAAAGCAATTCCTTTGCTAGAATTTAAGTCTGAGATCGTAAAATTTAACTGAGGCAAGAAATCGATTCCAATGCAATTGCTGATGACATTTGGCATGAAAATCAGTGCCCAATGTCGGGACACCTTAGGAAAGATGACATACCCCGCGATGCCCGTCAAAGGGAGAATTTGGCATTTCATCCGCAAGCATACTTATAATTCCCGGCAAAGGTGTCGAGCGTGCAAATCAAAGATAAGTTATGTTGTGAAAAGTGCTACGTTTAATTCCACGCTGAATATTATTGAACATTACATCAGAAAAGACGATGAATAATAAAATACGCAACCTAAGTTCTGATAAGTTCTTTTTTGTTTTTATTTACCGGAGTTTTCCCAGCGTTGCGTAAACGCAACATTATGCAAATCATATATTATGATTAGAGATACGTGAAAATCGCACTTTCATTTTTATTTTATCGCACTGTCAACAACAGTTTATCGCACTTTCCATAACAGTTTATCGCATTTTGGTACCGTCTATTTTGTTGTTTTCATAATGAGGTAGATGACGATAAAATGCTGTGAAACACAGTTATATGGCAAAATACAGAACGTTTTAAATAATTGTGTCGAAAAGGTAAATTTGCGTAAAAATATCATAAAAGTCGAGTCATCGCATCTATGTCGCAATTATTTGCGCACATCGCATCTATATCGCATTTGCGATTTTCACGCATCTCTAATGAATATAATATTTTTCTCTGAAAATTAATCTTAATTAGGCCAAAATAAACCGTTAAATACGAAATAACCGAAGGTAAAACGCCTATATGCAGTCTTGGGATTAATGGGTTAATAACAGATTTAGAACGCGTGCAAAGAAGAGCTGCCAGGTATATGAAAGGTCGTTACGATAGTTTTGTTATTGTAACTGACCTCTTAGATAAACTCGGATGGGAATCTCTGTCGGACCGTAGATTGAAAAATAGACTAAACCTATTAGATTAATCCAAGAGCAGTGTCTTTTCTAACGAAGTTAACCATATCTTACGCACGCCAACATAATACGGAAGATCAGATCATGTAAATAAAATAAGAGATAGGTTGTAGAACAGACAGGTACAGAATGTCTTTTTTTCCACGATCAATAAGAGCTTATAACGGCAGCAATGGGACTCATAGATAGATTGCATGACTTGTGGAGTAGCCAACTAACCTATGTAAAACTTATTGCATGTTTCTTAAATTTATTACTATTTCTAACAGCATATGGTAGTATAATTTGTTAGTATATGTGACGCTTTTTGGACCGTGTGGTGTGCATGTTGGAGTCCAATTGCATGCTACATGCTGGTGATTGATCACCCCATGCCAAACATCCTAGAGGTGGCTCGCACGGTATTATGTACACGGTCGGGACCACTGGAGGGTGGGGCGGAACATTCCTCGCATTCTAATTTATATTTAAAATATTCCTCGCCGGGGGCTCCTGAGTCCCCGGATAAGCTATCGGCATTTTTCGTTAGTGCTATCGAGAAAATATCGTTAAGCGAGCGTAGAGAAAACCAATTGTCGTTAGTGAAGATTTTCGATAAGCTAACGACGCAGCAACGTCGATAAGACTTGCTATCGAGTTAGAGAAAGCCCCTACAGGGGACATAATAGAAATAATCTTGGCGTCTCGGGCGGCGAATGGACGTCCTTAAGCCCGTATGACACTTGCCAATTTATTGGCCAATCCATTGGATATTGGATTGTGGACCCACTGACACACACCAATTTCTAGCCCAATCTCCGTTTCACAATATTGGGCACAATTTCTTGGCCAATCTAGATTTTAGAACGGGTTCTATTTTCTCGAGGCCAATCTCCAATCAGAACTCAGTCTTGTCGACTCCTAGTGGCCAAATCTAGAATCTCGTTGCAAAACATTTCACCTCGGAATTTTAATATCATATATAAAAACTTTAGAAGCATAGCAATCCATGGAATAGCTCAAATAATTAATATGTACTTTGAGAGAACATAAATTCACAAACATCAACTGTCTAAAGTGGGTAATTCGGAAATAACATTTCGGATATTTAATGAATAAAAACGTCGTGATTCTCCTCGATTGCGTCTATATTTTGTTTAAATTACAATTATTAAACTATTTTTCATGATTTGAGCGCTAAAGTTTCGGGTGAAAGTCCCAATTGATGACACAATCTCTGTTTATTCGATGAACATATTCCAGCCAAAACGAGCCGCTACGTTATCTTGGCTCACCTATGAGATCACAATATTTCCTATCTCTCATCATTCAAGGAACTCACCCGAATGAAATTTCGAGCAATTCGAGAATATCTTTGCAGCCCCTCGAAATAGTTATTAAATTTACAATTATTATGCCACCTCCCATTCTGTAGCTCATTGGCAATCAATCTGCGTCTTGAGATGCTCTTTTGTCATTTTGTGTTATGTGGCGTTCTCTAGTGGGGTATTAGAACACTATAACGGCCAATATTGGTGTAAATATTGGTATATGTCATACGATGCCTAAAGCCCAATATTTTAACCAATATTGCGCGCCGATATATTGGCCAATAAATTGGTAAGTGTCATACGGGCTTTAGGAGCAGATGACACGGGGGCAGGGATCAGAGGGGGGTGCGGGAAAAGAGGGGTCATTCATTTCCGGGAATTCACTATCCACTGCAACCTCGAATCGTAAACGCCCGGATCATGGCCACCTTTAATACAGGTCGGAACATGCAATTTGGCGACAGCGCTTTACGTGACGTCAGGGGTCCTACTCTGCACATCGCCTGGGGTCCGGTGGATCGGCCTCTCAGCTGTTGACGTAGCGTGATGTTAAGACGGATGGACTACCGTTCACCTTCCCTAAAGTTAAACTACGGTAGGGTTGAGTTATTCGAGAGTCTCCTGAGGTCGGGGCATCGGCGACCGATCGGCAATCGCAGTTGACCTCACCAGATCGCCCTTGGTTGTTGAATTGTATCGGGATGAATGAGAAGCTGTGTGGAAATTACAAAGTACATAGTTCCTTTTAGCTTATTTTAAAAAAATAGATGCATTGAAACGTCCGGTCGCAGTCCAAACTCACTAAGTTATTTACTTGAATTAGAGAAGGGGAAAAGAGCAACGGCGCGCGGCGTATGGAACAGAAAGTTGGCTAACAGATGATGATTCAGATAATGAGATCTTCCCAAAATCGTTCACTGTTTATCGGAAAGATAGAATTAATCAGGTTGGGGGCGGAGTTTTTATAGTTGTAAGGAATTCAATCGTCAGCCAAGCGATAACTAACTGAGACCAGCGTTGAATCAGTGTGGTGTTTAATTAAGTGTCCAAAATTCAAAACTATTTTATTATGTTCGTATTACAGACCACCTAACTCAGATATAACGTCAATGTTGGATTTTCAAAATCAAATAAACAGCGTAGCATCCAAGTATCCTGAAAGAAACTTGATTGTGGGTGGAGATTTCAACGTACCTTCTATAGATTGGGAGACTTATAGCTTCATTCCTGGTGGGAGGGATAAAGTGATCTGCGAGGCTTTATTACACACTTTCACATCTAATTCATTTTTTCAAATAGCATCCGCACCAAACAGAGGTGAAGATATTCTTGATTTATTAGCGACAAATATACCTCATCAGGTAATAAACGTTAGCGCCGTCGAAGGAATAAGTGACCATAGCGTAATAACTGCAAAGTTTTCTCTAAATACCGCTGTAAACTTAAAAAAAGAGCGTAAAGTTTTCATTTTTAAAAGAGCTGATTTGTATGGGTTTAAGAGTCATCTGAAAAATGTGAGGCGTGTCGGTCGATAATGACAAACAGAATCTTACTTAGAATCTTACTTAACAGATTTATTATGCACGCACGTACAATAACGGTGAGCGAGCGAGCGACTGAGAGTGTGGTGTGGAATGCTCGCCGCTTATATATCACCAGGCGAAGGTTACTGAGGCTTCTAGAACTTTCCACAGTATTCAAGGGAAGCGGCTGCTTGTCAACTGGGCCTCCGAGCAGTCGGTCGCCTCAAATGCTTTCCCCGTGATTCAAGAATCAATATTAAAGTTACATGTACAGTAGGCCGGCCCTCATTTTTTCAGAATTGAGAAAAGTTATGTTTTCCTGGTCTCAAAATGATCCAAATGAGGTATATATTCACTTGTTAAAATTTGGTTACTTTAAAATAACGGCAACCCGTGCCCCAAGGGCCCTAAGTACTGAGGACCCTCAATTGAGTTTTTTGGAGCAGAAAAAGTGCTATCCCTATGTGAAACGTAAAAGTACAGTACTTCAGGGCCGATTTTCTGTGTGTTTTGACCAATCTCTAAGCGTTTACGAGATATCGTCCGTCGTAATGCAATCCACCCCCCAGGGAGTTACCCTGCACCGCGGCGCCGCTGAGTTACGGCCCGCACCAGTAACTAGAGATTTCCCCTCCACCCCCTCCCCTCCCTCGGCAAAGACTTTGCTCCCGCTGGCAAGAAGTAGTCTTTGAAGAAATGTGCGTACGCTAGAAAGAATTTAATTGTCATGACAATACTTCCAATCAAAGTAATCAATTTACTCGTATTTTCACTTGTCCATGAATTTCAGTACAAATTAACCAAAATAAAATGCATTTTCGTAATTCTAATCTTTCACTGACAACCCATATTTGGCATTTGAAGTGTATTTGCGGACGTTAACACGTTCCCTGCCACGCGCCGCCATAGGGCGTCTCACATAACTTCAAATCGGAGTTAGTGAGACGCCATATGGCGTCTCGCATTGCTGCTGGATGCAACTAGTTAGACGCCAATGGGCGTCAAAGTAGCGTTTTCGTTGAATCATCAAGCGATGAATAGAACTTGAAATTTAAGCTACATTTTCTTATGCACTGATGAGACAATGTTATCTTCTGTGAAGGGAGGGTATTGGTAACACATTTCAGCTCGAATATAATTTTTTTTTCGCCTTCGGTTTCTCATGTTTTTTTCGAGAGTGCCATTTTTCAATGGCTCTATCATTCTATGTCTCAAGTGGAGCTTGAGGTATTATATCTCAACACAATGTTTCAAATTACATTTGCTGAGCTTTTTTTCGTTTATTTCCTTCCCTCAGTTGTCGCTCATGCCTAACCGAGTGAGGAGCGTATCAGTATACCAAATTTATTCTCTGTGCCTGTGCCTTCCATACGGAAGTGATAACCAGTTTAGTGAATATATCATGTGTACTCCGTCACGCATTATTGGGGGAAAGAAACGTTTTAACGAAGAAGAAATCAAGCATATGTTGTATTCTGTCCATTCGGCTTCCACTAATGACCTTGAAGGATTTTCTGAAGGAGACACCGCTTATTCACGGTGTCTGAGGAGTCGTATGAATCCTCATAGTCAGGTAATCTTTCTTCTTCTAATACAGGTATGATTGCTTATTTCAATTTTTTATTCACATTCTAATAACTCCTTCTCCGTGGCACCGACTCCACGGGGCCTGAGGGGGCCCGAGTCCACCCTAAAATTCGTTACAGATGTGAGGAAAAAATGTGTCATGCTTGTCAATTTTCCCCGGAGTGTCCAGATATCGAGATTCCAGTGATCAGGATTCTAACGTCGATCATATGACTCTTCTAAAATGCTTAAAAAACTTAAAATTCACTACTTATAAAATTTACAGAGACAAGGTCCCCAGTTTGGGCCCTACCAATATTTTTTAAGTCGGCACCCCTGCTCCTGCTGTAATGTTTAGATACTTCTAGTGAGGTGATTCATCCCGCGCTTATAGAAAGAAATCTTGGGAGATAAGTCTCATTTTGTGGGAATCATTAGGAACAATAGGAAAGGGCTGTTGAGAGAAATAACGACTGCTAAATTAAAGAAAGGCATTTCAGTGCTATGAAAAACTTGTGGAGCAACGGTAAAGAAATGGAAAGATCAGCGCGACGTATTCATGATCTCCACCACCATCAGATAGGAGATAATCCCAACGGGGAAAGAAATCGAAGAGGGGAAGTGGTTACTAAGCCAAAGATGGTGATTGAGTACATACAATAAAATAAAGGGAGGAATTGACCTTGCTGATACCCTTACGTTGTATCACTGCACCCATCGAAAAATAGTAAGGTGGTACCACAAGGTGGCCGATGATGCTCTTTTTGGGACCTGCATTGTTAATGCTTTAATACTGTGGAATGAAACACAGAATCCAGGTGCCCACATGATCTCTCTCCTGCAGTTAAGACGATAAATTATAGAAGAATGGATGCATATTCTTCGGGATTCCGTTGATAGGGTCTAAAAAATCGATGCACTACCTGGTAAATACAAATAACACTGAAGGAAGTCTTCGAAGTCTGGTAATTTAGAGGATAAAATTATCATCACATAAAATTAGTATCAGTATTTTTTGCACTATTTTTAGCGCTGTATCTTCATTTTAGAAAAGCCCGTGTTGGCTGTCGCGGATGTTACAAAGAATTCTTGCAGACAATGAACCGCAAAGTTGCCCTCACTAAAGCCAAACGTGTTTCTACAAAATTTATGATCTGTCCGGATCAGCCGTACCTAAGTCTCCCAAATTTAAATCATTGCACTAATCATCTCCGGATACGGTAGCAAATATTATTAAAAGCATAATCAACAATAAAAATTTGTTTTGACATTATTTTCAATCATAGCTTTTCAGTGTACACTAAAAAGTTGGAACGCAGATCCAATTGCCTGAGCCGCCAAATGGTGTCTCGTCAAATTTTAGGCATTGTCAAAAGTGGGGAGACGCCCTATGGCGTCGCACGTGACTTAAGTTACAAGCGATAGCGCATCACGTAATGAGTGTAAATATACCGAGAAATATTAGTAAAACCCGGAGATAGGCTCAATATCATTATTGCCGTTTGGTAATAGGTTCGAAAATATTCGCCTGGCACACGCGGAATGACAGTAGAATTCGGGCCCGGCAGCGAACGTGTTAAGGGGTTGTGATACGATGAAAATTCATACTCATTGTTAGTAATTAATTTTGAAAGTTTGCTTCCTTCTACGTGACTGACTTAAAATCTTGAATTAGTTTCACCCCTCTCTCTGCACAATCACATACCTCTTCAAGACTCTGAATAATTTGCAAATCGTTCTTGTAATTAGGATGTTCATACCATTATTGCGTGGGCACATCAAAGATAGATTCCACTCTCTCTTAATGTCGTCGCACGTTCATCCATTCGCTGAGTAAATTTTCTAACTTTTCAGTCGCCTTATTTTCCGTAATAACAGGAATTCTCGTTTAGTTCCATGGCTGAAACGCATGTCCTTCTGTTTTTCACGCACTAAGTCGGATACATTTCAAAACCATCAGGTTATAGGAAAAACACACAGTACTTCTCTCACTTAAATTAACTTTGAGCCAAGTATTTCTTCACTTTCTTTTCCAACCAGTTCAATTTCTGAATTAAGCCTTGATTTAATACTTTTTCTTGTTGGCCTATTCTTAAAATGAACGTCACTTGTATTCATAATAAACTAGTTTTTTCACCACTTTTCTCCTTCAATCCTAAAAAAACTTAGCACTTCCTATCCTTTGCGCACTATACATAAGAACTAACTATCTCTCCACATTGATTTACAAATGTAAACTGACTGCCTCGTTTCTTCTTCGATGAATATTTCTATCAACTGCTATGGCCCTGGAAGCCCAGCTCATTTCCTTCATTTCTTTATAATTCGCTAACAAAATTTTATCACGTAATAAATAGTAATAACATTTTGTATGTAAAGAGCAGTTTTGAACAAAGCATGCAGTGATGATTCCAATTTCTCCATATTTCCGGTGCAACCGCGTCGGTTTGTTGGTGATGACAACAGTTTCGCTGGCACTGCTGCCAGCGTCTTCAGGTCGAAGATGATGCCGGTCCACGATTTTCGTCCTCCTTATATAGGGGGTCAGTCCCGCCAGTTGTGGCTGCCGCTCTCCTATTGGTCCGCCTAATGAGCCTCCTCCAATGGGCATCCAGATGGTAGCCGTCGTCTCTGTTAAAATTGTCCGTCCGGGCTATCTCAATGGATTCGCGGATGAGTCTGGGAAAATATCTGCCTTCTTTCACTATTATCCTGGCGTCGTCAAACTTAATGTCATGTCCCGGGGTCCAGGCGTGCTCCGATATGGCAGACAGCTGGAATTGCCTGTTTTTCGTTGCCCTTCGGTGCTCTTGCATCCGTATCTTGAGTGAACGGCAAGTCTCACCGATGTATGCTTTTCCACATGAGCAAGGGACCTTGTAAACACCTTCATGAAGGTCGTGCTGTAGTCTATCTTTGGCTGTGGGCAGCAAGTCACCAATTTTTGTCGTACAGTTAAACCTGGTGGTGATGCCGTGCTTTTTCAGGGCCCTGGCAATCCTTTCGGTGGTCCCTGAGACGTAGGGAATGACGGCCCAAGCTCTTTCGTCTTCCGTTTTTTCACTTGAAAGTGGTTTTCTTTTAATGGTCCTTTTCAGGGCCGAATCCGGGTAGCCATTCTTTTTCAATGCTGCAATTAGATGTTTCTCTTCTTCTGCCAGCGACTCAGCATCCGAAACGCGGTGGGCCCGGTGAAAAAGTGTATTTATCAAGGATGCCTTTTGCACAGGATGGTGGTGCGAGGCATAGTCTAGATACCGGTCCGTATGCGTGGCTTTCCGATACACAGAATGCCCGAGGTGACCGTCACTCCTTTTCTTTACCAAGACGTCCAAAAAAGGTAGCTGGCCGTCTTTCTCTAACTCCATGGTGAATTGTATATCCTTGTGTTGGGAATTCAGGTGCAGTAGGAATTCCTGTAGATTTTCCTTGCCGTGGGGCCAGATGATAAAGGTATCATCCACATATCGAATCCAAAGGGATGGTTTGTGCTTCGCAGAGGCCAGTGCCTTTCTCTCAAATTGCTCCATATACAGGTTCGCTATCACTGGTGACAAAGGCGAACCCATTGCTGCGCCTTTTATCTGCTCGTAGTAATTATTGTTCCACAGAAAATACGAATTCTCAAGACAATATTGCACTAATGACGGGAAATCTTTAGGCAATCCAACTTTTGTGAGTTCTTTGATAATATCTACTGAGTCTTTAACGGGGACACGGGTGAATAGCGAAACGACGTCAAAACTGTGGAAATAAGTCATCATCTGAAAACGAGTTCTGCCAAAAGGATCTTGCTTCGAGCCAGCAAGGCCCTGCTTAGGGAACGCGTGCATCATACTCGCCTCTCACTCCACCGCTGCTCCGAAGAACTATACAAGATTCACTTACAGTTGAGCAGCTCATTGAATGCAACCGATTGGGACAAGATTGAGAAGATAACTTATTTCACATCTCAAAACGTGGAAATAACTGCCCGAAAGACGCAGATAAAGAAGTTCGACAAGTTGCACAACAGGCAACACCCTTCAGATCAACATCTACGGGATAGATCTGTGGTTAACCTGACCGAGAGAGTACTAGACGACGCTACCACCTCAGTGCTATCTAAAGGACATAACTTCGCCATAGCACCCAAGAATTTACCTATGGAGAGGATCATCACGGAGGTTGAATCTGCCATTAGGAAGCTCCCAAAAGATGACGCCGCTGAAATAAGAGAGGATGGCTCTCACATTCTCCGCACTGCTAGACCACCTAAGCAAAACTTATCCGCTGCAGAGAGGGAAGCTCTGTCAAAACTCAAGAGCGATGAGAGTCTCATCATACTGAGAGCGGATAAAGGCAACGCAACCGTTCTCATGACCAGAAAGGACTACAACGAAAAAATCTCCCAACTTCTGGACGATCCTGCATATCAGCAGCTGAAATCGAACCCTACCACCAGGATAGAGCGACAAGTGAAGGAACTCATCAAGAGGTCATCCATCCCTCAGGAGACGCAGCGGAACCTCATACCACGTGCCGCAAAACCACCAAGATTATATGGTTTACCGAAGATCCACAAGGAAGGAGTTCCACTGCGACCTATAGTGAGTCAAATCGGTGCCCCCACTTACCTCTTATCAAAGTATCTCTCTCAATCATTGCAACAGTTTGTGGGAAAGACTGAGTCCCTTGTGAAGAATTCCGGCCATTTCATTGAAATCCTAAATAGCACCACCATTACTAAGAACGACCTCTTAGTCAGTTTTGACGTCGTTTCGCTATTCACCCGTGTCCCCGTTAAAGACTCAGTAGATATTATCAAAGAACTCACAAAAGTTGGATTGCCTAAAGATTTCCCGTCATTAGTGCAATATTGTCTTGAGAATTCGTATTTTCTGTGGAACAATAATTACTACGAGCAGATAAAAGGCGCAGCAATGGGTTCGCCTTTGTCACCAGTGATAGCGAACCTGTATATGGAGCAATTTGAGAGAAAGGCACTGGCCTCTGCGAAGCACAAACCATCCCTTTGGATTCGATATGTGGATGATACCTTTATCATCTGGCCCCACGGCAAGGAAAATCTACAGGAATTCCTACTGCACCTGAATTCCCAACACAAGGATATACAATTCACCATGGAGTTAGAGAAAGACGGCCAGCTACCTTTTTTGGACGTCTTGGTAAAGAAAAGGAGTGACGGTCACCTCGGGCATTCTGTGTATCGGAAAGCCACGCATACGGACCGGTATCTAGACTATGCCTCGCACCACCATCCTGTGCAAAAGGCATCCTTGATAAATACACTTTTTCACCGGGCCCACCGCGTTTCGGATGCTGAGTCGCTGGCAGAAGAAGAGAAACATCTAATTGCAGCATTGAAAAAGAATGGCTACCCGGATTCGGCCCTGAAAAGGACCATTAAAAGAAAACCACTTTCAAGTGAAAAAACGGAAGACGAAAGAGCTTGGGCCGTCATTCCCTACGTCTCAGGGACCACCGAAAGGATTGCCAGGGCCCTGAAAAAGCACGGCATCACCACCAGGTTTAACTGTACGACAAAAATTGGTGACTTGCTGCCCACAGCCAAAGATAGACTACAGCACGACCTTCATGAAGGTGTTTACAAGGTCCCTTGCTCATGTGGAAAAGCATACATCGGTGAGACTTGCCGTTCACTCAAGATACGGATGCAAGAGCACCGAAGGGCAACGAAAAACAGGCAATTCCAGCTGTCTGCCATATCGGAGCACGCCTGGACCCCGGGACATGACATTAAGTTTGACGACGCCAGGATAATAGTGAAAGAAGGCAGATATTTTCCCAGACTCATCCGCGAATCCATTGAGATAGCCCGGACGGACAATTTTAACAGAGACGACGGCTACCATCTGGATGCCCATTGGAGGAGGCTCATTAGGCGGACCAATAGGAGAGCGGCAGCCACAACTGGCGGGACTGACCCCCTATATAAGGAGGACGAAAATCGTGGACCGGCATCATCTTCGACCTGAAGACGCTGGCAGCAGTGCCAGCGAAACTGTTGTCATCACCAACAAACCGACGCGGTTGCACCGGAAATATGGAGAAATTGGAACCTGAACACCGCGGAAATCTACGTAGTCACATGCAGTAATGATGCACGGTCGTATGGTGGCAATAAACTAAGGTTTAACGGGGCTGGCGCACAGTACATAGGACGGCGTTGAAGGGTTAAAATTGACATTGTAGGCTTAAAAACATTAATCATGACACAAGAGGAACAGTCTTTTCAATTCTGTACCACTAATATGTAAGTCTTACCATTAGGAGCAAAGTCATTGCCGAGGGAGGGGAAGGGGTGGAGGGGAAGTCTCTATGTAAGTGGTGCGGGCCGTAACTCAGCGGCGCCGCGGTGCGGGATAGCGCCCTGAGGGGTGAATTGCATTACGACGGACGATATCTCGTAAACGCTTAGAGAGGGGTCAAAACAAACAGAAAATCGGCTCTAAAGTTCTTTAAGTTTACATTGTACATAGAAATAGCACTTTTTCGGCCCGAAAAAATCTCAATTGAGGGTCCTCAGTACTTAGGGCCCTTGAGCCACGGATTGCCGTTATTTTAAAGTAACCAAATTTTAACACGTGAATAGAAACCTCGTTTGGATCATTTTGAGACTAGGAAAACATAACTTTTCTCAATTCTGAAAACTAAGGGTCGGCCTAATGTACAGGGTACTTGGAAAGCTTTTCTTTCACTCGTAACTTCGGGAATAAATAGCTACATCCACAGTAAAACAGTAAAAGAAGGCAGCGAGCCGAGATGGTATGACGCGGAAGTGTGAAAATCATTGACGCAGAGAGCGTGTCATGCTAAAATGAAAAAAAGTCAGCACGGATTTATCCGTTAATGAACGCGAGTTAATAACTAAAAAAATATAGGATGACTAAAGCCGCCACGAAGGAAGCGTTCAGGAATTCATTCACGAATTTTGAAAGAAAGGCACTAGTAGAGCAGCTACGGGATAACCCAAAAGCATTTTGATCATATATTAGGGAAGTTCAAGGTAAACGATCTACCGTGCGTTCGCTGAGACACGACAATGGAGATGTGTTGACAAACAGTTGCGATAAAGCCAATTTATTAAATTCCTACTTCAAGAGCGTGTTCACGGACCCTTCCGAGAACTCACCCGAGACCATTGACAATCTCTGCATACGAGAGATGCCGCCTATTGACATTAGTACGCACGGAATAGAAAATATATTGAAATCGTTCAGTCCAAATAAATCACCTGGTCCAGACGAAATCCCTTCTCGCGTATATAGAGAACTAGCCTCAGAAATTGCCCCCTACTTGCAGTTAATATTCAATAAATCCATCAAATAACACGAAGTACCTAATGACTGAAAAATCGCTAATGTAACGCCAATATTTAAAAGTGGAGACAAGGAACAGCCATCTAATTACAGGCCGATATCCTTAACGTCCATCTCATGCAAGGTCCTTGAACACATCGTAGTCAGCTCGGTAATGAAATACCTAGACGCGCAAAACTTATTGGTCAAAACTTATTGAACGCGAGCAAAGAAGAGCCGCCAGGTATGTGAAAGGTCGTTACGATATTCTTGTTAGTGCAGCTGACCTCTTAGATAAACTCGGATAGGAATCTCTATTGGACCGTAGATTGAAAAATAGACTAAACTAAGACAGATTCAGAATGTCTTTTTTCCACGATCAATAAGAGATTATAACGGCAGCCATAGAACTCATAAATAGATTGCATGACTTGTAGTGTAGCCTACCAACCCATGTAAAACTTAGTGCATGTTCTTAATTTTATTGTTATTTCAGCGGCATATGGTAGCATAATTTGTAACTATACATGACGTTTTTTGGATCGTGTGGTGTGCATGTGGGAGTCCAATTGAATGATGCATGTCGATGATTGATCACCCCCTGCCAAACACCCTAGAGGTGGCTCGCAGGGTATTGCGTAGATGTATCCAGGACCAAAACTGGGGGGAGCAAGGCGTGGTCGTGCAAGTTGTAGCATCGTAACATTGTAAAGGTTAATGAAACCAAAATTTTAAGAAAATTACGAAAGCAAATTATTTGTTTTTCTTATCATATTCTTGGAGGTGTGATTTTTATTTTTGTTATCTGTCACGTACTTTTACAGAAACTTTGTTCAAACATTTCGTTTTGGATTTATTTACTTTCGCCCTAATGGTGGGGCAGTTGCACCCTCCTGTCCCCCGCTGGGTTCGCCCATGGATTAGAGGATATAAACTTTGCAATGGTTCAAGGCTGCTCGTAACTATGAAGGCACCAAGGGACTATATGTTTACATCGAATCCAGTCCGGTAAATGCAGTGTTCATTGCATCACGTTAGTATATATACCCTTAGTTATAATATATATGGTTAGTACCCTTACATACTTCCGCGTCGGCGGCAGTGCTTCCTGCGCAAACTATTGCCCTGAGCGGAGAAAAACTCGGGAGTCCTGCTCGCACCAGTTTTCAAATGCGCCCACAATCAACCGATAACGGCCTAGGCGCTCCAAGTTACCTCTCGCTGCTCTATTACATTCCGTACCATTCAGCACTGGCCGTCGTTTCTAGGAATCATCTTTCATTTTTATCTCACCACTTTTCCATCTTTTTTGTATTTTTTCGTAATGTTTATGGCATTTTCATTTTTCTGAACTTAATCGTCTCGAAATCGAAGATTAATGTGTCACGTATGCATTCAAAACTCCTCTGAATAATAATTCTATCAAATAAATTTTTACATTACGTTTATTCGTATATTAACACTGTAAATGTGCAGATGCATCTCAAGGAAGCAAAAAAATTGTGAAAAAATTAGTTTGGACAATTTTCATAGTTGCTTATTTTGAAAATAATAGATTTTATGTTTAGCGATGATAAATCCCCTGAAAATGTAATTCACGCAATTGACCAAGGTTCGATGCCGCAGTTTATCTCGAGTCTGATATCGAACACCATTTTGAGATGAAATATTGCACACAGGATCTTTAGTATTGACCTTGGCAGTGGAATTCAATGCCGATATTGACGGAAATGTAATACCGGGATTTCCAAGACGATCGCAATAACTTAGATGTGAAGATAATGACGGATTAAGACTTGATGGATGTCACCATGCAGCCTGATAAGGAGATGGAAAGCGAGGAAGATAATGCAGGTATTCAAGAACTCGTCCGAAGAGAGTCAGGAAGTGGATGAAGAAAACGCCAATGCACCTCACCTAAATTCTTCCGAAGGCACTTAAATGACTTACGATTTATGGTACGAAGCTAAACTCGAAGTAACGGATACGCCTTTTTCTGGCCCCTCAGGACTAAAAGTAAATCTTCCCGACGGGAATCCTTACGACTATACTATACTCATTTCCGATGATGATTTGTTTAGTTACTTGTAAAAAAACGAATGCCAATAGTGATTATATGGTTCGAAATAATACTCCTCCAAATGACGGAATAGCGTGGTGGAAAATCTTTATTCGATAAGAAATGGGAACATTTTTTGGCTGTCTATTTCTAATGGAAATATATCTCTTATAAGATTACAATATTATTGGAAAAAAACTGAAATATATAATTTCCCTGTTTTTTCCAATTACATGTCACGCGATAGGTTTTTGCAAATATTGCGCGCTATGCACTATGGTAGAATTGTGACAGAAGGCGAACACGAACCCAGTGATCCATTGCACCAAATACGTGCAGCTACGAGTTAAGGGTAATACTCAGTAAGGGCAGTGAGTCTAGACGAATTTCCATGAAACGAAGAGATTCCCAGACGAAAGTCATTACTATGAATAGAAGTTAAAATTCATTCCTAAGAAACGTCACAAATATGGAATAAAATTGTACATGATCACTGAACCATGCGGTTTAGTTTTTGATTGCTTGATATATTGTGGCGGCGAGGATGAAGGAGTAGAGAGTTCAGGTCACGTCGAGAAAGTGACTCATGAATTGTTGGAAAATGTTTAAAATACGGTGCAATCAGTGTACACGGGCAACTATTACAACAGCCTGAACACTTGCAATTGTCTGCTTAGAGAGGAAACATACGTTACAGGTGCACTGCAAATGAAGAGGAAAAATAACCCCGATATATTGAAATAAAAATTGGAGAAGGGTGAACTTGTGGCTCGCTTCGATAGAAAGGGAATGGGCGTTTTAAAATGGAGGGATAAAAGAATGTAAAGATGATTTCGTCCAATTATGGACTTTTCAGGCAAGAGGGGAGGGAAGTCCACTAAACCCGCTATGATGGACACTCACAATAAACATATGGGAGGCATAGACAAGGTTGATGAATTGTTGCTTATTATATTTGCGAAACGAAGAAGAAGTTGGTGCCTAACATTGAGGATATACTTTATTCAGATAATAGTGAACAATTATTTCACATTACACCCAAGATTTAAAGGAACACCCATACATTTGTTAGAACACTGCAATGAAATGATAAAATCATTGCTAAATGTCCTACCTGAGGGGAAGCCTTCAATGAGTTCCTTTAAAAATATTCACTTCTTAAGAAATGTAAAGAAAAGGAAGAAAGAAGTGCAGCGTATGTGCCAAAAATAGAGTGAGGAAAGGTGGTAGCACTTGCCATTCAGATAGCCGGTGGAAACCGGGGTTGTGTTGCACGGGTTGCATAGCTTAGCCAATGCTGTTTGTGGCAGGCGCAACGGTTCGAACTTTTTTTTTTAAAACAAGCATAGGATTATTATTTTTCACGGTATGTATAGAGACAAATCTACTCGGCTCTGCAGAAAAACCACTGTCGATCATGGGGACATTTTTCATCAAAATGGCAAAAAGGGAGAGTATTAAATAATTAATGCATGATAAGGGTGGTAGGTGTAAGCCCCACGGTTTCATATGTTGGCAGAAAATAAAGTGAGCAGGTGCTGGGAGAAATAAGATGTAGAGAGTACCGAGCTTAGATTTGGAGTGGTGTCAGAGGATGCTCGCGAATTTTTCAAGATAGCAGAATTATCATCCAATGGTACACATGTCCTTTTTCTTTGAGCATTCTCCTCAATATAGTAATCAAACCGTTGTGTTCACCTTGGGTGGCGTAGCATACAGCAGAGTGAGACCAACCGTGGGAGGTGCATTGCGAGAAGTCAAGGAGATAACGTCAACAATCTACAAGCCCGAAAACTGTAGAAGTCGACAAAAACATGTAAACAAAATCTAATGAAACAATTTAAGAGAATACCTCCTCTATAACATACGATACTGATGATCGACTGTGAAAATTTCCTTTTATAGCAAATTTAACGTCATAGAGGCAAAAATCTGCTATATTTGCGGCTTGTATCTCCTCGGCAACAATGATATGTAAAAATGTATCCCTGTAAGTTTCACCACTTAATTTGAGCTGTTCCTGTTGGCGGAGGACTACTCACCCTTCCTCACAATGCTCTCTTTATAATTAGCTGGCATGGAATCAGCGAAAAGAGGATAAGCGCAGGGGTGCATTAGGACTAGACAACCGTTAAGGGGAGACGCGATAAGCCAGCCGCAATCGACAGCCAACAATCCCGAAAGCTGCAGAAAGCGACGCAAAAACGTAAACAAAGTCTAATGATACTATCTACGAGAATACGTCATGAAATACCGTACGACACTAATAGCCGACTGCAAGCAGTTATGATGGCAATTTTAAAAAAATACTTTACGGATAAAAACATTAGAAATTCCATTGACCCCGGATGAGTGGGTTATGGAACGGGTCAGTGGCGGAGCGATCGGGGGTCCGGCCCCCCTCCATTAAGATAAAAACAATATTACTCTCCATCGTAGAAGAAAACAAGATATCATAAAGTCATGAATTTAAAAGGAATTTCTTTGACAAATGAAGTTTTTTTACGGTTATGGAAAGTGCTAAAATTATATAATGACCCTCTATATTGTATACTATTTTTTTTAATTTCCCCCCTGGTTTTGGACCCGCCCCACGAACGAAATTCTTGGCTACACCACTGGAACGGGAAATATATTTTGGATAGCATTTCAAGAGTAACATCATGAAAATAGAACCCTTAATTATTGAAATGCACGAGAATAGGGTAGTTTCCTATCATTCTTTTATTGCCTAAAATGAAAGATATTTACTCCTGCAGTACGCATTTCACGCTTTTATATTTTATAATGATGATATCTATTTTACTCGATTAAACGAAAAGTGAAAATTTTCAAGCGCGCGAGAACGCGACGGCTAAGTATGAATGCAGGGAAAACCCCGTATGACGTCATTCTGGTTCCGGCTGCCACTGTTAGAGCCCACCTTGGTGTGAGGCTATGAGGGCCGCTACGACACAGGATGCTAGCAGGTAGCAGAATACCTTGGCAGCAGGTTGCGCTTGGCTTAAATAAGGATTATTAACACCTTATCCGATGAAGGAAACTTTCCGACCTTAGGCAGTTTTAATAGGAGATATTTTCCTGAACACTGTGCCTCATGCATGCATTTGTAATCTCAGACGATGTAAAACTCCTATCCACTTGCGTAGGCACTAGGTCCCTGTGACGTCAAGTGGAGCGGCATTGCATGGGCGCCAATCTGGCCTTTTTCAAATGCGGTTGAAATTGATCATTGCCATTCGCCTAAGCTGGGATTTCTTAAGCCAAATGATTTTAATATTATGAATACACTAATGGTGGGTAACGAATCGCAATCAATGCCTTTCGTTTTCTTTGATGAAGGAAAGTACGCTATTATATCAAAAGAGGTAGAGAGAAGGCGTTCATTTGCATTATGGGAAGCAAAAATGAAATACTGATTAAGTTTATAACTGATGACTTCAGCGTAAATGTGTGAAACATTCTTATAATGGAAAATGAAAAAAAACGTTGTTCGGTTTCCTGACATGTTCGATAAAACACGATCCGGGTTTCATAACATAGTTAACCTGACGATGTGACTACTATGAATCCAAGATCTTGTTTCCGCTAATGTATTAGTGAACCTAAAAAAATAAATTCTTTCATTTTCCATCTACTGATTAAGTTTTTCAACGGATATATGTATCGGAAGGCCATTGAAACTAGGCCGAATGAGACCGAAGAATTCTTAGTTCTTAGAAATTATCGAGGGAAGCCCAGTAGGAGAAAGAACTATCGCAAAAAATGAAAATAAGAAAGCTACACTAGTCGGTTACTTACTCATGCAACACAACTTCAAAAAGAATATTAAAAAAGGAAAAATTCTTGGCAAAAGACAAAAGATGATGATCAAGAACTTCATAAAAATAATTAATAGGCAATGAGAATGGAATGCACCTCAAACAATGAAATGTTAAACTCAATATGTAGAAAGAAAAGGCTGAAATTGAGTACTGTTGTAAATTATGGCTGCAGCAACGAGAAACAAAATATCCAATATAAAATATGAACTGCTCAAGGTAATTCCTAATACTTAAATATAAACTCCAATGCCTAATCACTACGAAATACTAGTAAGGCAGCTAAGGCTGGGTTATATTTTTAATTCTTTCTGTCAAATTTCTTGTAGCCAATCTCCAACGCGCATTTTAATAACCAGTGTTTAAGTTAGTACGTCAATCTGTACTGTAAATCACCATCCAACCAATAGATTTTAAATAATAGTAATAAAATTACTATCTGTATAATATATTTATCATGGATATATATTGCATTTCCACCGAGTCAAGCCTGAAACGACTACAGGTAAAACATCTTCAGAAAAGAAATTCTGGAACATGTACAGAGAAATATTTAGAATACATAATGTTCTTCCATTTCTGTATGAACAGTAAAGGTTGTCGGGGTTTCGCTAGAAAGCACGCCCTTCTTGGCCTTGGAGTAAACGTGTACCCTCCCCCTCCTACTCCCATTCCCTTCGCCCCTGAGGGTTCAGCGGATAGAATACCACAAGGATATATAAGGCGCCCCTGCTCAAAGGGCACCTTTATTCTTTCAAAGGCCAGAGACTTAGTTCTCACAAGGCATCAGCGCCTAACTTTTTAAGGCATCAGCGCCTGAGAATAGGGGCCTGATTTGAGAGGCATCAGCGCCTCTCAGATCTAAGCGGGACTTGGCATAAGAGCCACCCCGCTTTTCTTTCAAAGGCCAGAGACTTAGTTTTCACAAGGCATCAGCGCCTAACTTTTCAAGGCATCAGCGCCAGAGAATAGGGGCCTGATTTGAGAGGCATCAGCGCCTCTCAGATCTTAGCGGGACTTGGCATAAGAGCCACCCCGCTTTTCTTTCAAAGGCCAGAGACTTAATTTTCACAAGGCATCAGCGCCTAAACTTTTTAAAGGCATCAGCGCCAGAGAATAGGGGCCTGATTTGAGAGGCATCAGCGCCTCTCAGATCTTAGCGGGACTCGGCATAAGAGCCACCCCGCTTTTCTTTCAAAGGCCAGATCCGAGGCATTAGAGCCTAAATCTTCAGCGGCATCAGCGCCGCTTAGCTTACTAGGCATCAGCGCCTAAGTTCTTAGCTTTCAAGGCATCAGCGCCTATAGGGGCCTGATTTGAGAGGCATCAGCGCCCTCAGATCTGAGCGGGACTTGGCATAAGAGCCACCCCGCTTTTGCTTCAGAGGCCATACACATAGCTTTGCAAGGCATCAGCGCTTCTTGAACTTGGGCATCAGCGCCAAACTTCTCTAAGGCATCTGCTCCTAAAGGGGCCTCGCTTGGGCATCAGCGCCTACTAAGACTTGGCAAAAAATTAAAAAGAGGCCTCCTTCAGCCGATTAACGGCAGCGGTGCTCGTGCTCTCGGTGCTTCACACGACCGTAGTTGACCAGCTCGCATAACGAGAAGGCCTTCGGTTGTGCTGCGTCACGGCCAACTATATTTTTGGGTTGCTCCGCATCACGGATGCCAGGCTCCGCGTCACGGGGCCTGGTAAGGCGGCGGCGGCGCGATGGAACGAGTTGTCTCGCAACGGCTCATACGCCCATTCTCATGCCCATTACCTTGCCTCTATAACCTAAGGTCTCGCGGATCTCCCAAGGCAACGGCCCTACCACGGATCCCAGGATCCCCCGATGCGAAGCCGGATGGAACGGGAGACCGGATCTCTTCTCCGCCGTCAGCGGGGCCTGAGGCCGAGTCCCCTGCATCCCCGGACTCGGTTGGGCCGTCTGCCCGGCCTAGTCCGAGGACTGTTAGCCCGGTCCCCGTCCCGCCGTCAGCGGTCGGGGCCGCTACCTCCCCAGCCGCGTCATTCTCATTCTCTTTGACATCCTTCCCCAACATCTCCACGAGATCGCTCATCTCACCCTCTGCCTTCCAGCCAATCACCCCGGCGGCAACCTCTACCCCCACCATCGTAGCCACCCCG
This sequence comes from Ischnura elegans, assembly GCF_921293095.1. Classification (NCBI taxonomy): domain Eukaryota; kingdom Metazoa; phylum Arthropoda; class Insecta; order Odonata; family Coenagrionidae; genus Ischnura; species Ischnura elegans. The sequence continues at coordinate 9,074,037 of NW_025791658.1, read as the reverse complement.
GTGGCTACAATACCATCCCTGATGGCACTCCAAGTGCCACCCCCACCCGAGATCCTGAGCAATACATTCAGCCTCGTTAGGAGGAGGCAGCCATCCGGTGCCCAAACTCGCTCCATCCCACCTACTACGGCACCCCCCACCGTGAGACCATTCCAGACCCAATCCCCTGCAGCCCCCTCCACCCGCACCTTCCCAGTTCACATCGCCCGTCTTCCACGGTCCTGCAACCAGCGCAGCTTTTACCAAGCTTGGCGCCAGGCCTATCCGGACCTTGCAGGAGCACGGATATTCGTCAACACGGAACGGCGCACCGCAACTGTGAACGTTGACCGTAGAGGAGTGGAGATCCTGAGGCAGGAATACAGCAGATTGGACCATGTCTTAGGGGAACCGCTCCGATACGATCTCCCCCTTGAACGGCGCCCGGTCGCGCCCCCTCCCTTACCCCCCGGTGATCTGGTTGACTTTGTCATTTTAGGAGTGGACTACGCCACGAGGGTGGACCACCTGGTGGAGCGCCTCCTGGAGCTGAACATCCCGGTAAAGGAGGCATGGAGGATCTACACACGGAGGAACAGGAAGACGACCGTCGTGAGAGTCCTCGTCCCAAGAGCCAGGATGGCGGAGTGTGGGAGGACCTTGGGGAAAGGTTTCTCACTAGACGGCCGCTTGTATCGGTGCGAGCCGGCCCGCCCACCACGAACCAGGAAGGTCACCCGCACCCAGGAGCGGCCCCCGCCGCATGGTGCCACTCGTGTCCAGGGGCGGCACCCTCCGCCTCGGGACACACACGAGCGCGCTGTCTCTCCGGCACGCCATGAGCGCCCGGCGGAACAGCGCCAAGTCCAAACCCCTGAGGTCGATTTCTTCTCTGATCTCTTGCAGGCACAACCAGGGGACCAGCCAGCGACGAGGAACCAGGTGATCCGCTTCATGGCGCAGGTCATCCGGGACACCGTTCACCACAGCGTCGCAGAGGAGGTCGCAGACGTCATGAGGGTAGCAGCGAGGACCATCTTCGGATGGAGAACCTACGCGGGAGCAGCGAGCAGAGTTTAAACCAATCATGGCTGAGTCCCCAAAAGTGTCGTTCCTGAATATTAACGGAGCTGTGACCCAAAAACGGTCACTGCTCCGGGAACACATTAGGAGCAGGAAGGTCGCCATCATGGGGCTGGTGGAGACCTTCCTTAAACCCTCCATTAAAATTAAAATCTCTGGCTTCCAGGAGTTCTCCGTGCCGAGGACAAAACCACGATCCGGTGGAGTCGCCATATTGATCCGCTCCGACCTTGCGGCCAAACATCTGGACATCCCGGAGAACTGCCTGCCAGAGGGGAACGACGCTGTGATGGCGAGTGTGCGGCTCGGACAGAAAGACGTGCAGATCTGCGTAGTCTACTGCAGACCACGAGCGCCGCTACCGATGAAGCTCCTGGACTTCATCGTGGACAGCAAGAAGCCCACAATACTCCTCGGGGACTTCAACGCTCGCCATCACGCCTTCAGGGACCACGCCACCACAGCGAAGGGCCGCCATCTCCTTTCCTTCCTCCTCCGCAGCCCCTTGGTGCGGCTGGACATCCCTTCCCCCACGTCCATAGGAAGAGGAGCCTCCAACCCCGACCACGCAATCGTCACGAGTGACCTTATGCCTCTGTGCGGACAGGTCAACGTAGACGATTGCATTACATCTGATCACCTCCCGTTCTCCTTTTCTTTCAGGTGGGTGAGACAACGAGGGACCTGCATCATCGAGAAGCCGGACTGGAAGAAAGTGGACTGGGAAGCTTTCAACAGGACTGTGCAAGCCAAAACAGAAGGCATTGGAGAACTACACAACGTACCGGAAGTAGACGCTGCCATAGAAACTGTGGAGAAAGCATTCGCCGAAGCAGCCAAGGCAATCCCAGTGAAGAAAATTGACACCGCCTGCCCACCGCTTGCCCCACACATAGTGAAGCTCATCAAAGGAAAGAGGGCGCTCTACCGAGAATGGATCCGGAACAGAGACCCGGTAGTAAAACAAGAGTGGAACAGGCAAAACGCTATCATCCGCAGGAGTGCGATCGAGACGAAAGAAAAAGCCTGGGAAAGGGCCTGCAAAAACCTCGACTACCGGGACGGCGGCGCGTTCTGGAGGAAATTCAAGATGCTGACAGGACAGTGTACCCAGACGCACACCTCACTGAAGGGTCCCGACGACAACCCCATAGCAGAGCCATCTGAGAAGGCAGAGGAATTCCGGAGAGTACTGCAAGAAGTTTACTCGCCGATGAAAGACCCCCTGTTCAACAAAAAGAACATGGAAACCTGTTCCTTCCACGCCAGATGGAAGAAGGGGCGATTCCTGCCACGGGAAGAATTACCTGAGGAGAGGGAAAGGACGGGCATCCTCAGAAGTATCACCGAGGAGGACATGGCATCTGCTAAACCGAGGAAAAACAAGGCACCCGGCGAAGATGGTATAAAAACCATACACCTCTCGCACTCACCAGCGTGCCTACAACCTCTAAAGAACATCTTCAACACAGCGCTGGCACTGGGATACTACCCCAAGGCTTGGAAGAAAATGACTATGATCATGATACCCAAGCCAGGCAAAGACAGCTCCAAAGCGGAGAATTACCGGCCGATAAGCCTGACCAGCACCATTGGGAAATGGTTTGAGAGGATCATCGTGCGGCGCCTGACCAAACTACTGGAGGAAAACGGAGCACTACCACAACTCCAGTACGGATTCAGACCACACCGGTGCACCACGGACCCCCTCACTCTCCTCACCAGCACAGCAGCAGAAGGGATCAACAGGAACAGATACACAGCAGCACTGTTCCTGGACATAGAAAGGGCTTTCGACAGCGTATGGCACGACGGGCTTATGTACAAGCTTGAGAAGCTGCCCGGGATGGAGCAGGACCTCCTGAGGCTGATAAACTGTTTCATCAGAAACAGAAGCGCGAAGGTCAGAGTCGGGCCCCAGCTCTCCTCCGCTTTCCCCCTACAAGCCGGCGTACCTCAGGGAACCGTGCTATCCCCCCTACTCTTCTCGCTGTACTGCCACGACATACCCACGGACAGGAAACAGAGAAAAACCGTGGAAGTAATACAGTATGCCGACGACACTGCCCTATGGAGCACAGCCCTGACACCGCGGACGGCGGTAAACAACATGCAGACCATGCTGTCACGCCTGGAAAAATGGTTCAAGGACTGGAGAGTGAGGCCAAATCCGAAGAAGACGCAGCTAATCATCATCAAGCCCTTAGGGAAGAAATTCTACCAACAACACCAGGTGACCCTATGGAACCAAAGGGTCTCCCAGTCCACCACAGCCACCTACCTAGGAGTCCTAATTGATCAGAACCTCACTTTCAGGAAACATGTCGCAGACATCATGGCGAGATGCAACAGAAGGAGTAACCTCATCCGCGCAGTCAGAGCAAGGGGGCGCGGAGTATCAGAGAGGTGCGGCCTGCTCCTATACAAATCTTTCATTAGACCAGTTATGGAGTACGCCGCACTTGCTGTGCTCCCGTACAACAATTCCCTTCAGAGATACGCCTCGTTTGAAAGGCGTGTCCTACGTCAAACCTTCTTGTTGCACCCTCGCACCAGCAGGAAGCACGTCTACGAAGTCACTAATATCGAGCCTCTCCTCCACAGATTATGCCGGCTAAGGAGTAACGCCGCTGGGAGGATCGCAGAGCACAATCCACGACTTTTCGGCGATATTATGCTTCCTGGGAACGGAGTCGTCACCAGATCCATCAAGCAGAAGCTATACTCCGCTCCCAGATTCATCAGCGACCACCTTCACCTATTCCTGCCCGACGTTCAACTGCCTCCGTCATCGTCCATATCACCAGTGATTCCCGCCCCCGAGACGTTGACAATCACCCCAGGACTCCCTCTGCGACCCAAGAAACGGAGGCCAAAGAAGAACATCAGAACACTGAACCCCCCACCCAGTGAGGAAGACAGTGTCCTAGTGCCCCCGCCCCCCCCAGTGCTCCCCAAGTGATACCAGAGATGGAGTAGAGACAATCTACCCTTTATTTATTTATTTATTTATTTATTTATTTATCTATTTATTACTATTTATTTGGACCCCCAGTGAATTCAGAGCAAAGACTATATTTGTTAATTATATATATATATATATTTCTGTTATCATATTAACGTATTTTATCCTTGGCACGTTGATACTTCATAGTTTATTGTACCGTGGTGGCCTGACGGCGGTTTTACGGGTTTCCCGCCGTCCTTAGGGCAAATGCCGGGCCTATACCACTCCCGTACCAGTGTTCAACCCCAGTAGTGCTGAAGAGACGAAAGTCTAAACGGCTGCACGAGAATTTTTGTATATATTGTTATTGTTGCTGTCATATTTTATGTATTGTTATTCTCGTGCAATAAACATTGTTGAATTGAATTGAAAGGGCACCGGCCGAAGAGCATTCGACTGCACCAACGAGGACAACTTTAAAAACAAGAAGGACCTAAACAAACCCGTCTTTCGAACTGCTAAGGCTTTAGAAAAGACTTAATAACAACTTCAATAATTCTGATGGTCAGCTTCATTCTTCCGCAATATTCAGGATGCAAAGGTATGAGCAAGCAAGTTACAATTATTTAATCGTATTTTCAACCAAAATTTTCAGAACATTAAGTTTAATTTTCTAACTAAGAAGGCAATGCTCATTAAAACCTCCGAATCTGGAAGTATGTGACACAAAAATTCCAATGTAAATATCTTTGGTAAACAATAAAGTGATAATAGGTACTATAAACGTACTATGAAGTGACTACAAGCTTAAAAAACAGCCGGATAAGTTATTCAGCTGTTACACGGAAATACCTATAGCATTGATCTCTTAAATATATGGAATTTACAACTGACTTCATATCTAAATGCATTCGATAGATTTGAAAGATTACGTGAAGAGAAATTGCCATAAGTTTAACTATACCGTAAATACTAACCCTTGAAAATATCAAAAGCTGTTGACGTTGCTAAGAATGGATCTCATTTCAATAGATTTTCCGTCAGTTTCTACAAGACAAAATTATTTTATTTGGTTGAAATGTTGTCTAAAGTCGTAGAAACAATAATAAGCAGCATCGGAACATAAATGTCTTAATGTTCCAAAGGAGCCAATCTACTGATTCACCAAGTGCCAATACACAAAAAAGATCACTCGTTAAGCGTATTCAGAGGACGATGATATTCATAACGAATATACAAGTGAAGTTAAATTATAGGAGCCACTTTTGAAACAAGTTAACTATGCAAAGGAAAAACCGTCGCCTGTATCTTAAAAATTGCATCAGAAAACCTAAACGCAGAAATTACTGCGAATTATTTCCGGTATTTTCCCTGGAATTTTTAAATAAAAAAACTCCATTCAAGGCGGAACAAGCCAAATATAAAAATCGTTTATTCCCAGATTTAAGTATATGACCCCGTGAAAAAATTCTTATAATCCAAGTGAAGACTAAGGATTAGAAATGGAAACACTTTGGCATATAACATAATAAAATGTCGTGTAATATTGAAAATTGAAATTAACTTACCATTCAGTCCTCAGGATCACTCTCCAGTGTTAAAGAATTCCGAGACATATCACTCGTATAACAGAAACACCACAACTTTCACATGGAATCGATACACTGAAAATAATGAAAAAGAGACACACATTAACATATTGTTTTTATCATGCACCAACCGAGAGTACGAAATGCTTAAAATTGAGATACGGAACTATTATCGCGGCACCATCCGACTATTACGATGACGGAAAATTTCAGGTAAGAAACGAAGTTGATGATAATGATAGTTAATACACTAATTTATTCGATAATCCTTCCTTTTGTGAATGCTGAGGCCATGCAAGTTAACGGCCGCGAAGAGAAAAAAGAAGAAAAAAACTTATGCCTTGGCTGGTTAAATTCCGAGGAAATTCCGATATATTTGCGATAAATTTAAGCAATTACAACCTCCTGACGACTTCAACAAAGGAGAGGCGTCCTTTTTCAACTCTAAAAACGAAATATTTAGGAATATATCTTGAAGGATCCCCGAACAATATCATGCCACTGATAAACTGCAAGGTTATGCAATCAGCGGTGAAATGGCACAGCCTTACAAATATTCAAATATCTTGGTGACAAAGTCCCGAAAATTCGAGTACAAATACCTTGCGGCAAGACGTCACGAAAATACTATTATAATCCCCTCTAAACCACGATGGGAGACAAATCATTATATTATAGCTGTTCCCAGAAGCCTTAAGAAATCACTCGAGAACCACGTACGGGTTACCTTCAAGCACTTCGTCAACGTCACACAAAAACTCAAAACAGATAAAATTAAACAGAGTACACCTTAGGGACTAAATTATCACAATATGGCCACTGGATCGCTGCAATGGACAATTTCAAATTGTCTCATACGTAAGAAATGTAGACAACATTACTGAAACTTGATTACTAGGCATCGTGCTCAATGAATAATAATTCAGACGTATCCCGTATCACAATAGCAATCGATCGTGAAAGAGAATAACGAATAGCCCACTATCCACGAATCTTTGGCATGAACAATGAAAGCATTCAAATTACTGGCGAAGATATCGAAAAACATTTCCCTCAAATTATGTGGGTCATGAATGTTCTTAAGCGTAATAAATCAATCAGCTCACGTATAATTATCGGCATTAATCACAGCAAATTCACTGATATCTTAAACATTAAAGTAAAAAAGTAATGGCGTAAATATTGAACAGGGAACCGGTAACTTAAACATGGCTTCGTTACTTACCTCTTTACTCGACGACGACTATCACCAAACTGAGTTGGGTCGAGGCTCCCGAAGATTCGTAGGTTGAGCGGGCACGTGATTGGATAACACCTTTGACGTCACGAACATATGGCCGATGTATTTTCGTATAGATATTAAAATAGACTCAGTTAAAAAATAAATAAATGGGATATCATTGAAATTAAATTTAAAATGTAATAATTTATATAAACGTATTTATAATAATTTACTTTTCCAAAGAACTTGCATCCTTACCTTGCGTAGCGTAATAACTTCGATAGTTTCAGAGTTTGGGCCCTTTTGACTCTCCAACGGTTTCAGTGCTCAATTCAATCATGCGTCGCTGAATTCCATTATTGATCCTCGCCACTCCCTTACTTTGGCGAAATTTCTAGTCGTGTGACCGTCAGAAGACTATGACTCACTCTCAAGTGTCACTTCGAAGACTACTTCCACACTGTGAGTGTTGCAGTGTCTACACCAACGGACCACCGTCCCTGACTTCATCAACAACGGCGTGCACACAGGATACGCTTGAGAAATTTGAAAGCAGTGAAAAAATCTGTGCATGTGAGGTTCGAGTAGGATAATAACCTGTTGCAAACAGCGGCTGACTGGGAAGAAATTTACGTGATTGACCGTGACTTAGTGAGTGAGTAAATTATTGTTATTTTGTGGGCACCTATTGCTATCATAATCTGCATTCCATTTCTTAATGCGCCGGTTGTCGGCAAGTGGTTATAATGACACGACAAATATTGTCGATTTTTACAATTTATGATTGAATTGCATGAGTTGGTTATCCACTCAACGGCTCCTAAGGGAGCTGTTGAGTGGATAACCAACGTTAATGAACGTCAACGTTCGTTAATGTGAATCCGTATTTTCGACGTCCCTATTAGTCACTTACTGTACTGCAATGCTAAAGTCTTTTTTCACTAAAAATAAAAATTTGACTAATTATGGACTGAAACTATCAATGACTTTTTTGTTAAATCACACAATAAACCACGCATTAATCCTGAAATTCAATTTAAAGGTCTTAAGATTATTTCATTTAGGTAGACACAACCCAAAGTGCTTCTTTATCACCTTGGACACAACCATATCTTACCTGCTACCCGATAAATTCAAGAGTTTCCTTATATCAACTCATGACTAAGCTAAAGCTAAGATTCGGAATTTTAGGAAAAGTCTCTTTGAATTTGCGAACGTTTTATATATATATATTTTATAGAAAAATGGCTGCACATATGATGGCCGGAATAAGGATTGGTAGAATGACGGTGACGTAACCACTTCGGTCCCAATATAAGTCGAGTGTCAATGGTTATTCGGTATAAATTCCAAAGTCACATCACTCAGAAAATTTCGTTATTTTCGTATTCATTCGTTCGCTCAGTCTCGCACGCAAATATCGATCAGAAAGCAAAATTTTCTTCAGAGTAGACGAACTAAAGATCAGATCAATCAATGACTTATTCTTCAAAGCATGGAACAAACTGCGCACCACTTCTGAAATTGTATTCAGATCATTATGATTTTTTCACTAGGTAGGGATAGCCATCTTACTTAATATCATATTATTTCATGAGAAGTTTTGGTTTATAACAGCTTAAGACCATACAAAGCAAAGCTACGGAATATTAAGTTATTGCGCACCAACAATACCCTCTGCCTTTAATTGTGAGGCCGCTGAACCACGCCTCCGCATCGGAGAACAATAAACCCACTGAGTTGGGAGTAGGGCATTTTCTTGGGTGCGGTCTATATGGAGTATGGTGCTCATCAAGAAAAGGATTTTGACCATCACACTGATTTTTATGATGGGGCGATTCACGTAAATGCTTTCTGTAAATGAAATGAAGGCTTCGGGTGACTTCGTATCTCAACTCCGTGAGGAATTCACGCTTGATGGGAGGCCACGATTCTTGTATATCCCTTCATAACGCTCACTTTGTTGCCAAATTCCATTCCCCGATGAACTACATACTCATTTCCAACTTCACAGAAGAATACGCCATCCCTCAAAACTCAAAGGGGTGTTCGTTCTCCGATTCGTAGGCGTGGTTCAGCGGCATTGCCAATTCGACGTCTATTCTGGACAAACATTTCGGCTTCTACTTTGGTAATATGCTCTGCCGCCGGGCGATTTTTGTTTTGTGGTTTAATTTTAGTATGAGCAATAATATACACCTTTCGACACATAAAAAGTGTAGAAATATTTTATTCATATAACATACGTAACTTCAATATTCAAGTACTTTACTACACCTCGGAAATTGATATCTACCTTTGTGCCATTTAAAAAATCAAATATTGGGTAAAATATAATTTTTAAACGCTATTTGTAATGCGGAGTTGTCGCTCTCTATATTAATAAATACGATCTACCGATTAAATATTTTGCCCGTAATCAGAATAAGAATACGACCGTTCTTCCGTTATCAGAGTTTCTCGCGTGTTCTTCTACACTCTTTCAACCATAGAATCCAAAAGTTTACGTTTAAACAATATTTAATTATTTATTGTCGTAGTCTAATTCACAATCAGTAAAACGATAGATGACGCAACCCTCTAGAGCTTAGGCAGAATTTCATACAAATTATTAAAAGTCAGCTTTCTGCCTTTTATGCGCCGATAGCAGGTGATTTTTTTGTCTGGGATATACTAAATATGCTACACCGTGAAGGCTAAGAATTCTATATACACCCAGTGTGATTAATGAAGCCAATATAATTGTTTTCTCTCAATCAACTGCATAGAAAAATAAAATAATTACGAGTAGATTTAAAAGGTGAAAATTATAGTTACTTGCTTATTTCCTTGAATCTGGAGCTATTTGACACTTTCCAGGAGAATGAAGCCAAATCCTAACACCCCAGTATCATTACTCCTCTTCTGTAACTCTCATGGTAACACAAAAAACTTCGCAATCACCACAACATTTTCCACACACACACAAACCACCCAACATACTTAACAATATGTAATGCGCTGAACCAGTGATTTCCAAATTCAGATATTTTCGAACTCCACACGAACCAATGCGCTTCACATTTTTTAACGAACGATTTGCGTGTTTCAGATGCACACATTACTTCCTTCATGTTACTTATTGGAAATTTGAAATAATAACTTCACAAGATGGAAAAGGCACACCACTTGGAAATGAATTCCAACACTATCGTCACATGGTTACCCAGCAACTGAACTATTTTCTGAGTGGCTTCGCACCGATCCCAAATGGTTTCCACCCTCAACTCAGAACTGCGTCATGCTGAAGGCCTGAAGACATGTCCTCTTTCTAAGGACGGTACAAGGCGGCAGTTTACAACCTTGTTAGTCCTTAAGCAAGAAAGCAAATACTGCCGGTTGAGCAGGAGTGATGCGTCTCATTAACCGCACGAGTACATGCTAGCGATTATTCATGATGGCTTTGTACGGAATCAAGGGTGATTCTTTCCTTCGAGAGCATTTCTAATTATAATGTGAAGCGAGGGATGAATAACCAGCCCTCACCGCGTCATACGTTAGAGTGAACTCAAAATTGAAGGTGCACGGTGAGACGTGGAGTCATAGATCCATACAATGGAATGACGAGCGCCATATTTTGCCATTATCTGAAGCATTGTCACCCATGATACGCGAAGTAAGTCAGGTAGTGCACCAGCTGTTGTTTTAACTTAAAATAAATGAAAGGCAGGAACGTTCATATGCTAGCGAATACTCGTGAAGCTTTACACGTTGCACGATGCCCCTCCATAGCTAACTTCTTCTTCACCTGGGGTGGGCACACAAAAATAGTTGATTCGATAGTAAATAAAACTAAACAAAAATGAAAGTATGGAGCTTGCGGGGTTGACTTTGCTCTAATTTTCAATGGGACGTAGCCCATCTTTCTGAAGAGAGTAGAGGAGCTGCTAGAGAAATTTTTCCTCTAGCAGCTACACGTCTGCTGAGATGGCCACTAGCCTTGAGGCAACTATCCTCTGATCCTCCTTTTGACATATAGATATAGTACATTTCATAATGTCGGCCAATAGCCAGCGATGAATTTAGCTTTAGGTATTGTTCAAGTTTAACATAAAGCCGCTTTAATGACATTTTTGTTTCCCAAAGGACACGAATTGACAACAAAATAACAGTATATGCAACACACAAACCGCATCGGTTTGCGTGTTGCATATACTGTTACACCGCATCAAGCTATTTTTCCTTACTTCGGAATACTTTTTTTCGTAACACTAATATTGGGGACTAATGATAGGATTAAACTATGGATAAGAGAATTTTTGAAAGATAGATCCCAGAGGATAAGAGTAGTTGAAGGATATGTCTAGGAGATAGCGGTAACAATAGGGGTCGCCCAAGGAAGCGTATTGGGTCCAATATTGTTTTTCATATACATTAATGACATGCATGTGGGAGTTGACTCCAAAATACTCTTTTTTACGGATGGTTGCACAATCTACCGAAGGGTTAAAATCAGAGAAGACCGGTGTAGGACCTACATTTCGAAATGACTTAGATAAAATATCTTCATGTATGATACCCTTCAAAATGGATTTTAATACCAGAGTGCAAAAGATACATTCACGAGAAGGAGAAATAAGGATAATCGGTCATATTTTTTTCGGGGGAAATATTTCCAACTTTAACAGATTTAAAAAATTGGGGGTTAATTTCACATCCAAACTTGGTTGGGGAATGCATATTGATCAGGTGGTAGGGGAAATCATTAAAAACTCTGCATTGGATCATAAGAAAAATAAAAGAGAGTACAAAAGAAACCAAATAAATGGCCTATATTACTACGGATCGACCTGTATTAGAATATGCTGCTTCGGTGTGGCATCCGTTTTGAAAAAATGATACTTTAAAGCTTAAAAAAGTTCAAATAAAGGCAGCCAAGTATACTCTAGGAAAGTATATAAGGGGGGACAGTGTCACAGTTATGATGGGTTTATGGAATGGAAACCTCTAAAGGTGAGAAGAACTATAATATATTATGTGGGGTCTTCAAAGCATTTACAAAAGAGTGGGGCTGGAAGATAATAGGTGTAAAACTGGACTCACCCTACGGAATAGAAAGGAAAGATCATAAATTCAAAATTAAGTTCAAGAAGCAGAAAACAGAAATGTTGTTAACATCTTTCCTACATAGAGGAATAAAGGAGTGGATCGACCAATCTGAAGATATTTTTAAGATCTTCCTCTTTAATACTGCAATTTTAAGAAGCAGTAATCATCAATTCTTGGCTGTTAACATTGCAGTTTATTAAGGAGAGTTTGAAATGGGAATATTTTTGGTCATTCGCCATATTTTAGTTGCATTATATTATAATTAATGTATTTTTATAATATAATTGTATTTTCTGTTAATATACTAAGTTATTACGTGAGTAGACTAGTCATTCATTTTCTTAAATCTAATGCTTTATATACCACCAAAAAATAGACTACTTGCAATAGTTTGTAATAAATAAATTGTGGTTCGCACACATACCGTTAGGAATGCGTTTGTCCTCTCATTCACGTAAATTCCGATATTTTTTCGTCCTATAAATTTGAAAATAATAATTATTGGTCGAATTTTAAATAATTTCTCTTACCTTAGGGTATTCATAATGAGAAAGGTCTTAGTAGACATGTAGTGTAATAGAATGGTATTTTGAGAAATGACAATTTACAAAGTAATGATTAACGAGAAATTATGACCAACTACTATACTGTTGACCCAGGTTTTGACTTATTTCAAGGTTAGGTATCTGGTATTAGTAGCTTATAAGATAAGGTTAGAAGATACAGGTAGTCCAGAGCGAACACCTCTAGTGTTCAAAGTTCGGGCTTTGCTCTCCGGCTGTGGCGCCATGCGCACGACCTGGACTGCTAGTCGCATTATATGCTCAGCTACCTCCTTGTCTGGTACAGCCCACAAATTTCCACAGGGGAGAATGACGCCTCGGTAGCTTAACTGGCTAAAGCACTCGGCCGGAAATCGAGGGATCCGGGTTCGAATCCCGGTCAAGGCGAATGATTTTTCCTCTGTGGATTTTTTGCACTATTTGTGCATTGCGGGTGACTCCGTTAAAAGTTATCACCGTGGCTAGTCCCGGTATACTTAAATATTCATAATGATTCTAACCACGAATGTCTTTGGTTATTTAGTGAGAAATGTAGTTGATATGAGGAAGAATTTTTCTCAACTGAGATTGGACATTATTCAGCCGAAAGGACACGGACCCCTGCCACTTCCTCTGCTTATTTCCTCTCAATGAATCAATCTGCTTGAAAATAAATGTGTTAATAACGTAGATAGTCATTATTTTTTAAAAATTAGACGTTTGAAAAAAATCAGTATTAACCGTTTATTTAGTTAACTGTGTCTATTATGTTGTTGTGAAGAATGATTAGTTTACAAATAAAGTAAATATAATATTACTTCGGATTCGAACCATCCCAAAAAGCTAAGCGCAACTAATTCACGCAGGGATGCCAACTTACAAAAAATATTGGAGGGCCCGAACCGGGGCTCTTGCCCCGGGAAATTTTATTAGTAGTAAGTTTTACGTTTTTTACGCATTCTAGAGGAATCATATGATCGATATTAGAACCCTGATAACTCTAATATCGATATCTGGACACTCGACTAGCCTGACTCATTTTTTCCTCACATCCATAAGGAATTTTTGAGGGGGCTCGGGCACCCTCATGCCCCGTAGAGTCGGCGCCACTGAATCCGCGTGAAATAAACCTACTCTACAATGGAGCCACATCTACCCAACATGTAAATGTTGAGTCCAAATAGGAATTTGAAGAGAGGAACGACCTCGCCAAGGAGCCCGAATGAAAACATTCCGACCGCCAAAACATGAGCGTGAGTTTCATCAGTGCATGTCATCCGCTTGGGCTATTGCGCTTGGAGTTTGACTCCTGTCTCGCTAGCCCGATCGCCCCCGCGTCCGTCCTCGTCCGTTCTTGGTGGCGTGCGGTTGAGGCATGTTGTTACCTCATGTGCCAACCTTCCAAACTCTTACCGACCCGACCGCAACAAAGAAGTGGGGATCGTGGGTGTCTACACATTATTGGAAATGATAGTACATAACGTTTTAGACTTAAAGAACTAAACACTTTAACGCATTACCTCATGCATGGGAAAAAAAGCCACTATTGTATTCGGTTTGTCGGTATAAATTAGGGATGGTTGGATCGGATACCTCGGGTCCAAATACCCTCGGGTATTGCCCTTCATCGGATACATCGGATCCAAAGTCGCGGAAGACATCGGATCTGGATCCGAAGTTACGTAGCAGAATTTCAGCCGAGGAAAGGAAAAAAGGCAAAATACGACTGGTACAAAGACTGACTCTCCCAATAGATTGAACAATCGTCGGGGGAATCTCAGCCTCGTAGGATAATAACTACGTCAAAAGTAACTGCGTCGCAGATTTCGGAAAACCACCCTCGGCCGTCCATCAGCCCGTGCCTCTGTTGTTTTTTTTCGAAATCTCACGGACCATAAATCATTGTCTTCGTTACGGGGGGGGGGGTTCAAAACCAGGGGGGGGGGGATTTTTAAATAACAGGGTACAAAGTAGAGGGTTTCAAACTAATTTTAACACCTTTCATAATCTAAAAAAAAAACTTCATTTTTCCATGAATTCCATTGTAAATTCATGATTTTTCGATATTTTTCTTTCCTTTTATGAAGGAAAATACTTGAATAACTACTTCGTTTAATAGCAGAAATATGAAAATGCATTTGGATCCGAAAATAACCGATCCGAGAGATCCAGCTCCGAAAATCTAGGATTGGATCCGAAAAAAATCCTCGATCCGTCCATCCCTAGTATAAATATATATAGAACACCACGCAATATTACTTGATGTCGGTGGCGGTTGTAGGTTTGGGATGGAACCTCACAAAATGGATTTTTGCGCCCCCCCTTGAGTTTTCTCGCATCCGCCACTGACCACAGCTCACCCAGCCAAACGGAAGTAAGGACGGGGTTATATGGGACGTTGGCACGATAGTACTCGCTGAGGGTTAATCTAAGAGAGTGAATTTATCCTTAATTAAATTTTATTTTTGAGTATTTCCCCAGTAAAATTTTACCATTTCCAATCGTAATAATGAGGTTTCAGTTCCGGTGCTGATCTCTGCTTTTGGTAATCGACCTGTACCGACTAATGATTATCATAAATCCAGTTGAGTAATTTTTTTCGTTGCTGTAAACCACCCTCGAGTAGAGTTTTCAGTTCGCAGTCATGCCACGTAAAGTCAAGTTAATCACTTCTCCTGCTTGCTGTTATAACATTAGTCCACTGTCGCCAACGTTATTCGCTCATTAAAGATAATTATTAGGTATTGAGAGCATTTTTCTCGGATGGACACCCGAAATTCTCATTTACGTCAAAAAGGTTGCAAAACTCCCATCGTTATGCTAAACGACCACTGCAATTTTAACCCTTTATTGGCCCAATAGACAAGAGAAATGAACTCTTAACCCAGGCTCGCTTATTGGTTTTAGCTCACGTATATATTATCCGTATGAATAAGTGACGATGCTTTGGGTAATCGGACAGACTTAGTACATAAACTGAATACATTGTAAAAATATTTGTATCATATTATCTTAATCATCAATTTCATGTTTCCGAGAGAGCAAGGAAGTGATATTTTTCTTGAATTTCCATCTTGCTTCGAGTAAGTGGAGGCTTAAAAGTCTGACTGCCTTCACACTGCTATGTGATTGATTGTGCTTACTCATTAGTGGACTCCGAGAAATACATTTTCATTGTAGTGATGGGCCAATTATTGCATAGTCATCGTGAATAGACATTGTGTACAGCTAAATGGAAATACTACCGTCGAATAATCCTTAAGCTTCGCCAATGGTAAGATTAGCTAAGTTTACTAAGAAAATGCGTTTCATCCCATACGCTTTGTTATTTGGAAGTAAATTTTCTGAAAGAATTACCGTGACAGCATTCAAATATAATTTTATCAACTTTATTGATGTTTTTATTACTACCCCGAAATTTTTAACTATGTTTTTAACTAGGTTTTAACTAGGTTTTGTTGGAACTGATCATTTTTTATTTCTAATACTCCAGCCAAAGTAAGTGCCGTATCAATGGCCTACGATAAAACCTTACACACAATTCAAATGTCATTCACCATATGTATTAATGTCAATAAGTTACACCGAAAAAATTTTAGTTAGAAATATTATATTCTAATGAAATTCAGCGAACTTTTCGGTTTATGTGGAACATTAACTGTTTCGGTAACAATGGCCAAACCTAATTGATAAATTTGATTTTGATTCTATCAAAATGGTCGCAGCAGTTCTATAATAGTACCCAGTTCAAAAGGATAGTAAAACCGACGAACAGTGCGTATGTGACAGATTTTCCACTCGGAAAAATATTGTGCTGATTGAAAAATCACGAAGTTAGGCGTTTAACGTAAGTTTCCACAAAATCATCATCATCACTGGTCAACAATCCTAGGATTGGTTTGACGCAGCTCTCCACTCAGTTCTCCTATCAGCTTATCTTTTCATTCCATCTACGTATTTCTTCTCTTGCGTATTTCACTCTTACGTATTTCTTCTCCTACGTATTTCTTCTCTTCCACAAAATAAAGGCGAAAAAGTGAAGTGAAAAAGACATCTTCGGGAAGCATTGAACGTTCATTTTTAATGTTAACGCTAACGTTGCAATCGGTTGCCGTTACAACTAAAAGCACAGACGCTTCAGTGTATTTCTATTGTTATCACTCAACCTAAGTTTTGAAATATGAAGGAGGTGTGACTGCAGTTTCCTTTCGAAAGCTTAAGACAGTGCCGGATACAGAAAAAAATCGAGGGATGGGGCGCATAAGGTATCTCGAGCTACCTTTCATTTCATTGTAACGAAATAATCAAGTAATACGCTTTTGGTAATCGACCTGTACCGACAAATGATTATCATTGATCGGGATAAGAAAGTTACATTTAAACTGATTATACACACTCAAGACAATGGCATCTTATGTTATACGGTCCCGCAAAGGGGAGGGGGTTACGCGTCCCCCGTATGTATCCGCCACTGTCTTAAGTGAATACATGATAGTATACGAAGGTACCGAATAGCTATATCTTGGGTAGATACGAAAGAAAACTTTTTGCAGGCTCTTTTATTGATGTCATTTTGTAATAACGTGGTAGGTGAGACCCTTGGCATGAATGGTGTACTATGACGAATTTTATCACATGATTAGTCATCATGATCGAGAATAATAACACTTCAGAAATACCTCCAATTAAATTTTTAATGTGTTGAAATACATAAACATCTCATGACAGCTTTAGTGTCCATGATAATACTCAAATCATCTCTTGAGTAGCAGAGGAAAACCTTTGATAAACCAATTATTACTCAAGTTATGATTCTGAAGATGTTGACAGCTAAATAACTTGGTCGGTCAATCAAACGTGACCCTCGTATGCGGAAGAAAAAATTGCCTCCGAAAATTTCATTGCTGAATGAACGATTCCTTCCTGCACGTTGACACATGAGCGCCTCCGTATAAATATCGCTTGTCATATCGCCTTCCTCCGAGGGTTTCCGCGAACTCTTTTCGACCGGTAGGGGGTACACCCACTTTCCACGCTCAGAGTGTTCGTTAGTATTTGCATCGGGGGTGAGATTAAGAGGCATTTCAAATTCGACTTCAGATCGAGACTTGAAAAATTTCGGCTTCTTGGTGGTAAGATATTTACGTGCGGGGCATGATATCAAAGCAATCTTTTAGTCATGGCTGTCCGCAGGAGATATACGACGGTGACTTTTGGGG
The DNA here is from genome assembly GCF_921293095.1 of Ischnura elegans. Taxonomy (NCBI): domain Eukaryota; kingdom Metazoa; phylum Arthropoda; class Insecta; order Odonata; family Coenagrionidae; genus Ischnura; species Ischnura elegans. Next base: position 9,056,368 of record NW_025791658.1, on the reverse strand, counting down.
GAGGAATTAATATTTTGAGGGATTTCAAATATACCCTATAATCGCGATGACTTCGAGAACCTTTGGCTGTGGATACGAGAGCCTTAGTTTAAGGTAACCTAGTGTTGCCTTTACTGCATTGGCTTTTTTTTTAACATATTGTGAGATCCCTTTCCCTTGGGCTACAACCTTGTCGCGGTGGAAAGGCTTGCGCGTTCCTATGACCCCTAGAGCTGCACTGGCGGGATTAATTCTAAATTATTCCCGGTAGGGCCACCCATGCCAGATAGGTCGAAGGGTAGGAGCCAGACGAAAGGTAGTCCACGTGATGGTGTCACGTAAAAAACACTGTTGGAATGGAAGTGGGAAACCCTACCAACTATCTCTTCCCTGAACACATGGAGTACAACCAAATGAGCCTCGGAATCTCATCGCCCGGGACCCGTCCGCAAAGGGCGGGTGTCGGGCACGGCAGCGAGGTCGGCAAGGTCCTCGGGGTCGCCAACATGCGAAATCCTTGCAGAGACTTATCATCATCATCATCATCAGCTGCAGCACCAATGGAGAAGGAAGAAAAGAAGACCAAGAAGATGGAGAAGAAGAAGTCGGCTATAAATGTGGGGACGTGGAATGTGAGGACTATGATGAGGGCGGGAAAGTTAGAAAATATCAAAAGGGAAATGGATAAAGGGAGGATAGATATATTAGGATTATGCGAGGTGAGGTGGAGGGATGGCGGGGACTATTGGAGTGATGGGTATAGGGTTATATATAGTGGAGGGGAAGAGAGCCAGCGAGGGGTAGCTTTAGTATTAAACGGGAAGATGGGTAAGCGTGTGGTAGGTATAGACCAGGTAAGCGATAGGATTCTGGTGGTAGAAATTGAGGCGCGGCCCACCAACCTGGCGGTGGTCCAAGTTTACATGCCCACTAGCAATCATAGGGAAGAAGTAGATGAGGTGTATGAACAGCTCGAGGAAATAATTAGAGACACACCGGGTAAGAAAAATCTGGTAGTGATGGGGGACTGGAATGCCTCAGTGGGGGAAGGGAGGGATGGGCACGAAATAGGAGATTTTGGTCTAGGAATACGAAACGACAGGGGAGAGAAAGCAGCAGAATTTAGTAGGAGAAACAAATTATTCATCACTAACACGTGGTTCAATCATCATAAAGGGCGAAGGTACACGTGGAAAAGTCCAGGGGATGTGGGGAGATATCAAATAGACTACATTATGGTAAGACAGAGGTTTAGGAATAGTGTGAAAAACTCGCGCAGCTTCCCCGCAGCGGATGCGGATTCGGACCACAATCTAGTACTCATGAAATGCAATGTAAGATTCAAAAGACTTATGAAAGTCAGGAAGGCGAAGAAATGGAACGTAGAAGCCCTGAAGGGGAGTATGAGGAGAGAATATCAGGAACTAGTGGACATTAGTGTACGGGAGATTGAAAGTACTAAGACTGTTGAGGAAAGATGGGATAATATTAAAACGGGAATAGTCAAAGCGGCGGAGAAGTCAATTGGTTACGTTGACAGCAGAAGGATAAGGAAGCCGTGGATAACGGAGGCAATGGTAAATGAAATGGAGGAGAGGAGGAAGTGGAAGAACGTGGACACGGAACAGGGAAAAAGAATGTATAGGGAACTGAATAATCGATTACGACGTGAAACTAAGAGGGCAAGGGAGGCTTGGTGGAAAAGACAGTGTGAGGAATTGGAAAAGTTCCAGAAGGATGGAGAAATAGGCGCGTTGTACGCCAAAGTTAAGTCGCTATCGGGCGGAAAAAGAGGACAAGCCATGTCTAAAATTAAGGCTAAAGATGGGAGGATGCTAACCGAGCGAGAAGAGGTACAGAGTAGATGGAAGGAATACGTGGAGGACCTGTATGACGGAATGAACAGACCAGAGAGATTGACTCTAGAGGAGGAAAGTGCAGTGGAGGAGGATAATCTTGGGCCGGGGATATTAGATTCGGAAATAGAGAGAGCACTTCGTGATATGAAGGCTAGGAAAGCAGTAGGCGTGGACAATATCCCGTGTGAGCTTCTGAAGAATCTAGGGAAGGAAGGTAAGAATAGGTTTTTCGAACTAGTGCGCAGGATCTATGAGGAGGGATGCTGGCCGGAAGATTTCGTGAAGACGGTTTTAATTCCGCTTCCGAAAAAGAAGAAATCTGTGGAATGCGGAGATTATAGGACTATCAGCTTAATATCGCATGCGGCGAAAGTGGTGCTGAGGATATTGAACAGACGAATGGAGGCGAGGGCAAACGAGTATTTGAGCGAAGATCAATTTGGTTTCAGAAAGGGGAAGTCAACTCGTGATGCAATAGCAATAATGAGGTCCCTCGTGGAGAGGAACCTAGAATACGACCAGGACGTATATGCGTGTTTCGTGGATTTTGAAAAAGCGTTTGATAGGGTGAACTGGGTAAAGTTAATGGATATTCTGAAGAGAATAGGTGTAGATTGGAGGGATAGACGACTGATTCGTAATCTGTATATGGCCCAGACTGCGCAAGTGAGGGTAGCGGACGGAGAATCCGGGTGGGCAAGCATTGGCCGAGGTATGAGGCAAGGCTGTCCTCTATCGCCGCTGCTCTTTAACGTGTACGCTGAAGAGATGGTAAGGGAAGCATGGGATGAGTTAGAAGCTGGGATAAAAGTGGGAGGAATGATGTTCAAATCAGTGAGATTCGCGGATGATCAGGCGCTGATTAGCCAGTCAGCAAGGGGGCTTCAGGCTCTAGTGGATGCGTTATACGAGCGTTGCGAGGAATATGGGATGAGGATTAATCACAAGAAAACTAAGGTAATGCGGTTTTGTAAAGCATCACGAGCGAGGAATGTGAGACTTAAGATAAAGATGGGTGGTGAAAAACTTGAGCAGGTTGAGCAATTCAACTATTTAGGCAGTACGTTAGAGGAAAACGGATACAGTAGTAAGGACATTAGGAAGAGAATTGCATTAGCGAAGGAGGCGTTCATGAACCGGAAGGAGCTTCTAGGAGGATCGTTATGTAAGAGTTTAAAGAAAAGGTTAGTGAAGAGTTTGATCTGGAGTGTAGCTCTCTACGGTGCGGAAACGTGGACACTAAGGAAAGAAGACGAGAGAAGATTGGAGGCATTCGAGATGTGGGTATGGACAAGAGTGGAGAGGGTGAAATGGACGGAGAGGAAAAGGAACGACGAAGTGCTGGATATGGTTGGCGAGGAGAGGCAGCTTTTAGATGAGATACGGAGGAGACAGAAGGTATGGATGGAGTTAGTGCTTAGTGGTGAGGGGATGTTGAAAATGGTGCTAGAGGGTAGAATGTTAGGGAAACGAGGGAGGGGAAGGAGAAGAATAGGATTTTTAGATAGATTGAAAGAGAGTAGGCCTTAATGTGAGTTAAAGAAGGCAGTGCTGGAAGGAAAGGGAGGCTCCCAGATCACTTCTTGCGTACTCCATGGAAACCTACCTTAATCGGTAGAATACTATAATAATAATAATAATTGTGAGATCAACCCTCGATATAAAGCACATTGTTTATATTTTTACAAATCCTTTTATCCTATTATTTTTCATCACTGAATTTTTATGGCTGGATATTTAACGATATGCACAAGTTTACTAAACATAATAATTTCTAACGGTCGCCATGCATTAAAAAAATAACCGATCAGTTTAAATGTTTTCCGGAAGGGTTTTTTCCAGATGGTTTAACTAAAAGGCGTGATCTAACCATTGAATTCGACAATTCCCACAATATTCTCACGATGAAAATACTATTTAGGGGGAGACTGTTATAAGAGAGAAGAAAAATGTTTACCTCGAATTATGCGAGATGATTCAGGAATACGAATCTAAAAAGAAACCTCTAAAATAAGCTTTTCGAGTGACCCTTTCAAAAAAGAATCAGGTTGCCTTTATTCTTCTGACTACTTTATTTTATTTATTTTTATATGACCTATTTTCGGTGGATAAGTCATAAATAAAGCAAATTAATGAATACTTGGAATTATACAATTACAAAATAACTTTTTATTAATTACACCTTTTATATAAGCTTCACGATAGACGCGGGCGTTGTGGGGGCCCCTGAAGCTCGGGGCCTTCGGCGATCGCCCACCAGCCGATCTGGCCTTACCGCCCCCGGTTACAATCATTTCAATCGACAATGTCAACCGATGCGATAGCTATCGAAGAGAATGGTGGGAGGAGCGTCCCCCCGTCTTTCCGCCCCCCCCCACCTAACAATCGTCCTGGCTACGCCCCTGAATCCGAGCGTCGAGTGAGGGCCTACTCCCTATCGGTCAAAAAGAGTCTTGGAAGCCCACGGCGGCGGAAGACGTTTTGATCGGCGATTTTCATGACTGTGTGCCCCAGGATGAGATTGTGACCGGCCCCTTCGCTTATCAGTCGAAAGACAACTATTCCATCCTGTGCTGCCAGGGCCGGCCTCAGGCACGACCACCGAGAGACAAGGCCTGAGCGCTGAATCGTGACGTCACGAGTCGTAGGCGGACGGAGGGAGTAGCAAAGGCTGCCATTGATAGCGCCGATTGGTGGGGAGTACGTAAGAAAACCAAACGATATGTGAACAGACATTTCTCCGGCTACAATTTTCCTCGTATAATATCATATGTAATCACATTCAAATGATTATAACAGTAAATCCCTACCTAGGGAAACATAATTGTTTCGACTGGACCAACGCCTTCGCAGAAAAATCTTCTTTAAAGAGAAACAGCTTGCTTCCAAATGCATTCGAAACCTCGAGAATATCATTAAAAGTCTTATATTCAGTAAAACATTTTTTACACATCAGTGGTTCTTATAACATAGAAGTCATAGGATATTTACATCCTTCACGGGGCTTCTATTTTTTCAGCATCGCTGCATTAAACGATGATGAAATAAAAAGTTATGTTCTTGCACATGCGCAAGATTACGATAAAACTAAATTGTGCTTCTGTTAAATTATGTAGGGATTGTTTTGATTAGACCTATCTGCAAACTATAATTTCATGGCAATTTAATCACTTAATGGGGCGAATTGTAGCCTTTTAAGAAACGGTGAACTAGGATTTGCTGTTTTAAAGTACCTGGGGAAATTGTTTTGAATGGAAAAATACCATGCCTTACCTGATAACACAGAAATTTAGCATATAATGCATTCAGTTGGGAAAATTATAGTTTTTCTTATTGATCCAGTTGTTGCGAATACATTTAAACATATGGACAGAGTCAAGCCTTTAGAATAATGGTCAAGAATGATGAGAAGGATGTGGATAAACTATACTCAGCCTTGGTGGATTGGTGAAGAGAGATACTGCCTTCCTGTTGATGGATTTGTTTTCACTTATAATACAAACCTCATCCAGACCAATGATGACTTTCTTCAGAATATCTTTTAGAGCACAGGCTGACAGAGTACTCACTGGCAAAATATGGACAATATCTTTAAATGAATATAGTAAGTTCTCTACCGCGAACACATGAGCACTAGAAGCTAAACTGCTGGAGTATTATGCAGGTTCTACTATACATCTGCCCTTGTAGTCAAGAAAGGGTTTCAAATGAACTTCATCCATCATAAGGGTGATATAACGCTCGTGGCTCTGTAATGAGATACTCGGTGCCTCACGTAAAATAGAAACCCATGCTCATTTTGCTCATTAATTGGACCAATTTTAAAAGAAGAGCAGAGCCGTTTGATAGTAACTGGATGTGCGAAAACCAAATGACCAGAATTGCGAGCAAATATATGAACTTCAGGAGATATTAAAAAAACATTGCAGCAAATACAAATATGTCACAGATGAACCTTACTTACTTTCTTTTCTTGAACCTACTTACCTTTTTTCTGGAACAAAAGACATTTGTGATTTGATAAAGTTATTCAAAGATTGATTTGCATAGTCTTTAATTTTTCATTCTTCCAGTAGAGCTACAATATCACTATAAATATTTATATTATTTATGGAGTTTTTAAATTCTATCCAACACATCATAGGTACTTCTCATACATGAAATAGGCTTGAAAAAGTGGAGTGAATTTGCCTATTGCTTTTAATTCCCTTTTTCAGTGGTATACTTTGATATTATTATGAATGTATACTAATAATGAGTTAGTAATAAGAGGTGGTGCACACTCTTCCAAATACTTTAATATTATAGCTCACGGCTTCACGACCACATCCCAAAATGCTGAATGCTTATTCATCTTCACCAGAGAATTTACGTTTCCGAAAGAGCCTAGCTTTTTCTAAGCCCTATATGCTTCCTGAGTTTTCAAACTCTCAGCTAAAGTAGCTTCCACAGTAGCACTTTCAAGACGCTGTTCCCTCATTGATGGCGCATCCCTGGAATGCTCTGAAGTGGTGAGGTACCCAGGGCAATCAGGGAAGATCCTTGGCATGGCACCATCCCTCAGTTTTGGGCTGTTCAATGGTACAGCCAGCAGTTTTCCTGACTTCTCATCGAAGTAGGAGCTTTAATGAAGCACATCTTCACACAGAAAATGCCGGATACATCCTTAAAAATAGAGATAATTTTATTGGTAGACGGAAAATCAACTGTATTTCAAGTGAAGAATACCTTCGCCTGATAAGGGTGTAGTAAACAAGATCTTAAGTCGACTTAAATAATGCGCTGTGCACACAATGGTAGTTAGATTAACAATATTTGATCTAAAATGCAAACTTAGACATGGGCCATATTTATCTCGTTTGTAGGTAGCCCATTTATTCATCCCGAGCGTTTCACATGTTTCCATAATTTATTAACTACTGAAGAATAGTTCATTTAATACCCTCGAAGACTTTAAATTTCGCTCTCCAAACAATCGTTCTCAGATTAGTACGACTAGTTAGTACATATCATCTATGTAAGAACTACTTAATGCAAAAAAATCTTTTCTAAAACAGTAATACTACCCTATGCATGCGTAAACATACAAATAATGTAAAATGCCATCGTAGGAATAGGTCATATTTATTACACAAGTAGGTATCTCATTTATTCATCCCGAGTGTTTCACATGTTTCCACAATTTACTAATAACAAAACTATTCTTAACACCCTCAAAAAATCAAGTTCTTCTTAATAACAACACCTTAGAACACGAGGATAAGCGCCGTATTCTATTTAGCGTTGATATTCGAGAATTTCAAAGACATTTAAGTACTATGAAATAATTAAAACCATTAATAATTCAAGCGATAACCCAAATAATATTGAAATCAACCTGCAAATACACTCGAAAGTAGAATTGTGTCAAGAAACCATAAAAATTCGTCTACCGGTCAATGCTTATATCAAATATCTTTTTAATTCACTTTTAATGACGATCAACATTTACGTTATACTAACATTTCCCTGAGTAATCACGCCGTCCAAATCGAAAGAAAAAGATAGTAACTCACCTTGGAATATTTCGTCGGCTGGAAGTCTTTTCTTGGAATGGTAAGTATCCATTTCCTCTTCGTCGTTAGGAAATTTGAAAACGCACACTTTCGTTACCTCCGTGTATTTTCCTCTGTACAGAGGCAGACAACACTAGTACACTATTTGTTGAACACTTATATTCAATACTGTTGCCCACAAAACCATCGCAAAAGCTTTAAAACTCCAAATAACTTAGCGTTCAACTACCCAATCACCATTTTCACCGCAATGGCTTATAAATATAAACAACTGCAAGCATTGTCGGAAGGCGTGGTTGATAACCTACGGCTCGTGACGTCAGACAATTAGAAGGCATCAGCGCTCAGGCCTTGTCTCTCGGTGGTCGTGCCTCAGGGCGGGGCGACCGGGGCGACAGCCCCCGGCCCCGCACTTTGGGGGGCCACGCGTTCGTGAAAAAAAATTAAAATATACCACAGTTTTGAAAATGCAATTTCAACTATTACTGTATTGTTAAGTCCGTGCTTGACAAAAAAATTAATAAATAAATGAAAATGAAAACTCATAATCTAACTTATAAAATATGTACCTATTGAAAAAGCGCGTTTTTTGTTTATTTTACGTTATAAATTTATGAATAAATATAATTATAAATTTTATTTGTATCTCATACTATTTTGAACTCAACTGCGTGATGGTATCATAACGGCGTTATTACGAAGTCCGAATTTGGGAGGGGAACACATACTTAGCTAGAAAATGGTAGGGATTCGAAATGCTCGAATTTGTAGATGGGGTATAGAGTTTAATATTTTAAGTGACGGACCCCGCACTGAAGGTTCGCCTCTAGCCCCGCGCCTGCTAGGGCCGGCCCTGTGTGCTGCAAAGGAAAAAAAGAGGCTTCTAGAAGTGGGGAGGAGAGTAAGACGTTTTGACCCGCGATAATGAGGTGATCATGCGTATAGGCCCCCGTGACACAGGGAATCTGTTGAGTTGAGTAGTTGAGTCACGGAATTTTCCGTGGCCATCCTTTCGTCCGTATAAGTCATTTTCCCCAGGATACGTCAGAATACGAAAGCCATTTGTGCCTAGCTATTAGATGCGTCGTGCAAAATATTTTCAAATCCCTCAACGATCGTGGATAGCTGGGATCAGGGACGCAGCTAGGAATTAAGGATAGGAGGGGGTTTCAGGCGTAGCTAATACTGCGTTGCCTGAGTGTGTGGTATACCCGCTAGGGTAAGCGGTAGGTGCGGGGGCCTTCCGCCAGAAAAAAATTAAGGTAAATGGTTCAAAGGTTGAGTTTTTCTGCCCTCTGAGGGATATTTTGTTAATCATCACACTATTCTGTAAGCAATATTAATCCAATTAAGTAACATAGATTTAACCCTTAACCAGTGACGTGCAATTCTTGTTAAATTACCAGTGACCGCAATAAATCAAAATTCATAAAATATTTCTACGCCATTTTTATTGTTTTGTTTAATTTTTTTTGAATGCTTAACTATTTTAAAACTTATATTAAATTTTTTACACTCCCAATACGAACCAATTTGTCATAAAAAATTTTGATTTGAAGCAGGATCAAAAAACTGATGCCAAAAACACTTGAGTTATAATTATTGTATTTATGCATCAATATTTCGCCAAATTCAAAAAAGGCCTTAAATTTCAAAGTTGAAAGGCTAAGTAGTGAGTAGCCATGAAATTTATCCCGCTTATTCCTTTTCTTGATGCATTCTTAGTAAGTGACGTGTGGTCTTGCAGACCGCTAATCGAATTGAAATTCAAATTTACAGAAATTAATAAAAGGAACGTTAAATTTTAAGAGTGGGATGTCCTTGTTATGCAAAAATATGTAGCTAACGAGAATTATAGATATTTTGAAATCTTAATTTCGAAAGTATTCATAATTTTAGAAACGCAGCGGTCTCTCAGACCGCACGTCACCGGTTAAGGGTTAACTTAAAAATTTCTCTGAGCTCTGGGTGGTGGTTTATCCCCTAAACCCCCCCCCCCCTTAGCTGCGTTACTGGCTGGGATATCTGGCAAATATGCTTAGTTTCCCGTGAAAGAGATAGGGATGCGGAGGAATATGCCGAGGGAAAATCACTTCATTCCGTGATTTACCATATGGGTTCGTTTCTGTATGTATTTTTGTATGCGATTTTTTCCGCTGCTAGAATCTTTCCTGCTCCGAAAACCACTATAAAATAAAATCAATGAACTGCTTTGGTTTCATTTCGTGGATAAAATTATTAATTTGGAGCGAAGCATCGTAATTACCGTACCCATTCTTCACCAATACCTTTCACCGTTAAATTTTCATCGATTACGAGTATCAGTCGTGTTTCGTTTTTGTTTAGAGAGCGTGGTAGCAGTGGGCAGAGCGCTTGACTTGTGATCGAAGGGTCTCGGGTTCGAATCTCTGGTAAATACTTCGAAAAACCTTATTGCCAAAGCAAGAGTTGGCCGAGGGAAATAAACTGCTCTCCTGCACTGAAAATGCGAAATTCATAAAACACGCTCCAAATTCAACTGTTTTCATTTCCGAAGTCCTTATGAGTCATAACTACAAATATTTTTCTTTTACTCCATGGGCGTACCCAGAGAGGGGCAGGAGGGGGCAGCTGCCCCCCCCAAAAACCAAAAATCCCCGATTTCTTTGAAGAAAATAATATTTTTTCAAGCAAATAATTTAAAAAAACTAATAAGGAACTGTTGCTTGGGCAGCGGTTTTGTTGTTTTTAAAATGCTGGCCAGATTTGGTGGTCTTTTAAAGACGAGGGAAGGGCATCCCGGGAAAAATCTGGAAGTGGTTGTATTGTCTGAGAGGATGGGGATCCTGCATTAGATCTAATCTTGCATATTTGTCTACCTAAGCTTCCCATAAACAAACACCAATTCGAAATCGTCGGCGTACTGCCGCCTTCACGCAGACAAAATACGGCAGGTTCAGTTTTTCCGCGAGGACGCAGTGAACTGGAGACATGACGTCATCAATTCTCAAAGACAGGCTCTGATTGACTCGCTAGCCGCGGCGTCAACGCAACGCGTAAGTAAGTAAGGCAGTAAAGTAAGTCAGGCAGGGCACCAGCTGTTGTTTCCGCACGCGCAAATGCTAGGGATTACTCATGAAGCTTTACCCGTTGCACTGTGCCCCTAAATAACTTACTTCTTCTTGACCGAGGATGGGCACTCAAAAAAAACTTAGTGAGGTAGTAAAAAACTAAACATAGAATGAAAATATGTATCTTACGGGGTTGCTCTAATATTCGATGAGACGTAACCCATATTTCTCAAGAGAGGAGAGGAGCCGCTAGAGAAACTTTTCATCTAGCATCTAATCGTCTGTAATATCACCACTAGTCCATAGGCAACCGCCCTCTGATCCTCCTTCTTACGGCATATAGATATATAATGTCGGCCAATAGCCAACGATGAATTTAACTTTAGGTTTTATTCAAGCGAAACATACTGCCAATTTAATGGCATTTTTTTGTTTCCCAAAGGAACCGGATGGACATGTAAAAAACAGTACATGCAACGCGCATACCACACCGGCATCCCAAAGCATATTTTTGGAAAAAATTATCCGCGTTCTAGTTCGATTTGAATTTAGAGCATATTATGTTTCAACATAGTATTTTAGATGGTTGAGCAATAGTCCATGCTTTTATTTTTTAAAGTATTAATAATAGAGTTCATTATGATTCTGGAAAGAAGTGATCAAGATGAGCCTCTTTTTTACTATTATCATATTTCTCCCTACATTATCAGTGCTAAATCATAATTTGTGACATAATGGATTACTCTTTCTTCTCCCCTTCGTATATTTCTATTGATACTAATTTAAGTTTGGATTGAGAGTTGTAAATCATCGAATTACAAGTAAATATGTATAGAATCTGTATTTTTTCATCACTGCAATCTATGGAGGAACCATGTAAAATATTAAATATTGAGGCTTTATGAAAGAGGTGCAGATCGGGGGAAAGTCCAGGATTTTTTTCTGGAGGACAGCAAGGGTGTCTAATAGGTCTCCTCATATTTGAGATTTAAAAACAAAATACAACAATTACTGCAATTCTCTTAATTTTGATATGAATGTTATTAATATTAAATTAAATGATTGAGTCTCCGCAATACACAAAAGAAAACGAACGTAATGATGACCGTATTAAAAATCTTGTATATATATTTTTTTAAGAGTTTGGGGGCGGGGTGGCATGTCCCCCTATGCCCCCTCCTAAATCCGCCTATGCCATCCGTCAGTCCTCTTCTCTAACATCCGTGTTTCCAAAAATATGTAGACGACCACGAGCCCCACTTAACTGATGGGGTCGGGTAGGAAGAGACTTGGAAGGTTGGCATATGAAGAACTTTTTCCTTTGCCTTCACGAAACCAACAGCCGACGAGGACGGACGCGACTGAGCTACCGAAGCTGTAGTCAAACTCCACGAGCTAAAGGCCTATCGGATTTCATATAAGCGGATAGAATGCACTGAGGCGACTCCCCTCCACGCACGCATTGGGCCGTAGGTTTGTGTACTTTCTGGCTCCGTGGCGAGGTTATTCCTCTCTTTAGATTCATATTTGGGCTCACCATTTATGTCTCACTGATACGAGGCACTGCAGCCGATTAGTTCTTTTCTGTGCGCGGTAGATGTTGTAAAGTTCTGGGAGGGTTCGAGTCCGAAGTAATCATAATTTATCCATTTTTAAATAGAAGACATCTTAACACCAACATACTCTATGCAGATGGCTAAACGAAAAGATAATATCGAATTTTCTAAACGGCTTAATTATTAAAATGATGAATCTATCTACGTTACCACATTCATTTCCACACAGATTCATTCAAGCAGTGGAAATAAGGAGAAATAAATTGGTAAATGAACTCTTTACTCTACTTAATCCAACGACTATTTATAATAATTAATAATTACCGAAATAATGATCACCTTTGTCTCCCAACCGTTTATTCAAGCTAGTCCGTGATTTTACTGTGATATATTTTTTCGGTGTAGAATTTCCACCTGGCTCTTATAGCTATTAGCGTAACAGATCGTGATATATTAAAACTAATGCGGAAAAAGTTGAGAAATCAATCAATGGGCCCTGATAATATGTCCATCGATACATTGAAACTAGGGGATGAGGTAATATATTAGAATAATTTTTTTCGTCACCCTAATAATGGGTACTTGCCCTGCGATAGGAAAATGGCTACCGTCAAACCCATTTTCAAGGGGGCGATAAAACTAAATTAGAATGTTATAAACCAATCAAGATTAATGTCAGTAGTGTGGAAAAAAAACATTTGCTCCTCCCACAGACCGCCTGACAGTTGTAATAACCCAATCATTAAACTCCAGAGACTAATAGACACTATAAAGGCAAGAATTCGGTAAGAAACTTCACCAAGGAGACCATGTCCCCTATGTAGATCAGAAAACAAAAGGTAAATTTCATGGAGGAGAGAAAAATATAGCTGCGAGGTTGGTTCATTGGTAGCTATGTTTACATCATCCACTTGATAGAGTGGTGGCAACTACACCTTAGCTGGTACAGAAATAAGTGTTGGCCTACTTTACAGGATTATTAGTGCATATACAGTTGGTTGGTAAATATTTCTATTGGTTGATTCTACAGTGTTTCAGGTGTTATATGATCAATATTAGGTACTAATTCTTCTTTTTTTTAGCATTTTCATGGCTGTGGGAATGAAGTCGCATGTTTTTGCAAAGGAACAGGACTTGAAACATGAGTTTGCCTACTTTTCAAGGGGTATTGAGCGTAGTCTGCTGGCATTTCCATTTATATGTTGATTCTATTATAAGTGTTTCAGCTATTATATGATCACTTCTGTTTTACTGTTTAAATTCCATAGCATAGAAATCACAAATATTGAGTCTCATAAAAAAAGTTAAACGTTTTAAATATAGACAGTTTAAGCTATAAATAGGATGGCTCAATTCTGATTTCACCTCTATGAGAAGTAAAATGAGAAGAGAAAAGTGTTTATGAGAAAGCTGGGCTCATTGCGATTATGCTTTATCTACAAGAATCCCTTGTCTACATTAAAATTGAAAGTGATCATTTAGATCAGAGGTGAATTTGAAAATTCAAATATAACCTGTGCCTTTTGGCATTGAAAATCACATTCTATTGAAATATAGTACCATAAGACATGGTAGCATAAGTCCTACAAAAAAATAGGGCATCGGAAGCTGGAGTGATATATTTGCATAGATAATTATTAAAATACAGGAGGGAAAACTTGAATCCAGATCTACAAAAAATGTGGTCTGCAGGGGATATTCCTAGACATTTCGAGATGAACTGCAACATTCTTATTCCAAAAAAGAATGGATCAAAGAAATTTGAAGATTTTAGGTCCAAAAGCCTAAGTCATCAAATACTATCTGTGGAGTATGTTTCTTCATGGGAACAAGGCATATGTGTTGGCAAGAGTAGGGGAGACAAGAGTTGGAACAATCAAAATGTGATGATCCCTTAGAACAATAAAAAGAAAGTGGGATGTCCAATTAAGGAATAGGGTCTTGCAGAGTATAGGTTAGACACGTTGAGAATACAAGAAGCCTTATTAAAAACTTTAGAAGAATAAAGGATATCATAATTGGCCACATATTTAGGGATGGTGTCATGATGACGACCATTGTCGAAGGACAGGTGGACAAGAAGAGGTTAAGGGACAGACCTGACTGAGTGGCAATGGACAAGCTATTAAGAATACATTCGAGAAGTTAGGCTTAATTATGAAAAAATAGCAGAAGGGAAAGTGGAGTGCATAGTTGCTTCAAACCAATCTTCGGAATGATGACTTGCGATGATAATTATGATGAAACAATTAGAAGAGCAGCATGATAAAAGATAAAATAACAGTCGAATGATTCTCCAGCTGATCCAGTTCTATTCCTTTTATTTTTGCAATGCTGAAAAAGTACTCTTGTGACGTGGCTATAATTTCCATTCAATTATGAGGGAAGAATGGCTGTAAAATCACGTAAAACGCCAGTTTGAGAAAAATAATTGAAGAAGTATTGGAAAACATATTGAAAAATTCCAGAACCAACTTAAGAATGTGGCAAACTTGACTTGTATTTTAAGCAATATTTGAGCAAATCCTAAAACCCAACGGAACAATCTGACCCATAAATATCCTAATTAAAAAAAAGGAAAAACTGAGACATATTTTTATAACAAAGTGGAAATTTGTACTTTTTGGCCAATGTTCATTATTAGAACAACATGCTTCAACAGACACTAAGACTACGAAATTTATGGTACCTAAACTGAATAGTGGATATCAACCTTGAATGAATATAAAAATACTAAAACAAATGGTAACCATAAATGATTCTCTGGAAGTATAATAGAAATAGAGTGCAATCATAGGTGGATTTAGGGGGGGGGGTCACGGAAGCACATGCACCTCAGATGCTTAAAATATGTAGACAAGATTTTTAATATGGTTATCATTAAGTTTGTTTATTTTGAATACTACCATAGAGTAAGTATATATAGAGAGCTCACCACACGTACAAAAATCGTATACGTTTTTGCTGTAGTTCTAGAGCGATTAACCAGATGTCACTAGAAGAATTTTGGCAATTTTTTTAATTTGCTCGTTCCACAAGTCTAAAAATATATTCTGAAGCAGAAAGGGTTGCTACATTAAGTGGAGACATTAATTATTCGATTTTGTTTATAACAATTGTTATAAAAAATATTTTCTCGAATTTCGGCTAGTTACTTGACTTTTCCGAGTTTATATTCCTAATCCATTTTCCGGCAGACTGTTCTTAGTATAAAGTTGAAACTTGCAGGAAATGTTCATAGCACATTTTTTTCCATACTAGTAAACTTTAATTTGTTCATAACTCAGTTTCAACGTTGTTATGTGTGTTTACATATCTTTCGGACGAAAAATTTGGAATTTTGCAGGGTAAAAATCAATCGCCTGCTAACTTTCGTATCTTACGACATAGGTCCATATATGCTGCGTATGAAATTTGAACAAAACTATTAATTTATTTTTGGTGAAAGAATTGTAACTTTATCTCAATTACAAAGGGAGTTATGCATTTTTAATGGCCGCACCTCGTCAGGCTTTCCTTACTGGCCTGGGTCTACGCAGAAAGCTCCCGCCTCCTAAGGAGTTCGTTTTGCCATCAGATAGGTTGGCGAGGCGAGGGTTTTGTTTTGACGAGGAAGAGATTTTCCGTGAGGGAAGATCTTTTCGCTTCAAGAGACAATATAAATCTTATTGATGGTCATCGCATCGTTGAACGATCAACATATCGAATGAAATACATTTCGCGTAGTGTGCTTCAGAACTTCAGATAGGAAATACCTCACTTTGGTGAAGTGTAAATGCTATTTACAGCACCAAGTGCCGGAATATTACAATAAAAAGGGAATGCGAGATTGGATCTCTACACTGAACAACAATGCACTGTTTGCCTTTCGCTAACGGTCATAGCCTCTTCACCACAGTTGGTAACTAAAGCTTAAAAGTATTTGGTAATGAATTCTTAAGCGCGCAGCTTCAAACGAACACAAAGAGGTATGGATCAGCAGTAGCATTTTTGGGAATAGGGGTGGTCGGTGACTTTGATTTTTTTGCTCGATAGCGGGATGAGTAATGGCCCATTCTGTTACCACGTCGAAAATGGAAAGGTTTCTTTCGGCTGTACCAGTTTTCTACTTCAGGTCTTACGTATGGGGCCGGGGATCATCTAATGCATGTTTTTGTCTTTCCTTGAGACCTTATTCTGATCATAGTTGTGATAATCGTCGTCTCGTCAATAACAAGACGCATTGTCGTTTGAGGAAAGTTTTGTTTTAAGCGTTAGCATTTAGTTGAGGTTCTTAAAAGTAAAACAAATAGCGGCTGCAATTGGGCCCGGGTTCACTCATTGCTTAAATTCTTGCCTCATTATATGAATGAATCCCTTCTCCCAGGGGCCGAAAAACTAAATATCCAAAGATACATTTTACGCGGTGAGCATTTATATAGCAATATCGAATGGAGTATTTTTGGCATATTCCAATTGTAAGTTGCTGCGGCACTAGAAAAATATGACGATTCAAAACTATCCGCCCTCCCCTTTTTCGGAATTAAACCTCCTATTATGCAGTTTTGTGTATCGAAACTGCAAGCAAAATTTGCTTCGTAGGCCTCATGGGGAATCCTAATTCGTAGGCTAAAATATGTTATCGCGTTAGAATCTTGAGTTATCCATTCATTAATAAAAACATTTGATTCTATGTATATTAGATATTGATTGCTTTTCGTACACATTTTAAATGTCCAAAACCTATTTCTTGTCTTTGATACCAAGTTATTCATTTAAATACAGATTTTCAACACTAATACAGGATTTGTTATAATCATGCAACATAAAGTAGGTTCGAAGATTTTCGCGGCGTTGATCAGATTATCTCTGCATTCTCTTCGGGTTTCCACCGCGTCCGTTGGCTTCTGTCGAAACTGTTCTCGCCAAAAGGCAACGGACGCGGTGGAAACCCGAAGAGAAGGCAGAGATCATGCAACATAAAGTTTTAAGTCAAAACTTCGAACTGCAACCGACCTGTTGACGAGCCTTTCCTCTGAGTGGCTGAAATGTCATCTATCAATGATTTTCCCGAGGTGTAACCCTCATTTTCCTCCATTGTAGGGGACTTATGTCCCGACGAGTAAAAACTAGTGATGTGTTTATAGAAGGTTAAAAAACTTCCATCTGATGTAAAAACATTTCGACGGAGTCGACGTACAAGTAGCCCTCCGGCGCGAGAATGTAGGAAAATAAAATTGTGCAATATATACAATTATATTACCTTTGCTAATCCAAGTACATCTCACCGTATGAAAGTTAATCACAACCAAGTTGATTTTGATCAATCAATTAGAAGGTAAACGAAGAAGATTTTATTATTTCCAAAGCAGAAAAAAGGAACAGTGTGCTAATCCGTAATAAGGTCTCATGCATCGCCAAATGTGATGATGTGTTGGAGGACACCTCATTCGTGATTCTCCCCCGTGATCCAACGGATAGATTCCAAAAAAGTGTTAAAAAAGCTTTATCTTCCTGCTGTAATTTTTTAAATTAGCCCCTAAATTAAATATCATCTTTAGGCAATTGCCTGGTTTTTCACCAAATTATAATATTAATAGCCCCATCATTTTGCCACAGAAACTTCAACACCTCATACGTCACCATCCAACTCCAAGCTAGTTTCATTTGACCTAAAAAATCTATTTACTTCTGTACCTGTACAAACAACTTTGTTACTTATTGAGAGACCACAATATTAAAATCAGTGTGTCTTGTGAACTTCATTGTCTAATGGAACAGAGTGCCAGCCAAAACTATTTTTTGTACAATAAGAATATTTATCACCAAACAGACGGCCTTGCGATGTGGTATTCCCTTTCACCTGTAATAGCCGAAATATTTACGGACAATTCAAAACGCCAATTATTTGATTCGGGCATTCTATCTCATCTAACATCTTCTGGTACCGCTAAGTATGTTGACTACATCATTTGCCGCTGGACCGGAATTGTCAGACAATTAGATAATTTTCTGAATCTTTTAAATCCTCGACATCCTAATATTACCTTCGTAGCAGAAATAGAATCCAAAAAGCACCTAAACTTTCTCGATCTCTCCATATCCATAGTTGATGACAAACATGAATTTGGTTTATACAGAAACCCTTGTTATGGTGATACAATCATTCCGATTTACTGATGCCATCCGACCTCCCAAAAGTTATCCTCCTTCCATTCTATGTTACATAGATTGGTCAATATACCTTTAAATGCAGTCAACTTCAATTGTGAACTTTCCACAATGAAATCAATTGCAATTTCAAATGGCTACAGCTTTAATACTTAAACTAAAATCCTTCAGAGAAAGTTGAAAACGCGAGCTATTTCACAGCTTTGCTCCCTTCCCCCATCACAGAGAATTCTAAAACTTGGTGCCGGTCATTTTTTGTGGGAGACCTTTCCAAAAGGCTTGCAAACAAATTCCCCAAAAATAAATTCAATGTTTCATTTTACAACCCTTGCACTCTCGGTGAAGTTCTGTGTCGTCACAAAGACAAAATAGAACCCATCCATCAATCCGGCATTTACAAAGTTAATTGTGAATCATGCCACTTGAGTTTCATTGGTCGAACAGGCAGAAGTTTTATTATGAGAATAAAAGAACATAGAAGGTGCAGGAAACTGGGATGAAACGTCACTTATCGACAAACATTTGGTACAGACTTTTCATTCTTGTCATTTTCAACCAGAATTTTCTCCACCCCTTCAGTAACGGCACAAGGCTTGATGTTTTAGAGCAGTTTGAAATAGTACAAATTTATACAAATATTCTTATTAGATATTAGATGTTCC
This sequence comes from Ischnura elegans, assembly GCF_921293095.1. Lineage (NCBI taxonomy): Eukaryota > Metazoa > Arthropoda > Insecta > Odonata > Coenagrionidae > Ischnura > Ischnura elegans. Next base: position 9,037,557 of record NW_025791658.1, on the reverse strand, counting down.
CGTGGACATACCCCGTTAAGACGGTCAAAAAAACATTTTGGTACCCTTCAGTCTCTCCTTTTCTGTCGATTTGAACGCATACCCATTACTAATTGAGAAGTCCTATTTTGGCCACAGTTTTTGTGTTTAACAGTGATCTCACAAAGAAGTTATAGTGCTGTGATAACTAAAAAAATGTGATTCAGTAATTTATTAGTTCCTGACAACCACATAAATAAGGATTATTGAGCAGGTATACAATGTTTCATTTATTTCCGTTTCTAGTTTCCGTTTTTTTAAATTAGTCTGAGACGAGGCACGCACTATTTTTCATATTTTCCCTTCTATTTTATATTTAAAAAATGTAGAAAGAGGACTGTTGTGTAGCTTTTTACAAACCTGTGTAATTATTTTGACTGTCGAAAATTTCATGGACATTTACGCGGCGAGAACTGCACGGAAAAATGCTGGAGAAAAAAGAGAAAACCATAGTTGCTCGAAAAAGGAATTTGAATGCATATCTAGGGGGTTGTTTCAGATTACACGGAGATGAAAGGCAAAACTTGAGCTTATTAATTTTTTGAACATGAAATTTTTTTATTCCGACGAGAGAAGATGGCGAGCTAGTTCACGATCAATCTCTTTTTTTTAGAGGAATGGCAACTGATTGGACAAAATTGTTGATTTCCCTGATGTATTTCGCAACCTTCCAAGCACCTCGGGTTCGTATTTTCCTAGTATTTTAATGGTGACATGGGGTCCCCTGGGATATTGTTCTAGTAGTCTCATTTTTTAACAGGGTACATCCGATATACAAAGGGGTAGGCCAAGTAAACAATTCACTGACGTTACTACGCGCTCCAAAATTAGGAAAACGAAGCTGCTTGAAGTCAAGTAATTTGCAGGAGTTGAAGAAGAGTTAATCTTTCAATTCTCAACAATTTTGAGATCTTTGTCCTGCGGATTTTTGATTGATCCGGTAAAATTTAAGAAGTTCCGCTTAGATACAGCATAAAATTTTGTGAGACATTATGGATGGTTTTACATGCCACCCACGGAGCACAAAGTGCATAAATGGTGCAGATTTAATCGAGTCGGCTCTTCTTCCTATTGAAGAACTATCGGAGGAGGCCCAGGAATCTCGCAACAAAGATATTAGAAAATACCGCGAGCATTACGCGAGAAAAATATCTCGAATTCATACGAATGAGGATATTTTCCGGTGACTGATCCTGACATCGAACCCTTTTATTAGCACATTAGGAACTGACTGAACAAATTTCGGGGCCTTAAAGATCTTTCGCAGGAGGTTCGTGATCTCTTGGTCTTGCAAGAGTCTCAAAATTCTGCGAGCGAATGTGAAGAAAGGGATGGGTGGGATTGGGAAGAATCTAATGATGAATAATTATAATACATAATCCGTAAAGTTATAAACCATTAACCATGCTTATATGAGAATAGAAGAGTCACTTAAATACTATTTTGACATTTATTTAAAAATTACTTTTAGTCCATACAGAAGAACCTCACGAAATCTGGAAATCGCACCTCTTTAACGTAAGTCAATGAACCCAACCTCTTTTTAGCCTTTTTTGTTTATTGACTAATTTCAAAGATCATAACTCATACTTCATACCTAATTATAATTTATTTTCATGTTTTATCATGACTTGCGTTCGTCTATGCAGTCAGCGTTACAATTAGCCATATAATAAGTTAAAGTTCCACGTATCGCCTAAAATAATATTTTTTCGCAAAAATAACTGCAGAAATGAAAGTAGCATGCCAAAAACGTGTAGAGAGCAATTTTCAAAGATATCCAACGAAAATCTGATTTTGGTCAAACTTTTTCGCGATCCGGGCGCTCTCTCAGGCCGATGTAAACATCGTCGTCTTCCCTTCCTTCGATGCTTGGGGGACTGACAGAACTGGGAAGACGGGGAGCGGGAATGAAAGGGGATAGGCGAGGTGACCTTGAAGAAAAAGACCCTCTCGCCTCTGGCTAGCTACTATCGTGCCATCTTCCTGCTTTTTGAGAATTAAAACTGTCGATACGATTTCTTCCTATGCCGTGAGCCCTCTAGAATATACTTACTCTATGATACTACGGAGTATCAACCATACTATTTAATAATGATAACTTTGATATCAAAAAAGAGGATGTTTTCTACAGTAATTGTTGTATTTTTTGTTTTTAATCTCAAATATGATAAGACCTGTCAGTCCCTAGCGCCCCTCTCAGAAAAAAATCCTGGATCCGTCCCTGTGAGCATTATTAAAACTATAATTTCAAAAATGTTCTCATCTACTCTAAAAAAATAGTGATTACCCAATAAGGACACCAAATAATAATCCAATAATGCCAAGAACACCTCTCCTTCTCATACCTATTGCAGCAGCACAATCACAATATACCAAAACAAACTTCTCATAGAATTTAACAAAAATAAAAATATGAACCAACAGAAGAAATGTGACAGTGATTTTCTTACCGTTTGGCATGGTCAGTTCACCGTCAGAATCTGGGTCAGCACAATTTTTCCACCAGCTTTCTGCCCACACCCTCCAAGATGGCTTGCAGCTGAGGGGAGATAAATGGTACAGAAATTGAATTTCCATCGCGGATTTATAAAAACTGTATGCGAGTACACTGAAATTTAATAGGGTACGAGGAATCACTGCACATACAGCCATAGGAAAATTCAAAATTAGTGGTATAAGAAGCCCACGTCTTATCTCTGCATGAAAAGTTGAAAAGATGTTTCATTTCGATAGGGATGCATGAAAATTTCAATGAAATTTTATTCAGAATTTAAGGGAATATGTTCAAATTGGTTAAAAAGTTTATAGAAAAAACTTGAAATCCTAAACCTGAAAGTAGTTCTAATATGTGTTTAGTGCTATAAGTTAGGGCCTGTATAAAATTTATCAAATTTATACCAGCAAATTTTTAAGTTACTTCCTGTGATACGCTATGGATGCCAGAGAGCATATATCTAAATGGGCAGAGTATTTTCCTAATGAATTGATAAAATGGAGGAGACTCATACAATTGGGATTCAACAAGAATTCTTTACTTAGCCAACGAGGTATTTCTTCAGAAGTGGCATTAAAAAAATATAATTCACTTTATAATCTATCAATAGTTAAAAATAATTCTGAAGAACATAATTTACATTCTGTCATTCTCTACTTAACATATTCACAAAAAAATGATGATTTGATTTTTTGAAAAAGAACTTTTGCAAAATGTTTTGAGATAATATTTAGTTTATCAATTGAGAAAGAAAAAAAAACATGAATAAAAAAAAAAAACTGATTTTCAATGCAGTGCTTGGATGAGCAATAATAAAAAAAATTAAAGGTGACTGATTACATAAAATGTTCATGATGCATCAGGATTATGCAAAGAGGTGAGATTAAATGAATGTATCTAAACTTCTTTGGAAGATCTGAAAGACGTTGACTTCATTTTGCATTAGTATAAATTAGGCTAAAAAAGCAAGAAATCCTTAATGGCAGAATATGCATCATGAATTAAAAAAATAAACTCATGTGGATATCGTTTTAAAAAATTGAATTGAATGTAGAAGAAATTATTGTATAAATGAAATTAATATGCAAAATTTAGTTGAAAGTAATATTGATTGGTTGTCCTTAAAAGTTTATTTCAATGTAATACAAATTTTGGACTGTTATTCATACTTAAGCAGAGTTGGTTTTCGCAGAAGAAAGATAAAGGTGCTCAGGACAATATTTGTGGAGAAATTTACCTTAGTGAATCTATCAAACGTTTCTACATCATCCTGATAATGCAATTAAATTTTAATAGGTTGACACCTTCCTTCTTCTTTGTCTTGACATGTTTCTTCTCCTTTCAGTTGCCTGATGGTATCTCTTGTAATGCCTACATTCCTTCGGCCACCGGAATGTCTTGAGCCTAGGGAGAGAGTGGGCTAGTTCATGCAAGGTAAATAAATGATCCTTCCCCCAAGACATAGCACACTCTGCAATGCAACATATGGAAAGTCACTGCGGGAAAGGAGGAAATTAACCCTTTCACATTCAAGTGACACAGTTTCTAACCCGAGCACTGCAATGGTATGCTGTGAATGCCAAACCTTGTTTCAACATAAAATTCTAGATAACGCTCTTTAAAATCCTAGCCTTACTCGACGCAATAATTCAAAACCCTGAGGGGCCAAAAACTAAGCTAGGTGTGAAACTGGGGTCCGCTTGTCTTGAGCCTATGGAGAGAGTACATGCAAGGTAAATACCTTTCCTCCAAGGAATTACACAAGCTCCATTGCAGTATACAAGTCACTGTGGCACGAGGAGGAAGTTACTACCTTTTCATCCAAATGACAGTTTCTATTCCATAACCCTGCAATGGTATACAGCCCATGTCAAATCTCAGTTTGACAAAAAGTATAATTGACTCACTTGAAATAACCTAGTCTTACTTGGCACCAAGATTCATGGTCCTAAGGGCCCAATCTAAGCTAAGTCACTCGCATTCTTCTTCCTGGAGTGGTCTTCTTGTCCTGGAGTCTCTCTCTTCTCCTAAATTTGGAGGACTCGGGAATCACACCCATCCTTTTGTTTCTGTACAATCAAAAGGCTCAAAATGTTTGCTCAATCATGCAACCCATCAGATAAAATGCATGCAAGGTTCACACACTTTTTGCTTTTTTTCTTCTATTTTCAAACTCTCATCATTTTGCTTCATCCTTCACGCAATCCTGGAAGAGAGTGGGTAAGTGACACGAATGAAAAATACCAAACTGTAAGTTATCCAAATATGTATCATAAAATCAAAGAAATTATAATACATAGTACACATAAATTTCCTCAATATGGTACCTTTATTCCAGTTCCCTCCCTGGCGAAAAATCTGTGTAACAAATATGTGTAAAAATATGGTACATTATGTAAAATTACACATTTACTACACTTTTCTACTCACAAAGTTACACAAATCGTACAGTCTGTACATCCTGTACATCATTGATACCACAGCCGTACTCAATGTGATGCATCAGATGTTACACAGATTGTACCACTAAGTTACCAGTCTATTCATGCACCAGAAGTGTACTCAATATATACACATCAATCACTATTTTTGGGGACACAAATGTCATCACAATTTTACCACTGTGTCGCGATACCATTATATTATGTAATTATTATTTTTTAATATAAAGGATTAAATATCGTATTTTGAAACTTGCGCCAAAGGCCAAAGCGACCGGCGGCCATCTTGCATAACATGTCCCAACAGCCGTCGCGCTGAAACATTCGCAGCTACTGTATTTTGTGACTTTGCGAATTAAGCTATGCTGTAGAATCTTATTTTGCAAGCAAATTTACGTTGAAGTACGCAATGGAAGAAGTAAATAATCCGTGTTTTGCAATGAAGACTGGCAAAAAGGAATTGGTAGAATACTATTTCAGGGACTTTTTAAATCGACGCCGGATTAAGTTCCTGTCTGTTTCTGTGTACTGAATTACCGGGTAAAGTGGATCCTAGCGGCACGAAGAGAGATATAAGAATATATCCTTGTCAGCATCAACACATATCTGCTGAGCTGACCGTGTAAATGTAAGTAAATGGAACATTTTTTCTATTCGTTAGTAAATCACCGAGGTTGTGCATGTAATCTTTCGTACGTACTAATACGATTAATGAACCGCTAATTTCTGTCCAATAAGTATTTAAGATTATTAATTACTATGTTCACAGTTTAATTACGATTTAGCATGATCTTTGCTTTCGCGGCCATAGTAAAAATACAATCCATTCAGACCGATTAAGTGGAAATATCAGGGTTCTCGCAGAAGAATCCACTTTGTTAGCAGTTAGTTATGGCATTAAAGTATCAGTCTCAATCTCAATTAAATCGTATACGAAGAGTTTTTTCTTGAAAATGTATAACCATTGGAAATACGTCGAAGAATTATAATAATTAATAAGCTGTTCAAAACATAGCCATCAATTTAACTCTCTCCGATCATTATCATTTAGGTATTGATTTGTGCTTCAGTACATTTTTTACGAATGCCTAAATTGCAATGAAAGTCATAAAGAGTTATAATGTTATCAATTTTCACAATTTGCTGGCAATTTCAGTAGAAGTTGGAATTGGGGCAGAAATAATATCTTCGGAAAATAATATTTCAACTGGTTTTTATATATATATTGGATGTCAGTTTGTGAATGCAGTGTACATAACAGGACATAACTGAATTGTCAATAAGACCTGAAGATGCTGGCAATAATGCTGGTGAAACTATTGTTACACAAAATGTCTCATGCGACAGATTCCTATAAAATATTATCATCATGAATATTTACAATTCTGTGAAAGACTTGACGCATCTACCTTTGAAAATGAAGATTACAATGTATATACTTTGTTAATTTCATTGCAGATTTCCGAGTTGGCCCTAATTGGAGGCAACACTTCTAAATAAATGATTTTAACGAACTATCCGGTATGCCATGAAAGACATCTTGGAAGTCAACTATAGCTGGATAGGCTACAAAAATAGAGTATTTTCTGAGCTTGGCCTGAAAACAATAATTTTTGGTAAGTTTTATATTACATTTTTTCATCATTAGAGGAGAGATACTATCTGAGGCAATTCTAAATAAAAAGGATATTTCTTTGTGAAAACACCCCAAAAAACATATATCCCTTTCTTCAGTAAGACTTATTTCTTATTAAGCTCTTCATCCCCACTACATAAGTTATTGTCTAACATATCTCTTCCTTATTTTCCATATAAATTGATACTTCAAAAATTTTATAAATTACCTATGATGATTAATTGGACTACATGTTGTTGATATCATTGTCATAGAGAATACCCCTTCCTTTACAGATGCAGTTCGACTTTATCACCTAAGTGCTTCATCTAAGCAATTAGAAAATTACACAAAGCATTGGCTTAGACATGACAAATTTAGGGATGCCAAGAAGAAAGGCCATCATATTGATCATCCTAATCAGTAGTGCAGTTCTTACTTCTTTGTAGCATTAGTGTGTAATTAATTTTCCGATATTATGTCAATTGGTGTTTTAACTTTTAAGTTATATTCAATAACAATATTAAATTTCCTAAATTTGATATCTTTTTGGAAGTATTCTGAAGCTGTTTATTAGTGTGGCTTCTTTTAAAATTCTGTTAGAAAATAAATAGAGTTGTGATAACATAAATGCATAAAATTACTAGAATTTATTTTTCTGTTAATAACCAAATGAGTTTGATTAATGGTTGCACAAAAGTCCGCAGAGGTGATGATCATGTTGTCAAAACTGGCCAGCGATTTAAATGGAAGATATAACACTGGCTTGGGGAAGAAGAAAATCTCAGGAGCCTGGCTTCGTAAGTTACTTCAACTTTTATTTTACCTATTGGCTTAGTATAAGTTGGCTGGAATCAACATGGTATGAGGTAAAATAAATAAGAGCAGTAACTTAAGGGGTTGTTATTTATGAAAATGGTGTGAAAAATAAGGTTCTCTCAACCACTGTTTCATTTCATTAAAAAAAAAAGAAAGATTGTTTTGACAAAAAGTGTAATGTTATGCATTAAACCAAATTTTTGTCCATTTTATCAAGTTATAAAATTTTGCTTGACAAATGTTCTTAATTTTACTTTTTCATTTAACAGGAACTATCAAGATCATCAAGAGGGAGTAGAGGAGGCAGCAATTGATGATTTATAGTTCTTCTTCAAACAGCAATAAAGATTGATTTTTAAACATTCCTGCATTTATGTTTTTAATTTTAATCCTAATTCCATGGTACCCTTGTTACCATTATTGTACACCTGTGTACTAAATGGTACTATAGTGTACATCATGTACACATCATGTACCACTGCAGACTCTGTACTCACTGTACACAATTCAGCGCCAATTGTTACACAAGTTACACACAAAACCTACACAGATTGGGCCACTTTACCACAAAGTTACACAGATTGTACACTGGAGTTATAACTATGTACACTATGGTTACACACAGCCTTCACAGAGTTTACCATTTTCCTACACTAATGGTACACTCAAAAGTTACCATTAGGTTACACAAATGTTACCATTCTTTTTCGCCAGGGCTATGGTAGCTTAATATATGTATACCATTTGTAAATGCATATTGTAACCGTTGAAATTTGGCAGGTTACATAAATTGGTTTGAATGGATGTTTTTGAGGGAAGGAGAGCTTCATTTATTTGTCTTATATAAGTTTGACCGTGTGTGTGTGTGTGTGGGTAGTTCAGTGTGAATGGACTTGTGTGTAATGCATTTCACCTCCCCTCCCAATTCCCCACCTCCAGATTTTGGGGTTTTCCCATCACGTGACTTTGTGTATGAGCTGGACCCAAATAGAGAAGAGTGCACTCCTCCTCACCCACCCACACCCACCGAGGAGTGATGGTGCAAGGCTGCCTACGACCACCTGAGTCTCCTTCACCTATACATTTACCCTCTCCCCCAAAATAGATAAAACATACTTTAACTCCCCCCATGGTGACTTACCTCTAGAAATAGGCCTCTTTCTCATTTTCTCCCCACCTTCCTCACCCCCTGAAAGCCAACCCTCTTTGGGGCATGAAACCTAAGGAGCCACCAGCTGAAAGAGATACATCAACCCTGGCCTTATCATGCTGCCGGAGGCTCTGCCATTTTGTCAGGGCAAGCGCCTCATTACATGAGTGGTCTATGGAGAGAGAGGGAGAACCTGGAGGCAATGGAGTTTGGATCGGAAAGGAGGAAATGAGCGGAAAAAGGAAACAGGAGAATGAATGGTAGATTTCCATCATCAATGAGAAGAAGGTCAACCCATGTCATCCCACCGAGTATTCTCTCAGCCCAGGGTGTGTAGAAGGTTTAGCGATGAGATATGAAGTGAAACACTTTGCAATTTTCACATAAAAATTTATTACCACTTTCAATGCTGACCACGTAAAACTCAAAATTGACCCCCGGTGCGGCTGTCGTTTTTTAATGCAAAACGAATGAATGGGTGCCAAAAGAGCTGGGAAAAATAATGAAAAAATTTTCTTGGCCCTAATTTGTTAGCTATGAATTTTTTTATTTATGACGCTCAGCAAGGGGGCTTCAGGCTCTAGTGGATGCGTTATACGAGCGTTGCGAGGAATATGGGATGAGGATTAATCACAAGAAAACTAAGGTAATGCGGTTTTGTAAAGCATCACGAGCGAGGAATGTGAGACTTAAGATAAAGATGGGTGGTGAAAAACTTGAGCAGGTTGAGCAATTCAACTATTTAGGCAGTACGTTAGAGGAAAACGGATACAGTAGTAAGGACATTAGGAAGAGAATTGCATTAGCGAAGGAGGCGTTCATGAACCGGAAGGAGCTTCTAAGAGGATCGTTATGTAAGAGTTTAAAGAAAAGGTTAGTGAAGAGTTTGATCCGGAGTGTAGCTCTCTACGGTGCGGAAACGTGGACACTAAGGAAAGAAGACGAGAGAAGATTGGAGGCATTCGAGATGTGGGTATGGAGAAGAATGGAGAGGGTGAAATGGACGGAGAGGAAAAGGAACGACGAAGTGCTGGATATGGTTGGCGAGGAGAGGCAGCTTTTAGATGAGATACGGAGGAGACAGAAGGTATGGATGGAGTTAGTGCTTAGTGGTGAGGGGATGTTGAAAATGGTGCTAGAGGGTAGAATGTTAGGGAAACGAGGGAGGGGAAGGAGAAGAATAGGATTTTTAGATAGATTGAAAGAGAGTAGGCCTTACTGTGAGTTAAAGAAGGCAGTGCTGGAAGGAAAGGGAGGCTCCCAGATCACTTCTTGCGTACTCCAAGGAAACCTACCTTAATCGGTAGAATACTATAATAATAATGACGCGATATCACGTCACCCGCACAGCGGGATATAAACGTAATGCGGGTTGCATACTGTCGGATTTTCCCCCGTGCCACCGTTTTCTTTCAATTTTTTTTCTGCGCTATGTATCCAAAAAATACAAGGAAAATGAGTTTGTAATGTTCTACTGGTATCACCATTGGTATTTTGCCACTGCCATAGGGAAATTTTTGGCTTAGATGAATGTATTGCAAGTTATAAGTACAAGGAGTCGCCGTGAACAGCTGTTTGATTGTGATGGTAGTTCTGGGCAAGATATTTCGGCGTATTCCTTGTACTAGTAATCCTAAGCGTCGGGGTAGGGTTCTATAATATTGAATAATTTTTACATTTTCCTCTGAAGCCACTATTCTCGTCACAAATTCCTTTACTCGTTTCTTGTTTTCAGCTCCAATTCCTTTCTTCACATACGACTAACTGTAAGCATCAGATATTTAACGAAAATGGTTTTCACATACCATTATGTAGCCCCTTCACTGCAGGTGCTTGAGATGGTTGGCACTCCGCTTTCGAGAATATTTTCCGACGGTGTATTATGGTGTCTCTTGACGTGCACCACTCCTGCCGGCTGTTCTAAGGTTGGAGGGGGTACGGAGATGAAGCGAGGGGTGAGAGTAAAATTTAGTCGGTCCGCTTGTAAGGAATAGCTTTTTCGGGAGTGCTATCGGCACATCAAAAAGATGAGGAAGGTATGAGGAAAGATTTTGATGACACGTGTCCTTTTTGGGTCGTTGGGGTGGAGATTCCGGTGCCGAAATAATAATGGATGTGGAAACAGAAATAATCAACCCATAACTTCCTCATTACTATCTTCTGAACTCAAGCAAATGACATATTTATGCAATATGATGTGACCGAGTTAAAAGTTAATACATAAAAACTGGAACTAATAGTACCTATTTACAAGCAAATATCTCACAAGTAATCTTCATTTAGGCCACGTATCGCGGTTCTGACTACGAATATTCTGCGAAAATCTGAAAATGATGTAAATTTTTACCGCTAAAATTATATCAATTCGAGTAAACCATTCAATAATACGTACTGCTAGGAATAGATTTTCAGCATCTATGCCCATTATTACGTACCCGATTACCGAAAGCAACGTTTTCTTTCTAATTACACGAGGGAAAAACTAATTCCATCGTGCTTAGAAATCTCTAGTTACTTCTTATTTATGAAGCAGTCCTAGTCTATTGAAAAAAGGAATCACATGACATGATAAAAATATTATATTTACCCAAAACAAATTCATTACAATCGAAATGATAACCATTTTCAAATTATATATTATATACAACTACGTACAGCCATGTATGTTTTACCAATGTAGGAAATACCCCTCTCACAAATTTTATAACAATATATTTAGCCTATAATGCTATTTGCAAAATATGATACAAAAATATATAATACTATTTATGCCTTCTGATGAAAGAAAGAAAAAAACTCGGGACAGAGTAGAGGATAATCCTTGCAGCCAGTGTCTCTTTCCTACGCCCGAGAGTGCTTGCACCGCAAAAGTGCAATAGTGCACCATCGATACTTCTTTCTGCCTCTTGGATGAGTTCAGGGAAGTGGGATTGAGATGAAGATGGTAAAAGTGGCTTGGGATAAGGAATGCAGGATGGAAGAATAAAGGATCTAATGACAGAAAGACGGAATTTATAAAGGGAAATCTTTTAGGCGGGTTCACGATACATGAAAAAGCGTGCATAGTTTCAAGAAGGAATTATTAGATAATCAATGGAGGAGTGAAATGAATCTAAATTGACGGATATTTAGAGGAAACACTCAGGCTCTGAATCGTTTTGGCCGGTGTTCTGTGAAAAATGAAGTGCTTGAAGAATGCTAAAGAATCAATCACGACTCATGAAAGCAAAGCAGGTCAAACAAGATAGCAATGCTCCATTAGTCGGATATATTGGTTATAGGAATACCTACCTTGTGAAATATTAGGCCTATGAAGGTAAAACTCTTCATAGGTCATTGTTTCCAATTCCTAACCTATTCTTTCGGAGATTACAAGAAAGTGTCTGTATACGAAAGAGGGTGTCTGGGAAAAGGAGACGCAAAAACACTTAGGTCGTTGGAAGGGGGTGGAATGGTGAGAGCTGGGTTTTCTATGAAAGTGATATTTTGAGGGGTCACTGAACTACGGGTCCACGGGTCTACCGCAAAGGACGTTGGGATGGAGAAAGACTGACGGTATTGTTAGAAGGTTCAGGGAAAGAATAGGACAAAGGGGATGGGCCAGGGATTGACATAAAGGGATCGGGAGTAGGAGGAGGCAACGGAGTACCTGAATGTGAGGGTTCAACCTCCTCCCCACCCTCCTCCTCTCAAAATTTCTAGCTCGGAGTCTTCAGAGAATGCCTGATGCCTATCTCTTCCAGGGGCTCCCGCTATCCTCCTTCGTGTACATTCGCCTAGAGAAGGCAGAGAGCTAAAAAAAGGAGGGATGGAAAAAAATATCTATATTATCGCTAAATATTATAAAAACGTAATAAACAATAATTAAACACACATAATTAAGTTCCAGATAGTAAATACATATTACTTGTAAAGTATAATTCAAATAAAATTTGTTATACTCACGCATTAATAGAAATAAATAAAAATAATAGCATAAAATACAGGGGGAAAATTAATGGAAATTGGCTTACCTTAAGATAAAAGAAAAAATTTCTCCCGATCCTCCCAGGAAAGGTTGCTTGAAACGGCGTTCACAAATACGCTGCTAGATCCCTGCTGAGCAACTTAGAGTCGAAAAATGTCATAATAGAACTGAACCGAGCTCTTACAGAGGGCTGGATATCACGTCATGCCGCACTCAAGGTGTTAACCTACAGTCGATATATTTTGTGGGAGTCTTGATAATTCTGCAGTGCAGCGAAACATGTCGACTGTAGTTTATTTACATTGTTATGTGGAAAGTGCAAAGTGTTTCACTTCATATCTCATAATGGATCTCCACAAACTATCTGCCTCATCCATTCAATTTAGGCTTAGCGATTCCCGAAAAGGAGTCATTTGAGGACGTCATCCCTCAGCCGTGAACAAGATGGGAAAACTTGATAAGCCGAACCACAATCCTGAATTGTATCCCCAAGTAAAGAAGAACCTTCACTCAAAACCCTGATCTAGTGTTGTTGAGGAAACCCAGATCCCCCCCCCAAGAACCGAAGAAAGAAGATGGAGAATGTTGAAGAGCCTTTGCCCATGAGTTTTTTTTATTGCATTTTCGATTCTATCCTCTTTTCCCCTCCCCCCATCCTTCGTGAGAAACCAGGCCGAAGACTGATTGGAAGGAAACTTCCTGTTTTCTTTTTATTAAGTTGTCTTTGTTTTGTTGATTTAATCATTTTGGTAATATCCACTGGCCAGTTTGATGTTCAAAGCAGAGAAAGATATTGAACAATTTCATGTGTTCTATGTGTATATTGCCCTGTTTTTCTGCATTAAATATTCTGTTGAACTCAGAATCTATGTTATAAGCTCTCATTTTTTGTTTACCCCAATCATCGCAATGAGCCTCCCTACATAATAATAGTGTAGTTTCCTTAATCAAAGAAAACACAAGGCATGGTTTCCGATTTATTACCCATGATTAGTGCATTCATAAAATAAAAATTATTTGGTTTTAGAAATTCCAGTTTAGATGAATGGCAATGGTCAATTTTAATGAAAAAGGCCAGATTGATGCCCGTGCGATTCCACTCGATGTGACGTCACCCAGTTTCTATACGAGTAGATAGGAGTTTTACATCGTATGAGATTACCAATGCATGCATGAGGCACTGAGCTCAGGGAAACATCTCTTAATAATCAACTATTTAAACTGCCTGAGGCCAGAAAGTTTCCCTCGTTTGATAGGGTATTAATAATCCTTATTTAAGCCGAGCGCTACCTGCTAGCAGGATACTCTGCTACCTGCATCACAGCAGCGCAATTATCCTCGCCAAAAGGTCACCTCACACGTCGACAGCGGGAACCATAATGACGTCACACGGGGTTTTCCCAGCATTCATACTTAGCCGTCGCGTTTTCGCGCGCTTTAAATTTCTCACTTTTCATTTAATCGCGAAAAATATATATAGTAATTTAAAAATCTAAAAGGGTGAAACACGTACTCCAGGAGTGATAACCTTTCGATTTAGGCAATAAAAAAATAATAGGAAACCACCCTATTCTCCCTTCCCCTCTTTTCCTCCCTTCTCTTTCTCCCCTCTTTCCAATAAACCAACCAACCCCCCCACCTCCTCATGTCACAATATGTATTTAGTATGCATGCATGCTATTTTATTCCATTGATCTTTGAGCAATTATGTACATAGTTCATCAGAGCTATCTTAAAAAGACCCAATGGGGTGTTTGCATAAAAATTTTTTGCGCTTAAATATTTCTTCAACGTATAGAGGAAAGGAAGTAAATGAAGAAAACATAGGTTTCAATGCAGTAAAATAGGGAAATATATTATTAAATGAATAATAAAATCGCTAAAACGCCAAGGAAATCAGCGGGAGAAGATATGGTTGGTGACGTCACTTGCCCGTAGTTACCGGTATGAGGCCTCAATGCGACTGGGAAAATTGTCGAAAACATGGTATTAGAGGTAAATTTTGATAAAGGAAATACAAATAATCTACCAAAAGTAGATGTATTTATGGTGGCGGAGTATTTGAAGGGTAATGACTGCTTCAGCATTCCGGAAGTTAGAGGAACGAAGGCACTTCGGTAAGTTACCTGATGATTTCGTCTCCATAGTACAATGAAAGGTATGGGAAGCTGCCTTTTTATAGTCACCCTATCAGGCCAATAGATCAGTTCCTTCAATGTGTGTGCCAGGATTGGCACAGTTCTGTTAAAAAGTTTACATGCATGGCCACATGATATGCAAAATTGATCCGCGAGTCTTTCAAAAGAATCGTTTACTTTAATTTTCATGAGAGAAAATACAATGTCTCTCTGGCCAAGTTTAGTGTATTTCATTATCAAAGACATTGCATGAGGAAACCACTCATCTGGCACGCCAATATACATTTTGGATGTCCTATTTACACAAGAGAGAATTGCATCAGGGTCCTGAAATTCATGAGCAGACTCATCACTCTCAGATGAGCATGGCTCATATTCACTCCCACTGCCATTTTCCACACCCTCAGTTGTTGTGACAGACTCCAATTCCTCTTCATCCACATCTCCACCTATTCTCTTCAGTGGAAATGTCGACACATCTCTCTGAAACTTGATGGGTTATGTGGTAATGTTAACTACTTCCTTCTTTGTCATATTGCAATCAATACCCTTATTCCTGTGAGAAACAGAAGTTTGGACACTAGCATCACTAAATGTCTTAGTAAGAGTCAATGGCTCATAGTTGGATGCAGCATTTCCACCCTCATGAGCTTCAGAGCAGTCTAGTTCTATGTCCACTGACTCCTCATCCAAATCATGACTGGTTATATGGGTGGTTATATGGGGAGGGATATATTTTTATCAACCTAAAAGAAAAGCATATATTTTATGAGTTGTTTAATTAGGCATTAATTTGCAAGTAACTGACATACATTTAACGAGACCCTTATATCCGTAGTACCAAGTTGATTTTTTTTTAATTTGAGTACCTGAGCAGCACCAAACTCTTCACTTCAAATTTTCAATAATCACTTGAGCTTATATGAAAATATTCAAACTCCTACTGGGCATATAAGTATAGAATTAAATATATGATTAACAACATTTTATTTCACTTTCAAGCTTATTATTTTGCCCATTTATTTCAGATATGATGGCACTAGAATCCAAGTATAGCCAATAGTTAGAAGCCAAGAGTATTGATGCCACATTTTAATATGAAATATTTTTCAGATATATTAACTGTTCTGTTGTTATTAGGCTTCAATGTTGCACAGGGGCGGATCCAGGATTTTGCTCAGGGGGAGGGACACAAGGATACCTCGTCATACAAAACGAACGAAATGATAATGGGACCGTATTAAAAATCTAGCACATTTTTAAGGGTCTGGGGGGGTACGTGCCCCCGTGCCCCCTCCTCCCCCTGGATCCGCCTATATGTGGCAGCATATCATATATTAGTCAATCTATACATGTAGAACACATTTATGTCTCTGTAACTGTTTCTATTTAGTGATTATCATTTATTTTATTCATTAATTAAAATATTAATTTGTTTAAAGGGCAAATATAAACAATGCAGTCTACACTTAAGGTAGGTATACCTATAAAGAGTTCCCATAATAAGACTGTAATATTCATCAATTCACATTGAGGCTACAAATATCTTTAGATCCAGCCTAGGGAGGGCTGCATATGTATAACTTACACTCAGTGCGTCTTCTATTAATCTCTGCTGAGTCCTCTTCATGGGTAATTTTCGGGTGGTTGACGCAAATGCTCTCTGCGGATCTTCCTGGCAGCCAAATACGTGGGGAAAAGCACATTTTTTCTATAGCTTATGCCCTCCTACCATTTTGCACCTCATGAAATTTCCCATGTCAACCTCCATCTATGAACAAAAGCATTAGGTATATATTTTTAACTGTACATACCAAAATCATAGCTCAAACTGTTTACTTCTGATCTACTAGATGCTTCTTCCAAGGTTTTCTTCGTCAACAATTTACATTCTTTGAATTGCAGTTTTTTGGAAGCATCTATTTTCCATTTCATTACGTTGGCTATTTTGTACGATTAATGGATTCATTCAGCAGATGTTAAAGGCTCTTCATCATGAATAATTTACGTGTCATATACATATATTAGCATCTATTCAATAAGCGTCAGTAATAAATATTAAAATGCCTTAAAATGGTCCTCGCAGCAATAAAGGGTTGATTTCAGAGAGACATTGAAGTCCCTTCTTGCAGCTCTAAACCATTTCTTCCTCCGTTTCTCTTCCTTCGGAACCGCGAAAAACACTTTGCTAGGGTTCCTGCTGCTTGTATTTGTACACTCTGGTACAAAACACCATTTATATGCCGACATTGCGCACAGTTTATCTCTGACTTTCGTTCAAGAGAGCGCGTAACCATTAACTACAGCATACCCGTACGGCAAGTACTCGAAGTTACGGGCACGTGACGTCACAGGCGGCCATGTTCATTTTTCTTGTTTTCGCGGACGTTCAAACCGGGTAATTTTTAACGCAGCCAGAAATGGCCAAAATTACCCTAAATTTAAGTTTAAATAGCATTTCCGTATCTAGGATTAAGTGAAGTTTCCGCTTATATCGCTAAAAAATCCATGCAAACACCCCATTATCATTGAGTCAGTAACCCTTTACTTTTCACCATCTCTTTCAACTCTTATCTCATGTGGTCCCTCTATAACTCTATAACACACTCATCAAAGAGAGACCTTATGCTACCTCCATACGTTGGTACATATCATGCTCATGAGCTTTTCTTTGAATGAACTCTTCGGGAAAAATGTTTTCATGCCCTGTTTTTTGGAGAATTCAATAAATCATCTTATGATATACAAGGAGCCACATTTAAAGTAAAACTCATAAAATATATACAAAGGCAAGATTGTAGGTATTCGAGATATGGTGCAACAGTAAAATGATGAAGATACAATCTATTGACCAAATAACTAACAGTAAGTGCTAAGACAAGATGGGAATCTTCTAGAAACCATAAAAAGACTGGAAAATTTAGTTGGCCACATCATGAGGCATGATGTCCTCATTAAGACAACTGTGAACAACAATTGGAGGGCAAGAAACGACCATAATTTTCATGTCATCTCTATTTGATGCATTTTGCAAAATGAATGGAATGAAAAATTTGCCAGGTTGGACAGGTCAAGTCGACTGGTCGGTAATCGCGGAGGGCCCCAAGCTTAGGGGGCCAGCCACAACACTCGCGTACATTGTTAAGCGTATTAAAGGCATTAAAAATAACACGGATCACTTGAATCAAAGTTTTTTTCTCAATTAGAAAATTCTATGTTTTCAATAATGGCAATATTTACAAAATACTCAGTGTAAAAAGATTATATAAAAATAAATAAAAGTGTCAGAAGATAAAAGAGAATCTCATTCTTTTTTGAACGGGTTATTTGAAAAGGTTATTGTAGCGGTTTTTTGTGCAGTTTCAAAGAGCAAATTCACTAAAAATATGATAGAACCATAATACGTACATTATTAAATTTTATAAGCAGTGAAATTTTCTCTTTTCTGAGTACTTTCTCCTCCAAAATACCTACATATTTTTATTAACTTGTATTATGTAATTTATCTTTACATTGCAGAAGAATAAATAAGAAGAACGTAAAATTTGTAGTATACATGTAACTGAAACATTGGTAACACTATGTCGTCACATTGTCAGAATGTCACATACAATACATCTCAGGTAAAAAATAAATAGTGCATTAGAAGTGAGTTTGTCAGGATTATCACAAAAAGACTCATTTGAGGACCATGATTTCTTATTCTTCCCTGCCAAGGAACTCATGCAGTAAGTTCATTGCTCAAGAATTATTCTCGAAGAAATTGACAATTTAACACGAAGAGATTTGCCACTTGGTGACCTTATGACACTCCTTTTTGTGTAAAAGTTGGCAAATAGACAAATAGCATTGTTTTCCGGATAATCCTCCGATAATTTATCTTACAATATTGAATTCGAGATATATTTCCAATATGGCTAGCAGGCCACTCGGAGTTTCTCGTGAAGGATAGTTACCAGAGAAGTGGGAAACTTTGAACTCGGAATTCATTGTGACTAGGAAGGAAGAAGCGATATACAAAGTGATGGTATTCATATGTAACAGCAACCAATGGAAAGAACAATTTCCGTATACTACAGCCAGTAGCGTGCAGGGGGTCCATACCCCCCACTCGAAATATAAAAACACTATTATTTTCCTTCATAAAAGAGAACAAAATATTGAAAAATCATGAATTTACAATAGATTTCTTTGACAAATGAAGTTTTATCGATTATGAAAAATGTCTAAATTAGTTAATTAAAACCCTCTTATTAGGACCCTGTATTTTAAAAATTTTCCCCTTGGATTTGGGGCCCTTTTGAACGAAATTCAAGGCTATGCCACTGACTATGTACAGCTTTTACCCTGCTCGACAACATTGATCTTTATGTGTACCCCAACGTGTTTTAGACCAAAAACATCGTGTTAATGCACACCTAAGCAAAAAGTTTTGCATGGAGAGGAGTAATAGTAAAGTGTTGAATTATCTGAGCTATATATGTCATTGAGAATGTCAAGAGGTGTGTCTATCCGGCAGGATGTCCAACCGCAGAAGTTCTATACCGTGACAAAACAAAGGGTAATGAGAAAAGGATATAAAGGACGCGTCGGGCACAACCCGAGGTGGCACTACGCACTTTGGGAGCATGAGATGCACCAACGTACAAACTTTGGTTGCAATCCGTGGAGTCGTATGGAAATGTAAAGTGGATAAACAAACAGACATCCTGCTTTTTTAAGGGGTTATTCGAAAAGGTTATTACGGAGGTATTTTTAAATTCTAGTGCAGTTTCATGGAACGGATTCACTAAATTGATAATAGAACCATAACACATCATTAAATTGCATAAGCTGTGAAATGTTCACTTTTCATAGTATTTTCTCTCACGAAATATTTATTTTTATTAACTATTATCTAGTTTTTAAGAGCCAGAAAAGCGACAAAATGCATTTCCCGGTATGCAATTTCTAAAAATTTTCCGGGGTTGGACCCCCGCATTCTCCCGTGATACGGGCCCTATATCATGAGCCCCAGCCTAGCTAGGATCGGGTGCCCTAGGGCAGCCGATCACCTCAGCCCGCCCAGAACTTTTTTCTCTCCTCCTTATCACACTGCCACAAATGGGGCATCAGAATATCAAGTGAAACCTTTTAAAAATAACATAAAAAGTATTATTTATACTATAGCACCTGAAAGTATTGAATCTCCTCGTTCAAAGGGGCATATGCTTTTATCAGCATAATAATATAATATTATTTACATCAGCATAATCTATGCAGACGACTCAAGAAAAAGTTGATACTGAATTTTTTTAAACGACTAAAAGTTATTAAACCAAACGTAGCCTACGAGTTAAAATTATTTTGCGAAAATGCTCACATCAAAGTAAACTAAGATGCGGTGATGCCGGAAAATAAATAATGAACATTCCAAAATGCGTACTCCTCAGGGAAAAAATTAAACCAAATGTAAAAAGCTCTTCTAAAGTAAAAAAATACACAAAAGCGTGTAAAAGATCCAATCGAAAGTCAATCTACAAAATATGTCATTAACTTGGTCATAGTTAATTGCAATTGCGTTAAAAATAAGAGCGCTAAAATCGAGCACATAGTTCAGGATGTAGCAGTTTTTCAGTAATCGCACGGGTTCCGTTTTTTTTTAAGTTCAAAGATTAAGTCCTTCTGCACAATGTCCCATATGCTAGGTGTGATCGGATGAGTGCGAAATATCACCTCCCTTTTACTTTCTCGCCCGAAAATATTTTCACAATGCGCTTGACGAATGCTAACTTCTTCAATTCACTACCATAAATATTTTTATGTAACACATGGTTACTTCTCTAGTGCCTTAGTGGTGTATTCTCTTCCCTTGTGCCTCTCTGTTTAACCCCCAAATATACCAAGAAATAATTATCCGTTTTGATTTTACAGATGACTCTATTCCAATTTTTAAGGCTGCAAATATTACTTTGTGATCACAAATACCGTCCACGATATCGATTTGATTTATCACCTTAAGCCCGTATGACACTTTCCAATTTATTGGCCAATATATCGGCGCGCAATATTGGTTAAAATATTGGGCTTTAGGCATCGTATGACACGTACCAATATTGACACCAATATTGGCCGTTATAGTGTTCTAATACCCCACTAGAGAACGCCACATAACACAAAATGACAAAAGAGCATTTCAAGACGCAGATTGATTGCCAATGAGCTACAGAATGGGAGGTGGAATAATAATTGTAAATTTAATAACTATTTCGAGGGGCTGCAAAGATATTCTCGAATTGCTCGAAATTTCATTCGGGTGAGTTCCTTGAATGATGAGAGATAGGAAATATTGTGATCTCATAGGTGAGCCAAGATAACGTAGCGGCTCGTTTTGGCTGGAATATGTTCATCGAATAAACAGAGATTGTGTCATCAATTGGGACTTTCACCCGAAACGTTAGCACTCAAATCATGAAAAATAGTTTAATAATTGTAATTTAAACAAAATATAGACGCAATCAAGGAGAATCACGACGTTTTTATTCATTAAATATCCAAAATGTTATTTCCGAATTACCCACTTTAGACAGTTGATGTTTGTGAATTTATGTTCTCTCAAAGTACATATTAATTATTTGAGCTATTCCATGGATTGCTATGCTTCTAAAGTTTTTATATATGATATTAAAATTCCGAGGTGAAATGTTTTGCAACGAGCTTCTAGATAGACGAGCAATAGGAGTCGACAAGACTGAGTTCTGATTGGAGATTGGCCTCGAGAAAATAGAACCCGTTCTAAAATCTAGATTGGCCAAGAAATTGTGCCCAATATTGTGAAACGGAGATTGGGCTACAAATTGGTGTGTGTCAGTGGGTTCACAATCCAAAATCCAATGGATTGGCCAATAAATTGGGAAGTGTCATACGGGCTTTAGTACGGCTCTCTGCTTAAAACTCTAATAGTTTATTTCCCCTCGTGAACATGTCAACTACTTGTGCAATTGAGTGATTTCCGTTTACTAAGATCTCGCAGATTTCTCTATTCCTAGAATACGGTTTTATAGAGAGCAAGAATCCAAATTTATGCGTGGGAGATAGAAATCTCGCAGAATAGTTATAACACTTCTACTGGGTCTCAAATAAAATGCAGATTTTTTATTTTCTAATAGGGAAATAATATCAAATCGCTGTCTGATTGTACACCATACCCTTTCTATTTCTATGTCTGTTAATACATGGGAGGCGATGTATAAATGTGATTTGACTGCTAGAAAAACTCCGCCACCTTCCCCATCGCAATAGTAGATTTTAAATAGTGGAGGAAAACTTCTCTGTCTCATATATCCTTCGTAAGTCGATTCTCTGTCACTATGACCATAACCGCGTCTCGAAATTTGTACTCGATTTTAGCGCTCTTGTTTATAACGCAATAGTATGAATTGCGACAAAGTTAATGTCATATTTTGAAGGTTGAATTTCGGATGGTCCTTATCTACGCTAATGTGGTTAAGATGGGTAAATTACTCTGGAAGTGCTTATAAAATTTCATATAATTTCCCTGGGTTAATTGTTATGGATTTTTCCTTAGTTTCCGGCATTACTACTCTTAAATTTACTTCACGTGATGTGAAGAATTGCCCAATGCGGATTACCTCTGAGGATAACCTTACTCATTACTAATATTTAGTATAGAATTTTTCTCCCCAAATAACCCGCAGAGATTGTGTTGATGGTAAGAGTGCGGCTTTTAAAAAATGAGAAGAAGTATGATTATTGTGGACTAGATCCCTCCCATGAATCTACCGCCACTTCCGCGCACAGTATAAACCTACTCACCCATGAAGGCACGCACTAGGAAAAGGTATACGGTGAGTTCAAATATAACTCTAAAGATGGGAAAAAACACCTCGTCCCGGAGCCCGAAAGTAAACACTCCAACGGCCCGACGCCTGCGGGGACGTAAATCACCTTAGTGCATTCCACCTGCTGATATTAATTTCGATGGGGTATTTGCTCCTGGAGTTACACTCCAGCAGGGTTATTCCTCTAATCGTATTGCCGGGCAATGAGTCAAAATCGACCATAACTACGGCCTCGGGACATATTTATGTCTTCGAGCGATTAGTACGTAGAATTTTAATTTTTAGAAGAGCTGATTTTGATGGGTTCAAGGGTCATCTGAAAAACGCTCCTGGAGTATGACTCAAGGTCCGGTAGCTCGTTCGCGTCCGCGTTCGTCCTCGTCGGCTCTTGGTGCCGCGAAGGAAGAGGATGCAGGTTGATTCATTTGCCAACCTTCAAATGTTTTCACCGACCCGAGTCCATCAATTAAGGGTGTATCGTGTCTACATATTATTGAAAACGATAGAACATTTATGTAATACGAAAAAGGACTTGATGGAGAACAATACCTGACTGAAATATTTTCCTCCGACAAAATTCCCTCCCACAGATACCATAGAAAGTGCTGAAACTAGTTTCCAAACTGCTGTGAAAGTGGAATCGCTTAATTCTTTGTAATAATTAATCCCACTGTACCTTCTATAGATTGGGAGACGTATAGATTCATTCCTGGTGGGAGAGATAAAGTGATTTCCGAGGCGTTTGTACACACTTTTACATCAGATTCATTGTTTCAAATAGCATCCGCACCAAATAGAGGAGAAAGTATTCTTGGAATAATATCGACAAATATACCTTATCAGGTAATAAACGTGAGTACCGTCGAATGAATTAGTGACCATAGGTTAGTAACTGCAAAATCTTCTTTGAATACCGCTGAAATTTTTAAAGGGCCTAAACTTTTAATTTTTAAAAGAGCTGATTTTGATGGGTTTAGGATTCATCTGAAAAATGCTTCACCTGCGTTTCAAGAATCATTATCAAAGTTAAATGTAGGTGGTACTTGGAAAGCTCTTCTTTCGCTCGTATCCTCGGAAGTGAATAGCTACATCCCTAGTGAAACAAAAAAAAAGTAGATAGCGACCGCGATGGTATGACGCGGAAATGAGAAAATCATTGAGCCGAAAAGAGCGTGACATACTAAAATGACCTGCCACCACGCTAATGAACGCGTGGTTTAATTAAAAAATAGTTTTTTTTAATTCCGCCACGAAGGAAACGTTCAGGAATGCATTCAGCATTTATCAAAGGAAAACACAAGTAGATCAGTTAAGGGATATCCCAAAAGGGTTATGGTCTCATTTTAAGGAAGTTCAAGGTAAAAGATCTACCGTATGTTCGTTGAGAAACGATAATGGAGATAAGTTGACAAGTTCCGATAAAGCAAATTCGTTATATTCCTACTTCAAGAGCGTGGTCACCGAAACTTCTGATAACTCATCCAAGACAGTGGTCAATCTCTGCATAGGAAAGATGCCACCTATTGACATTAGTACGCACGGAATAGAAAATATATTGAAATCGCTCAGTCTAAATAAATCACCTGAACCCGACGAAATCCCTTCTCGCGTGTACAAAGAACTCTCCTCAGAAATCGTTCCATATTTGCAGTTAATATTCAGTAAATCCATCGAGCAACACAAAGCACTTAATGACTGGAAAATTTCTGATGTAACGCCAAGATTTAAAAGTGGAGGCAAGGAAGAGCCTTCGAAATACGGACCGATATCTTTAACGTCCATCTCATGCCAAGTCCTTCGACATATCGTAGACAGCTCACCAATGAAACACCTAGATGCACAAAAGTGTTAATGAGAGCTCAAAATGGATTCAGGAAAAGTAGACCATGCGAAACCCAGTGAGTGCTTTTGTCCCACGATACTTTAGTCTCCGAAGAGGACAACATTCAATTAGACGCGATCTATCTTGATTTCAAAAACGGTATTGACAATGAACCCCACGGAAAAATGATAATGAAACTGAAGCCTTACAGCCTAGATGAAGATGTCATTTCCTGGATAAGAGAACTTTTGAGAGTAAGTAGTATTGGACGGTGAAGTCTCCAACGAGGTTGGAGTCACTTCTGGCGTCCCTCAGGGAAGTGCCATAGGCCCACTCCTATTCCTTCTTTATGTAAAAGACACTGGTGAAATAGTCCACAGTAAGCTACGATTATTTGCAGAGGAGGCTGTAGTTTACAGAGAAATCCGTTCCAGCAAAGACAAAGATGAACTAACGAATGACCTAGCTGCTATCCAAGCATGATACGATGCATGGCAGTTTGAATTAAATTTGAAAAATCATAGGATTCGTAGTAGTTTGGGAGGACCAAGATCCAGCCAGGTATACTGGACCCAAACAATGGTCGAGCGCGACCCTTTTTCGAACCCTTTCCTCTGTCACCCAGAGGTTATCCGGGACCTCGGGAGACTGCCATAACAGCACGAGCTCACCCCTACAGATATCACCTGTTGTAGTAAATTTTTTGCTTTTTTAATTCCAATACTTAGCGGTAAGTAAAGGCGCTAATCATATTCCTCGCGGTTGAGCGATTAAATTCGTCTTTTGATCGAGATTCTACGATGAAAAATAAGTATTTTAGGAAAAGTGATAAAATTAACGCCGATGGCCTCCAGAGATTTCCAACGCCGAAATTTTGTGATGGGAGGGGAAAAGTAAAATAATCCTTTCTCTTCCCCCACTCCACTTTTTAGCTTGACCACGTGTATGAGCGTATCCGAAATTCTGGCGGAGACCGCAAATATGTTTGGCAGAGTGAGAGTTTTAACCATCGTACACTATTTTATTTAATATCGTAAAAACCCTAGGTTGGGAAGAATCACAGAACACACTAAAAAAGAGGATAAAAAACACTCACAGTAAGTACTAAATTTTCGGTGGTGTATTACCACCTTCCTCAGAGTTAGGTAAGAGACTGTAGGTAAAGGATAGCTGAGGGAAGGGGAAATAGTGGGGAGGTAGGGTCCAAAGAGGGGGGAAAGAGTGTGTTGAGGTAATTAAGGGATTATCGATTGATATTTAAGCCAGGAGGAAGAAATGCTTTGAATAGCCATATGTACGTCAATTCAATGGAATTAAGTTTGAGTGGGTGGTCTGTGGGGGGAAAGGAGGCCAAAACTGATAGGTACATTGTAGCAATCATTGAATTGACGCCGATGAGTGGCCGCATGTTTCGCTACCGGGAGGGACGCAAAGTGAGAGGAAGTGCATGATGCTCTGTGGTTATTGATTTTTAGGTTAAGGGGGGTTGAGGATTTGCCTATATAAAAGGAGGGACAGTATTGGCATTGAATGAGGTAAACTGCATTCGTGGAAGTACAGGAGGCCGCAAGGGGTGGTGGTAGACAGGAGACAAGATGACTAGGGATAGAAGGAGGGGCAAAAATTGGGGAGGTGTTGCATCTAGGACGACCACAGGGCGAAGTAGTGGGTGACTTCTGTAAGGGGTTAGTTGAGCGGAATAAATTTGAAAGGTTTGCAGGTCGTCTGAATGTGACAGTAGGGGGTTTGGGAAAAAGATTGGCTGTCGACTTATTATTTTTTAGAATAGGGAAGAGGTCTTTGAGGATAGATTGCAGGGATTGTATTCCAGGAAAGTAAGTGGTGCAGAGGGTAAGGTCACGTGGTTTGTTTCTATTGCATGGTTCAGGGGGGCAGTTTGCTTGGGGGGGGGGGTTTGAGAATTTTTTTATACAGGAGGGACTCTGGGTAGCCTCTCTGGAGGAGGGAACGGTGAAGGTTGTGAAGAAAATTATTCAGGGCATCAGGATTATTACAAATACGGTGGCCTCGAATGGAAAGGGAATAGGGAAGGGAGCGTTAAGTGTGGGAAGGCTGACAACTGCTAAAATGAAGGTACTGCTGCTTATTCGTGGGTTTTACATGGACAGAGGTGAGAAATTTGTTGTTGACGAGAGAGATATTGACATCAAGGAAGGTAATCTGCGAAGTAGAAATGGTTGATTTTAATTAAATAGTTTTATTTTCTTATTAGATAGTTTTATTTAATATTGTACTTGCGGATCTGCATCTACAAAACTCAGTGAGGGAAATTCAAACAAGGCAAACCATTTCCTTTCTCCGCCGTCCAAATACGCACCGATCACCGAGTCTCCCCAAGCCAGAGCATGACTCGCGATGAACTCCGTAGCATGGAGGCGCCTTAAACGGCATTTTGTGCGCACATTGGGAACGCTACTCTGAATTTTCCTTCGCCTATCTCAACGAAACGGCAAAAATCACTACGGGCTATAGCAAGGTTTCTCTTAAGGTATACAAGACAGTAAAGAGATGATTCGAAGGGCCACTTATTTGAATGCAGTTGATTTTGAAGAAGTATTTCCGGAATGACTGACGAGCACATTGCCAGAACGCGTTTTCCTTTCGATCGAGAATGATATGTTCCTATCTTGATTTAAGATGCCTTTGTCAGCAGGCGAAAGGGGGAAAAGAAGTCAGCTTGTGTGAGGCAGGCTTATTCGTAGTGGAATCGTAGCGAAGGATGAATAAAAATTGAAGCATCGTGTACTACTCTGAGAAGCGCAACAGAGGCATTGAAAAATCGTAGAAGACATCCACCTGAGAAGTGACCGATTAGGACCTAGGTGTACAACCTGAAATGTTTTTGCTTGCGGATAATAAATCGAAATGCTGCTGAGATTTCAAATTTAATAAAAGGAGAGATATTGTCCCATGTGAAGTGTGAATTCAATGGAGTATATTTTTCGTTCTTCATTTTTTTCCGCATTAACTAAGATATTGTATTTGACCCTTAAATACTGTCAAAAATAATTTGACATCAATATGTCAAGCATTGATTTAATGTTACGAAATTGGTTTTCAAAAAATTGGAAGGAAAGTGAGGTATCAAATTGCAGAAAATAAAAGTTTTTTTTTGCCACTAGCCAGGAATAAATAAAATGTTAATTTTGTTTTACGAGTTAAGGAATCTACCCCAAAAAAGTTTGTGTCGTCAACCAAATTTGTAGCAATCATTGAGGAAATTTTCAGCCACAATTGACGCACTAAAACCTTTTAAAGTGATAATTGTTTAGGTTTCACTGGTCAACATAGATATTTTTCTAGAGACGTTGTTGCGTGATCTAAGACGTATTTTTCACGCTGATTCCGAATCTATGATTGGATTCTTTATATCACATCTAGTTTCTTTAGGACAGCTTAATGTATGCTTTTACTTTTACGAAAGTGGTACCTTTAATCCTTTATATATCGTGATAACATGAGCTAGTGAAAATAAAACTTTCCTGCCAAAATATGTTGTCCTACGACGTTATGCCTTCCTATCCTGTCAAAATATGTTTATAATTGCTTTAGCTTATCGTTTTCTTCTAGCTGCCTCTTCACATCAACAAGTGACCAGCTGTTGGCGCGTGAAGACGTTCGTTTTCTCTGAAGATAGTTTGAGAATGTTGTTTCTCACAGGAAATTATAGTATTACAATGTAATCGCATGGAAGTGGCTTAGCTTTTATCAGGCTTAGATAGTGCTTAAACCATCCTGATGACTTTTGTTATTTATACGGTGAAATTACTTATAAGTCTCAGAGGCGGAAAATTACTCCCTTTTTCAGAGTGTTATAAGCTTCATGTTGACTGCCTGTTGGGTGGCCAAGTTTAAGGATGGGCTCCCTATGTGTTGTGTGGCCCCATTGTAGAGCTTTTTACTGGTTGCACTAAGGGAAAACGTCATAAGGAATTTTTCGTCTCCAGGAATTGGCAGATCATTTTTCATACTGCTATTTTTGTTGAAAAAAAATGAAAGGAATTACACCGAAGTCAAAACGCAGTAAAATATCCAGACAAATTTGAATCAGCGATACTACCGTTCCCTCACTCCGAAAATGTACAACTGCCGGAATCAATGGAATAAGTTAATATAAGCGAAGATTCAGAAAGTAATCAAGAACGTGATAATAAGGATTCGGAAACTCGAAGAATTTTGGACCGAGTACATCTGATGGACCTCATTGTACAACGCAAGAGAATGTAAATGATCTAGTGCACGATTAAAATTTTATCCAAAAAGGAAGGTGAAATATTAGGACCACTATTAAAGTGTCTCGCGGCTGAGCTTAAAGCCACCGAGTGCGTCCACCGGGTTGCGGATGGTGGGTCGACCTTTAGATATAGAGGTTAGCTGCGAGATAAGCGAGTTCTTTCGTCGAATAAGCAGTCGTGGACAAAAAGCGGCGGTATTCTGAGGGGGTATTGGGCTACCCTTGGGTAAGGTAGGCCATTTAAAAGATACCAAAACCTGTGAAGATATCGTGACTTGGCGACTGGGGGCCGCCAATAATTATGCCTCTCATCACCCTGGGGAGAGGGCAGCAGCTCTTCTTCACATGTGCGAAGGTGGAGACCATACTGGTCGGTACAGCGACACACATTCCACTACGGGCGTGGTAACATTTACTTTAACGGCTGTAGTACTGCGATGTGGAAGGCAAGGGGAAACCACCACATTATCATCCCGAGGAGTCACAGCTACTCCACTCAATTTATATAATGACATGATGGAATTCTCTCGGGTAAAATATTCCGGAGGTAAACTAGTCCCCCATTCGGATCTCCGGGCGGGGACTACTCGAGAGGGTACATCGGTCAAACGAGATAGAATGTTACGGATAGGAACATGGAACGTCAGATCACTTCGTACCTGCGGTAAGCTAGAGAACTTGAAGGTGGAGATGCGAAGAATGAACCTCGATGTATTGGGCATCAGCGAAATGAAGTGGCCCCAGGAAGGAGACTTTTGGAGTGGAAGCTACAGAATGATACACACGGGATCGCTAAATGGTAATGCTGGAGTAGGCATAATGCTTAGAAAGAGCGCCGGGATGCGTGTTAAAAGCTACCTGCAGTTTAATGAAAGGATAGTAATGGTGAAGATAGATACTAAACCCGTAGCTACTGTAGTGGTACAGGTTTACATGCCTACATCAGATTATGAAGACGAAGAAGTAGAAGATGTCTACCAAGTAATAGCGGAAGTTATCAAGCAGGTAAGAGGGGAAGAAAATCTTATTATTTTAGGGGACTGGAACGCTGTCGTCGGCGAAGGTCAAGACGGAATAATAACTGGGAAATATGGGTTGGGTAACCGAAATGAAAGAGGAGAAAGGCTTCTTGAATTCTGCACGGAGCACAGGCTAGTGGTTGCCAACACTTTATTCAAAAATCCCCTGCGAAGAAGATACACGTGGAAGATGCCAGGAGACCGTAGAAGATTCCAAATCGACTACATTCTAGTGAAACAAAGATTCAGGAACCAGGTGAAGGACTGCAAAAGCTATCCAGGGGCAGATATCGATAGTGACCATAACCTAGTTATGATGAAATGCCACCTTAAATTCAAAAAGTTGAAGAAAGCCGTGAAAAACATATGGTAGGTTGAAAAATTGAGGAAGGTTCAGCATCAACTGGCTTTTAAAGAGGCTGTAGAAAATAAAATAGGGGAGGATCCGACCAACAAACCAATGGAAGAGAGTTGGAAAACCATTAGAAGTGGTCTGCAGGCGGCAGCTGGGGAAGTTCTTGGTAAAAGAAGAGTCGTTATGAAAAAACCATGGATCACGCAGGAAGTATTAGATCTCATTGAAGAAAGAAGAAAATACAAGGCTGCGAAAACAGAGGAAGGACAGAATCGTTACAAGAGGATAAGGAACGAAATATGTCGTAAAGCGCGGAAGGCTAGAGAAACGTGGATGAAAAGCATTTGCGAAGACGTGCAAAACAATCTTAAACATGGAAAAGTAGAGGCCGCTTATAGGATAGTGAGGAACCACTTTAAGGAAAAGGGCGTAAGATGTAATACCCTTAGGGACAAAAACGGAGAACTATTGATTGAAAACGAAGAAAAAGGTAAGAGATGGAAGGAATATCTGGAAGATTTGTACAAAGGAAGTCGCCTCAGAACGAATGCTATCGAAAACCAGAGGGAAGTGGATGCCGATGACATGGGAGCCCCAATTTTAAGACCGGAATTTGATGCGGCTGTAAGAGACCTCAGGATAAATAAAGCGTCTGGCATTGATGACATTCCTGCAGAACTTATCAAAAATTCAGGAGAGAAGACGTTGAACCAGCTATACAAAATCATTAGTGAAATGTATACGACAGGTGAGATACCAAAGAATTTCGAGAGGAACATTATAATCCCTATTCCTAAGAAGAAACGAGCGGAGAAGTGCGAAGATTTTAGGACCATAAGCCTTACTACACATGCATCAAAGATACTGACAAGGATCATCTATAGAAGAATAGAACGAAAAGCAGAAGAGTACTTGCATGAGGACCAATTTAGATTCAGAAAAAACAAAGGCACAAGGGAAGCAATATTGGCCCTAAGACTGCTCATAGAAAAGAGAATGGAAAAGAACAAGCCAACATTCGTTGCGTTTGTGGACTTAGAGAAAGCATTTGATAACGTGGATTGGAGCACAATGCTCTGAATCCTAAAGGAAATTGGGGTTCTTTATAATGACAGAAGAATCATCCACAGTTTATACAAAAACCAAGTAGCCGTGATAAAATCAGGGCCCAGCTGTGAAGAAGCAAGAATTAGGAAAGGAGTGCGACAAGGCTGTACATTGTCACCCGTAATTTTCAACGTATACATTGAAAAAGCCATTAAGGAAATCAAAGAAAAGGCATTGGGAGTGAATATCCATGGAGAAAAAATAAGCATGCTAAGATTTGCCGATGACATAGTCTTCATAGCAGAAACAGAGAAGGATTTGAAAAATATTCTGGTTAATATGGTTAGGGTAATGAGTAGATATCAACTGAAAATAAGCACGAAGAAAACCAAGATCTTAGTATGCAGCAGAAGAGAAGAAGTCCAGACCAACATTAAAATAGGGAGGCGAAACCTGATAGAAGTGGATGAATTCTGTTATTTGGGAAGCAAATTAACTAGTGACGGGAGAAGCAAGACAGAAATTATCAGCAGAATAGCCCAGGCGAAGAGAGCATTCCACCAAAAGAGAGACCTGCTTACAGCGGGAAACTTAAATATGGATGTAAAGAAACAATTTATAAGAACCTACATCTGGAGTATGCTCCTATACGGAAGTGAGGCATGGACAATGACCGCAGCGGAGAAAGCAAGGATAGAGGCCTTTGAAATGTGGTGCTACAGAAGAATGATGAAAATCAAATGGATCGACCGAGTTAGTAACGAGAAAGTCCTAAGAAGGGTAGGAGAGAAGAGAAGCCTCATGAAAACCTTAATAAGAAGACGGAACAATCTTATAGGCCACATATTGAGACATGATGGCCTGATGAAGACAATCGTCGAAGGACAGGTGGAAGGCAAGAATGGAAAAGGAAGACCTCGAACAATATATATTGAACAAGTAAAGAGAGATGTGAAAGAGAAGAAATACGTAGGAGTGAAAAGATTAGCTGATAGGAGAACTGAGTGGGGAGCTGCGTCAAACCAATCCTAGGATTGTTGTCCAATGATGATATTAAAGTGTTAGAATTTGCCGGATCCAAATACAATACTTTTGATGTCGTGATCTCGACATGACGAATTTGATTTGATTTTTTCTCCAGAAAACCGTTTGCTTTTTGAAATGATGTCCTCTCTGTTACGGATACTCTTAATTTCGAATTCAGCACAGATAATTAGCGTTTGTACATTTATTCCCCCTAGGTTATTTTAAAGGCTAATATATTACATAATGGCAATGAGAACCCATTAATACTGTTAACTCATGAAACTGAAATGAAAGAATCTTACGATAATATGTAGTTGCTTAAAAAAATCACTACCAAAAATAAAAATGGAAAATTTGTGGCCACTTAACAGAAATTGCAATTTTACTAGGCTTACAGCTTGGCTTTACCAAATGTTGTTGCTTCAACTTCGAGTGGAATATCAGAGACGGAAAAAATTTTACTTGAACAAAATTGCACGGAACGTTAAGAACTCTTTCCTGGATCCAAAAATGTCCTTTCTCAGCCTTTGGTCGATCCAAAAAATATTCTTTTTCCACTTCTGCATATTTAATAAGGACTTAATAATAATTTTGTGAAATCTATGGACAATAATGGTGCTGGTTCAAACCTTATCGCTGTTAGAGATGAACACAGTGAGCGTTTCGATCAGGTAATTTAACATTTTGAGAAAAATTGTACCTAGGAAATTTCAGCAACACGTAAGATGATTACTGAGGGACACTGAATAGGAATCTACCAGACCTACCTGCTAAATATACGAGAAAATCCTACGAAAGTCCCTATGTTTTTACATTTTTTAAATCGCAGTTTATTTGCTTAAGTATCCTTGAACCCTTATTTAATGTGGTTGTCCTAAAGAAACTAAACGCGATAGAAACATCTGAGCCCAGATTTGGAATCAGGACGAAAAGCACCTCAGGGGTCACCCAACAGCATCTCTAAAGGCCTGTTTACACGGTACATTAACTCGTACTGGTTAATGTCTAAATGTATGAACGCGAGAATGAACGCCAAAATGCACCGTGTAACCACCCAACTTGTGCGAATGCATGCACAGAAAATAGAACCTGTTCTAATTTGGTTCATGCATTCGTACATGTTCCGTTCCGGTCCACAAAAATCATTCATGCAAGCGTACATTAACTAGTACGTGTTATTGTATCGTGTAAACAGGCCTTAAGACAGAAAAATAAGTTTTTTTGTTGCCCAGTGTATGTAGAGTAATTCCTGATGCTCAAAATCGCTCCTCGCTGTTGCTGCCTCGCAGATTACGTCTTACGAATATTGAACCCGTAAATTTTCAGAGACGAGAAAATACGGAAGAGGAGGTGGGCTTTAGGTGAATTTTATTACGAGTGCCAAAGCAGGTGCGAGGAAGGAACGGAAAGGAGAGTTAGAGGGAGATAGAGGGTAAAAGGAAGGC
Source organism: Ischnura elegans (assembly GCF_921293095.1). Lineage (NCBI taxonomy): Eukaryota > Metazoa > Arthropoda > Insecta > Odonata > Coenagrionidae > Ischnura > Ischnura elegans. The sequence goes on along the minus strand of NW_025791658.1, from coordinate 9,004,102 downwards.
GCAAATCCTAAGGATATCGATTGCGCCAACATTCTAGAGAGGAGTACGAAATACGTTCGAGCCTCGGTGCGAGGCAGGCAAATTCACCGTCACGACATTGGTGGCTGAAAAAAGGGGAATCGGAAGCCCTTAGAAAGGGAATCCATTCTCCTGCGAAGCGATGGCGGGGGCACAAACTTTGTTGGGATACTTTTTCCCCCACAGTACTTACACCTGCACATTAAAATGAAAAAGACACATGCGGGACTTACTTATGAGGAAACACAAGAAATGCGTGAAAATTATAAAAAAAATAAAATAAGAGACAAAGAAAACGCTTAAGATGGCGTTGAGTGAATTCAAAACAAAAATATTGGGCGAATATTAAGATGATAACTCATAAGGCTTTCTGCTCATTTGCTAGGGAAGTACAAAGAAATACAGCTACAGCCTCTTCACTCATAAATGGCGGTGGTGACGAACAATTGAGATTAAGCTAATCTCTTAAATAACGTTTCCCATAGTGTCTTCACTCATTCACGACGAGTATACCATACAATAATACCTTTACCTCGTCTCTGCCAATAACAAATGCCGTCCATATGTATTTCAAGCAGTGGTTTAGAGAAACGACTCAGCTCTATTAATCCGAAGAAATCGATAGGCACCGATCTCATTCCAATTCGAGGTTATAAGGAATCAGCATCAGAGATAGCTCCTTACTTGAAGATAGTGTTCGAAACAATTTCTAGCAGCCCCTAAAGATTGGAAAACAGCAAACGTCACGCCCATATTTAAAGTTGGGGATAGGGAAACGCATAGTAATTTCCACCCGATTTCACGAACTTCTATTTCTTGCAAAACATTGGAACATTTTATTTTCAGTTCGATAATGGGTCTAGTAGATAGCCAAAATCTGTTAGCAAAAGAACAGCACGGATTCAAAGTGGCGATGACAGTCCTTAATAATGACCTGGCGGTCGAAACGCGTCATTCTTTCAATGATAAACGTGTGGAAAAAATCCATCTCTCTGTTCTTTCAATACTATTACTCCAAACGGTCATAAAATATTACGCATGATGACAAAATATGCGTGTACCTTCCTGAAAAGGCAAAACTTGACAACGGTTGGTTATTGCTACAGCAATCCATGAAAGATTAGGAAAATAGAAAAAAAATATATTCACAGAGTGGATCTAGCGATTGACGCCATTAATTTTATTCATCAATATAACACCCTGCGAGCAAACTCAGGTTTTTTTTGCAGGGGGTGGCCATCCGAGTTTATCTAAGAGTTCAGTTACAGTAACAAGACTGTCGTAGCGACTTTTCACGTACCTACCTGGGAGCTCTTCTTTGCACGCGTTCTAACTCCCTTATTAAGTCTTTTCCATGAGGGCCCCGAACACTGGCAGCGTATTCTAAATGGGGTGTAACGAGGGATAAGTAGCTAATTTCTCTCCTTTTTGCTGTCGCACACTCCTAATATTCTTTTAGAAAAAACCCATTTTACGATTACCTTGACCTGTTATATCCCGAATATGTTTATTCCAATTTTAATTCGGCATTTCAAATAATGAACGGCATCAAATCCGTTATAAATCTGGGATCTCTATTTTGCCCCTGACCATCGAAAGGCCACAAATGGCTTATTTAAATATCTACCTCCGTAATTTTAAAATGTTTCATGCAGTTTTATAATACCTTTTATTTGATCTATTGACAAGTCTTCCTCCTCCTGCACTTGGCTTTATATAGAGGTTTAATCTATTTTTCAGTCTATAGTCTGAATGAGATTCTTTTCCGAGTTGTTATAAGAGGTCCTGGACTGGATGGTCCTGGAACTAATGGTTTATTTGGACTGATCGATTTCAACATATTTTCTATTCCTTGCGCACTAATGTCAATAGGCTCATCTGTCGTACGTAGAGATATTCAAATGCCTTGCATGAGTTCTTTCAAGGCTCGCTTAACACGCTCTAGAAGAAGGGATTCAATAAATTGCCTTGATAGGAACTGTTACTTAACAAATTTCCATTATTGTTTCTTAGCGAGCATACGGCAGAACATTTACCTTGAACAGCCCCAGCATAAACCAGAATGCTATTGGGTTACTCCGCAATTACCCACACCTAATTTTTCTTGGTTTCAAAAAAGCATTTCATAAAGTACTCTACGGATAGTTAATAATAAAACTGATACCTTACGGCCTCTATGATTGCCATTTTTTTGATAATATAACTTTTTAGCGTTCCCGTGCAAATAGCATTATTTAGACGGCGCAGTCTCCGACGAGGTTAGAATAGCTTCTGGCGTCCATCAGGACAGTGTCATATACCTAATGAATCCTCTTCCTTCTCCATATCAACGGTATTGGTGAAATAGTAGCCAGTAAACTTCGATTATTTGCAGACGATGCTGCAGTTTACATGGAAATCCGTTGCAGTAAAGATAGGGGTTAATTCACGAACGTCCTTCTTGCAGTACAAGAATGTTGCGATGCGTGTCGGTTAGAGATAAATTTGAAAAAATGTTCAGTAATGAATTTATGAAAAAAAACCTACCGCACTGAAGTATTTCATTCAAGGCACCAAATTTGAGACTGTAGACTACGTGAAGATGATGGACTTAGACTCAATAATGATATATCGTGAAATAAACATATTCGGGAAATATCAGGGCAAGCTATTCGTAAATTAGGTTTTTATAAGGATACTAGGAAAGTGTGACGAAAATAAGAGAGAAATCAGCTACTTCTCCCTCGTTAGACCCCATTTTGAATACAGTACCAATGTTGTGACCCTCATAAAATAGGCTTAAAACAGAGTTAGAACGCGTACATAGAAGAGCTGCCAGGTACATGAAAATTTGTTAAGATAGTCTTGTTACAGTAATTGACCTCTTAGAACAAATCGCAATGAATCTCTGCCAGATTATTTAAATCCGAGAGCAATTTATTTTCAGACAAAAGTAGCCATACCTCACTTGCGTGCTGCGTGTTGGTGATTGATCACCACCTGCCAAACACCTCTGTAGGTGGTTTGCAGATTAATATAGGTATAGTGGTAGATATTAGCTTCATTCTGTTTTCTCTCTAGTCAATAGGAGAGCCTCGATAATAGCGTCAATGTTAGACACCTTCTTTTATTAATTAATTCAGATATATAATGGCTTATTTAAGTCTCTATTACAGTAGAATATCTTTGCTATCTACCATGTGATTTCTTTAGCTACTGGAAGGGGCTACTGCACTTAAGTCTTAGCTGAATATCCTTTCACCAATACTAAAGATACAACATTTTTTTGGAATGAGCACTGTGCTGAGATATTGAAACAAATGAATGTCCACGTATATTTTGTTATTATAACTAAAGCAACATTTTATCGCCATGTGGTATACATATTGCGCTCATCAAACAAGCTGAATGTTGGAGATTGATCACCCCGTGCTAAGCACCCTGGAGGTAGCTCGCAGGGTATTATGTAGATATAGATTGCATGCTTTTATTTTTCCATCCTGGTCATTGGTCACCCTCTGTGTTACTCTGTGCTCATACACGTGGTCAAGCTAAGAAGTGGAGTGGGGGAAGAGAAAGGATTTTTTTTCTCTACCTCTACCCTCACAAAATTTCGGCGTTGCAAATCTCTGGAGGCAATCGGCGTTAATTTTATCACTTTTCATAAAATACTTATTTTTCATCGTAGAATCTCGATCAAAAGACGAATTTAATCGCTCAACCGCGAGGAATATGATTAGCGCCTTATTTTACCGCTAAGTATTGGAATTAAAAAAGCAAAAAATTTACTACAACAGGTGATATCTGTAGGGGTGAGCTCGTGCTGTTATGGCCGTCTCCCAAGGTCCCGGATAATCTGCGGGTGCCCGAGGAAAGGGTTCGGAAAAGGGTCGCTCTCGAACATTGCCAAGCGTAGTAATGAATTCTACTCAATCATGATCTATCTTGGAATAAACATATTCGGGAAATAACCGGTCAAGCTAATCGTAAAATGGGTTTTTTTTAAAAGGACTTTAGGAAAGTACGTCGACAAAGTTAGAGAAATTAGCTACCTCTCCCTCGTTAGGCCTCATTTAGAATACGCTGCCAGTGTTTTGGACCCTCATGGAAAAGGCTTAATAACAGAGTTAGAACGCGTGCAAAGAAGTGCTGCCAGGTACGTGAAAGATATTTCGTCGAACGGAAGGATATGGGAATTCGTTTTTCCCCTGAACCATAAAGAACTTTAATAAATGATAGTCGTAATTTCGTTAGAGCATTTCGTTTTTATGCGCAAATGGCTGGTGCCCTAAACTCCTGCCACACGCCTTTTAGACGGCTTGCGTGGTAGTATGTAGATGTAGACTTAGAAATAGAAGTCTTATTCTTAATATAAGTTAAAAACCATCTATCTGCGACATTTGGTTGCGGATATCTAGTGAATTAGTAACGAGGAATTATCCTAATGATTCGGTTTGCGGAGCACAGTCGAATTCAAGAATATCGCAACGAATTGCTACAGCGGCTCCACCATCACCGTATTTCGGAAATGGAGTTCTCTGCTGCTCCACTGGCTCCGCTGTGTCGGCGTCTACTTGTAGAGTGTCCCCACAAACCGTACGAAACCAGCAGGGGTGTCTTGACGCATCGCTATTCGCATTCAGTGTAGAGTTTTAAAAGCATAAAATACGATTCTGTTCCGCCTCGGCCGACTTCTCTGTTTGCGCCAATTGCAAATGCCTCCTATACTCTTTCAGACTCGCCTCAATAGTTCGGCTTTTCTCTCACACGTACACAAATATGTAAAATATTTAAAAATTTATTTAATGTGCGCAATGTTAGTAATTAATAAAATTGCAGTGCACATTTTGACTGATTTTATTTCTTTCCAACAAATCATTTGGTCAATTTTTCGGATGAAATACAAATATTGTGCGGACGCCCGAAATTTCAAAATGAAAAACTGAGGGTTTACGAGGCTCCATCTTTTAATTTTCGCCTAAATTCGAGGAATTAGCCCTTGAAATGGATGAGGAGGATTAAACCGTGATGCATCGCACGTGAAACTAATAATAGTTATAGTGGTACCGAAATAAGGGAAAGAAAAATGTGAATTGTGAGTTGAAGTGCTCCAAAAAGCCAAGGCGAATTCTGCGTGTCCATTTCACGCCATTCGTCCTTGAACTAAACCGCCTTGACCCACTTAAACGAACACTCACAATTTACTCTTGATTTTAAAGGATGAGCAGAGTTTTCATCTCGGGAAGCGACCGTCTCATAGCAACTCATTCGAAAAGTATCATTTCTTCAGCTCATAGAAATAATTATTATGAATAAAAAGTTTTTTAACAGAGGAAAATAAGTTGGATAATTCGCCAGTCACGCCGGAAGATGACGAGAGACCATTTCTCACGTTATTTTATCCAACTGTCATAATTCATGCCTGTATCCCTTACTGCGCTAACATTTCGTATTGCCATTGCCAATGAACTACTATCAGCGCCAAAAAGGTAAAACGCTGAACTCAAAGCCTTTTTTTCAATTCTGGCGAACCTCCACAGGGTCTTGTCATACATTATTATACTCATTGTTTATTCAACTACAACAATGAATGATTAAACATTGTTTAGACGCAAACTTTTAGCTTCTAGAGTCGAACAAGTGAAGACGAACACGCAAAAAACGACGAGAACGGCGAAACAGTCGTCTTCATGTGGGTAAAATTTTCTCAACAGAACCCGGTGGTATTCCCGAGAAAAGTTTACCCACATTATTATTCGCCGGGAAAGCATAAAATAATATTTTAGTCGTCTTATTCATCTCGTCACGGGCAAAATATTTCATTCCTACTAAGGGGGGAAAAAAGTATCCCGACAAAGTTTGTGCCACAACTATCGCTCCGCGGGTTAGTGGAATTCCTTTCCAGTGGGTTACTGTTCTTTGGTCAGTGGGAGAAATTCAAACAAGGCAAACCATTTCCTATATTCGTTGTCATAACACGCGATTGACTACTGAGGCTCCCGCAACCCAGAGAATGACTCGCGATAAACTCCGTAGAATAGAGACGCATTCGACGGCATCATGTGCGCACGTTGGGAACGCTCCCCTGAATATTCCTTCGACTACCTATCTCAACGAAACTACAAAAATCACCACGGGCCATAGCAATCGTTCTCTTAAGGTAAACAAGACAATCAACGAGAATATTCGATGGGACACGTATTTGAATGCAGTTGGTTTTGAAGAAGTTTTACCTTCTGCGGAAGGACTGCCGTGCACATTGCCAGAACGCGTTTTTATTTCGATCGAGAAGGATATGTTCCTATCTTGATTTAAGATACCCTTGTCAACAGGCGAAAGAGCGAAAAGTAGTCACCTTGTTGGAGGCAGGCTTATCAGTAGCGGACACATAGCAAAGGATGAATAAAAATTGAAGTACCGTACACCACTCGGAGAAACGCAACATGGTGGGTAATGAGGCATTGAAAAATCGGAGAAGACCTCCACCTGAGAAGTGGCCGATTAGGACGCAGGTGTACAACCGGAGATGTTGATGCTGACATATTATAATACATTGAAGTGCTGCTGAGATTTCGAATGTAATAAAAGGAGAGATATTGTCCCAAGAGAGGGGTGAATTCATTGGAGTATATTTTTCTTTCTTCATTTTTTGTCAACAGTAATTTAGATATTTTATTTGACCCTAAAATACTGTCAAAAGTAATTTGACAGCAAAATGTCATGCATTCTTTTAATTTTACAAAATTGGTTTTCAAAGAAATTGTAAAAAGTAAGGTATCAAGATACAGAAAATAATTTTTTTTGTCAATGTCTAGGAAAAAATTTAATGTTAATTTTGTTTTATGATTTATGGAATTTAACTCGAAAATTGTGTGTCGTCAATTAAATTTGTAGCAATCATGTCCATATCATTGAGAAAATTTTGAATCGCAATTGACGCACTAAAACCTTTTAAAGTGATGATTGTTTAGGTATCACTGTTCAACATAAGTTTTGTTTTAGAGACTTTGTAATGTGATCTTAGGCGTATATTTCGCGCTGATTCATAATATGTGCTTAGATTCTTTCCATCACATCTAGTTTCTTTAGGACAGCTTAATGTATTTTTTTGCTTCCACGAAAGTAGTAATTTAATTCATTTATGTAGCATGATAGCATGAGAAAGTGAAAATAAAACTTTCCTGCAAAAAGATGTTGTCCTACGATGTAATGCCTTCTTATACTGTCAAAATATGTTTAAAATTGTACTATCCTATCGTTTTGTTCAAAGCAATGCTGCTTAAGCTGTCACTTCACATAAGCATGTCACCAGCTATAGGAGCGAGATAACGTTTGCTTTCTCTGAAGATAGTTAGAGAATAGGATGGTTTCCTATTTTTTTTTAATTGCCTAAATCGAAATATTATTACTCCTGGAGTAAATACTTAACGCTTTTAGATTTTTAAATGACGACATTAATTTTTCGCGAATAAATGAAAAGTAAAAACTTTCAAGCGCGCGAAAATGCGACGGGTAAGTATGAATGCCAGAAAAACTCCGTGTGACGCTTCGAAAAATATTCAATGAGGGCAATTTTTGCGAAATTTGTTCAACTTTGAGGCCAAGTAATTTGTTTTAAAATTTATACATGAAAAACGATTTGCGTCAAAAAATGCACTAATGTGTTGACAACAACTGTGTTAAGTTTCAAATTTCGCTCTCAAAAAAATCGATTTTAAGGTTTTGACCAGCTTTTTTTCGATTTCAGCCCACTGCGTGATCGTCTTCAAGGATTCCTGAGCTGAGATTCTCTTTCAGACGACAATGAGCTTTGCGTTAATTTTTCCGCCTCTGTACTAAGGGGGGGGGGGAGAAGGAAGTATCCCAACAAAGTTCGCGCCACCACTATCGCTCAACGGGAGAGTATGTTTCCTTTCCAAAGGGTTGTTATTCTCTGGTCAGTGAAGGAAATTGAAACAAGGCAAATCATTTCCTTCCTTCGTCGTCCAAATACGCGACCGACTGCTGAGTCTCCCGCAACCCACAGCATGACTCGCGATGAACTCCGTAGAATTGAGGCGCATTCGACGGCATCACGCGCGCACGTACGGAAAGCTACTCTGAATTTTCCTTCCCATATCTCAACGAAACGACAAAAATCACTACAGGCCATAGCAAGGTTTCACTTGAGATAAACAAGACAGTCAACTCGCAGATTAGATGGGCCACGCATTTGAATGCAGTTGACTTTGAAGAAGTTTTAGCTTTTCTGGGAGAACTGACGAGCACATCACCAGAACGCATTTTTCTTTGGATCAAGAAGGATATGCTTCCTATCTTGCTTTGAGATACCTTTGTAAACAGGCGAGAAGGGAGAAGTAGTCGGTATGTTGGAGGCAGTAGCGGTAGTTAGCTTAACGCTAGCGGAAACATAGCGAAAGATGAATAGAAATAGAAGTACTGTGCACTACTGGGAGAAACGCAGCCAAGAGTGTAATGAAGCATTACAAAATAGAAGAAGAGTTGTATAATGTACACCTGGTTTTGCAGCCGGAGATGTTGACGCTAATATATAATACATCGAAATGCTGTCAAAATTTCGCATTTAATTAAAGGAAGAGATATTGTCCCAAGTGAAGTGTGAATTCATTAGAGTATGTTTTTCGTGCATTGATTTTTTTTCCACATTAATTTAGATATTTTCTTTTGCTCTTAAATATTGCCAAAAGTAATTTCACAGCAATAAACGTCATGAATTGTTTCAATTAAAAAAAATTGGTTTGCAGAGCAACTTAAAAGAAAGCGATGTATCAAACCAAAGAAAAATAAAGTCCTTTTTGTTTTGGCCACTCCCTAAGAAAAAATAAAATTTTATTTTTTACGATTTATGAAATTTACTTCGGAAAATTGTGTTTCGTCATTTAAATTTGTAGCAAATGTGAGTAGGAAACATTTTAAGTCGCAAGTAACGTAAGTTACTAAAACATTTTAAAGTGATGATTTGTTTAGGTGTTTAGAGAAATTCATGATGCTCAAAATCGCTCCTCACCATTGCTGCCTTGCAGATTACGTCTAGCGAATATTCATGCAGTAAATTATCATAGACGAGGAAATGAGGAGGTGGAGGTGGGCATTCAGTGAATTTGAGGACGAAAGCCAGAGTAGCTTCGAAGAAGAAAAGGAAAGGAGGTTTAGAGGGAGATAGAGGAAAAAGGAAGGCATAACAGATAAGGATATCGAATGAGCTAACATTCTTGTGAGCCGTACGAAATACGTTCGAGCCTCGGTTCGAGGCAGGCAAATTAACCGTCACGACCTTGGTGGCTTAAATAAGACCGTAATTGAATTTCTCTCGTATCTTTCCAAAGATTATACACCGTTAGAGAGGGAAACTTCATGGATTACGTGGACATTTCATGTATTTGTAAGTGCAAGGAGCCCTTGGAAAAATTAAATCGTGTAAAGAATTCGTTTGATCGTGGAGTCACTTTGAAAAATGATGATTATATAATCGCCTTTCGCCTCATTATTCATCCATTCTCCCACAAAGCGATGGTGGCGGCACAAACTCTGCTGGGATATTTTTTTACGCCACTGTACGTCCACAGAGAAAATTAAAATGTTCACGAGAGGATTTCCCAGTCGGTCCATAAATGTGTTCAAACCCACCGCGCATTTCATTGGGCTTACACAAGTCGCCGCTCGCGTCACTAACGGCCAAAGGGATCCGAAAATCGCGGAAAAGTGAGGCTGCGGCTGTTGACATAAATTCATATTCGTAAAAATATTATCTATCAAAGTCCTCCTTGCATTCCCAATGAATTCGGCACTTTCGCAAAAAGTGGAATTTGCCCGCTCAACAACATTGACTGTGATGATGTCCATGTGGGCGCACAAGGAAATGAATATAAGAAATGTGGTAATATATGAATATTTTAAAGCTATTTAAGAACGCTGGCCAAAAAAAGGAACAGAGTTTGCCAAACTTATAAAAAGCAATTACAATGACAGTGATTTTAGGTGAAAATGTCATGTATCTGTAAGTGCAAGGAGCTGAACCCCTTGGAAAAATAAAATCATTTATAGAATTCGGTTTATCCTGAAGTCACTTTGACAAATGATGATATAATTGTCTTTCGCCTCTTCACAGTTGCTGGATTCAGTCGGTAGGACCAACTGAACTCAGTTTGGAGTGTATGGTGGTTATGCCTTCTTTGAAATTAAACATTAAGAGGAATCCCGAAGCTGCAGCATTCGATAACGGATAATTAATAGTACCATTGCTAGTGAAAATTGGAAGTTAACAGGGAAAGGAGACGGAATAAAATCAATAGGATTGCAATATAAAGCTTAAATAAACAGATAAATGAACGCAAACAAAATTAAAATGTATACGCCATCAAACTTAATGAAAATAAAATCATTTCTACCAACCTTTCTTTTATGCAAGGCCGGATTAAGAATCTTTCAACAGCAAATGTGTATTGGTATAAACAAAAGAGGAACGACAGACCGTTCAATAGCTTACGAAACTTCTATCGAACCAAATTTGCATAACAAATTAGAGTTTGATAATTTTTACCAAACACGCAGGAAAATCCGCAAAATTAATCATAATTTCGATAAAAGTTACCTAACTCTGAATTTTATTGAATTAATTAAGTAATTTTTACCAAACTCTCTCGTGCAACTGACCAAATTATGAAATATCCAAATTTTTGATGAAATATATCAAGAGCGTTTGGTAAAATAAATCAAGAGTTTAAGTATATTTAACAAAATTACTCCCTATTACACCAGGTTGATAGTCTTAATCAATTTTTTTCCGAGTGCACAGCGCTCAATAACCAAGAAAGCAATGCGAAATGAAATTCGAAATTTCAAGAAAAAAGTAACTACTCGATGAATTACTAGAAGAAAATGCGAAATCCTTTTGGTCGTATGCGAAAGAGTTTCCGTGAAAATCTTCAACCGTAGATTCGTTATTTGATAAAGATGATAAACTTGCCACCGAAAATATTGAAAATGCTAAAACGTTAAATTCCCACTTCGAAAGATATGAAGTACAGAAGATACCTAATTCAATTCATACGTCCCATGTACTGAGGAATCGATGAAAGAAATCTCTATACCACGTGATGGGATAACAAAATAACTAAGATCAATAAAGAATAGTATATCTCCGGGTACGGAGAGAATACCCGCGCGTGTCGTCAAGGAGTTTCCTCCACAAATCGCACCTTTATTACAGATAATATATTCAAGAAGTCTCTGAAGTCTGAAATCTGAAGGAAAGTTACCGCTAAACTGGAAAATTGCAAGCGTAACAACGATATCCAAAAATGGAAACAAACATGACCCAGACAACTATCAACCATTTTCATTAACAACGATTATATAATAGATACCTGAGCATATCGTCGTTAGCAACATCATGACTTGCTTGGGCAGTCGGAACTTCCTCCATGGCTGTCAGCACGGATCCCGAAAAGGTAGATCATGTGAAACACAGCTCGAGCTCTTTATACACGACGTTCTTAAATCTGGTGAATCGAAAACAAAAGTTGATGCATTGATTTTAAGAAATCGTTCGACATGGTCCATCACAACAAACTTTAATGCAAATCACAGTCATGCGGATTAAACGAAACAGTGGTAAACTGGATACGCATCAGCTTTCGACGCGACATCTTCCTGAATGATCGTAAACAAAAAGTAGTTCCTCACGGAATTAGCTCTGATGTAATGAGAGTGACATCAGGTGTTTCACAAGGAAGAGTAATCGGCCCTCTTTTGTACATTTTATACATTGATGACCTCTGCTCCCGAATTAGCAAAAAACTACGTTTCAAAAAAGACTATTCGGGCTTCCATTCTGGAAGAATGAAGGGAGTTGAATCTTTTTTTAATATATTCGCCGGGAAAGCATCGGATTTTACTTCAAAAACGTTTATTTGCTGACGGAGGTGTCTTCTATCGCAAAATTAGTGATAACTCTATGAAATTCTATCATCGGATTTAAACAGCGTTCATTTATGGAGCCAAGAGAGGGGACTCGAACTTAATCTGAGCAAATGCATGTCGGTGCATTTTTTGCAGAGTTCATCCAACTATAACCATGCTTATGCTGTGAATGGTATTAAGAAAAAGGCAACAGAGGAAGTGAAGTACCTGGGAGTTACGATAACCTCGAACCTCACGTGGGGAACACATATAAAGAATATTTGCGGAATAGCCCCGAAGAAATTAGTATTCGTCCAGCGTATTGTGTAAATATTTTCGGATGAGAAAATGAAAGAAAGGTGCTATTTCGCTCTCGTCCGACCGCACCTTGAATATGCAGCGAGCGTATGGGATCCCGTTCAGAAAGACTTAATCCGCGAACTGAATAAAATACAAAGGAAGGCTGCACTTTTCGTCAAAAACTGCTACGGGCGTAGAGACAGCGTTACCTAGATGTTAAGCGAATTAGAGTGGGAGCCGCTGGTGACTCGGAGGCTGCGCGCTAGGATTAGATTGCTTGAACAATTGAGAATGGATATCTTTAAGAGCAACACGGAGAACATAATATTAGAGCCCCACTATATTTCCAGGTCCGACAAAAGCGATAAATTGGGAGAGATATTTTACCGAACAGAAGGATATGGGAATTCGTTTTTCCCCCGAACCATAAAGAACTTTAATAAATGATAGTCGTAATTTCGTCAGAGCATTTCGTTTTTATGCGCAAATGGCTGGTGCCCTAAACCCCTGCCACACGCCTTTTAAACGGCTTGCGTGGTAGTATGTAGATGTAGACTTACAAATAGAAGTCTTATTCTTAATAGAAGTTAATAACCATCTATCTGCGACATTTGGTTGCGGATATCTAGTGAATTGCTTTATGCTGATTCCCTTAACCTTATTTCGCCTTTGTCCAAGACAATTTTTCACTAATTATAAGAATCCCTGGCGCATCCCCAAAGCATCGCCCATAACTCCCTTAACCAATTTCTTTTTTTCCCTCTCCCTTGACAATGAATATATATTTGAGAGAGCTACGCTACCGAGCACCAGTACATAATATACTATTATACTGTATAATATGTACTATGAAGTCCAGCTCTTGCATAAATTTCTTCAAAGCGATTTATTAATGATGGAATTAACAATAGATGGTGTCGTTGATAGTATTTAATTGTAGCTTTTGGTCATATTACTGAGGTCTGAAGCAATCAATAAATTCATCCAGTAGTATTTTAAAAGTCTTCTGTATGTGTTTGCAATGGAGAGAGTACAAAGGAAGAAAGATGAGAATGTTAAAATATTATCCAAAATGCATTCATGAGTTTACGTTGCAAATTTATTTCTTTAAGAATTAGTGGTGGGTATTCCTTAATGGTGGGTATTCCTTAATCATCATGAAAAGTCGAATTCCGAGATTTAGTATCCGAGATACGTCATAAGATTCGGGAAAATTAAATAGAGAAATGTGATTGGGAATGGAACCAAACACATTAAATTGATATCTAATGTCTACATAAAGGCTTAAATACAAATTCAGCTAAGAACCATCTCCCTGAACGGAATGTCCAAAATGCATGTCAAAACCTTCCTGCAGAAAAAGCTAGCAATGGTCAGGATAGAGACAAAAACGTTAGATATCGTATCGGTACAAGTTTACACACCAACGTCAGTCAGTGAAAATGAAGTGGTAGAAGACGTAAGCGATGAAATAGCGGGAGAAATCAAGCAGGTTTGAACGTAATAAAATCTTATTGTTTCATGGATTTGGAATTGTGGGAGAATGTTAGATTAACAGGAAATTACGGATCGATAAATCGAAATTAAGGACGAGAAATGCTCCTGGAATTCTGCACGGAACACAAGTAAGTGGTTGCCAACCCACCGTTTAAGACTCGCATGCAAAAAATATATTCTTCGAAAATACGTAAGCAATATTTAGTTCAGAAATAAGATTTCATGCATTGCGCACTTTTGCGAAGCATAAGTTCAAAAATTAGAAGGTCTACATAAGCTGACGTAGCGCAGAAGTCGACCGTGAGCATAATGGAATGAGGATGAAAATCCATCTAATTTTATGACAACAACAAAAGGAAGAAGAAAATCGAGGCTCAGAGGGAAAGAAATGTAGTCGAGAAAATTAATGGTTCTCAGATGAAGACTTGGACTTCATGGGAGACGGAAGATAACTCAGGAGTGTGAAAACGGAAGGGCAAAAGTACTACTCCAGGAGAATAATGAACGAGAATTGTCGAAAACCGAGGAAAGGTACATAAACATGGATGAAGAACCATTGCGATGAAAATGAAAATAACCTCCCCATGGAAAAGTGGGAGCTGCCTACAGAATTCTGAGAAACCATTTCAAGGTAAAACGCAAGTTTGTAAGTGGCACGAAATAATGTGTGCTGATTGTAATGGAAGACCGAACTTTGAGATGGAAAGAATACCTGGAAGAGTGATACAAAGGAAGAGAAATAATGATCGAAGAGGAATGCGATACAGAAAAGAATGAAATGAGAGCTAGCATCTTATGATAGGAATTTGATGCAGTAATGTCAGACCTGAGAAAGAAGAATACTTCGTACATGGACGATATGCCCACAGAGCTAATTGAAAATCCAAAAAGTGAGACTTTAAACTAGCTCTATAAACCATATGCAAAATATATACATCAGGGGATATACACAGTGACATCAGGGAGAACATCATTATTCCTCTTCCGAAAAACAAGGGAGCAGAGTAGTGCGAGGATCAAAATAATGAAATATTCGTTAAAGATATCGAAGAAAATCATTTACAGGAGAATAAAACGAAGAATGGAATGATTCCTAGAAGTGGACCAAGTCATATTCAAAAATTATAAGGTCCCAGGAAAATCAAAGTTGTTAATTAGACTGAAAATAAACAAAAGAATTAAAAGAATAGACCAAAGTTCATGGCATTTGTCAGCTTGGAGAGGCCTTTTGACAGCGTGAATTTGAATTTAATTGTCATAGTTGTCAAAGAAATTTTTTCTTCCGTTCAATGATCGAAGAATTCCCCACAGTCTATTTAAAAGCCAAGTATCCGTGATGGAATGTGAACCAAACCGTGCAGAACATAATATCGAAAGGAACGAAACAAGTTGCGAACCTTTTCTCGAAATATTTCATGTGAAATCGAGGAAACGGTCAAATAAATCACAGGGAAGGCTACAGGAGACGACATCCGTGACGAAATAATTAGCTTGAATTAGCGATTTGCTGACGAAAAACGACACATAGAAGAGAAGAACCTGATAAATATGAAAAGGGTAATACACAGCCGAACATCCACGAAAAAATCTCAAATATTAGCGTCAAAAGAGAGGAGACTCGGAAAATTGTTTAACCAATAAAACAAAAGCTTTAAGATGAGAAAGAATTTACTACCCAGGAAATCAGAGAAAGAAGCGAAGGACGAAGACAAACAAGAAACAGTCAGTACAGTAACTTAAGGAAAGGAGGTATTCTGCGCAAAGAATAATCTACGCACATTTTGGAATGCAAGCCTAATCGTTAGGAAATACGTTTTCACATGCTACGTATGGAGTACGTTTCTTAATGAGAGTTAAGCATCGACAACGAAAGCGGCAGAAAAGTCATGAGTCAAAGGATTCGTATGGTGGAGTTGACGAAAACTAATGAAAATAAAGAGGTTCGCTTCAATAAGTAATAAATAAGGGGTAATAAGAGTAGAAGCAGAGAGAAGTTCAAAAACCATTAGAAGAAGACGGAGCAACTTTAATTTGCCACATCTCAGGAATGATGGACCGATGAACATAATCGAAAATTTACTGTAGTCATTTTAACTCCGTTATTTTTACTCTTAAAGATAAAGTAAATTATAATTTCATTTTATAAAAATGCTACACCATTTTCAGCGTTCTTCAAAGACATTTAACAAATATCAATATTCAGATATTCCTTGTATGAACAGTCAATTTTTGGGTAAGATTGAGTTCTTCGTGAAATTCCAAAGGTGAAGAAAGCGGAAAAAACTCTCACGCTTTGTAATGATGAAAAATGAAAACATCAGATTCAATAATCTGCGATAAAGGTTTACGAAGATTTTTTTAAATCGTAGGATCCTCCAATGGAAGATCATTAAGCAATGTGTAGCTCACCATATTGCTTCCAAGGCCATCGCATACCACAGGCAACAGGCACACAGCAAGAAATATTCATTGTTATCATGCCAAGAGGGCCATTACCTCTTTTGCCCTCAATCAAATATTGTTTCATAGAATGAACGAATTGTTTTTTCACTCCGTGTGGAATTTATCAGTTTTAAGTTTGAGAAAGATAATTTAAATTTATAGCCATTCATTTTTGCTAGCACTTCCCCACTTCAACCCTTGATAATCAAACCTTAGGTTACGCGAAAGGCATGAAGTAGCGAACGAATAAGGCTATTCGATTATTGAACGGGAGGACATTATTTATCATTAGCAATAAAATTCCATCCATTTTTTAACGCCCCGTTTAAATAAACTTTGAGAATATACCTTGAGAACTTTTGAAAATGCCAAAAAACATCACTATTCAGTATTCGATTTACAGGGAGAGATGCACTGAAGGATGATAAAAAATTATATTGTGATGTCAAAAAAGTATAGCGTTAGCTAATAAAATCGTTCAATTTAAGAAGGTTCCCATTAAATATCAGTTTAAGTATTGAGACTAGGCAGAAATTTAGTGCGATGACACAGGGATGTGAGACATGAACACTAAGGAAGAAGGTGATCAAACTTGAGCAAAGCAGACATGAGGTTAGAAGGAGGAGTATAAGAAAAATGTGGACACAATTCTAATTGGGCACGCACCCAATGAAGTCCATCCAGAAAAAGAACAAATGGTAAAAAGAAGGAAAATAAGAAACTTGAGATCATCGGACAGTTACCCAAGCAGCACAACTTCAAACGGAATCTCATAAAAGGAAATATTCTTTGGAAAATAAAGAAAGGACGACCGAGACCTTGATGCATTCAAGTTTTGGCGTTGGAAATGGGATGCAACAACAACAACGACATGTAAAGGATGGCCGAAGATAGAGATTGTTGAAGTCATGACCGCAGAAGTGAGGGCAACTTTTAAAAGAGGAAGGACCTTAAGAAAAAAATGTAATCGGAACAGTCAAAGATTTGCGAAAGACTAAAATTAATTTCAACTACTCTAATGATAAACGCCTCCCTTCCGCAAAATTCAGCAAGCAGAGTTCAGGAGTAAGCAAATATGTTACAATTATTCGATCGTATTTTCAACCGTATGTTTCATAAAATTTTGTTTTCTTGTTTTATTGCGGAGGCAAATACTCCAATGGAAATGGGCGACTGAAAAATACTCACATAAACAACGTTGGAAAACGATAAAAGGACTGTGATAGGTGTGCCTAAGAGTAAAAATACGGCAGGATAGGTTATTCAAGCGTTACACGGGAGTATCTATAGCAAGGAATTCGTAATTGCACAGAATCCTTAACTGGCTTTATAAATAAATGCGTTTGGAAGAAGTGAACGATTAAGTGAGGAGCCTTTGCGATACGCTTTACCAAATTTAGATACCAGCGCAAGAATTTATCAGAAACTGCTGCCGTTGCCAAGAAGAGAGAGTATATTGACGGCGAATAGATTTTCAGAAAATTTCTATGGTAGAAGATTATTTTATCAAGTTAAAATACTATCGAATAACAGCAGGAGAATCGATAGAAAATAATAATGAGACGTAAATGTGTTAATATTACATGAAAACCAATCTAGTGCCTCAAAAAAAATGACAGCTGCGAAATTAATCAGGTCAACTATGCACCAAGTGTCAATGTAATGAGAAGTTAAAATTGTCAAGTGTATTCAGAAGACGCTAATATTCATAACGAAGTGCAGGTTATATCTAAGATACCTCTAATTGTAAGATGTCTAATGATACGTTTAGCCAAACAAATAAACTATGAATGGGATCATAAGTACAAGAATCCGTCTGCTCCATCTCGAGATCAGCTTATAAAAAACGCGAACCCAAAAATCACCTCGTATCTTATCTGGTATTTGAATGTTATTAAGAAATCACGGAGGAAGAAGCCAAAAAAAAAGTTAAATTGTGGGTTACTGCGCTTAAGTATATCACGCCCGTCATAAAAAAACTTCTATTTCTAGTAAACACTGAAGATTAGCATACCAATGGCAACGTTTTGGCATATAACATAATAAAATGTTGAAAGAAGAAAATTGCTTACCTTTCATTCCTCACGATGTGGAAGGATTCCAAGAAATATCACTTGTAAAATAGCACACCACTACTTTCACACGGCTCGATTTTCTGAAAATAATAAGAAAAAAGACACATATTAACAAAGCGCTGTTATCATACACGAATCGGGAGTACAAAATGAATAAAATCTGAATATATTGTACTATGGCAGCAAAATCAGGCTACCAAGGCGACGGAAAATTTTCAACGAGAAATTAAATTAGCGAGAAATGATAGTAAATCCACTTACTTATTCAATCGTCTTTACTTATTGATTGCTCAGGCCGTGTAAGTCGACGGACAAGGAGAGAAAATAAAAGACGAGAACTGAAAATTCTTGGTTGTATTCGGAGGAAACTCCCGAATAATTGAGATAAATTTAAGGAATGACAACCACTAGGCGAGTACACTAAAGAGAGGCGTCTATTTCAACTCAGAACACGAAATATTAAGAACTCAGTCCCGTAGGCTCCGCATAATACTACGTGACTGATAACATCAATGCAAGGCAGTCTGCTGTCAAATGGGACAGTCCTACACAACTCAATGACCTCTTGATGACAAGCCACCGGTATATCTTCCAAAATTTTCTTGCGGCGATTAGGTGAAAACTCGATCACAATAGTTTTTAGCCAACGATGGGAGACAAATCATAACATTTTGAGTGTTCTCAAATCCTTAAGAAATCAACCAAGTAGCACACACGAATGACCTTGGGTAAAGCACTTCGTCAACGATCCAAAAACACACAAATCAGGTAAAATTAATCAGAGTCCACCGAAGTGACAAGATGAACACGATAGCATCAATGGAAAATCTACCACTATCTGAAACGTGTGACATGAAATTGACATTTCCGAACCTACATTACGAGGCATCGCACTTAATGATGAACAATCCAGACGAATCGCGTCTCACCCGTGAAAAAGAATAAGCGGCAATAACAATGGACGGATTGGAAAAAATATTCTCGCTATTCTCGTATTGGCAGGAACAATGAAAATTATATCACCTACTAAGTATTGCAAAGGCACACTCCCTTCAAGCCTTGTTGTACTTTGCAAACGGTAAAATATTATCGTAGGCGAAATAAAGCAGTGTAATCGAAAATAATTATCGGCATTAATCGCACCAAATTTAATGATATCATAAACTCTAACACGAAACAGTAATGGCACACATATAAAAAGGAACCGATAACTTTAAGATGGCTTGCTTACTTACCTCTTCACTCCAAGCCGGCTAACATCAAACTGATGAATCGAAGCGCTTCAGAATGAATAGCGCCAGAGGATAGTTACCTGATTGGACAACGAATGTGACGTCACGAGAAAGTCAGATATATTTTCGCAAAAAAACTATAAAATGGATTGTTATAATATATTAATGAATAGGATTTATTTGAATTAAATATTAAAAGGTAATACTTCATATCAATTCGCGTAAAATAGTTAATTTTTCCGAAATCTAATTTTTATGGAGAGTAAATATTGTTACGTCACATGCTGTTCGCCTATGGCGAAAATTGATTGTCTTTTGTTTTCTTGTGACGTCTTCCCCAATAAGTTCGCTAGTCTCGGTGCCCGGCCGCTTTTGACTCTCCGACGGTCTCAATGTCCTATTCAATCATGTCCCACTATATTCCATTGTTGACCTCCACACCCACTAACTTTCGCGGTATATCTCCTCCCCCACCTATTAACGATATATTAACTCTATATTAACGATCTTATTTTACCTTCGACAGACTATGACTCATTCTCACGTGCCATTTCAAACTACTTCCGCACTCTTAGCGCAACAGTGTCCACTCCGACATACCACCGTCAGTTACTCCATTTACATCGATGTGACGCCCAACGGATTCACGGATGCAGCGACGTGACTGTTTATTGCACACATACCACGCTGGAGGAATTAAAAAGGAGTGAAAATTGTGTGCAAGTGAAGCTTCAGTTAGAAGATAACCTGGCGCAAACAGCGACTTATTTGGACGAAATTCACGTTATCGATCGTGATTAAGCGAGTGAGTACAAAATTGTTGTGTAGTTTTGTTGCCATTATAATTTTCATTCCATCACTTAGTGCGCGGGTTCTCGACAAATTACCATCAAAATACAAAGATAATGTCGATTTTCGGAATTAAATGATACTATACCAATATATTGCAAACTCTAAATAGCTCCTTAAGAGGTGATAGAGGGCAAGAACTGATATTCCTTCGAACTTTGGTATTCTCCGATAAACTCTCGGGAATGACATAAAAACTTCTAAGAGTCAGTCTTTTACGTGCGTTTTTCAGCAACCTTCTTCATTACCGTGTGTTTTGACAATGATCCTATGGTCTAGCATTGTATCTGAATTACTGTTTACGGGGAATGTGATTTACTGATTGCTACGGAGTGAAAGGAGAAGATTTAGTACGGAGGTGCGCGCGGAGTCAAAATCCAATGGAGTGATCGTGATTATTACGTGAGTGTTGAAGCACAAGTCCTATCTATTAAGTGCCGTCATCTTAGATAGGAATTTCGAAAACCGTTTCACGCAGCACTCAATACTATTCTCCTTTCAGCTATCACTTCCATATTTGCGTGTATACAAACCATCACTTAGTTTGAGGAAATGAGAGAGCGATGAAATTGGTTATATTTTTCTTGAGTCCACTCTATTGAACTTCTACGCCCCAAACCAAAATTTCAGTCGTGCACTGTGTACCGTCACTTCAATTGGCACCCATGATTAATATTCCCGAAACTTATCGCGTGGATTTTAATGTATTATCGGCGTTGTTTCTCAATTTTCAGATCCATAAAAGTTAAATGTTTTCAATTCCTCAAGTTACATTCCTGTTTCTCAGCAAGATTTAATTAGCATACAAATCTGTGGTTAATCATTTACATTTTCTGGTGCCCTTGGTTCATTTAATCATTTTATCTATACATTCCCAAGAAGTACTGCAGATGAAGATAATACTTGGCATTTATTCAAAGCATTCATTTATGATTATTATCAACTGTCCCGACTTCCAGTAATATTTATAACGTCGCTCTCTTTTGTGCAATTTTGCAGTTGCTGAACTATGAGTCGTCCTGCCAAATGATCCTGGTGTTCGTCGGGACAGCTGTCACGCCTATGAAGTGAGAAGAAAATCTGGTGTGGGCCCCTGTTATGTGCATGTTTGCGGAGCAGAAATACACCGGAATAATCGTAAGTTAAAAAATTAATTTTCATGTACATGCAAGTGAATTTGCAATCTATACAGGGGTACCAACTCCCTCCACGGCTCACCATCACAAACCTGACGATTAAATATTGCAAAACAGATGACTCGCCTCCTACTCCCATAACCTTTAATTTGTATATTCCAATAAGCCTACTTTTTCTCACAAGCGCCCCTCATTACCATCCTAAGTGATATTCACATTTTTGGGTGATGACCCTAAAATTCATCTGGACCGCTGGATAGCTCAGTGAATGTTAGGACGGTGTAAAAGAGTGATTTTATACGAACATGCATTTAGAGAGTTCCCTCTTGGGGAGGGAATTTATCTTCGAAAAAATTCCACTTGTGACGACGAGTATTTCCTTGCTATTGCGCGTCTCCAGTGTATAATGGAAGATAAAGATCGAAATTTAAATTAAATTCATTTCGACATATACCCTCCGCTAATGCAATCCATGGAATTAACAAGCGACTATCGGACCGATTTGCTACCTCCCACGACCTTCAGATTTTCGCATATTTTTGAGGAATCGTTTGAGCCCCCACCTCCAAACTCCCTCCTCACACTTACCCTACCCACTTCGAATAGTACCTAATTTATTATTTCTTGGAGTGTGGGTCTGACTTAGGTTACTATAAGGGTGTTTACGGATGTCAGCTACTCCATACACGAAATGTCCTTGCGCGCGAACACAATAGGCATCAATTTCCAAAAATTTATCACGAAGTGTTTCCAACAGACATAACATTATGTTGATGTAAGTAAATTATATTCACCTCGACTTGTTTGGCGCTAAATATGAATCCGAATTTTCGCCGCCCGTAACTGTACAGCTATGCCAAAGCCTTGTTCACAAATAAATTCATCACTTGATTAATGGCGGATCAGAACAATAAACGACTTAATCTTTCAATCACAGAACAAATCGCGAATCAATCCTGAAATGAATATCAGAAGATTCAAGTTCATTACGATTGTTTTCCTTGGTAGATACAACTATCTGACTTGATACCGGATAATATCAATAGAATTTTAAGCCAGCATAAGCTGATGATCATTCTTAGCAGAGTTATAGAATTTTTCACAACTCCAACACACAACTCTCTTGTAGAATTTCATTCCATGGCTTGTTCAATTTGGGAAGGGGAATACGCAAAATACACAAAATATTCCATGTGAACCTATTTTAGCCGGTAGAGTAGCTCTACCTATAATGCATCTGGGAAAAGTGTTTTTTTAACTTCCGGACGTGTTATGAAAACTTTGTATGCGTGGATGTCGTAGTGATGACTGCTTATTCCATGTATTAATTAGAAAAATTCCGGTACATACAAATGGAGCTCGTAGTAATAATTGTTAATGGGCGGGTGACGACACTACTTTCGTCCCAACATGCCTCAGAGCGTCAATGGTAATGTGGTATTGCATAACGTGACATATGTACGCACGATTAACAAATTGGTGCGCATTTGAGTGACAAGAGAAATCATTCGAGGGAAGCCTAGTGGCCTTATATTGGTTATTAAGTTTTAAAGAATGTTATTTTAAAGTATTTAAGTTTTAATATATTGTATTTCATTTTGATATGTACCTAATTTTACTCCATCCCCGGGTTCATTAATGTCTGAATTTCCCACGTCACGTGATACATATGATGGTCATAGGTGTTAACCGAATAGGTTGTTAGGCAGTTTATTTAATTTTAAAGGCAGTTTATTTTCACCAATAACAAAACTCCAGAATTGTAGGATCTATGAAACAGACTGGAGTTAGCAATTGAAAAACTCTTTCCTCACACTTGCCCCACCCACTTCGAGTAGTACCTAATTTATTATTTCTTAGAGGCATTGGAATTGGGGCATGGATCAACTTGGAGAAGTTGCATCAGTAAATTTTGCATTAATTGTGTATATATTTGTCGCTTTTAATTTAAAAAAATGTTACTATATGTTCATTATAATGCGATTTAAGTTATACAATTAGCCTTCATAAGTACAAACTTATATTACTCAGATACCAACACGTTAATAAGAACGATTATAAAGGAATATTTTCCCAAACGAAAATATTAAACTTCTACTTTAAAAGTTGAAAATTCTCAGCTGAATCTTTAACACGCATGTAAGACCTCACAATAAGTCATTTCCAGGGGGGGGGACGCTTTTGCCAAAATTTAATGCTGTCAATGGCGTCACGTAGCAGTCAGACATCCCACATAACCACGATCACGATGGCATTTCCATTTATCAAATGCGACATATTCTATGGATGCGACATTTTGCATTTTCAATTTTATTCTCACACATCCTTCCCAGCAAAGTGCACTAAAATTATTGAAATTATAGCCGCGGAGGAAATGAGAACTTTAGTCTACTTCGTAAGTCAACGCGGCGAGGAATTCGCGCTAGGTGGGAGACCATAAGATGAACCACGCCTCCTCGTGGGAGCACAACAAACCTACAAGCGCTGCAATGGGAGAGACTCATCTTAGGTGGGGTCCAAATGGAGTGATTAGTTATAGAGGAAGGGAATTTGAGTAGCAGAGTGATTTTTGTGATTGGGTGCGCTCGAGTCCGAACAATTGACCCTCCCTTCAAACTCACGAGGGATTTTTTGTTCTGCGATGTCGAAAGGTTGGTTAAGCGTCGTCGACAATTCGACGTTTATTCTCGAGAAAAATTTCGGCTCCTGGGTGGTAAGGTTTTTGTCTCCGAGGCTATATTAATGCTGCGCCTTTAAGGTAAAGGATTCTAACTAAACTAAGAGTAAGTAATTATTACAAATTTCACAATTATAAATTTTCCGACATAATAATTTTCTCACATGCGTGGAATTGAATTTACGTGGAATTTTTACGTGTCATTGGAAAATTTGGAATAATTACTTCACAAGGCGGAATAGGCACACCACTGAGAAATAAAATCAACACCCGTCAAACGGTTATCCAACAATTGAACTATATTCTGAGTGCCAATTTCAATTGAAGGAGGCAATAATATTATCAAATATAAGATTCTCCATTCAGCTGCCACTCGCTATGCATTTTAACTGGTTTACAAAAGAGGGTGATCCGAACTTCATGGGGATATTATTAGATAAAGTTAATAATTAGTTTTAAAAAGTTAAAATCATTCTTACTTGTTTGTTTCCTTGGATTTGTAGCCTCGACTCTTTCAACAGGAATGAAGTTTAATCCTAAGGTCCGAGTATCGTTTGATGTCTTATTCCTCTTCTGTAACTCTCATTGTATCACAAAATGCTAACACAGTGTAATACAATCACCACATGTGCTTACATACACACACACACACACCATCGAACACAATTATCACTATGCCATGGGCTGACTCAGTGATTTCCAAATTCCGATTTTATCCCACTCCACATAGACCAATGCACTTGTTCACAATGCGCAACGAACAGTAAACGTTTTTTAGATGCATAAATCACTTCCTTAAATTTATTGAAAATGGAATAATTACTTTACAAGACGGAAAAGGCACGCCTTTCGGAAAAACTCGACATTCTCATCACACGGCCATCCAGAAACTGGACTATGGTCTGAGTGGCTTCGCACCGATCGGAAATTTTCTCCACCCTCAAATCAATATTGAGTCATGCCGAAGGCCTAAAGCCACGATCAACTCAACCAGTCAGTACATGACCCCACAAATTGTTAGTCCCTAAAAAATTGCATAGGTACGTCCGGTTAAACGGCAGTGATGCGCCTTGTCTACCGCACGCGCAAATTTTAGTTATTACTCACTTCGGTGGATTCGTATGGGCATTCTTAGCTCCGAGGGCATTGCCTGATTCATTATGAAGCGAGGGACAAAAGACCAACTCTCACCGCGGTAAACAATAGATTCGACAGTAAAGTAAAAGCGTAAGGTGAGGTGGGGAATCATAAATCCATAAGTATAATATTATAACGATCGTCATATTTCTCCATCGGCTGGAGCATAGATGTCCCCCACGAGACGTACCACGGGGACTGTGCACTACACTTGGGCAGAACCTCGGCACATTTATTTTAAACAGGAAAGATTCGGCAAACGCTAATTCAAGAGACACAAATGTTACAAAATAGAGTATTTTATAATCAGCGATTTTTTCTAATATTTCTCACCGCGAATTTAAACGGCTTTGCAAAAGAGACAAAGCGATCAGAATAAGGTGGTTTCCTATTATTTTTTTATTGCCTAAATCGAAAGATTATTACTCCTGGAGTACGTATTTCACACTTTTAGATTTTTAAATGACGATTTATATTTTTCGCGATTAAATGAAAAGTGAAAATTTTCGAGCGCCCGAAAACGCGACGGCTAAGTTTGAATGCTGGGTAAACTCCGTGTGACGTCGTTCTGGTTCCCGCTGCCGCAAGTAAGGTGACCTTAGGGGCGAGGCTTTGAGCGCTGATACGACGCAGAATGCTAGCAGGTACCAGAGTACCCTGCTAGCTGGTAGCGCTTGGCTTAAATAAGGATTGTTGATACCTTATCAAACGAAGAAAACTTTCCCACCTTAGCCAGTTTTAATAATAGATTATTAAGACATGTTTCCCTGAGCTCTGTGCCTCATGCATGCATTGGTAATCTCAGACGATGTAAAACTCCTATCTACTCGTATAGAAACTAGGTCCATGTGACTTCACGTGGAGTGGAATCGCATGGGCGCCAATCTGGCCTTTTTAAAATGAGGATAAAATTGACCCTTGCCATTCGTCTAAACCGGTATTTCTAAAACTAAATAATTTGTATTTTATGAATACACTAATGGTGGATAACGCATCGCAATCAATGCCTTTCGTTTTCTTCGATGAAGGAAACTACCCTATTTCACGGGGAAATAAGATAGTATTATGGTTGTTAAGCGAAATTCACATTCGAGGTGATAATCTATCAAAATCATTTCATTTCCGCGCTATTCCTCGTGATGAAAGATTATCTATTGCAAATACATATGATGGGAATAAATTGATTTGACTCTGACCTCATCTCTAGGATACAGTTTTTGAAAACCGTTTTCAATGCAAGCCAAGTAACACTATGAACGTAACGTCTAGGAGACACGCTGGGTCTCTTAGACGCTACGTTCATAGTGTTACTTAATAATATAAATAATATAATAAAAGCTACGGCGCATGGCAGTAGAAATTTTTTAATGTTTTTTTTCGCAGAAATATGATTATATGACATGATGGTACGATAATCAGTCTTTTAAAAATGAAATTAGCGAAATATTAGATTCGCCGTTGAATATTTACTCAAAATTTACACCCGCACTGAAAGTGTTGAAGAACAAAGAATACTCTCCGAAATAAGTTTTCTGTAGTAAGAAAAAACCCGGAAGAAATAAAACAAAAGTTATACAGAATCATCAAGTTATGGGAATATGATTTGATGTTTTCCCGGCGAATAATGTGGGTAAAATCTTCTCGGATTTCCCACCGGGTTAATTTAACCATATGAGACAACGTTTAGAGCTCCGACTCGGGACTCGAAACGTTGGATAATATGGAGAATTTAACCCGGGTGGAATCCCAAGAAGAGTTTGCCCAAGTTATAGGAAGCTTCCTGTGTATCACGGAGCCGGTGCAGCCCCGAGCCTCCAAATGCGGAGCAGAAGCCGAATCGAAGCAATCTTGTACCGCATGTGCTGTGGCGTAATTTCCCCTTTCGCCTTCGATAATTATGTCAATTAAAAATATCATTTTCTTCTCCCTTTAATAATAATAATAATCTTTAAACCTTCGTGTAGGGAAGAGTTATGCACGTTTTTAGTGTTGATTAAATATTCATGTTAAATTTATTTATGTTAAAATATTTCCTGGAGTTTAGGTCAACGTATATTATGCAAACAAGTTATAGCCAACGTTTCGAATAATTTAAAGCCATCATCAGGGTTTAACTTTGTACATATTTATTGATGATGGTTTTAAATAAATCGAAACGTTGGCTATACCTTGTTTTTCATAATATACGCTGACCTAAAATCCAGGTAATATTTTAACATGCATTAAACGAGGATAAGAATAAAAATAGTTAAATTTATAGTTATGCTAAACATAGAGTCTCTAATTTTTACCTCTAGCTATAGGAATTTGAAAGTTGGAGAAGCGAGTGGCAACAATCCGTGACATTTGACTTTTCTAATGACAGAATTGCTTATTCTTATTCACGGAAACCGATAGAGAGGCATAATAAATGGACTTTTAGAAGGAGCACATGACGTCAGGAGTTAATCATTCCATAGCGCCCCCCTGCTTCCACTTCTGCACAGACATTCCTTAAGGCCAAATTGGAGCCACGGCAGAAGCCGCTTTTTACGGATATTTGGAACACCTTTTAAAACGGACTGTGGGAACCTCTTTCCCTCAAGCCCCGCATTGTGACGTAGCGGCAGCCTAATCAGCTGATTTCTCTCAATGATAGGACGATACGAATCAAATCAACTGATTTCGGCGTTACGTGGTGGATCATAGTTATATTCATGGCACAGCAAAGCAAAAACAAAGCCCTGTTCCACAAATAATTTAACACTGTCCTCTAGTTTCAACGGCTTAGCGTCATTGTCAAGATAGACGGATCACATACATTACAGGGCACTATATTACTGACAACGGGTAAAGGAGAGCAGAGATTACGGTCAGGTGGTGATGAGGCTAAGGTAGGGGAGAAAAGAGGATTAGCAGGGAAACAGCCAGATTTTTAAAAAGTGAACAAGAATTGGGAACTTTTAAACAAGCCACTTGATGTATTAATGATAAGTGCACTTGAATATTTAGTGGCAAGGTTGAGACTTCGAATCACATTTTTCTGATCTTTTCATCGACATATGATTTTAACATTAAATTTTTATGAAAATTTGGCAAAAGTGAGACTCTTGTTGTTTTAGAAATTTTTGAAATTACTAACTGCTTTCTTATTTTTACTTTCTTATTTTTGCACTTAACTTGACAATTTTAAATGGCATGACTGAATTTAAATGTTCCAAATTCTTGTCGACTTTTTTTAAATCAGTCTTTTTCCTAGCTAATCCTATCTCTCCCCCCTTAACCTCATCACTGCCATCCCCTCCCTCTGCTCCCCTACTCGCTCTTATACTTTTATGCTTTGCGCCCCCACCCCCTTCATCCCCCCCTGACCTTTCTCTTAATCCGGCTTCACCATCCCCTCCTCCCGTTGTTGAATAAATATAATGCAAGGCAGGGTACGCGATCTTTCTCTTTATAGCTATAGTCGTTGAAGATAGTAGAGAGCATTTAATTAATTGAAAAATTTATTAAAATTTTAATTAAATTATTTAATTTAATTACTTTTTTATTTAAATTAAGTTTTAAAGTAAAATTAAATTTTAATTTAATTTTTGATTAAATTAAATTATTTTCTGTGTCCTCCCATTAATACGAGGATACGAAATCTGCGTTGCGGTTGAAAATACCTCCTCACTATTAAATTACACAGACCGCACTGATCACTCTCTTCATCCCCTCTCTCTTCGTAAAAAACACTTCATCCCACCCCCCTTCCTTCCTTCCCTTTCTTAGATCCATAAATACTCTACACTCTATAGCAATGTTAACTCTATGGGTAGAACTCAGGAAAACACGTGCGGTAGACAAGACGCAGCATACCCGTTCGACCGGTCGTTTTTTGTAATTTTTAAGGCGTTAAAAAGTCGTGAACTGAGGCCATGTACTAACTGCACCCTGATTATGTAACTGTGAGAAGGGTGAGAGCGATGACGTTGCCAGGGGCAACGCGATTCCCACGACGATTATGAAACCGTGATCGCACTCTTTATCACGCTGCGAACGTCATCGGCCTATCACGTGCGAAACCAATGGTGACAAGCATATGCTGAAATAAAAACGAGCACTAAATGCAAATATTTGCAATAAATTATTCATCATCATCACTGGTCAACAATCCTAGGATTGGTTTGACGCAGCTCTCCACTCAGTTCTCCTATCAGCTAATCTTTTCACACCAACGTAATTCTTCTCTTTCACATCTCTCTTTACCTGTTCAATATATTTTGTTCGAGGTCTTCCTTTTCCATTCTTGCCTTCCACCTGTCCTTCGACGATTGTCTTCATCAGGCCATCATGTCTCAAGATGTGGCCTATAAGGTCATTCCGTCTTCTTAATAAGGTTTTCATGAGGCTTCTCTTCTCTCCTACCCTTCTTAGGACTTCCTCGTTACTAACTCGGTCGATCCACTTGATTTTCATCATTCTTCTGTAGCACCACATTTCAAAGGCCTCTGTCCTTGCTTTCTACGCTGCGGTCATTGTCCATGCCTCACTTCCGTATAGGACCATACTCCAGATGTAGGTTCTTATAAATTGTTTCTTTACTTCCATATTTAAGTTTCCCGCTGTAAGCAGGTCTCTCTTTTGGTGGAATGCTCTCTTCGCCTGGGCTATTCTGCTGATAATTTCTTTCTTGCTTCTCCCGTCACTAGTTATCTTGCTTCCCAAATAACAGAATTCATCCACCTCTATCAGTTTTTGCCTCCCTATTTTAATGTTGGTCTTGACTTTTTCTCTTCTGCTGCATACTAAGATCTTGGTTTTCTTCGTGCTTATTTTCAGTTGATATCTACTACCCATATCCTACTTGTTACTTACCCATACCCATATTAGCCAGAATATGTTTCAAATCCTTCTCTGTTTCTGCTATAACGGCTATGTCATCGGCAAATCTTACCATGCTAATTTTTTCTCCATGGATATTCACTCCCAATTCCTTTTCTTTGATTTCATTAATGGCTTTTTCAATGTAAACGTTGAAAATTACGGGTGACAATGTACAGCCTTGTCGCACTCCTTTCTTAATTGTTGCTTCTTCACAGCAGGGGGGTGTTTCAGAGTCTCGTAGGATTGGCGGCGTCGGAAACGGATTCATTCCGAGTCGATCGGGAACCTATCCTACGCTCGTCTTCCGTGCGTTTCACACATACTATCGGAAAGCGTTCCACTTTTGGTATGACGTCAACAGTCATCCTCCTCCGGGAAACGAGAAAACGTCACAATTTTCAAGTGACAAGTGAGCAGCGAAAATAACCTCCCGCAAGATTTGATACTTGACTAGGGAGGCGAAAGGTATGTACGGGCATAAATAAGTGCTAATTGTTACATTGTCACATAACTGACGTTGTTGCCGGGTAAAATTATTTTATAATTGTTCGTCTGCAGTTTTTTTAACGTAATACCCTGTCGTTTTGAGCAAATTACGGGAGTGAAGGAAAATTTTGAACGACTTTGTTCTTTTCATTCTCGTGAGAGCATAGTTGATTGTTCTTAAGAACTAAACTACTGGTAGTCGCGATATCCATCATTTTTTCCAACAACATATGGTTTACTTACTCTATTGTTTAACCAAATTGTCATATTTTCATTCAGTATCTCAATTAAATATGAATATTGTGCATCATAAATTATGTTATGGCCTTCATGATATGCCGTAAACATCTTACAATTTTTCCGTGAAAGTGAAGGTACGCTGGAAGGAAATACAGCGATTAATATAGGTTGAATAGTGTCCATTATTAGTAGTGGCTTGAGTTATGTAAGTTAAAATAACGCAAAATAATTTGGTTAGTTTGTTATCTGTTTTGCACGTTCTCGGTTATTTCCACAACACCATTTTATTTGGTACGAAAATGACAAATTGTTGCTATCGATGCACCTTTAAATACGTCTTATAAATTATATTTCAGTGAGCGATAATTCTACAAAGAAAAAAATAGTCGCTGCAAAAGGGAATCGAACTCATAGCCTTTACCTCGCTTGATACTGCCTTAACCATAGATCTTTTAAACAGATCTATGGCCTTAACCTATATAAAAGATCTATGGCCTTAACCCGCTGCGCCACCGTCACTTGTTTAGTGAAGGCTGAAATTTGTAATCTATAAATAAAAGGATGGTATGAGGGAGCTTCGGTATAGTTGATACCGTGGCTCTTCCCGTTATGCTTGAACTAATATTTTACATTAAAATGAATATTTAGAATGTATACCATGGTACCAATCAATTGAATTAGGTACATACCCACGTCTAATTTCGATGTAACTACGATGCCAAGTCACACAATCATTTCAAACTAGACAAATTATTATGCTTCCAAACCCACGGACACGTATTCATTGCGTTATGCTACCTGCATATTTGTAAGTCACTACGCCATGCATTCCAACTTGTTTCACGTTCTTTTTGCCAAATTACTCGTCCAAATAACAACGCAAACGAACTTGTACTGTCAATGATACAGTCTGCCTATTTATCGCCTAATTTACACGAGAATTAAAGGCACTTTTACTTACATTACTGTATCAGAATATCCACGTATATCAGCACTCATGAAATAATGTTGTATGATTTTATTATAGCCAAATACTTAATAAAAGACAGCAATATCTCCACTCGCAGCCGGAATGAGTTTCCGTCACCTCTAGCCCACTCCACTTCTATCCGATCGGAAAGCCGGCCTTGAGTCGATAGGAAGCCAGTCTGAAACGCACGGATAGTAAGTGACGCAGAATCCGCGTCAAGTCTCCCGATCCGCTCGGAAAGGGAGACTCTGAAACACCCTGATGGGCCCTGATTTTATCACGGCTACTTGGTTTTTGTAAACTGTGGATGATTCTTCTGTCAGATAATTACGAGTATTTTAAAAAGGTGAAAATTATGGCTACTTGTTTGTTCTTTCCTTGGATCTGGAGCACTTGACTCTTTACAGGAGAATGAAGCCAAATCCTAAGATCCTAGTATCATTATTCCTCTTCTGTAACTCTCATGGTAATACAAAAAACTGTACAAACACCACAAGATGCTTCCACACGCACACCATCCAACATACTTAACACTTTGAGTGCTAACGACGTAATATTACGTTCTCGTGAATCTTCGTAGAACTGCGGGCAACGTAATATTACGTCAGTTTGAATTTGATCGTCTTTTATGTAGCCAGCGTAATATTACGTTCTGAAATCTACTTAGATCGGTTGCTTACACGAGTTAGTGCATAGAAAATATTCTAGATGGCAGCTCACTACAGTAATGACCGAAAAAATATAGGTATTGCATCACCCTGTCAGTTGTGGAAAAAGCAGTCATCATGGCCGACGCTATGCTCCGTGATGAAGATATTCTTAGAGAACTACGTCGGGAATGGGATGACAGTGGCACTTCTGATGATGCTGAACTTAGTGAAGATGATCCAGATTTCATTTTAAACGAAGTGACATCTGACTTAGGTAAGCTAATGTCTTTTATTTGGTATTTTTTTTATTCTGCGTAACGACCTCTGTTATTCTTGAAGCCCACTTACGTTACTTGTGAAATATTGCGTAAGGTCGTTTTTTAGATAATTTTATTCTTACATATTACTCAAGGTTTCTTGAATATTTTCAACTTGGTTTCTCAAATGCCTGTTTTGTATACTTCTATTTTGTTCCTTTAGATTCGAGTGACAGCAGTAGCACCAGTGATTGTGAGACCGAAGCAGCGGCCATGAATCAAAGGGGTTTGAGAGGTAGAAGAGGGCGGCCACGAGGCAGAGGAGGACGAAGGATCATGGCAGATGCACAAGATGGAGGTTGGAGTGAAATAGACCATGTTCCAAATATAAATGTTTTCACCGGAATGTCTGGTATGGTTGAGGAAACTGGTCTCGACAAAACCACTCCTCTTGCTGATTTTTTTTCTTATTTTTTTGATGATGATATTATAAAAATCATCAAGGAACAATCAAATCTTTATGCTCGGCAAATTTTACAGAAAAAGAGGAGTTTGAATCAAATATCTCCTAACAGCAGGCTGCTGAAGTGGAAAACTGTTACACTGGGTGATGTGCGAAAATTCCTAGCAATTATTTTGCACATGAGCATCAGTGAGAGGCCATCTTTGGCCAATCATTGGAGCACAGATCCGGTCATATCATGTAATTTCTGCCCTAGTGTCATGAGTAGGGATAGATTCCTATCCATCTTAGCTAATTTTCATTTGAATGATAACACCAGTGCAAAGAAGAAAGGGGAGGCAGGTTTTGACCCTCTACACAAGGTTCGTCCCATGTTCGAGTTGCTCAGAAGTAGATTTCAATGTGCATACCAACCGGCAGAGGATGTGACCATCGATGAAGGCATGTGTGCATTCAGAGGGAGGCTAAGTTTCAAGCAATACATGCCTCAGAAACCTAGCCGTTATGGCATCAAGTTATATATGCTCTCTGAATCTGATTCTGGGTATATTTGGAACTTCGACGTATTTTGCGGTCAGGACAATGTTGTGAAAGATGTTGTTACAAGGCTTCTTGGAAACTTAGCCGGAAAAGGGCATACTTTGTATACAGACAGGTACTATACAAGTCCCTTGCTTGCCATGGAATTGGAAGGTCTCCAAACGGGGTTGGTAGGAACAACGCAAAAAAATAGGAGAGGGATGCCCAGTGCTCTTCGTAATCCTCAACTAAGTCGTGGGGAACAAGTTTACAGGAGGAAAGGTAATGTACTCGTGTTATGTTGGAAGGATAAGCGTGATGTATACATCATAAGTACACGACATACATCAGAAATGGTGACCTATAGTGATAGAAGAGGTAACCAAAGAACTAAGCCAGCTGCAGTGGTGAACTATAATAAGAAAAAATTTGGTGTAGACCTTTCTGACCAGCGTATGTCCTATGGTGTATTTGACCACCGTAGTATGAAATGGTGGAGGAAATTAGCTTTCCACATGATTTTGATGACAGTACAAAATGCATGTGTCTTGTATAACCAAGTTACAGGGAAAAAAATTCCAATGACATCTTTCATGAAGGAACTCTGCAGTGACCTTGCAATTACTCAGGAAGAACCTTCATCAGGACCTGGTCCCAGTGGAGGTCATCTAACCCGTCTCTCCGGAAAACATTTTCTCAGTAGAATACCAATTCCCCCAGAAAAGAAAAAGGCTCAAAGAAGATGTAAAGTGTGCTCTGACAAGGGTACAGAGCAAGCAGGGAAGGCAAGGAGAAAGGACACATCTTTTGAGTGCAAAATTTGCCATTTAGGATTTTGTGTATCTCCATGCTTTCAAATATATCATACAAAAAAAAATTATGTAACATAAATAGTCGATAAAAATGATGCTCACACTTCACATAATGGTATTTGAAAGGAAAATGTATATTTAATTTTAATTGTGATTATCATTTGTATTACAAATCCGGAATTTTCAATTTTCTTTTTTTAAGAAAATTGATTATTTTTGTAGAGATGGCAAAAATATTATATTATTTGCGTATATTACACCTAAACACATAATTAAAGATAAATTTATAAACAATATGGTCGTCTTTATTTTCAATTTCTATGTATTGTAGTAAAATTATTAAAAATTTCTAAA
The DNA here is from genome assembly GCF_921293095.1 of Ischnura elegans. NCBI lineage: Eukaryota > Metazoa > Arthropoda > Insecta > Odonata > Coenagrionidae > Ischnura > Ischnura elegans. The sequence goes on along the minus strand of NW_025791658.1, from coordinate 8,969,239 downwards.
CTTTCGTAAAAACGCCCAGCACTGGGGTAAGGATGAGGCTTTAAAGCGCTAGCACTCAAAGTGTTAACAATATATCACGCAATGAACCAGTGATTTCCAAATTCAGGTATTTACGTACTCCACACAAACCAATGCACTTCACAGTACCTAACGAACGATTTTGATGCTTTAGATGCACACACTGCTTCCTTCTTGTAATTGGGAATTAGAAATAATCACTTCACAAGATGGAAAAAGCACACCACTCAGGAATGAATTCCAACACCATCGTCACATGGTTACCTAGCAACTGAACTATTTTCTGAGTGGCTTCGCACCGATCCGAAATTTTCTCCACCATCAAATCTGAACTGAGTCATGCTGAAGGCCTAAAGGCAGGACCTCCTTCTACGGATAAGGCAGTACACAACCTTTTTAGTCCCTAAGCAAGAAAGCAAATACTGGCAATCCGTTTGAGCAGGAGTAATGCGTCGCCTTAACCGCACGAGTAAATGTTAGCGATTATTCATGACGGTTTCGCACGGAATCCAGGGTAATTCTTCCCTTCGAGAGCATTTCCAATTATAATATGGAGCGAGGGATGAAAGACCAGCCCTCACCGCGGCATGCGATAGAGTGAACTCAAAATTGAAGGCATACGGTGAAACGGGGACTCATCGCCATTAGGTGAATCAGAGTCACCTATGAGACGTAAAGTAAGGGAGGCAGTGCACCAGCTGTTGTTCCACGTAAAATAAAGGAAAGACAGGAATTTAACCACGCGCGCAAATGCGATTACTCATCAAGCTTTATTCGTTGCCCCTCCATAACTGACTTCTTCTTGACCTAGCGTGGGCATACAAAGACACTTGGTTAGATAGTAAAAAACGAAAGTATGGAGCTTACGGGATAGAGTTTGCTCTGATTATCGATAGGACGTGGCCCATCTTTCTCAAGGGAGTCGCTAGAGAAGGTTTTCCTCTAGCAGCTACACGTCTGCTGAGATGACCACTAGCCCAGAGGCAACCATCCCCTGACCCTCCATTTTTCGGCATTAAGAGACATTCCATAATGTCGGCCAGTAGCCTATGATGAAATTAACTTTAAGTATTATTCAGGCGCAACTCACAGCCGATTTATTGAAATTTTTTCTTTCCCAAATGGCGCGAATTGACCACAAAATAACAATACATGCAACGCGCATGCCTCACCGGTATCCCAAGGCATATTTTTTGAAAAATTAATCCGCGCTCTAGTTTCATATGAATTTAGAACAGAATATGTTTCAATATAGTATTTTAGATAATTGCGCAATAGACCACGGTTTTATTTTTTTACACAGTGTGATTAATATAGTTCGTTATGACTCTGGAAAAAAGTGATCAAGAAGTGCCTCTATTTTACTATCATCGCATTCCTCCCTACATTATCAGTGCCAAATCATAATTTGTGACATATATTTAATGAATCACTCTTTCTCTCCCCTTCGTATTTTTCTATCGATGCTAATTTTTATTTAGATCGCGAATCGTAAAGCATCGAATTACATATAAATGTGAATAGAATCTGTATTTTTTCATCATTGGTAATCTATGAAAGAACCACGTAAAAGATAAAATGTTCTTCGACTGGTTTTTACGTACGATCAATTTTTATTTGGCCTCTACCCTCAACTTTTTTTTGTCCGACATTCTAGGACTAGGTGTCCTATATTCTTCGCTGAAATTGGGCAACCAATATCATCGAAAAATATTGGACACGATGCAATTCCTCCAATGACTATCAATCAATGAGCGATGGTGCTAACTTGTATTTTTTCTCAATTTTGGTTATCGCAAATATTTCAATATATAACTGGGGTTGGAATCAAAGTTTAAATGAACTCGTGGGATTAAGTTTTCGCTGCAAATGCCAACCGTAGATTTTTTTAAATAAGACTCACTATATAAATTTACAGAGGTAATTTTGAGTAAATCTTCCCATTTCAGGTTCAAAAGTTTTGCAATGAAATGTAATAAAATTCCCCTTTGGTAAAATCCTTTTATATCTATCTCATAAATGTAGCTAAAGGTGCTGTTGCTGCTTGAGTCCCGTAAGACTAGACAGAAATGACTGCCGACGTATTTCATACATTGGCCAACTGCACAGCAATCAGTCTTTCCGAGAAAAAATTCTTGCTCGTTGCTCCGATGCCAGCATTAGTAATTTATAATTCTTGCAATAGTTTTAGCTCTAGGATAGTTTGAGTTGGAATAGACAAAATAGGCTGAAAATGTACACACTTACTGTAATAATCAGTACTAGCTATGTGCATGCATTTCTTGGCGTGTTATAACTCATGCATGAATCAGATAACTTGCTAAATTTTCCTTTTTCTATGATTAACTCATAATTTTGTTTGCACGGTAGCGTGTTCTTATCCTTGGCATTATCCTAGTTTCTGAGCTAATCACATCTCATTCTCTTGTGTGTGTTTGGCCAGTGTCCGGTGAGAGAAGGCGTGTCTGATTGGTGTCTAGGATGAGTGCTGATTGCCAATTAGTGTGGAATCACCCCGTCCCACTCACCCTGGTGGTGCCTTAAACGGTATTTCGTAAATTCAGGAGGCATGTATAATAGCAGAGTGATGGGAATAGATAAGTGTACTTTAAGATATGGCAGTGAATGCTATGAATAGAGTGTTTTAAGATATGGCAGCCATCTATCTGAAATAAATGGCCGTTTGGGGTAATGAGAATCCTCCAGGGAGTCTTGAGCCTTTTCACCTGGTGATCCAAATCGTCTGAGGGATCTTACACTCAGAATAAAAATTCACAATAAGAATTCGGTAAATAGAGGGGAAAGATAGGTTGCCTCTTAAAAAATCTCTCCCATTCCCGATTTTCTCATCACCCCCTAACACAGAACGACCACATATGAAAAACCTTTTTCTGTTGTCGGAGCGCGATTATGGAACAGTTATCCAAAAGTTGTGAGGGATTCTGTCTCTCTCTGTCTGTTTCTGAGCAAAGATGTTTTTCACCACATAAAAATCCGCGAAAGTGTATAACTTGTGTTGTTTCTTCTTCTCTTTTATAGCATCATTTTATTTTCACTTATAATGTATCCGCCAATCCATATATTTCCCATATACATTTTTGTTAGTTGTTTAGGGCAATATCCGGGGATATTTGGATCCGAGGTATCCGATCCGACCACCCCTAGTGCTTAGTATCTCACCATTGGAGGAGTTCCTTTGAATTATTCTTAACATGCCTCAACGTAAACGACAATACCTGATTATCTCCTTAATATCCCCCAAGGAAAACCACAGAAATATTTCCACTGAGAGAGAAAGACAGTCGACTAGCAGATTCGATGGTTTTAAGCATTTGAATACAGTTGAGCTTGAAAACATATTTAGCCTTATGACTGACGAGCCCATTATCAGAATAGTATTTAATTTGCATTGAGAGGGATATCAGTCCTTTCTTAGAGAGATTCGGTTGACTAACAAGGGGAGTGTCACAGAAGTGGGTCTCGGATTTCAATCAGACTTTGTAGTGTCGCATTCCATCGGGAGCTGACCACGGATCATCCCCCATATGAAGTTATGTAACCAAGAGTTTAAACAATAAACAAGGTTAAGCATTAACAGGTTTATAATGTTCCCTCAGAAATGCGGGCTCAATAACGTAAATGAAACTAGGCTACCGATTGAAAAAAATGGGAGAATATCTGATGCTACCACACTGCAGAAAGAGATTTCAACTCATAAAAATAAAATTTTCATTGAAAATCATGGAAATAATGATGAACAGCAGCCTTTTGTAAAATGAAAGGTAGAAAAAAATTATGCCGCGGCCAAGAATCAAACATAGGATCCCCGGGTAGGAGTCAAGTACCGTAACCACCGCTCCTAGTTGTTGAGGCCGTATTTCTGAGGGAATAAAACCAACCTGTAAATGTCTAACCTCGTTCTTGTTAAAACTATCGGTTATATAACCCCATATGGGGGATGATTCGTGCTCAGCTCCCGATGGACTACGACACTACTAAGTTAGATCGAAAGCTGAGACCCTCACTTCGCCACTTTCCTTGTTAGACAAGAGGAGGAAGTACCAGGCTAATATATTGAGGCAGGATTAACATCTGGAAAGTCGCGGTGGGTCTAACTAACCGGAAAGGTTTTTTAAATGAATAAAAGATACTGTCATACATATATTATTTAATTTTGGAGAGTTTTTGCTTATTTGTAATAAACCATTGCAAGCATATTTAAACTAAGAGTGAGAAAAGTATATAAATTCTTTTCTAAGTAATTTTACCAATGCATTCTTGGTTTAATCTTAAAAACAAATACTTTTACGGTTCATGAAAACACTTTTGATTAAAAAAAAGAGGTTCGCCTTTATAAAATGACATACTAGAGCCATTATCAGTAAAAATAAGTATTAAACCACTGGATCATATGGAAAAACAATATGATAACTTCTTTTTACTATCGCCAGCTGTCTTATAACTATCACGCCTTTTTATTACTAAAACCCAGATTTTTTCCAATCATGTGAGCATCATTACTCGTTTAAATTCTCGACCAATACGACCCGACGCGAGTTGTTACGTAACTTAATCTTGCACGACTACTTAAGGGTTGACATCAGCTGAAATTTCCTGGAAAATGGATTCAAGCGGAAGTGGCGTGTGGAAACTGATTGGAAAATTGGAGAGGAGGATGGGGACTAATATTGGAGAAGAAATCTCGTGACATCGGATTTGCAAACAAATAACTAAGTGACGCATGAGAAATAATTGCATTAATATTTATCTTGTTCAATGCGGAGTGTCCTTTGGTAGCATATTTACTTCGCAACCGCACTGGAAGAGTATTTATCAACATCAGAACAAAAATTGCACCCGTTTGTTTCAATGGGTTCAAGCGAAATACAAACTTTGGTAACCCGTAACTCGGAAAACGTCATTTAATTGTGACCCAACTTTAGCATTAACTAAGTGCTTATCTTGGCAATGCACGGTTCGAGCTTCAATGACATGTCTGATGCAGACAAAGAGATAAGATCAATTTAGTAAAATGCGGGCATAACGGACAAGAGGTGTCGTATAATTTCGCTCTTAGCGTCTTTGTACTCCAAATCTCACAATTTAAGATACTAATTTACAATTGGTAATTAATTTATCAAGTATTCATCCTTGGCATTTAATTTGACCAATTTGAGTGCTTTAAACAGGTGATTGGTAAAGCTGTGGACATAATCGGCGACGCCAAAAACTACGAAATTATAACCGTAAATTCTTGAAACGGCTGAAGTAATTTTCCACGCCGATTCGCCTTTCAGTATCAAGACTCGCAAAGTAATATCAAGACCTGTTCTCTTAAGAGCTTACTATAGCTATTTGTATTTTATTGTAATGAGTTTCCACAAAGTGAACTAGTCAAAAATCGATATGAATTATTTGCTGGGGGACTATAACTTATGTTATTAATAAATGAGTTATTGCTTTCAGGGTTCTTGTAGTAAAAAAATCTTCTAAAATTCAGTTAAGGAAAGCGCAAGGATTTTATATTTATATTTGCAAAAAAAAAACAATACTGCAACAATACTTTATTGAATTAATTATTTAGTGAATATTTTTATGCGCAAGTAACAAGGTGAAATGATGACAATGACACTATGATGGTTTTTGCTGTATTCAAAATATTCTTCATCCTTGCTAATGCTCGAAGAAACTGATTACTATCGCTACTATCTGTCAACGAACTTTCAGAAACGAGAGAGCTGAGGAGTGGGGTTGGGCCAGGAGCGCATTCAAGCATTCTTACGAGTGGAAGAGTTAAAATCATCGAAAGTGAAAAGGAGAGAGATGAGGAAGTCTAATAGAACGTCAGTTTTACAGTAAAAGGCTATCGAATGCAGCACAGCCAGCACGAATGAAGCTTGAAGCGGGTGGGCGGGGCATACTCCCTCACAACGTTGGTGGCTCGAGGAAGACCTCATTTGAATTTCCATCATCTCGCTCCTCAGAAACACATGTCGAACTGTGCAGGGAGAACTGTGCAGGGAGGTCATCACATTACTTCCAACGCCATCACAGGGCACATTGCTAAACAGGCAACAGACGAACAACAGAAATCATTAATTTTTATCGTACTAAGAGGGCCATTAACTTTTCTGTCCTCAAATATTGTTTCACGGAAAGAACTTACAGTTATTACCCGCTATGAGGAATAAACAACATATTTTTCTATGCTCAAGTTTATAACTATCGTAACTTATACAAAAAACTGCAATTAATTAAGTGTATTGGCATTGAAATTTATTTATTTATTTATTTATTTATGTCACACCAAAAACAGCACTAAGGCCTTTACATTGGGCTTATAAACAAAATAAATTATATAAATATAATAATGAACATGTAAAAATAAAATAAAAATAATATCATAAGTAACAATCATTTTCAGCTTATACAACAGATACAAAGGTCAGTGTCAGAAAGATAGACTTTTCACTTGGTTATTAAAATTAGAGCGGGAGGCGAAGATGTCAAGAGAGGAAGAAGTATTGGAGACTGAATTGAAAATAGAAGGTAGGCGGGAAAAGAGGGATCGTTGAGATATTGCCAGACGGAAGTTGGGCTGGTGTAGAAGTTCAGTATTGCGGGTTTTGCGAGCAGGAATGCGTAGTGAAAAGAAGGATAGGAGATCACTGGATCTGAAGGACCCATTTAAGATGCGGTAAAGAAATTTGATGTCTAATGTCAATCTGCGGTGGTTGGGGTGTAATAATCCAAGTGAAAGAAGTATTTCGACACGTGAAGAGAATCTGAGGTGAGGTATGCGGTGTCGAACTATTGCTAAGAAGAAATTGAGTGGACGGTTGATTAATTTTAGTGTGGTGGGAGAAGCAGTTGACCAAATGGGGGAGCAATATTCAAGGATGGGTTGCACACATCCAATGAAGACGGATTTTAAGGCACTCGGTTCGGATATCTCGCTCAGACGATATAGGGCCCCAACCACTGCCATAGCCTTGTTAACAACGGCTTTTATATGTTCGTAAAAGGTTAACTTTTGGTCAAAAGTGACGCCTAAATCGGAGTGGGATAAGACAGAGGGAATGGGTTGATTATTTAGTGTATAAGTGGAGGTGATAGTACTCTTCTTCAGCGAGAAAGACATCGCAGTAGATTTTCCAGGATTCACACGCAACTGCCATTTATTGCATACCATTTCTCTAGCGATTGAAGAGCAGTTTGTAAAACCAGGGAATCAGCCGCGGTGTTAACCCTTTTAAATATTTTACAATCGTCGGCATAGAGGAGAACACCACAACAAGAGGGAAGAATGTCAAGAATACATAGTGAAGAAATGAACTGTTCCCGAGAAAAAAAAGCCTTAAAAATGAGCCGTTACTCGCGCGGAGTAAAAAAAATAATTACTAAAAGCAAAGGATCACACGCCAATACAAATGCCTCACATAAACAGTTATATTGCGCTACTAATAAAATGATAGAGAATGGGCAATGGATTTTCATGATAGAGCTTAAACTACTACATGTTAACTTTATACCTGATACGTTCAAAATAAAGTTCAATAAAAAATAGGCTTGGGAGACTATTTCTAACAATCCCAAAAATTTCAAATCGCGAAGTGGAACATGAGATTAGAAGTGGCAGTATCTTTTCAATCTCTGATTAATAATGAAATAATAAAAACAATATGGTTCATTCCGATTGTTAGGCTGTCACTTATTGATCTTCCAAACAATGAATGTATTAGATAACACTGACGTTATCCCACTTCGATCCCAAATCCGCAAGCACAGAATAAGCCTCCTCAAACACTGCGCGGGACTTGTCGAGTTACAGACTGCAAGGAATACGTCGCATCGGAATATACTCCGAATTCGGCAACTTTTGAATTATCCGTAAGAATGAAGCTGCAAGCATTTGAATTTTTTCCAGTCGCGAGTAACTAAAACGGAACCTAAGAAAAACTCCCTAACGATATTTCACGTCCACAATACGATCTAAGTGCTAACTGGAATTGCAGTCTTCGACTCTCAAAAAGGATAAGTTGCCATTAATCCTCTGGACTACTAAGACTATCACTGAAAGAGAGACCGCACTTACCGGCAATCGCCTCGATGGCATGGTTCAGTTGAGTCATTCCGCGATGTAAAAAGAGTATGGCTGTACTCAGTTGGGGGGTCAGGAGGGGACAACTGCCCCCCCACCAGAAGCGAAAATTAATGTAATTCAAAACGAAAGTTAGGAACAAATTTTATTTTGAAGAAAAATGGTTTGAGCATAAAACGTGTACTTAAAGAAATAATTTTTTCAAGCAAAATATTTAGAAAATGAACGACTACGGCTTGCCCCGTCCCCTAGTTGTGATCCAGGGTAGACCCTTGTCTCGGTGGTCTAGGGATGACTACTGTCACTATGTCTAAACATAGGACATAATACTGAATGCGGGTGAGGTGACGCCAAGATGCTGGTAAAAGAAGAATTTATTTAAATTTATTTTAATAGATTCTTCACTCTCAGCAGTAACGGAAATGAATATCTTAAAAATTTATAAAAACGTGATACTGTCAATAACTCGAGATTTTAAGATCGAGCAGTCTATATCCGTCCAATAGCTCTGCATTTTTTATGGTTCCATTATTGAAAAATAGAGTGATCGCCATTTAGGCAAATTGCAGTCGCCTATCTGCCCTTCAACATGTCGCTGGGGTGTTTGGCATGGGGGGACAACAAGGCTTCAGCTTTCAGCATGCGACATGATCCCCGGTTAGTTGTACGTAAGCGGTGTCTTAATATTGGACTAGGTTAGGCGATCTGTCGTAGACGTTAAATAGTGGAATCCTGGCAGGCAGTGTGAATCACTCTAAGACAATAGCAACTTTTCCCAGCCAAATGGTTGTCTCCTGGGAATTTCAGGTACACTTACATAGTTATAAGAATATATAAATCACTTTATTCCGTCATGTCATAGATGGAGGGTTTGAAAGAGGGTGGGGGTTAATTAGGGTTAGGAAGGACGCATTTTGGCAGTTGGTGTTTGTGTAGGTGTCCGGATGGTACCCAGAGGCGGTCTGGCCAGTTCGGCTGTACGGCGATCGCCCTCACAACGCTCGCTTCTATTGTGAGGTGTATATGAAGGGCGTAATTAGAAATGAAGCAGATTACTTGAACTTCAGTTTTATTCCGTTATTAAATTATAAGTTTCCATTAGTTACTTCAATATAAGAACTTACATGGGTGAGTCTCCAGGGCGCGAGGGAGGTTAAACGTCCCTAACTGGCTGCACTTGCAACTGACTACGTATGCACCACCCGTGCACCCCAAGCACCAACTGCCAAAATGCGTCCTTCTCACCCCCCTACCCCTAATTAAACCCCAACCCCTTTTAAACCCTCCATCTATGTCATGACGGAGTAAAGCGATTTATATATTTTCAAAACCACCTGTACCTGAAATTCCCAGGAGACAGCCATCTGGCAGGGAAAATTTTCTATCGTCTCAAAGTGATGCATAACATTGTTTGCCAGAATTCCGCTTTTTAACGTCTTCGACAGATTACCTGACTTAGTCCAACAGTATGACACCGCGTACCTACGACTAACCAGGGATCATGTTGCATGCTGAAATCCGATGTCTTGTCACCCCCTGCCAAACACCCTTCTGACGTCTCGAACCTTTTTCCATTGAAAAACCGTGAGCAATGCAGAGCTATTAGAAGGTAATGGACTGCCCGATCATAAAACCTGGAAATATCGCAGATATTAAATAAATTATATATGTTAAGTTCTCACCGCGCACTCCCTGCCCCGCTCGCTTCTTCCTTCCCTTCCCTTGCATCCAAAATCGTTTTCAATAATGCGTAGACACCCACGAGACCCTCTTAACTGAAGGGGTCAGGTAAGTGAAAAATGGGACGCATGAAGCAAGCCTTCTTTCGCTGCACCAACTACCGAAGAGGACGGAAGCGGACGCGACTGAGTTGCCGACGCTGGAGTCAAATTCCAGGAGCAAAAACCAATCCCATTTAATATTAGCGGATGGAATGCATTGAGGTAACCCACGTCCACATTCACGTTGGGCCTAGACAGGTTTTTCTTTCTGGCTCCTTCGCGAGGTTCATCCTCTCCGCAGATTTTATTGCAGACTAATTTTTGAAGCGAAAACTTCCCATTGCGCGTCACGCACTTTGTTTCAGAGGGGTAAAAAAAAAACTCGGAACTCTCGTGATCGTCCCCTCGAAACCGTCATCGCCTCGCTGACAACGAAGGAGAGGGAAATAAAGAGATAAAGATTTTTGAATTTGATCGTTCCACAAGCCTGAAAATATATTCTAAAGCAAAAAGGGTCGCTACGTTTAGTGTTGGCAATATTTGGTCGATTTCGTTCATAAAAATTTAAATTAAGCTCAATTTAAAATTAGATTAGGACATTATATATTGATAAAATAAATTAAATCTATACCCTAGTGACCACTATTAAGTTTTAATTGGGTATCACTAAACTTGTTATTTATCTCTCATACTCCATCTCAGAAGTCGAGTTATCTTTTCATTTGAATGAATACATACCATTCCAAAAATAAATTTAAAGTAGAAACTCATGTATGCACGTGGGAAAAATTTAAACATTCACATTTTTCTCACGCACATCTCTTGGGCTCCCCTTTATAAATACATACATGAGGGTAATAAATACAACTTTTATGCAATGAGGCTCATGAATTCAAGTAAATTAGTAAATCTATTAATTGCTTCAGACCTGAGTAATCTTCTATATTATTTCTACTGTATAGATACCTTTTTCTCAAATTATACGCAACCAAACTCGACAAATGAGGAACCAAAATGTACAGAATTTCTCAGAGAACATGCGACGGCATATCTTACTTCCGGGGATCGGGTTGGTGTGGTAGCTAGAGTGTTGGCTTCCCACCCGGCGGGCTCGATTTCAAATCCCGGCAGTGGCAGGGAATTTCAAAAGATTGCCCGATCCCTGCTTGAGTGCTGTGTGGAGGACATTTCAAGTGCAACACTCCGTCCGTCGGATGGGACGTTCAGCCGTGGTCCCCTTGGCGCCTTTCGTTAAGAGCAGGCGAATGCCGACGCCGGGTTTCTCTCCACCCTTCCTTACCTACCCTACCCTCATGGCGCAAATGACTTCAGCTGTCAGTCCAAATACCATATCTTACTTCCTAAATATTGCTATTGTTTCATAAAATTGTTTTTAAGTAGTAAAAAAACGGTAAATATTCCTGACGTTAACGGTGCACAAACTGATACATTTGTTCATTCCCAACAAAATCTCGCATTCTTTAAATAACTTTTATCAAAATGCGGCTGATTCCACATTTAAGTCTCCTGTTGATACGTAAGTATGAGTTATCATGTGCGTTTAACAGACAATAGTGTAATTACTTCCAAAGCTGTGATTAAAGAGGTCCTCTGACCTCAATTTGAACATGAACATTCCAATTAAATTTGCATATAAGACCCTGCCTTTTTTTCTACATTTTAAAATTAGAAACGCGCCTATCCCTTGTGGACCTGCATTGAAATGAGCGGGGAGCGGGCGCATCACGCTCGTATTACTTATTACGTACGTATAATTATTACGTATTACTTAAATTTCAACTGTCAACACCTTCAATTTGTGTTACCTTCATCATTAATAAATCATTTTGACTAAATGTATGGAAAAGCTGGACTGAATAGTTATCTTAACATTCCATTGCGAAACATGAAACGTGACTCGGGTTTCAACAATATATCATCTTCAGGTGCTCCTACGGTACCGCAGCTCTCTTATATGTATAGTCCAAGTCAGGATTGGGGAAGAAATTAATATTGAGGAAAGTAGAATCGTCATACTCACTGTATCTCTGCACCCAGATGTCGTAGAGAAATGAATTTTTAGCTCATATGAAAATTAGGAATTCGATAAGATATCAATTAATTTTATTTTTCTCCGTTTCCTATCACTGTTAAGTTTCAAATTTCACAAATATTATCAGTAATCATTTATCGAATGCTCTGCCTCGTAATCGCTATTAAATTTTATTTCAATAAGGACATGTTTACCATATCATTCCAAACTGCGTTCATCGACCGACTGAACTCAGCAAATTTGATGAGGCAGAGGACAGTTATATCATCGTTTGCCAAGTTGACTCCAGAATGAATTATATTCTTTAGATAATTTAATTTTCCAATGGATTCAGCTCCCTGGAGTTACAAATGTAGAATTTTCCTTCTGGAAATCATGGTTACAGATATTTAAACGTAAGGAAAATACTTTTGTTGTCAGCGTTTTTAAATGACCTTAAAATTTTCCTGTATTTGATTAAGAATTTTTACTGTCATTTTTTCCGTCATAGACACTAGTCGAGGAAATGAAGCTCAAAAAAGTGCAAAACCTAGCAATTTTTTCAAACTGAATCGATTTGCATAACAATTTGGGACTAGGCTAATCTTACCCTCTACTTCGAAATCTTTATCATGCCTATGGCCGCTTTTTACTTTTTTAGGGGTGAAAACTACCCCTAAATGCCAAAAGTTTAAAAACTACACTTTAAAACTTTCATACACTAAAATGTAGGTTGCATTAGCTGAATAATGATTGCTTTATGCTTTTTGGACATAACTTCATGATATTTAAACCCTTAAAAATCAACCCTCATTCGGAGTTAAGGAAAAAAAATATTTACCACAAATATTATATTTTTCGTCAAAGTGTCCTAATTTAAGAACGATTCCGATTAAAATATGTACTTATTTCATTTTTCAATTTTTCAACCCTTAAAAACCACTCCTTACAACATTTAAATGCCTATAAACTACTTAAAATAGGTATAAGTTGGAAAAAAGTAAATTTACACACAAACGTTTATTTAACCAGAATTACATTAAATATTTACTTGCGTAGAGAGATATATATATATATACATATAAAAATAAATATTTTAATCATCTTCACCTTATACAATCACCTTGGTCCTCGACGTCATCCTTGCAGGAATAGAAGGATCAACAGCTTTGCCATTTCCACGTAGTAATATATTAAATATACTTATTACTTACTATTTTTATTAAATATAAATTACTGTATGGAAATAGCAAAGTTGTTGATCCTTCCATTCCTGGGATTATGGATTTCCACAAAGTTACGCCCTCTAATTATATTGACGTCATCCTTGTCTTCTTTTTATACTGGACAATCCTCACCAAAGCACCCAGAGCAAATCGAATTGCAATATAAATCCACTTTTCTACGACCACATGAAATGACGCACCCTTTCTTGTGATTATAGAAAATCGTTTTGAGAAGTTCTTCCCTAGCAGGGGGTCTGTTCATTTTAAAAGGGTGAAATGGTAAATAATTAAATGTATTCACATGTGCACATTACATATAACACAATCTAACGGATACTGCATGGCTTCCAGTATTCCTTCTACACGCATGCGGACACGATACACGCGTGCGAGCGTACACATTTAATGGGTATGCGCGTTTATTTTGGAGTACATTTGAGTGCATACGTCAGTGCCGAACGTGTAGCATAGAAAGTACATATCAGTTTTGTAGATTATGATTTCAATCTGAATTGCGCTGTTCGAATTTTTCGAAAAAAATTAATTAATTTAATTTTCAAACATATCCCCTTCGTTTGCTTTGTTGTTGTTAAATCGTTCATTTAAAATATTTTTTAGGTTTTTTTAAGGGCTACTAGTTACTCTTTTTAAGGTCCTTTTAATTCCTTAATTTTAAAGGGGTTAGTTTAAAGGGTTTTAATAAGATGGGGCTCGCTTGTAAATAGAGACATTAACGGCCATATCTCAATAAATATTTATCGTTATAAATATTCCCTTAAAGCAAAATCTGTGAAATTACATTTGCTACAATTTGTTACGCCAACATTTCTCGTATTTCCGGTATTTTATGTCTTCCATTATTCCCCAGGTGAATGTTTGTCCTGGTATCCTCCTTATGCTGAATATCTTATTTTTTTTATTGATTTTAACTAACATTTGGCCATTTCCATTCCGTTTATATCGTTCGTCTTTACATCCCTCACTGTCTCGGCTATGACTACTGCTGTGGGAAAATCCAAAGGTATAGGTATTAATCCTTTCTCGATGGATATTGCCTTAGAAAGCATTCTTGGATTTAATTGATGGCCCTCTCGATGTAAAAGCCACATTGAACCAGTTTTTTCTAGACATGTGCCTTCATGCTTATGGTCCTTAAATCTTAATACTTCTCTGCTCCCTTATTTTTGAGAATAGGAATACATTTCTCCTCTATAAATTACTAGCTATGCCGTAGAATGGGGTGACTGTGTGATAGGGGGTTTACTTTGTCCTTTTTTGCATTTTACATCTTGCGTCGAGACCCTTCGTCTCGCTAAAGACATTCACTGCGCATTTCATTTGTCAGACATGCCGCGCCATGTTGTGGTAGCCTTCTTAGCACGTGTAGTTAGAGGTGGAAAGATTATTTGCTTCTTTTTTCTCAAAAAATATCTTTAAAAAGCTATTTTTCTAAAACATGGTTTTTAAGGAATAAAAATGGAGTCCGGCAATGTGTAGGTACCGTAAATTTTCATATACGTTCATTTTTTCTGCTTTAAGATTTAATATTCATTGAAACACTTTGTGGCTTATATCCAAGACGATGAAAGGTTGGGCCATCGTAGATGCAGCTTTGCCAAAGCATAAAATGCTTGTAAACTAAGCAAATATAGCTTTTGATTGGTGGAAATTGTGACATTTTTTACTATACTTTCTAGCCAAAAAATATGCCACAAGGTAAGGTACGTGTAAACATGCAAAATTGTTAATAATTCACCCCATTGGACGGTATTCATTATAAATACAGATTTTTACTGATTAGAGTGAAGTGAAGTTCATTCAAACAGAAAAGGGAATTCCCTTGTGAGTGAATTTTTTCATTTATTGTAAGTGTGAATGCGATTTCAATACATTTGCGAATGTTAGTAGTGACAGGTAATATTTTCGAACGTTAATGGCGACAAGATGGCTGATGGGGGATGGGAGAGGGGAGGGGATTTGTATGCGAAAGGGGAAGGATCGGGTTACAATAGGTGATCAAAGATGGAGGGGGAATCCCATCCCCCGTCCCGTCCCCCGTCCCGTCCCCCGTCCCGTCGCCTCTCCCGTCGCCTCTCCCGTCCCCCTCCCGTATGCCCTCCCGTCCCCCCTCCCGCCCACCGTGACGTCCCCCCTCCCGCAACGTCCCCCATACCGTCCCGTCCTTCTTCCCGTCCCCCGTCCACCCACCCGTCCCCCCTTCCGTCCCGTCACCCTCCCGGATCCCCTCCCGTCTCCACTACCATCCCCCCTCCCACGTCACTTCCCCCGCTCCGTCCCGCCCCCCGCCCCGTCCCACCTCCCGTCCCACCTCCCGTCCCACCTACCGTCCCCCCTCACGTCCCCCCTCCCGCCCCGCCCCCCGTCCCGTCCCCCGTCCACCCTCCCGTACCCCCTCCCACCCCGTCCCCCGTCCCGTCCCGTCCCCTTCCCGTCCCCCCTCCCGTCCCGTCCCCCGTCCCGTCCCCCCTCCCATCCCCTCTCCCGTCGCCTCTCCCGTCCCCCTCCCGTATGCCCTCCCGTCCCACCTCCCGCCCCGCCCCCCGTCCCGTCCCCGTCCACCCTCCCGTACCCCCTCCCACCCCGTCCCCCGTCCCACGTCCCGTCCCCTTCCCGTCCCCCCTCCCGTCCCGTCCCCCGTCCCGTCCCCTATCCCGCCCCGTCCCCCGTCCCTTCCCCCTTCCCGTCCCGTCCCGTCACCCTCCCGGATCCCCTGCCGTCTCCCCTACCATCCCCAATCCCCCGTCACTTCCCCCGCTCCGTCCCGCCCCCCGCCCCGTCCCACCTCCCGTCCCACCTACCGTCCCCCCTACCGTATCCCTAACGTCCCCCCTCCCGTCCCTCCTCCCCCCCCCGCCCCCCGTCCCGTCCCCCGTCCACCCTCCCGTAACCCCTCCCACCCCGTCCCCCGTCCCGTCCCGTACCGTCCCCTTCCCGTCCCCCCTCCTCCCGTCTTCCCTCCCGTCCCCCGTTCCGTCCAGTCACCCTTCCCGTCCCTCGTCCCGTCCCCCGTCTCCCCTCCTGCCCCGTCCCCCTTCCCGTCTCCTCTCCCGTCCCCCGTCCCCCCTCCCTCCCGTCCCCCATCTAGTCCCCCGTCTCGTCTCCGACCCCCCTCCCGTCTCCCCTCCCGTCTCCTCTCCCGTCCCCCGTCTCCCCTCCCGTCCCCGTGAAAAAAAAACATGAATAAAAATTAAAGAAACTGATTTTCGATGCAGTGCTTGGATGAGCAATAATAAAAACAATGCAAGAAGACAAATTACATGCAATGGCCATGATGCATCAGGATTATGCAATTATTAAATGAATGTATCTAAACTTGTTTGGAAAAACTGAAAGACGTTGACTTCATTTTTCATTAGTATAAATTAGGCTAAAAAAGCAAGAAATCCTTAATGGCAGAATATGCATCATGACAAAAAAATAAACCCATGTGCATATCGTTTTAAAAAATTGAATTGAATGTAGAAGAAATTATTGATTAAATGAAATTAATATGAAAATTTAAATTGAAAGTAATATTGATTGGTTGTCCTTAAAAGTTTATTTCAATGTAATACAAATTTTGGACTGTTATTCATACTTCAGCAGAGTTGGTTTCCGCAGAAGGAAGATAAAGGTACTTAGGACATTATTTGTGGAGAAATTTACCTTAGTGAATCTATCAAACGTTTCTACATCATCCTGATAATGCAATTAAATTTAATAGGTTGTCACCTTCCTTCTTCTTTGTATTGACATGTTTCTTCTCCTTTCAGTTGTCTGATGGTATCTCATGCAATGCCTACATTCCTTCGGCCACCAGAATGTCTTGAACCTAGGGAGAGAGTGGGTTAGTACATGCAAGGTAAATAAATGATCCTTCCCCCAAGACATAGCACACTCTGCAATGCAACATATGGAAAGTCACTGCGGGAAAGGAGGAAATTAACCCTTTCACATTCAAGTGACACAGTTTCTAACCCATGCACTGCAATGGTATGCTGTGAATGCCAAACCTTGTGTCAACATAAAATTCTAGATAATGCTCTTTAAAATCCTAGCCTTACTCGACGCAATAATTCAAAACCCTGAGGGCCCAAAAACTAAGCTAGGTGTGAAACTGGGATCCTCTTGTCTTGAGCCTATGGAGAGAGTACATGCAAGGTAAATACCTTTCCCCCAAGGAATTGCATAAGCTTCATTGCAGTATACAAGTCACTGTGGAACAAGGAGGAAGTTACTACTTTTTCATCCAAATGACAGTTTCTATTCCATAACCCTGCAATGGTATACAGCCCATGTCAAATCTCAGTTTGACAAAAAGTATAATTGACTCACTTGAAATAACCTAGTCTTACTTGGCACCAAGATTCATGGTCCTAAGGGCCCAATCTAAGCTAAGTCACTCGCATTCTTCTTCCTGGAGTGGTCTTCTTGTCCTGGAGTCTCTCTCTTCTCCTAAATTTGGAGGGCTCGGGAATCACACCCAACCTTTTGTTTCTGTACAATCAAAAGGCTCAAAATTTTTCCTCAATCAAACCCATCAGAGGTTCACACACTTATTGCTTTTTTTCTTCTATCTTCTAACTCTCATGATTTTGCTTCATCCTTCACGCAATCCTAGAAGAGAGTGGGTAAATGACATGAATGAAAAATACCAAACTATAAGTTATCCAAATATGTATCATAAAATCAAAGAAATTATAATACATAGTACACATAAATTTCCTCAATATGGTACCTTTATGCCAGTTCCCTATGTTAGCTTAATATATGTATACCATTTGTGAATGCATATTGTAACCGTTGAAATTTGGCAGGTTACATCAATTGGTTTGAATGGATGTTTTTGAGCGAAGGAGAGCTTCATTTATTTGTCTTATATAAGTTTGACCGTGTGTGTGTGTGGGTAGTTCAGTGTGAATGGACTTGTGTATAATGCATTTCACCTCCCCCCCAATTCCCCACCTCCAGATTTTGGGGTTTTCCCATCACGTGACTTTGTGTATGAGCTGGACCCAAATAGAGAAGAGTGCACTCCTCCTCACCCACCCACACCCACCGAGGAGTGATGGTGCAAGGCTGCCTACGACCACCTGAGTCTCCTTCACCTATACATTTACCCTCTCCCCCAAAATAGATAAAACATACTTTAACTCCCCCATGGTGACTTACCTCTAGAAATAGGCCTCTTTCTCATTTTCTCCCCAACCTCCTCACCCCCTGAAAACCAACCCTCTTTGAGGCATGAAACCTAAGGAGCCACCACCTGAAAGAGATACATCAACCCTGGCCTTATCATGCTGCCGGAGGCTCTGCCATTTTGTCAGGGAAAGCACCTCATTACATGAGTGGTCTATGGAGAGTGAGGGAGAACCTGGAGGCAATGGAGTTTGGACCGGAAAGGAGGAAATGAGCGGAAAAAGGAAACAGGAGAATGAATGGTAGATTTCCATCATCAATGAGAAGAAGGTCAACCCATGTCATCCCACCGAGTATTCTCTCAGCCCAGGGTGTGTAGAAGGTTTAGCGATGAGATATGAAGTGAAACACTTTGCAATTTCCACATAAAAATTTATTAAACTACAGTCGATATATTTTGTGGGAGTCTTGATAATTCTGCAGTGCAGCGAAACATGTCGACTGTAGTTTAATACACTTTTATGTGGAAAGTGCAAAGTGTTTCACTTCATATCTCATAATGGATCTCCACAAAGTATCTGCCTCATCCATACAATTTAGGCTCAGCGATTCCCGAAAAGGAGCCATTTGAGGTCGTCATCCCTCAGCCGTGAACAGGACAGGAAAACTTGATAAGCCGAACCACAATCCGGAATCGTATCCCCAAGTAAAGAAGAACCTTCACTCAAAGCCCTGATCTAGTGTTGTTAAAGAAACCCAGATTCACCCCCCCCCCAGAAACTAAGAAAGAAGATGCCGGAACCTTTGTTGAAGAGCCTTTGCCCATGAGTTTTTTTTAATTGCATTTATGATTCTATCATCTTTTCCCCTCCCCCCTTCCTTGAGTGATTGCGTGCACTAAAGTTTTTTAGGACAGGGTGTACTTTTCTATCTATCAGTATGCTTAAGGTTAATGTTTTCTTTTTGTTAACTAATTTTTGGGTGTTCATGTCTTGGTGAGAAACCAGGCCAAAGACTGATTGGAAGGAAACTTCCTGTTTTCTTTTTGTTAAGTGGTCTTTGTTTTGTTGATTTAATCATTTTGGTAATATCCACTGGCCAGTTTGATGATCAAAGCAGAGAACATGTTGTTGAAAAATGTTGAACAATTTCATGTGTTCTATGTGTACATTTCCCTTTTTTTCTGCATTAAATATTCTGTTGAACTCAGAATCTATGTTATAAGCTCTCATTTTATGTGTACCCCAATCATCGCAACGAGCCTCCCTACATATTAAGAGTGTAGTTTTCTTCATCAAAGAAAACACAAGGCATGGATTCCAATTAGTTACCCATGATTAGTGCATTCATAATATAGAAATTATTTTGTTTTAGAAATTCCAGTTTAGACGAATGGCAATGGTCAATTTTAACCTCATTTGAAAAATGTCAGATTGGTGCCCATGCAATGCCACTCGATGTGACGTCACCTAGTTTCTATACGAGTAAATAGGAGTTTTACATCGTCTGAGATTACCAATGCATGCATGAGGCACAGAGCTCAGGGAAACATATCTTAATAATCAACTATTTAAACTTCCTGTGGCCAGAAAGTTTCCCTTGTTTGATAGGGTATTAATAATCCTTATTTAAGCCGAGCGATACCTGCTAGCAGGATAGTCCGCTTCCTGCATCACAGCAGCGCACATATCCTCAACAAAAGGTCACCTCACACGTCGACAGCGGGAACCATAATGACGTCACACGGGGTTTTCCCAGCATTCATACTTAGCCGTCGCCTTTTCGCGCGCTTGAAATTTCTCACTTTTCATTTAATCGCGAAAAATATATATAGTAATTTAAAAATCTAAAAGGGTGAAACACGTACTCCAGGAGTGATAACCTTTCGATCTAGGCAATAAAAAAATAATAGGAAACCACCCTATTCTCCCTTCCCCTCTTTTCCTCCCTTCTCTTTCTCCCCTCTTTCCAATAAACCAACCAACCCCCACCTCCTCATGTCACAATATGTATTTAGTATGCACGCATACTATTTTATTCCATTGATCGTTGAGCAACTATGTACATAGTTCATCAGAGCTATCTTAAAAAGACCCAATTATCATTGAGTCAGTAAGCCTTTACTTTTCACCATCTCCTTAGAAGTGAGTTTGTCAGGATTATCACAAAAAGACTCATTTGAGGACCATGATTTCTTATTCTTCCCTGCCAAGGAACTCATGCAGTAAGTTCATTGCTCAAGAATTATTCTCTAAGAAATTGACAATTTAACACGAAGAGATTTGCTACTTGGTGACCTTATGACACTCCTTTTTGTGTAAAAGATGACAAATAAACATATAGCATTGTTTTCCGGATAATCCTCCGATAATTTATCTTACAATATTGAATTCAAGATGTATTTCCAATATGGCTAGCAGGCCACTTGGAGTTGCTCGTGAAGGATAGTTACCAGAGAAGTGGGAAACTTTGAACTCGGAATTCATGGTGACTAGGAAGGAAGAAGCGATGTACAAAGTGATGGTATTCATATGTAACAGCAACCAATGGAAAGAACAATTTCCGTATACTACAGCCAGTAGCGTGCAGGGGGTCCATACCCCCCACTCGAAATATAAAAACACTATTATTTTCCTTCATAAAAGAGAACAAAATATTGAAAAATCATGAATTTACAATAGATTTCTTTGACAAATGAAGTTTTATCGATTATGAAAAATGTCTAAATTAGTTAATTAAAACCCTCTTATTAGAACCCTGTATTTTAAAAATTTTCCCCTTGGATTTGGGGCCCTTTTGAACGAAATTCAAGGCTATGCCACTGACTATGTACAGCTTTTACCCTGCTCGACAACATTGATCTTTATGTGTACCCCAACGTGTTTTAGACCAAAAACATCGTGTTAATGCACACCTAAGCAAAAAGTTTTGCATGGAGAGGAGTAATAGTAAAGTGTTGAATTATCTGAGCTATATATGTCATTGAGAATGTCAAGAGGTGTGTCTATCCGGCAGGATGTCCAACCGCAGAAGTTCTATACCGTGACATAACAAAGGGTAATGAGAAAAGGATATAAAGGACGCGTCGGGCACAACCCGAGGTGGCACTACGCACTTTGGGAGCATGAGATGCACCAACGTACAAACTTTGGTTGCAATCCGTGGAGTGGTATGGAAATGTATAGTGGATAGACAAACAGACATCCTGCCTTTTTTAAGGGGTTATTCGAAAAGGTTATTACGGAGGTATTTTTATATTCCAGTGCAGTTTCATGGAATGGATTCACTAAATAGATAATAGAACCATAACACATTATTAAATTGCATAAGCTTTGAAATGTTCACTTTTCATAGTATTTTCTCTCACGAAATATTTATTTTTATTAACTATTATCTAGTTTTTAAGAGCCAGAAAAGCGACAAAATGCATTTCCCGGTATGCAATTTCTAAAAATTTTCCGGGGTTGGACCCCCGCATTCTCCCGTGATACGGACCCTATATCATGAGCCCCAGCCTAGCTAGGATCGAGTGCCCTAGGGCAGCCGATCACCTCAGCCCGCCCAGAACTTTTTTCTCTCCTCCTTATCACACTGCCACAAATGGGGCATCAGAATATCAAGTGAAACCTTTTAAAAATAACATAAAAAGTATTATTTATACTATAGCACCTGAAAGTATTGAATTTCCTCGTTCAAAGGGGCATATGCTTTCATCAGCATAATAATATAATATTATTTACATCAGCATAATCTATGCAGACGACTCAAGAAAAAGTTGATACTGAATTTTTTTAAACGACTAAAAGTTATTAAACCAAACGTAGCCTACGAGTTAAAATTATTTTGCGAAAATGCTCACATCAAAGTAAACTAAAATGCGGTGATGCCGGAAAATAAATAATGAACATTCCAAAATGCGTAGTCCTCAGGGAAAAAATTAAACCAAATGTAAAAAGCACTTCTAAAGTAAAAAAATACACAAAAGCGTGTAAAAGATCCAATGGAAAGTCAATCTACAAAATATGTCATTAACTTGGTCATAGTTAATTGCAATTGCGTTAAAAATAAGAGCGCTAAAATCGAGCACATAGTTCAGGATGTAGCAGTTTTTCAGTAATCGCACGGGTTCCGTTTTTTTTTAAGTTCAAAGATTAAGTCCTTCTGCACAATGTCCCATATGCTAGGTGTGATCGGATGAGTGCGAAATATCACCTCCCTTTTACTTTCTCGCCCGAAAATATTTTCACAATGCGCTTGACGAATGCTAACTTCTTCAATTCACTACCATAAATATTTTTATGTAACTCATGGTTACTTCTCTAGTGCCTTAGTGGTGTATTCTTTTCCATTGTGCCTCTCTGTTTAACCCCCAAATATACCAAGAAATAATTATCCGTTTTGATTTTGCAGATGACTCTATTCCAATTTTTAAGGCTGCAAATATTACTTTGTGATCACATATACCGTCCACGATATCGATTTGATTTATCACCTTAAGCCCGTATGACACTTGCCAATTTATTGGCCAATATATCGGCGCGCAATATTGGTTAAAATATTGGGCTTTAGGCATCGTATGACACGTACCAATATTTACACCAATATTGGCCGTTATAGTGTTCTAATACCCCACTAGAGAACGCCACATAACACAAAATGACAAAAGAGCATCTCAAGACGCAGATTGATTGCCAATGAGCTACAGAATGGGAGGTGGCATAATAATTGTAAATTTAATAACTATTTCGAGGGGCTGCAAAGATATTCTCGAATTGCTCGAAATTTCATTCGGGTGAGTTCCTTGAATGATGAGAGATAGGAAATATTGTGATCTCATAGGTGAGCCAAGATAACGTAGCGGCTCGTTTTGGCTGGAATATGTTCATCGAATAAACAGAGATTGTGTCATCAATTGGGACTTTCACCCGAAACGTTAGCACTCAAATCATGAAAAATAGTTTAATAATTGTAATTTAAACAAAATATAGACGCAATCAAGGAGAATCACGACGTTTTTATTCATTAAATATCCAAAATGTTATTTCCGAATTACCCACTTTAGACAGTTGATGTTTGTGAATTTATGTTCTCTCAAAGTACATATTAATTATTTGAGCTATTCCATGGATTGCTATGCTTCTAAAGTTTTTATATATGATATTAAAATTCCGAGGTGAAATGTTTTGCAACGAGCTTCTAGATAGACGAGCAATAGGAGTCGACAAGACTGAGTTCTGATTGGAGATTGGCCTCGAGAAAATAGAACCCGTTCTAAAATCTAGATTGGCCAAGAAATTGTGCCCAATATTGTGAAACGGAGATTGGGCTACAAATTGGTGTGTGTCAGTGGGTTCACAATCCAAAATCCAATGGATTGGCCAATAAATTGGGAAGTGTCATACGGGCTTTAGTACGGCTCTCTGCTTAAATCTCTAATAGTTTATTTCCCCTCGTGAACATGTCAACTACTTGTGCAATTGAGTGATTTCCGTTTACTAAGATCTCGCAGATTTCTCTATTCCTAGAATACGGTTTTATAGAGAGCAAGAATCCAAATTTATGCGTGGGAGATAGAAATCTCGCAGAATAGTTATAACACTTCTACTGGGTCTCAAATAAAATGCAGATTTTTTATTTTCTAATAGGGAAATAATATCAAATCGCTGTCTGATTGTACACCATACCCTTTCTATTTCAATGTCTGTTAATACATGGGAGGCGATGTATAAATGTGATTTGACTGCTAGAAAAACTCCGCCACCTTCCCCATCGCAATAGTAGATTTTAAATAGTGGAGGAAAAACTTCGCTGTCTCATATATCCTTCGTAAGTCGATTCTCTGTCACTATGACCATAACCGCGTCTCGAAATTTGTACTCGATTTTAGCGCTCTTGTTTATAACGCAATAGTATGAATTGCGACAAAGTTAATGTCATATTTTGAAGGTTGAATTTCGGATGGTCCTTATCTACGCTAATGTGGTTAAGATGGGTAAATTACTCTGGAAGTGCTTATAAAATTTCATATAATTTCCCTGGGTTAATTGTTATGGATTTTTCCTTAGTTTCCGGTATTACTACTCTTAAATTTACTTCACGTGATGTGAAGAATTGCCCAATGCGGATTACCTATGAGGATAACCTTACTCATTACTAATATTTAGTATAGAATTTTTCTCCCCAAATAACCCGCATAGATTGTGTTGATGGTAAGAGTGCGGCTTTTAAAAAATGAGAAGAAGTATGATTATTGTAGACTAGATCCCTCCCATGAATCTACCGCCACTTCCGCGCACAGTATAAACCTACTCACCCATGAAGGCACGCACTAGGAAAAGGTATACGGTGAGTTCAAATATAACTCTAAAGATGGGAAAAAACACCTCGTCCCGGAGCCCGAAAGTAAACACTCCAACGGCCCGACGCCTGCGGGGACGTAAATCACCTTAGTGCATTCCACCTGCTGATATTAATTTCGATGGGGTATTTGCTCCTGGAGTTACACTCCAGCAGGGTTATTCCTCTAATCGTATTGCCGGGCAATGAGTCAAAATCGACCATAACTACGGCCTCGGGACATATTTATGTCTTCGAGCGATTAGTACGTAGAATTTTAATTTTTAGAAGAGCTGATTTTGATGGGTTCATGGGTCATCTGAAAAACGCTCCTGGAGTATGACTCAAGGTCCGGTAGCTCGTTCGCGTCCGCGTTGGTCCTCGTCGGCTCTTGGTGCCGCGAAGGAAGAGGATGCAGGTTGATTCATTTGCCAACCTTCAAATGTTTTCACCGACCCGAGTCCATCAATTAAGGGTGTATCGTGTCTACATATTATTGAAAACGATAGAACATTTATGTAATACGAAAAAGGACTTGATGGAGAACAATACCTGACTGAAATATTTTCCTCCGACAAATTTCCCTCCCACAGATACCATAGAAAGTGCTGAAACTAGTTTCCAAACTGCGGTGAAAGTGGAATCGCTTAATTCTTTGTAATAATTAATCCCACTGTACCTTCTATAGATTGGGAGACGTATAGATTCATTCCTGGTGGGAGAGATAAAGTGATTTCCGAGGCGTTTGTACACACTTTTACATCAGATTCATTGTTTCAAATAGCATCCGCACCAAATAGAGGAGAAAGTATTCTTGGAATAATATCGACAAATATACCTTATCAGGTAATAAACGTGAGTACCGTCGAATGAATTAGTGACCATAGGTTAGTAACTGCAAAATCTTCTTTGAATACCGCTGAAATTTTTAAAGGGCCTAAACTTTTAATTTTTAAAAGAGCTGATTTTGATGGGTTTAGGATTCATCTAAAAAATGCTTCACCTGCGTTTCAAGAATCATTATCAAAGTTAAATGTAGGTGGTACTTGGAAAGCTCTTCTTTCGCTCGTATCCTCGGAAGTGAATAGCTACATCCCTAGTGAAACAAAAAAAAAGTAGATAGCGACCGCGATGGTATGACGCGGAAATGAGAAAATCATTGAGCCGAAAAGAGCGTGACATACTAAAATGACCTGCCACCACGCTAATGAACGCGTGGTTTAATTAAAAAATAGTTTTTTTTTAATTCCGCCACGAAGGAAACGTTCAGGAATGCATTCAGCATTTATCAAAGGAAAACACAAGTAGATCAGTTAAGGGATATCCCAAAAGGGTTATGGTCTCATTTTAAGGAAGTTCAAGGTAAAAGATCTACCGCATGTTCGTTGAGAAACGATAATGGAGATAAGTTGACAAGTTCCGATAAAGCAAATTCGTTATATTCCTACTTCAAGAGCGTGGTCACCGAAACTTCTGATAACTCATCCAAGACAGTGGTCAATCTCTGCATAGGAAAGATGCCACCTATTGACATTAGTACGCACGGAATAGAAAATATATTGAAATCGCTCAGTCTAAATAAATCACCTGAACCCGACGAAATCCCTTCTCGCGTGTACAAAGAACTCTCCTCAGAAATCGTTCCATATTTGCAGTTAATGTTCAGTAAATCCATCGAGCAACACAAAGCACTTAATGACTGGAAAATTTCTGATGTAACGCCAAGATTTAAAAGTGGAGGCAAGGAAGAGCCTTCGAAATACGGACCGATATCTTTAACGTCCATCTCATGCCAAGTCCTTCGACATATCGTAGACAGCTCACCAATGAAACACCTAGATGCTCAAAAGTGTTAATGAGAGCTCAACATGGATTCAGGAAAAGTAGACCATGCGAAACCCAGTGAGTGCTTTTGTCCCACGATACTTTAGTCTCCGAAGAGGACAACTTTCAATTAGACGCGATCTATCTTGATTTCAAAAAAAGGTATTGACAATGAACCCCACGGAAAAATGATAATGAAACTGAAGCCTTGCAGCCTAGATGAAGATGTCATTTCCTGGATAAGAGAACTTTTGAGAGTAAGTAGTATTGGACGGTGAAGTCTCCAACGAGGTTGGAGTCACTTCTGGCGTCCCTCAGGGAAGTGCCATAGGCCCACTCCTATTCTTTCTTTATGTAAAAGACACTGGTGAAATAGTCCACAGTAAGCTACGATTATTTGCAGAGGAGGCTGTAGTTTACAGAGAAATCCGTTCCAGCAAAGACAAAGATGAACTAACGAATGACCTAGCTGCTATCCAAGCATGATACGATGCATGGCAGTTTGAATTAAATTTGAAAAATCATAGGATTCGTAGTAGTTTGGGAGGACCAAGATCCAGCCAGGTATACTGGACCCAAACAATGGTCGAGCGCGACCCTTTTTCGAACCCTTTCCTCTGTCACCCAGAGGTTATCCGGGACCTCGGGAGACTGCCATAACAACACGAGCTCACCCCTACAGATATCACCTGTTGTAGTAAATTTTTTGCTTTTTTAATTCCAATACTTAGCGGTAAATAAAGGCGCTAAACATATTCCTCGCGGTTGAGCGATTAAATTCGTCTTTTGATCGAGATTCTACGATGAAAAATAAGTATTTTAGGAAAAGTGATAAAATTAACGCCGATGGCCTCCAGAGATTTCCAACGCCGAAATTTTGTGATGGGAGGGGAAAAGTAAAATAATCCTTTCTCTTCCCCCACTCCACTTTTTAGCTTGACCACGTGTATGAGCGTATCCGAAATTCTGGCGGAGACCGCAAATATGTTTGGCAGAGTGAGAGTTTTAATTGTACACTATTTTATTTAATATCGTAAAAAACCCTAGGTTGGGAAGAATCACAGAACACACTAAAAAAAAGGATAAAAAACATTCACAGTTAGTACTAAATTTTCGGTGGTGTATTACCACCTTCCTCAGAGTTAGGTAAGAGACTGTAGGTAAAGGATAGCTGAGGGAAGGGGAAATAGTGGGGAGGTAGGGTCCAAAGAGGGGGGAAAGAGTGTGTTGAGGTAATTAAGGGATTATCGATTGATATTTAAGCCAGGAGGAAGAAATGCTTTGAATAGCCATATGTACGTCAATTCAATGGAATTAAGTTTGAGTGGGTGGTCTGTGGGGGGAAGGGAGGCCAAAACTGATAGGTACATTGTAGCAATCATTGAATTGACGCCGATGAGTGGCCGCATGTTTCGCTACCGGGAGGGACGCAAAGTGAGAGGAAGTGCATGATGCTCTGTGGTTATTGATTTTTAGGTTAAGGGGGGTTGAGGATTTGCCTATATAAAAGGAGGGACAGTATTGGCATTGAATGAGGTAAACTGCATTCTTGGAAGTACAGGAGGCCGCAAGGGGTGGTGGTAGACAGGAGACAAGATGACTAGGGATAGAAGGAGGGGCAAAAATTGGGGAGGTGTTGCATCTAGGACGACCACAGGGCGAAGTAGTGGGTGACTTCTGTAAGGGGTTAGTTGAGCGGAATAAATTTGAAAGGTTTGCAGGTCGTCTGAATGTGACAGTAGGGGGTTTGGGAAAAAGATTGGCTGTCGACTTATTATTTTTCAGAATAGGGAAGAGGTCTTTGAGGATAGATTGCAGGGATTGTATTCCAGGAAAGTAAGTGGTGCAGAGGGTAAGGTCACGTGGTTTGTTTCTATTGCATGGTTCAGGGGGGCAGTTTGCTTGGGGGGGGGGGGGGTTTGAGAATTTTTTTATACAGGAGGGACTCTGGGTAGCCTCTCTGGAGGAGGGAACGGTGAAGGTTGTGAAGAAAATTATTCAGGGCATCAGGATTATTACAGATACGGTGGCCTCGAATGGAAAGGGAATAGGGAAGGGAGCGTTTAGTGTGGGAAGGATGACAACTGCTAAAATGAAGGTACTGCCGCTTATTCGTGGGTTTTACATGGACAGAGGTGAGAAATTTGTTATTGACAAGAGAGATATTGACATCAAGGAAGGTAATCTGCGAAGTAGAAATGGTTGATTTTAATTAAATAGTTTTATTTTTTTATTAGATAGTTTTATTTAATATTGTACTTGCGGATCTGCATCTACATAACTCAGTGAGGGAAATTCAAACAAGGCAAACCATTTCCTTTCTCCGCCGTCCAAATACGCACCGATCACCGAGTCTCCCCAAGCCAGAGCATGACTCGCGATGAACTCCGTAGCATGGAGGCGCATTAAACGGCATTTTGTGCGCACATTGGGAACGCTACTCTGAATTTTCCTTCGCCTATCTCAACGAAATGGCAAAAATCACTACGGGCTATAGCAAGGTTTCTCTTAAGGTATACAAGACAGTAAAGAGATGATTCGAAGGGCCACTTATTTGAATGCAGTTGATTTTGAAGAAGTATTTCCGGAATGACTGACGAGCACATTGCCAGAACGCGTTTTTCTTTCGATCGAGAATGATATGTTCCTATCTTGATTTAAGATGCCTTTGTCAGCAGGCGAAAGGGGGAAAAGAAGTCAGCTTGTGTGAGGCAGGCTTATTCGTAGCGGAATCGTAGCGAAGGATGAATAAAAATTGAAGCATCGTGTACTACTCTGAGAAGCGCAACAGAGGCATTGAAAAATCGTAGAAGACATCCACCTGAGAAGTGACCGATTAGGACCTAGGTGTACAACCTGAAATGTTTTTGCTTGCGGATAATAAATCGAAATGCTGCTGAGATTTCAAATTTAATAAAAGGAGAGATATTGTCCCATGTGAAGTGTGAATTCAATGGAGTATATTTTTCGTTCTTCATTTTTTTCCGCATTAACTAAGATATTTTATTTGACCCTTAAATACTGTCAAAAATAATTTGACATCAATATGTCAAGCATTGATTTAATGTTACGAAATTGGTTTTCAAAAAATTGGAAGGAAAGTGAGGTATCAAATTGCAGAAAATAAAAGTTTTTTTTTGCCACTAGCCAGGAATAAATAAAATGTTAATTTTGTTTTACGAGTTAAGGAATCTACCCCAAAAAAGTTTGTGTCGTCAACCAAATTTGTAGCAATCATTGAGGAAATTTTCAGCCACAATTGACGCACTAAAACCTTTTAAAGTGATAATTGTTTAGGTTTCACTGGTCAACATAGATATTTTTCTAGAGACGTTGTTGCGTGATCTAAGACGTATTTTTCACGCTGATTCCGAATCTATGATTGGATTCTTTATATCACATCAAGTTTCTTTAGGACAGCTTAATGTATGCTTTTGCTTTTACGAAAGTGGTACCTTTATTCATTTATATATCGTGATAACATGAGCTAGTGAAAATAAAACTTTCCTGCCAAAATATGTTGTCCTACGACGTTATGCCTTCCTATCCTGTCAAAATATGTTTAAAATTGCTTTATCTTATCGGTTTCTTCTAAGCAATGCTGACTCAGCTGCCTCTTCACATCAGCAAGTGACCAGCTGTTGGCGCGTGAAGACGTTTGTTTTCTCTGAAGATAGTTTGAGAATGTTGTTTCTCACAGGAAATTACAGTATTAGAATATAATCGCATAGAAGTGGCTTAGCTTTTATCAGGCTTAGATAGTGCTTAAAAATCCTGATGACTTTTGTTATTTAAACGGTGAAATTACTTTAAAGTCTCAGAGGCGGAAAATTACTCCCTTTTTCAGAGTGATATACGCTTCATGTTGACTGCCTGTTGGGTGGCCAAGTTTAAGGATGGGCTCCCTATGTGTTGTGTGGCCCCATTGTAGAGCTTTTTACTTGTTACACTAAGGGAAAACGTCATAAGGAATTTTTCGTCTCCAGGAATTGGCAGATCATTTTTCATACTGCTATTTTTGTTGAAAAAAAATGAAAGGAATTACACCGAAGTCAAAACGCAGTAAAATATCCAGACAAATTTGAATCAGCGATACTACCGTTCCCTCACTCCGAAAATGTACAACTGCCGGAATCAATGGAATAAGTTAATATAAGCGAAGATTCAGAAAGTAATCAAGAACGTGATAATAAGGATTCGGAAACTCGAAGAATTTTGGACCGAGTACATCTGATGGACCTCATTGTACAACGCAAGAGAATGTAAATGATCTAGTGCACGATTAAAATTTTATCCAAAAAGGAAGGTGAAATATTAGGACCACTATTAAAGTGTCTCGCGGCTGAGCTTAAAGCCACCGAGTGCGTCCACCGGGTTGCGGATGGTGGGTCGACCTTTAGATATAGAGGTTAGCTGCGAGATAAGCGAGTTCTTTCGTCGAATAAGCAGTCGTGGACAAAAAGCGGCGGTATTCTGAGGGGGTATTGGGCTACCCTTGGGTAAGGTAGGCCATTTAAAAGATACCAAAACCTGTGAAGATACCGTGACTTGGCGACTGGGGGCCGCCAATAATTATGCCTCTCATCACCCTGGGGAGAGGGCAGCAGCTCTTCTTCACATGTGCGAAGGTGGAGACCATACTGGTCGGTACAGCGACACACATTCCACTACGGGCGTGGTAACATTTACTTTAACGGCTTTAGTACTGCGATGTGGAAGGCAAGGGGAAACCACCACATTATCATCCCGAGGAGTCACAGCTACTCCACTCAATTTATATAATGACATGATGGAATTCTCTCGGGTAAAATATTCCGGAGGTAAACTAGTCCCCCATTCGGATCTCCGGGCGGGGACTACTCGAGAGGGTACATCGGTCAAACGAGATAGAATGTTACGGATAGGAACATGGAACGTCAGATCACTTCGTACCTGCGGTAAGCTAGAGAACTTGAAGGTGGAGATGCGAAGAATGAACCTCGATGTATTGGGCATCAGCGAAATGAAGTGGCCCCAGGAAGGAGACTTTTGGAGTGGAAGCTACAGAATGATACACACGGGATCGCTAAATGGTAATGCTGGAGTAGGCATAATGCTTAGAAAGAGCGCCGGGATGCGTGTTAAAAGCTACCTGCAGTTTAATGAAAGGATAGTAATGGTGAAGATAGATACTAAACCCGTAGCTACTGTAGTGGTACAGGTTTACATGCCTACATCAGATTATGAAGACGAAGAAGTAGAAGATGTCTACCAAGTAATAGCGGAAGTTATCAAGCAGGTAAGAGGGGAAGAAAATCTTATTATTTTAGGGGACTGGAACGCTGTCGTCGGCGAAGGTCAAGACGGAATAATAACTGGGAAATATGGGTTGGGTAACCGAAATGAAAGAGGAGAAAGGCTTCTTGAATTCTGCACGGAGCACAGGCTAGTGGTTGCCAACACTTTATTCAAAAATCCCCTGCGAAGAAGATACACGTGGAAGATGCCAGGAGACCGTAGAAGATTCCAAATCGACTACATTCTAGTGAAACAAAGATTCAGGAACCAGGTGAAGGACTGCAAAAGCTATCCAGGGGCAGATATCGATAGTGACCATAACCTAGTTATGATGAAATGCCACCTTAAATTCAAAAAGTTGAAGAAAGCCGTGAAAAACATATGGTAGGTTGAAAAATTGAGGAAGGTTCAGCATCAACTGGCTTTTAAAGAGGCTGTAGAAAATAAAATAGGGGAGGATCCGACCAACAAACCAATGGAAGAGAGTTGGAAAACCATTAGAAGTGGTCTGCAGGCGGCAGCTGGGGAAGTTCTTGGTAAAAGAAGAGTCGTTATGAAAAAACCATGGATCACGCAGGAAGTATTAGATCTCATTGAAGAAAGAAGAAAATACAAGGCTGCGAAAACAGAGGAAGGACAGAATCGTTACAAGAGGATAAGGAACGAAATATGTCGTAAAGCGCGGAAGGCTAGAGAAACGTGGATGAAAAGCATTTGCGAAGACGTGCAAAACAATCTTAAACATGGAAAAGTAGAGGCCGCTTATAGGATAGTGAGGAACCACTTTAAGGAAAAGGGCGTAAGATGTAATACCCTTAGGGACAAAAACGGAGAACTATTGATTGAAAACGAAGAAAAAGGGAAGAGATGGAAGGAATATCTGGAAGATTTGTACAAAGGAAGTCGCCTCAGAACGAATGCTATCGAAAACCAGAGGGAAGTGGATGCCGATGACATGGGAGCCCCAATTTTAAGATCGGAATTTGATGCGGCTGTAAGAGACCTCAGGATAAATAAAGCGTCTGGCATTGATGACATTCCTGCAGAACTTATCAAAAATTCAGGAGAGAAGACGTTGAACCAGCTATACAAAATCATTAGTGAAATGTATACGACAGGTGAGATACCAAAGAATTTCGAGAGGAACATTATAATCCCTATTCCTAAGAAGAAACGAGCGGAGAAGTGCGAAGATTTTAGGACCATAAGCCTTACTACACATGCATCAAAGATACTGACAAGGATCATCTATAGAAGAATAGAACGAAAAGCAGAAGAGTACTTGCATGAGGACCAATTTAGATTCAGAAAAAACAAAGGCACAAGGGAAGCAATATTGGCCCTAAGACTGCTCATAGAAAAGAGAATGGAAAAGAACAAGCCAACATTCGTTGCGTTTGTGGACTTAGAGAAAGCATTTGATAACGTGGATTGGAGCACAATGCTTGGAATCCTAAAGGAAATTGGGGTTCTTTATAATGACAGAAGAATCATCCACAGTTTATACAAAAACCAAGTAGCCGTGATAAAATCAGGGCCCAGCTGTGAAGAAGCAAGAATTAGGAAAGGAGTGCGACAAGGCTGTACATTATCACCCGTAATTTTCAACGTATACATTGAAAAAGCCATTAAGGAAATCAAAGAAAAGGCATTGGGAGTGAATATCCATGGAGAAAAAATAAGCATGCTAAGATTTGCCGATGACATAGTCTTCATAGCAGAAACAGAGAAGGATTTGAAAAATATTCTGGTTAATATGGTTAGGGTAATGAGTAGATATCAACTGAAAATAAGCACGAAGAAAACCAAGATCTTAGTATGCAGCAGAAGAGAAGAAGTCCAGACCAACATTAAAATAGGGAGGCGAAAACTGATAGAAGTGGATGAATTCTGTTATTTGGGAAGCAAATTAACTAGTGACGGGAGAAGCAAGACAGAAATTATCAGCAGAATAGCCCAGGCGAAGAGAGCATTCCACCAAAAGAGAGACCTGCTTACAGCGGGAAACTTAAATATGGATGTAAAGAAACAATTTATAAGAACCTACATCTGGAGTATGCTCCTATACGGAAGTGAGGCATGGACAATGACCGCAGCGGAGAAAGCAAGGATAGAGGCCTTTGAAATGTGGTGCTACAGAAGAATGATGAAAATCAAATGGATCGACCGAGTTAGTAACGAGAAAGTCCTAAGAAGGGTAGGAGAGAAGAGAAGCCTCATGAAAACCTTAATAAGAAGACGGAACAATCTTATAGGCCACATATTGAGACATGATGGCCTGATGAAGACAATCGTCGAAGGACAGGTGGAAGGCAAGAATGGAAAAGGAAGACCTCGAACAAAATATATGGAACAAGTAAAGAGAGATGTGAAAGAGAAGAAATACGTAGGAGTGAAAAGATTAGCTGATAGGAGAACTGAGTGGGGAGCTGCGTCAAACCAATCCTAGGATTGTTGTCCAATGATGATATTAAAGTGTTAGAATTTGCCGGATCCAAATACAATACTTTTGATGTCGTGATCTCGACATGACGAATTTGATTTGATTTTTTCTCCAGAAAACCGTTTGCTTTATGAAATGATGTCCTCTCTGTTACGGATACTCTTAATTTCGAATTCAGCACAGATAATTAGCGTTTGTACAT
Source organism: Ischnura elegans (assembly GCF_921293095.1). Classification (NCBI taxonomy): domain Eukaryota; kingdom Metazoa; phylum Arthropoda; class Insecta; order Odonata; family Coenagrionidae; genus Ischnura; species Ischnura elegans. Next base: position 8,934,920 of record NW_025791658.1, on the reverse strand, counting down.
TTATTCTCCCTAGGTTATTTTAAAGGCTAATATATTACATAATGGCAATGAGAACCCATTAATACTGTTAACTCATGAAACTGAAATGAAAGAATCTTACGATAATATGTAGTTGCTTAAAAAAATCACTACCAAAAAAAAAATGGAAAATTTGTGGCCACTTAACAGCGATTGCAATTTTACTAGGCTTACAGGTTGGCTTTACCAAATGTTGTTGCTTCAACTTCAAGTGAAATATCAGAGACGGAAAAAATTTTACTTGAACAAAATTGCACGGAACGTTAAGAACTCTTTCCTTGATCCAAAAATGTCCTTTCTCAGCCTTTGGTCGAACCAAAAAATATTCTTTTTCCACTTCTGCATATTTAATAAGGACTTAATAATAATTTTGTGAAATCTATGGACAATAATGGTGCTGGTTCAAACCTTATCGCTGTTAGAGATGAACACAGTGAGCGTTTCGATCAGGTAATTTAACATTTTGAGAAAAATTGTACCAAGGAAATTTCAGCAACACGTAAGATGATTACTGAGGGACACTGAATAGGAATCTACCAGACCTACCTGCTAAATATACGAGAAAATCCTACGAAAGTCCCTATGTTTTTACATTTTTTAAATCGCAGTTTATTTGCTTAAGTATCCTTGAACCCTTATTTAATGTGGTTGTCCTAAAGAAACTAAACGCGATAGAAACATCTGAGCCCAGATTTGGAATCAGGACGAAAAGCACCTCAGGGGTCACCCAACAGCATCTCTAAAGGCCTGTTTACACGGTACATTAACTCGTACTGGTTAATGTCTAAATGTATGAACGCGAGAATGAACGCCAAAATGCACCGTGTAACCACCCAACTTGTGCGAATTTATGCACAGAAAATAGAACCTGTTCTAATTTGGTTCATGCATTCGTACATGTTCCGTTCCGGTCCACAAAAATCATTCATGCAAACGTACATTAACACGTACGTGTAATTGTATCGTGTAAACAGGCCTTTAGACAGAAAAATAAGTTTTTTTGTTGCCCAGTGTATGTAGAGTAATTCCTGATGCTCAAAATCGCTCCTCGCTGTTGCTGCCTCGCAGATTACGTCTTACGAATATTGAACCCGTAAATTTTCAGAGACGAGAAAATACGGAAGAGGAGGTGGGCTTTAGGTGAATTTTATTACGAGTGCCAAAGCAGGTGCGAGGAAGGAACGGAAAGGAGAGTTAGAGGGAGATAGAGGGTAAAAGGAAGGCGCAAATCCTAAGGATATCGATTGCGCCAACATTCTAGAGAGGAGTACGAAATACGTTCGAGCCTCGGTGCGAGGCAGGCAAATTCACCGTCACGACATTGGTGGCTGAAAAAAGGGGAATCGGAAGCCCTTAGAAAGGGAATCCATTCTCCTGCGAAGCGATGGCGGGGGCACAAACTTTGTTGGGATACTTTTTCCCCCACAGTACTTACACCTGCACATTAAAATGAAAAAGACACATGCGGGACTTACTTATGAGGAAACACAAGAAATGCGTGAAAATTATAAAAAAAATAAAATAAGAGACAAAGAAAACGCTTAAGATGGCGTTGAGTGAATTCAAAACAAAAATATTGGGCGAATATTAAGATGATAACTCATAAGGCTTTCTGCTCATTTGCTAGGGAAGTACAAGGAAATACAGCTACAGCCTCTTCACTCATAAATGGCGGTGGTGACGAACAATTGAGATTAAGCTAATCTCTAAAATAACGTTTCCCATAGTGTCTTCACTCATTCACGACGAGTATACCATACAATAATACCTTTACCTCGTCTCTGCCAATAACAAATGCCGTCCATATGTATTTCAAGCAGTGGTTTAGAGAAACGACTCAGCTCTATTAATCCGAAGAAATCGATAGGCACCGATCTCATTCCAATTCGAGGTTATAAGGAATCAGCATCAGAGATAGCTCTTTACTTGAAGATAGTGTTCGAAACAATTTCTAGCAGCCCCTAAAGATTGGAAAACAGCAAACGTCACGCCCATATTTAAAGTTGGGGATAGGGAAACGCATAGTAATTTCCACCCGATTTCACGAACTTCTATTTCTTGCAAAACATTGGAACATTTTATTTTCAGTTCGATAATGGGTCTAGTAGATAGCCAAAATCTGTTAGCAAAAGAACAGCACGGATTCAAAGTGGCGATGACAGACCTTAATAATGACCTGGCGGTCGAAACGCGTCATTCTTTCAATGATAAACCTGTGGAAAAAATCCATCTCTCTGTTCTTTCAATACTATTACTCCAAACGGTCATAAAATATTACGCATGATGACAAAATATGCGTGTACCTTCCTGAAAAGGCAAAACTTGACAACGGTTGGTTATTGCTACAGCAATCCATGAAAGATTAGGAAAATAGAAAAAAAAAATATATTCACAGAGTGGATCTAACGATTGACGCCATTAATTTTATTCATCAATATAACACCCTGCGAGCAAACTCAGGTTTTTTTTTTGCAGGGGGTGGCCATCCGAGTTTATCTAAGAGTTCAGTTACAGTAACAAGACTGTCGTAGCGACTTTTCACGTACCTACCTGGGAGCTCTTCTTTGCACGCGTTCTAACTCCCTTATTAAGTCTTTTCCATGAGGGCCCCGAACACTGGCAGCGTATTCTAAATGGGGTGTAACGAGGGATAAGTAGCTAATTTCTCTCCTTTTTGCTGTCGCACACTCCTAATATTCTTTTAGAAAAAACCCATTTTACGATTACCTTGACCTGTTATTTCCCGAATATGTTTATTCCAATTTTAATTCGGCATTTCAAATAATGAACGGCATCAAATCCGTTATAAATCTGTGATCTCTATTTTGCCCCTGACCATCGAAAGGCCACAAATGGCTTATTTAAATATCTACCTCCGTAATTTTAAAATGTTTCATGCAGTTTTATAATACCTTTTATTTGATCTATTGACAAGTCTTCCTCCTCCTGCACTTGGCTTTATATAGAGGTTTAATCTATTTTTCAGTCTATAGTCTGAATGAGATTCCTTTCCGAGTTGTTATAAGAGGTCCTGGACTGGATGGTCCTGGAACTAATGGTTTATTTGGACTGATCGATTTCAACATATTTTCTATTCCTTGCGCACTAATGTCAATAGGCTCATCTGTCGTACGTAGAGATATTCAAATGCCTTGCATGAGTTCTTTCAAGGCTCGCTTAACACGCTCTAGAAGAAGGGATTCAATAAATTGCCTTGATAGGAACTGTTAGTTAACAAATTTCCATTATTGTTTCTTAGCGAGCATACGGCAGAACATTTACCTTGAACAGCCCCAGCATAAACCAGAATGCTATTGGGTTACTCCGCAATTACCCACACCTAATTTTTCTTGGTTTCAAAAAAGCATTTCATAAAGTACTCTACGGATAGTTAATAATAAAACTGATACCTTACGGCCTCTATGATTGCCATTTTTTTGATAATATAACTTTTTAGCGTTCCCGTGCAAATAGCATTATTTAGACGGCGCAGTCTCCGACGAGGTTAGAATAGCTTCTGGCGTCCATCAGGACAGTGTCATATACCTAATGAATCCTCTTCCTTCTCCATATCAACGGTATTGGTGAAATAGTAGCCAGTAAACTTCGATTATTTGCAGACGATGCTGCAGTTTACATGGAAATCCGTTGCAGTAAAGATAGGGGTTAATTCACGAACGTCCTTCTTGCAGTACAAGAATGTTGCGATGCGTGTCGGTTAGAGATAAATTTGAAAAAATGTTCAGTAATGAATTTATGAAAAAAAACCTACCGCACTGAAGTATTTCATTCAAGGCACCAAATTTGAGACTGTAGACTACGTGAAGATGATGGACTTAGACTCAATAATGATATATCGTGAAATAAACATATTCGGGAAATATCAGGGCAAGCTAATCGTAAATTAGGTTTTTATAAGGATACTAGGAAAGTGTGACGAAAATAAGAGAGAAATCAGCTACTTCTCCCTCGTTAGACCCCATTTTGAATACAGTACCAATGTTGTGACCCTCATAAAATAGGCTTAAAACAGAGTTAGAACGCGTACATAGAAGAGCTGCCAGGTACATGAAAATTTGTTAAGATAGTCTTGTTACAGTAATTGACCTCTTAGAACAAATCGCAATGAATCTCTGCCAGATTATTTAAATCCGAGAGCAATTTATTTTCAGACAAAAGTAGCCATACCTCACTTGCGTGCTGCGTGTTGGTGATTGATCACCACCTGCCAAACACCTCTGTAGGTGGTTTGCAGATTAATATAGGTATAGTGGTAGATATTAGCTTCATTCTGTTTTCTCTCTAGTCAATAGGAGAGCCTCGATAATAGCGTCAATGTTAGACACCTTCTTTTATTAATTAATTCAGATATATAATGGCTTATTTAAGTCTCTATTACAGTAGAATATCTTTGCTATCTACCATGTGATTTCTTTAGCTACTGGAAGGGGCTACTGCACTTAAGTCTTAGCTGAATATCCTTTCACCAATACTAAAGATACAACATTTTTTTGGAATGAGCACTGTGCTGAGATATTGAAACAAATGAATGTCCACGTATATTTTGTTATTATAACTAAAGCAACATTTTATCGCCATGTGGTATACATATTGCGCTCATCAAACAAGCTGAATGTTGGAGATTGATCACCCCGTGCTAAGCACCCTGGAGGTAGCTCGCAGGGTATTATGTAGATATAGATTGCATGCTTTTATTTTTCCATCCTGGTCATTGGTCACCCTCTGTGTTACTCTGTGCTCATACACGTGGTCAAGCTAAGAAGTGGAGTGGGGGAAGAGAAAGGATTTTTTTTCTCTACCTCTACCCTCACAAAATTTCGGCGTTGCAAATCTCTGGAGGCAATCGGCGTTAATTTTATCACTTTTCATAAAATACTTATTTTTCATCGTAGAATCTCGATCAAAAGACGAATTTAATCGCTCAACCGCGAGGAATATGATTAGCGCCTTTACTTACCGCTAAGTATTGGAATTAAAAAAGCAAAAAATTTACTACAACAGGTGATATCTGTAGGGGTGAGCTCGTGCTGTTATGGCCGTCTCCCAAGGTCCCGGATAATATTCGGGTGCCCGAGGAAAGGGTTCGGAAAAGGGTCGCTCTCGAACATTGCCAAGCGTAGTAATGAATTCTACTCTATCATGATCTATCTTGGAATAAACATATTCGGGAAATAACCGGTCAAGCTAATCGTAAAATGGGTTTTTTTTTAAAGGACTTTAGGAAAGTACGACGACAAAGTTAGAGAAATTAGCTACCTCTCCCTCGTTAGGCCTCATTTAGAATACGCTGCCAGTGTTTTGGACCCTCATGGAAAAGGCTTAATAACAGAGTTAGAACGCGTGCAAAGAAGTGCTGCCAGGTACGTGAAAGATATTTCGTCGAACGGAAGGATATGGGAATTCGTTTTTCCCCTGAACCATAAAGAACTTTAATAAATGATAGTCGTAATTTCGTTAGAGCATTTCGTTTTTATGCGGAAATGGCTGGTACTCTAAACCCCCTGCCACACGCCTTTTAGACGGCTTGCGTGGTAGTATGTAGATGTACACTTAGAAATAGAAGTCTTATTCTTAATATAAGTTAAAAATCATCTATCTGCGACATTTGGTTGTGGATATCTAGTGAATTAGTAACGAGGAATTATCCTAATGATTCGGTTTGCGGAGCACAGTCGAATTCAAGAATATCGCAACGAATTGCTACAGCGGCTCCACTTTCACCGTATTTCGGAAATGGAGTTCTCTGCTGCTCCACTTGCTCCGCTGTGTCGGCGTCTACTTGTAGAGTGTCCCCACAAACCGTACGAAACCAGCAGGGGTGTCTTGACGCATCGCAATTCGCATTCAGTGTAGAGTTTTAAAAGCATAAAATACGATTCTGTTCCGCCTCGGCCGACTTCTCTGTTTGCGCCAATTGCAAATGCCTCCTATACTCTTTCAGACTCGCCTCAATAGTTCGGCTTTTCTCTCACACGTACACAAATATGTAAAATATTTAAAAATTTATTTAATGTGCGCAATGTTAGTAATTAATAAAATTGCAGTGCACATTTTGACTGATTTTATTTCTTTCCAACAAATCATTTGGTCAATTTTTCGGATGAAATACAAATATTGTGCGGACGCCCGAAATTTCAAAATGAAAAACTGAGGGTTTACGAGGCTCCATCTTTTAATTTTCGCCTAAATTCGAGGAATTAGCCCTTGAAATGGATGAGGAGGATTAAACTGTGATGCATCGCACGTGAAACTAATAATAGTTATAGTGGTACCGAAATAAGGGAAAGAAAAATGTGAATTGTGAGTTGAAGTGCTCCAAAAAGCCATGGCGAATTCTGCGTGTCCATTTCACGCCATTCGTCCTTGAACTAAACCGCCTTGACCCACTTAAACGAACACTGACAATTTACTCTTGATTTGAAAGAATGAGCCGAGTTTTCATCTCGGGAAGCGACCGTCTCATAGCAACTCATTCGAAAAGTATAATTTTTTCAGCTCAAAGAAATAATTATTATGAATAAAAAGTTTTTTAACAGAGGAAAATAAGTTGGATAATTCGCCAGTCACGCCGGAAGATGACGAGAGACCATTTCTCACGTTATTTTATCCAACTGTCATAATTCATGCCTGTATCCCTTACTGCGCTAACATTTCGTATTGCCATTGCCAATGAACTACTATCAGCGCCAAAAAGGTAAAACGCTGAACTCAAAGCCTTTTTTTTCAATTCTGGCGAACCTCCACAGGGTCTTGTCATACATTATTATACTCATTGTTTATTCAACTACAACAATGAATGATTAAACATTGTTTAGACGCAAACTTTTAGCTTCTAGAGTCGAACAAGTGAAGACGAACACGCAAAAAACGACGAGAACGGCGAAACAGTCGTCTTCATGTGGGTAAAATTTTCTCAACAGAACCCGGTGGTATTCCCGAGAAAAGTTTACCCACATTATTATTCGCCGGGAAAGCATAAAATAATATTTTAGTCGTCTTATTCATCTCGTCACGGGCAAAATATTTCATTCGTACTAAGGGGGGAAAAAAGTATCCCGACAAAGTTTGTGCCACAACTATCGCTCCGCGGGTTAGTGGAATTCCTTTCCAGTGGGTTACTGTTCTTTGGTCAGTGGGAGAAATTCAAACAAGGCAAACCATTTCCTATATTCGTTGTCATAACACGCGATTGACTACTGAGGCTCCCGCAACCCAGAGAATGACTCGCGATAAACTCCGTAGAATAGAGACGCATTCGACGGCATCATGTGCGCACGTTGGGAACGCTCCCCTGAATATTCCTTCGACTACCTATCTCAACGAAACTACAAAAATCACCACGGGCCATAGCAATCGTTCTCTTAAGGTAAACAAGACAATCAACGAGAATATTCGATGGGACACGTATTTGAATGCAGTTGGTTTTGAAGAAGTTTTACCTTCTGCGGAAGGACTGCCGTGCACATTGCCAGAACGCGTTTTTATTTCGATCGAGAAGGATATGTTCCTATCTTGATTTAAGATACCCTTGTCAACAGGCGAAAGAGCGAAAAGTAGTCACCTTGTTGGAGGCAGGCTTATCAGTAGCGGACACATAGCAAAGGATGAATAAAAATTGAAGTACCGTACACCACTCGGAGAAACGCAACATGGTGGGTAATGAGGCATTGAAAAATCGGAGAAGACCTCCACCTGAGAAGTGGCCGATTAGGACGCAGGTGTACAACCGGAGATGTTGATGCTGACATATTATAATACATTGAAGTGCTGCTGAGATTTCGAATGTAATAAAAGGAGAGATATTGTCCCAAGAGAGGGGTGAATTCATTGGAGTATATTTTTCTTTCTTCATTTTTTGTCAACAGTAATTTAGATATTTTATTTGACCCTAAAATACTGTCAAAAGTAATTTGACAGCAAAATGTCATGCATTCTTTTAATTTTACAAAATTGGTTTTCAAAGAAATTGTAAAAAGTAAGGTATCAAGATACAGAAAATAATTTTTTTTGTCAATGTCTAGGAAAAAATTTAATGTTAATTTTGTTTTATGATTTATGGAATTTAACTCGAAAATTGTGTGTCGTCAATTAAATTTGTAGCAATCATGTCCATATCATTGAGAAAATTTTGAATCGCAATTGACGCACTAAAACCTTTTAAAGTGATGATTGTTTAGGTATCACTGTTCAACATAAGTTTTGTTTTAGAGACTTTGTAATGTGATCTTAGGCGTATATTTCGCGCTGATTCATAATATGTGCTTAGATTCTTTCCATCACATCTAGTTTCTTTAGGACAGCTTAATGTATTTTTTTGCTTCCACGAAAGTAGTAATTTAATTCATTTATGTAGCATGATAGCATGAGAAAGTGAAAATAAAACTTTCCTGCAAAAAGATGTTGTCCTACGATGTAATGCCTTCTTATACTGTCAAAATATGTTTAAAATTGTACTATCCTATCGTTTTGTTCAAAGCAATGCTGCTTAAGCTGTCACTTCACATAAGCATGTCACCAGCTATAGGAGCGAGATAACGTTTGCTTTCTCTGAAGATAGTTAGAGAATAGGATGGTTTCCTATTTTTTTTTAATTGCCTAAATCGAAATATTATTACTCCTGGAGTAAATACTTAACGCTTTTAGATTTTTAAATGACGACATTAATTTTTCGCGAATAAATGAAAAGTAAAAACTTTCAAGCGCGCGAAAATGCGACGGGTAAGTATGAATGCCAGAAAAACTCCGTGTGACGCTTCGAAAAATATTCAATGAGGGCAATTTTTGCGAAATTTGTTCAACTTTGAGGCCAAGTAATTTGTTTTAAAATTTATACATGAAAAACGATTTGCGTCAAAAAATGCACTAATGTGTTGACAACAACTGTGTTAAGTTTCAAATTTCGCTCTCAAAAAAATCGATTTTAAGGTTTTGACCAGCTTTTTTTCGATTTCAGCCCACTGCGTGATCGTCTTCAAGGATTCCTGAGCTGAGATTCTCTTTCAGACGACAATGAGCTTTGCGTTAATTTTTCCGCCTCTGTACTAAGGGGGGGGGGAGAAGGAAGTATCCCAACAAAGTTCGCGCCACCACTATCGCTCAACGGGAGAGTATGTTTCCTTTCCAAAGGGTTGTTATTCTCTGGTCAGTGAAGGAAATTGAAACAAGGCAAATCATTTCCTTCCTTCGTCGTCCAAATACGCGACCGACTGCTGAGTCTCCCGCAACCCACAGCATGACTCGCGATGAACTCCGTAGAATTGAGGCGCATTCGACGGCATCACGCGCGCACGTACGGAAAGCTACTCTGAATTTTCCTTCCCATATCTCAACGAAACGACAAAAATCACTACAGGCCATAGCAAGGTTTCACTTGAGATAAACAAGACAGTCAACTCGCAGATTAGATGGGCCACGCATTTGAATGCAGTTGACTTTGAAGAAGTTTTAGCTTTTCTGGGAGAACTGACGAGCACATCACCAGAACGCATTTTTCTTTGGATCAAGAAGGATATGCTTCCTATCTTGCTTTGAGATACCTTTGTAAACAGGCGAGAAGGGAGAAGTAGTCGGTATGTTGGAGGCAGTAGCGGTAGTTAGCTTAACGCTAGCGGAAACATAGCGAAAGATGAATAGAAATAGAAGTACTGTGCACTACTGGGAGAAACGCAGCCAAGAGTGTAATGAAGCATTACAAAATAGAAGAAGAGTTGTATAATGTACACCTGGTTTTGCAGCCGGAGATGTTGACGCTAATATATAATACATCGAAATGCTGTCAAAATTTCGCATTTAATTAAAGGAAGAGATATTGTCCCAAGTGAAGTGTGAATTCATTAGAGTATGTTTTTCGTGCATTGATTTTTTTTCCACATTAATTTAGATATTTTCTTTTGCTCTTAAATATTGCCAAAAGTAATTTCACAGCAATAAACGTCATGAATTGTTTCAATTAAAAAAAATTGGTTTGCAGAGCAACTTAAAAGAAAGCGATGTATCAAACCAAAGAAAAATAAAGTCCTTTTTGTTTGTTTTGGCCACTCCCTAAGACAAAATAAAATTTAATTTTTACGATTTATGAAATTTACTTCGGAAAATTGTGTTTCGTCATTTAAATTTGTAGCAAATGTGAGTAGGAAACATTTCAAGTCGCAAGTAACGTAAGTTACTAAAACATTTTAAAGTGATGATTTGTTTAGGTGTTTAGAGAAATTCATGATGCTCAAAATCGCTCCTCACCATTGCTGCCTTGCAGATTACGTCTAGCGAATATTCATGCAGTAAATTATCATAGACGAGGAAATGAGGAGGTGGAGGTGGGCATTCAGTGAATTTGAGGACGAAAGCCAGAGTAGCTTCGAAGAAGAAAAGGAAAGGAGGTTTAGAGGGAGATAGAGGAAAAAGGAAGGCATAACAGATAAGGATATCGAATGAGCTAACATTCTTGTGAGCCGTACGAAATACGTTCGAGCCTCGGTTCGAGGCAGGCAAATTAACCGTCACGACCTTGGTGGCTTAAATAAGACCGTAATTGAATTTCTCTCGTATCTTTCCAAAGATTATACACCGTTAGAGAGGGAAACTTCATGGATTACGTGGACATTTCATGTATTTGTAAGTGCAAGGAGCCCTTGGAAAAATTAAATCGTGTAAAGAATTCGTTTGATCGTGGAGTCACTTTGAAAAATGATGATTATATAATCGCCTTTCGCCTCATTATTCATCCATTCTCCCACAAAGCGATGGTGGCGGCACAAACTCTGCTGGGATAATTTTTTACGCCACTGTACGTCCACAGAGAAAATTAAAATGTTCACGAGAGGATTTCCCAGTCGGTCCATAAATGTGTTTAAACCCACCGCGCATTTCATTGGGCTTACACAAGTCGCCGCTCGCGTCACTAACGGCCAAAGCGATCCGAAAATCGCGGAAAAGTGAGGCTGCGGCTGTTGACATAAATTCATATTCGTAAAAATATTATCTATCAAAGTCCTCCTTGCATTCCCAATGAATTCGGCACTTTCGCAAAAAGTGGAATTTGCCCGCTCAACAACATTGACTGTGATGATGTCCATGTGGGCGCACAAGGAAATGAATATAAGAAATGTGGTAATATATGAATATTTTAAAGCTATTTAAGAACGCTGGCCAAAAAAAGGAACAGAGTTTGCCAAACTTATAAAAAGCAATTACAATGACAGTGATTTTAGGTGAAAATGTCATGTATCTGTAAGTGCAAGGAGCTGAACCCCTTGGAAAAATAAAATCATTTATAGAATTCGGTTTATCCTGAAGTCACTTTGACAAATGATGATATAATTGTCTTTCGCCTCTTCACAGTTGCTGGATTCAGTCGGTAGGACCAACTGAACTCAGTTTGGAGTGTATGGTGGATATGCCTTCTTTGAAATTAAACATTAAGAGGAATCCCGAAGCTGCAGCATTCGATAACGGATAATTAATAGTACCATTGCTAGTGAAAATTGGAAGTTAACAGGGAAAGGAGACGGAATAAAATCAATAGGATTGCAATATAAAGCTTAAATAAACAGATAAATGAACGCAAACAAAATTAAAATGTATACGCCATCAAACTTAATGAAAATAAAATCATTTCTACCAACCTTTCTTTTATGCAAGGCCGGATTAAGAATCTTTCAACAGCAAATGTGTATTGGTATAAACAAAAGAGGAACGACAGACCGTTCAATAGCTTACGAAACTTCTATCGAACCAAATTTGCATAACAAATTAGAGTTTGATAATTTTTACCAAACACGCAGGAAAATCCGCAAAATTAATCATAATTTCGATAAAAGTTACCTAACTCTGAATTTTATTGAATTAATTAAGTAATTTTTACCAAACTCTCTCGTGCAACTGACCAAATTATGAAATATCCAAATTTTTGATGAAATATATCAAGAGCGTTTGGTAAAATAAATCAAGAGTTTAAGTATATTTAACAAAATTACTCCCTATTACACCAGGTTGATAGTCTTAATCAATTTTTTTCCGAGTGCACAGCGCTCAATAACCAAGAAAGCAATGCGAAATGAAATTCGAAATTTCAAGAAAAAAGTAACTACTCGATGAATTACTAGAAGAAAATGCGAAATCCTTTTGGTCGTATGCGAAAGAGTTTCCGTGAAAATCTTCAACCGTAGATTCGTTATTTGATAAAGATGATAAACTTGCCACCGAAAATATTGAAAATGCTAAAACGTTAAATTCCCACTTCGAAAGATATGAAGTACAGAAGATACCTAATTCAATTCATACGTCCCATGTACTGAGGAATCGATGAAAGAAATCTCTATACCACGTGATGGGATAACAAAATAACTAAGATCAATAAAGAATAGTATATCTCCGGGTACGGAGAGAATACCCGCGCGTGTCGTCAAGGAGTTTCCTCCACAAATCGCACCTTTATTACAGATAATATATTCAAGAAGTCTCTGAAGTCTGAAATCTGAAGGAAAGTTACCGCTAAACTGGAAAATTGCAAGCGTAACAACGATATCCAAAAATGGAAACAAACATGACCCAGACAACTATCAACCATTTTCATTAACAACGATTATATAATAGATACCTGAGCATATCGTCGTTAGCAACATCATGACTTGCTTGGGCAGTCGGAACTTCCTCCATGGCTGTCAGCACGGATCCCGAAAAGGTAGATCATGTGAAACACAGCTCGAGCTCTTTATACACGACGTTCTTAAATCTGGTGAATCGAAAACAAAAGTTGATGCATTGATTTTAAGAAATCGTAGACATGGTCCATCACAACAAACTTTAATGCAAATCACAGTCATGCGGATTAAACGAAACAGTGGTAAACTGGATACGCATCAGCTTTCGACGCGACATCTTCCTGAATGATCGTAAACAAAAAGTAGTTCCTCACGGAATTAGCTCTGATGTAATGAGAGTGACATCAGGTGTTTCACAAGGAAGAGTAATCGGCCCTCTTTTGTACATTTTATACATTGATGACCTCTGCTCCCGAATTAGCAAAAAACTACGTTTCAAAAAAGACTATTCGGGCTTCCATTCTGGAAGAATGAAGGGAGTTGAATCTTTTTTTAATATATTCGCCGGGAAAGCATCGGATTTTACTTCAAAAACGTTTATTTGCTGACGGAGGTGTCTTCTATCGCAAAATTAGTGATAACTCTATGAAATTCTATCATCGGATTTAAACAGCGTTCATTTATGGAGCCAAGAGAGGGGACTCGAACTTAATCTGAGCAAATGCATGTCGGTGCATTTTTTGCAGAGTTCATCCAACTATAACCATGCTTATGCTGTGAATGGTATTAAGAAAAAGGCAACAGAGGAAGTGAAGTACCTGGGAGTTACGATAACCTCGAACCTCACGTGGGGAACACATATAAAGAATATTTGCGGAATAGCCCCGAAGAAATTAGTATTCGTCCAGCGTATTGTGTAAATATTTTCGGATGAGAAAATGAAAGAAAGGTGCTATTTCGCTCTCGTCCGACCGCACCTTGAATATGCAGCGAGCGTATGGGATCCCGTTCAGAAAGACTTAATCCGCGAACTGAATAAAATACAAAGGAAGGCTGCACTTTTCGTCAAAAACTGCTACGGGCGTAGAGACAGCGTTACCTAGATGTTAAGCGAATTAGAGTGGGAGCCGCTGGTGACTCGGAGGCTGCGCGCTAGGATTAGATTGCTTGAACAATTGAGAATGGATATCTTTAAGAGCAACACGGAGAACATAATATTAGAGCCCCACTATATTTCCAGGTCCGACAAAAGCGATAAATTGGGAGAGATATTTTACCGAACAGAAGGATATGGGAATTCGTTTTTCCCCCGAACCATAAAGAACTTTAATAAATGATAGTCGTAATTTCGTCAGAGCATTTCGTTTTTATGCGCAAATGGCTGGTGCCCTAAACCCCTGCCACACGCCTTTTAAACGGCTTGCGTGGTAGTATGTAGATGTAGACTTACAAATAGAAGTCTTATTCTTAATAGAAGTTAATAACCATCTATCTGCGACATTTGGTTGCGGATATCTAGTGAATTGCTTTATGCTGATTCCCTTAACCTTATTTCGCCTTTGTCCAAGACAATTTTTCACTAATTATAAGAATCCCTGGCGCATCCCCAAAGCATCGCCCATAACTCCCTTAACCAATTTCTTTTTTTCCCTCTCCCTTGACAATGAATATATATTTGAGAGAGCTACGCTACCGAGCACCAGTACATAATATACTATTATACTGTATAATATGTACTATGAAGTCCAGCTCTTGCATAAATTTCTTCAAAGCGATTTATTAATGATGGAATTAACAATAGATGGTGTCGTTGATAGTATTTAATTGTAGCTTTTGGTCATATTACTGAGGTCTGAAGCAATCAATAAATTCATCCAGTAGTATTTTAAAAGTCTTCTGTATGTGTTTGCAATGGAGAGAGTACAAAGGAAGAAAGATGAGAATGTTAAAATATTATCCAAAATGCATTCATGAGTTTACGTTGCAAATTTATTTCTTTAAGAATTAGTGGTGGGTATTCCTTAATGGTGGGTATTCCTTAATCATCATGAAAAGTCGAATTCCGAGATTTAGTATCCGAGATACGTCATAAGATTCGGGAAAATTAAATAGAGAAATGTGATTGGGAATGGAACCAAACACATTAAATTGATATCTAATGTCTACATAAAGGCTTAAATACAAATTCAGCTAAGAACCATCTCCCTGAACGGAATGTCCAAAATGCATGTCAAAACCTTCCTGCAGAAAAAGCTAGCAATGGTCAGGATAGAGACAAAAACGTTAGATATCGTATCGGTACAAGTTTACACACCAACGTCAGTCAGTGAAAATGAAGTGGTAGAAGACGTAAGCGATGAAATAGCGGGAGAAATCAAGCAGGTTTGAACGTAATAAAATCTTATTGTTTCATGGATTTGGAATTGTGGGAGAATGTTAGATTAACAGGAAATTACGGATCGATAAATCGAAATTAAGGACGAGAAATGCTCCTGGAATTCTGCACGGAACACAAGTAAGTGGTTGCCAACCCACCGTTTAAGACTCGCATGCAAAAAATATATTCTTCGAAAATACGTAAGCAATATTTAGTTCAGAAATAAGATTTCATGCATTGCGCACTTTTGCGAAGCATAAGTTCAAAAATTAGAAGGTCTACATAAGCTGACGTAGCGCAGAAGTCGACCGTGAGCATAATGGAATGAGGATGAAAATCCATCTAATTTTATGACAACAACAAAAGGAAGAAGAAAATCGAGGCTCAGAGGGAAAGAAATGTAGTCGAGAAAATTAATGGTTCTCAGATGAAGACTTGGACTTCATGGGAGACGGAAGATAACTCAGGAGTGTGAAAACGGAAGGGCAAAAGTACTACTCCAGGAGAATAATGAACGAGAATTGTCGAAAACCGAGGAAAGGTACATAAACATGGATGAAGAACCATTGCGATGAAAATGAAAATAACCTCCCCATGGAAAAGTGGGAGCTGCCTACAGAATTCTGAGAAACCATTTCAAGGTAAAACGCAAGTTTGTAAGTGGCACGAAATAATGTGTGCTGATTGTAATGGAAGACCGAACTTTGAGATGGAAAGAATACCTGGAAGAGTGATACAAAGGAAGAGAAATAATGATCGAAGAGGAATGCGATACAGAAAAGAATGAAATGAGAGCTAGCATCTTATGATAGGAATTTGATGCAGTAATGTCAGACCTGAGAAAGAAGAATACTTCGTACATGGACGATATGCCCACAGAGCTAATTGAAAATCCAAAAAGTGAGACTTTAAACTAGCTCTATAAACCATATGCAAAATATATACATCAGGGGATATACACAGTGACATCAGGGAGAACATCATTATTCCTCTTCCGAAAAACAAGGGAGCAGAGTAGTGCGAGGATCAAAATAATGAAATATTCGTTAAAGATATCGAAGAAAATCATTTACAGGAGAATAAAACGAAGAATGGAATGATTCCTAGAAGTGGACCAAGTCATATTCAAAAATTATAAGGTCCCAGGAAAATCAAAGTTGTTAATTAGACTGAAAATAAACAAAAGAATTAAAAGAATAGACCAAAGTTCATGGCATTTGTCAGCTTGGAGAGGCCTTTTGACAGCGTGAATTTGAATTTAATTGTCATAGTTGTCAAAGAAATTTTTTCTTCCGTTCAATGATCGAAGAATTCCCCACAGTCTATTTAAAAGCCAAGTATCCGTGATGGAATGTGAACCAAACCGTGCAGAACATAATATCGAAAGGAACGAAACAAGTTGCGAACCTTTTCTCGAAATATTTCATGTGAAATCGAGGAAACGGTCAAATAAATCACAGGGAAGGCTACAGGAGACGACATCCGTGACGAAATAATTAGCTTGAATTAGCGATTTGCTGACGAAAAACGACACATAGAAGAGAAGAACCTGATAAATATGAAAAGGGTAATACACAGCCGAACATCCACGAAAAAATCTCAAATATTAGCGTCAAAAGAGAGGAGACTCGGAAAATTGTTTAACCAATAAAACAAAAGCTTTAAGATGAGAAAGAATTTACTACCCAGGAAATCAGAGAAAGAAGCGAAGGACGAAGACAAACAAGAAACAGTCAGTACAGTAACTTAAGGAAAGGAGGTATTCTGCGCAAAGAATAATCTACGCACATTTTGGAATGCAAGCCTAATCGTTAGGAAATACGTTTTCACATGCTACGTATGGAGTACGTTTCTTAATGAGAGTTAAGCATCGACAACGAAAGCGGCAGAAAAGTCATGAGTCAAAGGATTCGTATGGTGGAGTTGACGAAAACTAATGAAAATAAAGAGGTTCGCTTCAATAAGTAATAAATAAGGGGTAATAAGAGTAGAAGCAGAGAGAAGTTCAAAAACCATTAGAAGAAGACGGAGCAACTTTAATTTGCCACATCTCAGGAATGATGGACCGATGAACATAATCGAAAATTTACTGTAGTCATTTTAACTCCGTTATTTTTACTCTTAAAGATAAAGTAAATTATAATTTCATTTTATAAAAATGCTACACCATTTTCAGCGTTCTTCAAAGACATTTAACAAATATCAATATTCAGATATTCCTTGTATGAACAGTCAATTTTTGGGTAAGATTGAGTTCTTCGTGAAATTCCAAAGGTGAAGAAAGCGGAAAAAACTCTCACGCTTTGTAATGATGAAAAATGAAAACATCAGATTCAATAATCTGCGATAAAGGTTTACGAAGATTTTTTTAAATCGTAGGATCCTCCAATGGAAGATCATTAAGCAATGTGTAGCTCACCATATTGCTTCCAAGGCCATCGCATACCACAGGCAACAGGCACACAGCAAGAAATATTCATTGTTATCATGCCAAGAGGGCCATTACCTCTTTTGCCCTCAATCAAATATTGTTTCATAGAATGAACGAATTGTTTTTTCACTCCGTGTGGAATTTATCAGTTTTAAGTTTGAGAAAGATAATTTAAATTTATAGCCATTCATTTTTGCTAGCACTTCCCCACTTCAACCCTTGATAATCAAACCTTAGGTTACGCGAAAGGCATGAAGTAGCGAACGAATAAGGCTATTCGATTATTGAACGGGAGGACATTATTTATCATTAGCAATAAAATTCCATCCATTTTTTAACGCCCCGTTTAAATAAACTTTGAGAATATACCTTGAGAACTTTTGAAAATGCCAAAAAACATCACTATTCAGTATTCGATTTACAGGGAGAGATGCACTGAAGGATGATAAAAAATTATATTGTGATGTCAAAAAAGTATAGCGTTAGCTAATAAAATCGTTCAATTTAAGAAGGTTCCCATTAAATATCAGTTTAAGTATTGAGACTAGGCAGAAATTTAGTGCGATGACACAGGGATGTGAGACATGAACACTAAGGAAGAAGGTGATCAAACTTGAGCAAAGCAGACATGAGGTTAGAAGGAGGAGTATAAGAAAAATGTGGACACAATTCTAATTGGGCACGCACCCAATGAAGTCCATCCAGAAAAAGAACAAATGGTAAAAAGAAGGAAAATAAGAAACTTGAGATCATCGGACAGTTACCCAAGCAGCACAACTTCAAACGGAATCTCATAAAAGGAAATATTCTTTGGAAAATAAAGAAAGGACGACCGAGACCTTGATGCATTCAAGTTTTGGCGTTGGAAATGGGATGCAACAACAACAACGACATGTAAAGGATGGCCGAAGATAGAGATTGTTGAAGTCATGACCGCAGAAGTGAGGGCAACTTTTAAAAGAGGAAGGACCTTAAGAAAAAAATGTAATCGGAACAGTCAAAGATTTGCGAAAGACTAAAATTAATTTCAACTACTCTAATGATAAACGCCTCCCTTCCGCAAAATTCAGCAAGCAGAGTTCAGGAGTAAGCAAATATGTTACAATTATTCGATCGTATTTTCAACCGTATGTTTCATAAAATTTTGTTTTCTTGTTTTATTGCGGAGGCAAATACTCCAATGGAAATGGGCGACTGAAAAATACTCACATAAACAACGTTGGAAAACGATAAAAGGACTGTGATAGGTGTGCCTAAGAGTAAAAATACGGCAGGATAGGTTATTCAAGCGTTACACGGGAGTATCTATAGCAAGGAATTCGTAATTGCACAGAATCCTTAACTGGCTTTATAAATAAATGCGTTTGGAAGAAGTGAACGATTAAGTGAGGAGCCTTTGCGATACGCTTTACCAAATTTAGATACCAGCGCAAGAATTTATCAGAAACTGCTGCCGTTGCCAAGAAGAGAGAGTATATTGACGGCGAATAGATTTTCAGAAAATTTCTATGGTAGAAGATTATTTTATCAAGTTAAAATACTATCGAATAACAGCAGGAGAATCGATAGAAAATAATAATGAGACGTAAACGTGTTAATATTACATGAAAACCAATCTAGTGCCTCAAAAAAAATGACAGCTGCGAAATTAATCAGGTCAACTATGCACCAAGTGTCAATGTAATGAGAAGTTAAAATTGTCAAGTGTATTCAGAAGACGCTAATATTCATAACGAAGTGCAGGTTATATCTAAGATACCTCTAATTGTAAGATGTCTAATGATACGTTTAGCCAAACAAATAAACTATGAATGGGATCATAAGTACAAGAATCCGTCTGCTCCATCTCGAGATCAGCTTATAAAAAACGCGAACCCAAAAATCACCTCGTATCTTATCTGGTATTTGAATGTTATTAAGAAATCACGGAGGAAGAAGCCAAAAAAAAAGTTAAATTGTGGGTTACTGCGCTTAAGTATATCACGCCCGTCATAAAAAAACTTCTATTTCTAGTAAACACTGAAGATTAGCATACCAATGGCAACGTTTTGGCATATAACATAATAAAATGTTGAAAGAAGAAAATTGCTTACCTTTCATTCCTCACGATGTGGAAGGATTCCAAGAAATATCACTTGTAAAATAGCACACCACTACTTTCACACGGCTCGATTTTCTGAAAATAATAAGAAAAAAGACACATATTAACAAAGCGCTGTTATCATACACGAATCGGGAGTACAAAATGAATAAAATCTGAATATATTGTACTATGGCAGCAAAATCAGGCTACCAAGGCGACGGAAAATTTTCAACGAGAAATTAAATTAGCGAGAAATGATAGTAAATCCACTTACTTATTCAATCGTCTTTACTTATTGATTGCTCAGGCCGTGTAAGTCGACGGACAAGGAGAGAAAATAAAAGACGAGAACTGAAAATTCTTGGTTGTATTCGGAGGAAACTCCCGAATAATTGAGATAAATTTAAGGAATGACAACCACTAGGCGAGTACACTAAAGAGAGGCGTCTATTTCAACTCAGAACACGAAATATTAAGAACTCAGTCCCGTAGGCTCCGCATAATACTACGTGACTGATAACATCAATGCAAGGCAGTCTGCTGTCAAATGGGACAGTCCTACACAACTCAATGACCTCTTGATGACAAGCCACCGGTATATCTTCCAAAATTTTCTTGCGGCGATTAGGTGAAAACTCGATCACAATAGTTTTTAGCCAACGATGGGAGACAAATCATAACATTTTGAGTGTTCTCAAATCCTTAAGAAATCAACCAAGTAGCACACACGAATGACCTTGGGTAAAGCACTTCGTCAACGATCCAAAAACACACAAATCAGGTAAAATTAATCAGAGTCCACCGAAGTGACAAGATGAACACGATAGCATCAATGGAAAATCTACCACTATCTGAAACGTGTGACATGAAATTGACATTTCCGAACCTACATTACGAGGCATCGCACTTAATGATGAACAATCCAGACGAATCGCGTCTCACCCGTGAAAAAGAATAAGCGGCAATAACAATGGACGGATTGGAAAAAATATTCTCGCTATTCTCGTATTGGCAGGAACAATGAAAATTATATCACCTACTAAGTATTGCAAAGGCACACTCCCTTCAAGCCTTGTTGTACTTTGCAAACGGTAAAATATTATCGTAGGCGAAATAAAGCAGTGTAATCGAAAATAATTATCGGCATTAATCGCACCAAATTTAATGATATCATAAACTCTAACACGAAACAGTAATGGCACACATATAAAAAGGAACCGATAACTTTAAGATGGCTTGCTTACTTACCTCTTCACTCCAAGCCGGCTAACATCAAACTGATGAATCGAAGCGCTTCAGAATGAATAGCGCCAGAGGATAGTTACCTGATTGGACAACGAATGTGACGTCACGAGAAAGTCAGATATATTTTCGCAAAAAAACTATAAAATGGATTGTTATAATATATTAATGAATAGGATTTATTTGAATTAAATATTAAAAGGTAATACTTCATATCAATTCGCGTAAAATAGTTAATTTTTCCGAAATCTAATTTTTATGGAGAGTAAATATTGTTACGTCACATGCTGTTCGCCTATGGCGAAAATTGATTGTCTTTTGTTTTCTTGTGACGTCTTCCCCAATAAGTTCGCTAGTCTCGGTGCCCGGCCGCTTTTGACTCTCCGACGGTCTCAATGTCCTATTCAATCATGTCCCACTATATTCCATTGTTGACCTCCACACCCACTAACTTTCGCGGTATATCTCCTCCCCCACCCTATATTAACGATCTTATTTTACCTTCGACAGACTATGACTCATTCTCACGTGCCATTTCAAACTACTTCCGCACTCTTAGCGCAACAGTGTCCACTCCGACATACCACCGTCAGTTACTCCATTTACATCGATGTGACGCCCAACGGATTCACGGATGCAGCGACGTGACTGTTTATTGCACACATACCACGCTGGAGAAATTAAAAAGGAGTGAAAATTGTGTGCAAGTGAAGCTTCAGTTAGAAGGTAATCTGGCGCAAACAGCGACTTATTTGGACCAAATTCACGTTATCGATCGTGATTAAGCGAGTGAGTACAAAATTGTTGTGTAGTTTTATTGCCATTATAATTTTCATTCCATCACTTAGTGCGCGGGTTCTCGACAAATTACCATCAAAATACAAAGATAATGTCGATTTTCGGAATTAAATGATACTATACCAATATATAGCAAACTCTAAATAGCTCCTTAAGAGGTGATAGAGGGCAAGAACTGATATTCCTTCGAACTTTGGTATTCTCCGATAAACTCTCGGGAATGACATAAAAACTTCTAAGAGTCAGTCTTTTACGTGCGTTTTTCAGCAACCTTCTTCATTACCGTGTGTTTTGACAATGATCCTATGGTCTAGCATTGTATCTGAATTACTGTTTACGGGGAATGTGATTTACTGATTGCTACGGAGTGAAAGGAGAAGATTTAGTACGGAGGTGCGCGCGGAGTCAAAATCCAATGGAGTGATCGTGATTATTACGTGAGTGTTGAAGCACAAGTCCTATCTATTAAGTGCCGTCATCTTAGATAGGAATTTCGAAAACCGTTTCACGCAGCACTCAATACTATTCTCCTTTCAGCTATCACTTCCATATTTGCGTGTATACAAACCATCACTTAGTTTGAGGAAATGAGAGAGCGATGAAATTGGTTATATTTTTCTTGAGTCCACTCTATTGAACTTCTACGCCCCAAACCAAAATTTCAGTCGTGCACTGTGTACCGTCACTTCAATTGGCACCCATGATTAATATTCCCGAAACTTATCGCGTGGATTTTAATGTATTATCGGCGTTGTTTCTCAATTTTCAGATCCATAAAAGTTAAATGTTTTCAATTCCTCAAGTTACATTCCTGTTTCTTAGCAAGATTTAATTAGCATACAAATCTGTGGTTAATCATTTACATTTTCTGGTGCCCTTGGTTCATTTAATCATTTTATCTATACATTCCCAAGAAGTACTGCAGATGAAGATAATACTTGGCATTTATTCAAAGCATTCATTTATGATTATTATCAACTGTCCCGACTTCCAGTAATATTTATAACGTCGCTCTCTTTTGTGCAATTTTGCAGTTGCTGAACTATGAGTCGTCCTGCCAAATGATCCTGGTGTTCGTCGGGACAGCTGTCACGCCTATGAAGTGAGAAGAAAATCTGGTGTGGGCCCCTGTTATGTGCATGTTTGCGGAGCAGAAATACACCGGAATAATCGTAAGTTAAAAAATTAATTTTCATGTACATGCAAGTGAATTTGCAATCTATACAGGGGTACCAACTCCCTCCACGGCTCACCATCACAAACCTGACGATTAAATATTGCAAAACAGATGACTCGCCTCCTACTCCCATAACCTTTAATTTGTATATTCCAATAAGCCTACTTTTTCTCACAAGCGCCCCTCATTACCATCCTAAGTGATATTCACATTTTTGGGTGATGACCCTAAAATTCATCTGGACCGCTGGATAGCTCAGTGAATGTTAGGACGGTGTAAAAGAGTGATTTTATACGAACATGCATTTAGAGAGTTCCCTCTTGGGGAGGGAATTTATCTTCGAAAAAATTCCACTTGTGACGACGAGTATTTCCTTGCTATTGCGCGTCTCCAGTGTATAATGGAAGATAAAGATCGAAATTTAAATTAAATTCATTTCGACATATACCCTCCGCTAATGCAATCCATGGAATTAACAAGCGACTATCGGACCGATTTGCTACCTCCCACGACCTTCAGATTTTCGCATATTTTTGAGGAATCGTTTGAGCCCCCACCTCCAAACTCCCTCCTCACACTTACCCTACCCACTTCGAATAGTACCTAATTTATTATTTCTTGGAGTGTGGGTCTGACTTAGGTTACTATAAGGGTGTTTACGGATGTCAGCTACTCCATACACGAAATGTCCTTGCGCGCGAACACAATAGGCATCAATTTCCAAAAATTTATCACGAAGTGTTTCCAACAGACATAACATTATGTTGATGTAAGTAAATTATATTCACCTCGACTTGTTTGGCGCTAAATATGAATCCGAATTTTCGCCGCCCGTAACTGTACAGCTATGCCAAAGCCTTGTTCACAAATAAATTCATCACTTGATTAATGGCGGATCAGAACAATAAACGACTTAATCTTTCAATCACAGAACAAATCGCGAATCAATCCTGAAATGAATATCAGAAGATTCAAGTTCATTACGATTGTTTTCCTTGGTAGATACAACTATCTGACTTGATACCGGATAATATCAATAGAATTTTAAGCCAGCATAAGCTGATGATCATTCTTAGCAGAGTTATAGAATTTTTCACAACTCCAACACACAACTCTCTTGTAGAATTTCATTCCATGGCTTGTTCAATTTGGGAAGGGGAATACGCAAAATACACAAAATATTCCATGTGAACCTATTTTAGCCGGTAGAGTAGCTCTACCTATAATGCATCTGGGAAAAGTGTTTTTTTAACTTCCGGACGTGTTATGAAAACTTTGTATGCGTGGATGTCGTAGTGATGACTGCTTATTCCATGTATTAATTAGAAAAATTCCGGTACATACAAATGGAGCTCGTAGTAATAATTGTTAATGGGCGGGTGACGACACTACTTTCGTCCCAACATGCCTCAGAGCGTCAATGGTAATGTGGTATTGCATAACGTGACATATGTACGCACGATTAACAAATTGGTGCGCATTTGAGTGACAAGAGAAATCATTCGAGGGAAGCCTAGTGGCCTTATATTGGTTATTAAGTTTTAAAGAATGTTATTTTAAAGTATTTAAGTTTTAATATATTGTATTTCATTTTGATATGTACCTAATTTTACTCCATCCCCGGGTTCATTAATGTCTGAATTTCCCACGTCACGTGATACATATGATGGTCATAGGTGTTAACCGAATAGGTTGTTAGGCAGTTTATTTAATTTTAAAGGCAGTTTATTTTCACCAATAACAAAACTCCAGAATTGTAGGATCTATGAAACAGACTGGAGTTAGCAATTGAAAAACTCTTTCCTCACACTTGCCCCACCCACTTCGAGTAGTACCTAATTTATTATTTCTTAGAGGCATTGGAATTGGGGCATGGATCAACTTGGAGAAGTTGCATCAGTAAATTTTGCATTAATTGTGTATATATTTGTCGCTTTTAATTTAAAAAATGTTACTATATGTTCATTATAATGCGATTTAAGTTATACAATTAGCCTTCATAAGTACAAACTTATATTACTCAGATACCAACACGTTAATAAGAACGATTATAAAGGAATATTTTCCCAAACGAAAATATTAAACTTCTACTTTAAAAGTTGAAAATTCTCAGCTGAATCTTTAACACGCATGTAAGACCTCACAATAAGTCATTTCCAGGGGGGGGGACGCTTTTGCCAAAATTTAATGCTGTCAAAGGCGTCACGTAGCAGTCAGACATCCCACATAACCACGATCACGATGGCATTTCCATTTATCAAATGCGACATATTCTATGGATGCGACATTTTGCATTTTCAATTTTATTCTCACACATCCTTCCCAGCAAAGTGCACTAAAATTATTGAAATTATAGCCGCGGAGGAAATGAGAACTTAAGTCTACTTCGTAAGTCAACGCGGCGAGGAATTCGCGCTAGGTGGGAGACCATAAGATGAACCACGCCTCCTCGTGGGAGCACAACAAACCTACAAGCGCTGCAATGGGAGAGACTCATCTTAGGTGGGGTCCAAATGGAGTGATTAGTTATAGAGGAAGGGAATTTGAGTAGCAGAGTGATTTTTGTGATTGGGTGCGCTCGAGTCCGAACAATTGACCCTCCCTTCAAACTCACGAGGGATTTTTTGTTCTGCGATGTCGAAAGGTTGGTTAAGCGTCGTCGACAATTCGACGTTTATTCTCGAGAAAAATTTCGGCTCCTGGGTGGTAAGGTTTTTGTCTCCGAGGCTATATTAATGCTGCGCCTTTAAGGTAAAGGATTCTAACTAAACTAAGAGTAAGTAATTATTACAAATTTCACAATTATAAATTTTCCGACATAATAATTTTCTCACATGCGTGGAATTGAATTTACGTGGAATTTTTACGTGTCATTGGAAAATTTGGAATAATTACTTCACAAGGCGGAATAGGCACACCACTGAGAAATAAAATCAACACCCGTCAAACGGTTATCCAACAATTGAACTATATTCTGAGTGCCAATTTCAATTGAAGGAGGCAATAATATTATCAAATATAAGATTCTCCATTCAGCTGCCACTCGCTATGCATTTTAACTGGTTTACAAAAGAGGGTGATCCGAACTTCATGGGGATATTATTAGATAAAGTTAATAATTAGTTTTAAAAAGTTAAAATCATTCTTACTTGTTTGTTTCCTTGGATTTGTAGCCTCGACTCTTTCAACAGGAATGAAGTTTAATCCTAAGGTCCGAGTATCGTTTGATGTCTTATTCCTCTTCTGTAACTCTCATTGTATCACAAAATGCTAACACAGTGTAATACAATCACCACATGTGCTTACATACACACACACACACACCATCGAACACAATTATCACTATGCCATGGGCTGACTCAGTGATTTCCAAATTCCGATTTTATCCCACTCCACATAGACCAATGCACTTGTTCACAATGCGCAACGAACAGTAAACGTTTTTTAGATGCATAAATCACTTCCTTAAATTTATTGAAAATGGAATAATTACTTCACAAGACGGAAAAGGCACGCCTTTCGGAAAAACTCGACATTCTCATCACACGGCCATCCAGAAACTGGACTATGGTCTGAGTGGCTTCGCACCGATCGGAAATTTTCTCCACCCTCAAATCAATATTGAGTCATGCCGAAGGCCTAAAGCCACGATCAACTCAACCAGTCAGTACATGACCCCACAAATTGTTAGTCCCTAAAAAATTGCATAGGTACGTCCGGTTAAACGGCAGTGATGCGCCTTGTCTACCGCACGCGCAAATTTTAGTTATTACTCACTTCGGTGGATTCGTATGGGCATTCTTAGCTCCGAGGGCATTGCCTGATTCATTATGAAGCGAGGGACAAAAGACCAACTCTCACCGCGGTAAACAATAGATTCGACAGTAAAGTAAAAGCGTAAGGTGAGGTGGGGAATCATAAATCCATAAGTATAATATTATAACGATCGTCATATTTCTCCATCGGCTGGAGCATAGATGTCCCCCACGAGACGTACCACGGGGACTGTGCACTACACTTGGGCAGAACCTCGGCACATTTATTTTAAACAGGAAAGATTCGGCAAACGCTAATTCAAGAGACACAAATGTTACAAAATAGAGTATTTTATAATCAGCGATTTTTTCTAATATTTCTCACCGCGAATTTAAACGGCTTTGCAAAAGAGACAAAGCGATCAGAATAAGGTGGTTTCCTATTATTTTTTTATTGCCTAAATCGAAAGATTATTACTCCTGGAGTACGTATTTCACACTTTTAGATTTTTAAATGACGATTTATATTTTTCGCGATTAAATGAAAAGTGAAAATTTTCGAGCGCCCGAAAACGCGACGGCTAAGTTTGAATGCTGGGTAAACTCCGTGTGACGTCGTTCTGGTTCCCGCTGCCGCAAGTAAGGTGACCTTAGGGGCGAGGCTTTGAGCGCTGATACGACGCAGAATGCTAGCAGGTACCAGAGTACCCTGCTAGCTGGTAGCGCTTGGCTTAAATAAGGATTGTTGATACCTTATCAAACGAAGAAAACTTTCCCACCTTAGCCAGTTTTAATAATAGATTATTAAGACATGTTTCCCTGAGCTCTGTGCCTCATGCATGCATTGGTAATCTCAGACGATGTAAAACTCCTATCTACTCGTATAGAAACTAGGTCCATGTGACTTCACGTGGAGTGGAATCGCATGGGCGCCAATCTGGCCTTTTTAAAATGAGGATAAAATTGACCCTTGCCATTCGTCTAAACCGGTATTTCTAAAACTAAATAATTTGTATTTTATGAATACACTAATGGTGGATAACGCATCGCAATCAATGCCTTTCGTTTTCTTCGATGAAGGAAACTACCCTATTTCACGGGGAAATAAGATAGTATTATGGTTGTTAAGCGAAATTCACATTCGAGGTGATAATCTATCAAAATCATTTCATTTCCGCGCTATTCCTCGTGATGAAAGATTATCTATTGCAAATACATATGATGGGAATAAATTGATTTGACTCTGACCTCATCTCTAGGATACAGTTTTTGAAAACCGTTTTCAATGCAAGCCAAGTAACACTATGAACGTAACGTCTAGGAGACACGCTGGGTCTCTTAGACGCTACGTTCATAGTGTTACTTAATAATATAAATAATATAATAAAAGCTACGGCGCATGGCAGTAGAAATTTTTTAATGTTTTTTTTCGCAGAAATATGATTATATGACATGATGGTACGATAATCAGTCTTTTAAAAATGAAATTAGCGAAATATTAGATTCGCCGTTGAATATTTACTCAAAATTTACACCCGCACTGAAAGTGTTGAAGAACAAAGAATACTCTCCGAAATAAGTTTTCTGTAGTAAGAAAAAACCCGGAAGAAATAAAACAAAAGTTATACAGAATCATCAAGTTATGGGAATATGATTTGATGTTTTCCCGGCGAATAATGTGGGTAAAATCTTCTCGGATTTCCCACCGGGTTAATTTAACCATATGAGACAACGTTTAGAGCTCCGACTCGGGACTCGAAACGTTGGATAATATGGAGAATTTAACCCGGGTGGAATCCCAAGAAGAGTTTGCCCAAGTTATAGGAAGCTTCCTGTGTATCACGGAGCCGGTGCAGCCCCGAGCCTCCAAATGCGGAGCAGAAGCCGAATCGAAGCAATCTTGTACCGCATGTGCTGTGGCGTAATTTCCCCTTTCGCCTTCGATAATTATGTCAATTAAAAATATCATTTTCTTCTCCCTTTAATAATAATAATAATCTTTAAACCTTCGTGTAGGGAAGAGTTATGCACGTTTTTAGTGTTGATTAAATATTCATGTTAAATTTATTTATGTTAAAATATTTCCTGGAGTTTAGGTCAACGTATATTATGCAAACAAGTTATAGCCAACGTTTCGAATAATTTAAAGCCATCATCAGGGTTTAACTTTGTACATATTTATTGATGATGGTTTTAAATAAATCGAAACGTTGGCTATACCTTGTTTTTCATAATATACGCTGACCTAAAATCCAGGTAATATTTTAACATGCATTAAACGAGGATAAGAATAAAAATAGTTAAATTTATAGTTATGCTAAACATAGAGTCTCTAATTTTTACCTCTAGCTATAGGAATTTGAAAGTTGGAGAAGCGAGTGGCAACAATCCGTGACATTTGACTTTTCTAATGACAGAATTGCTTATTCTTATTCACGGAAACCGATAGAGAGGCATAATAAATGGACTTTTAGAAGGAGCACATGACGTCAGGAGTTAATCATTCCATAGCGCCCCCCTGCTTCCACTTCTGCACAGACATTCCTTAAGGCCAAATTGGAGCCACGGCAGAAGCCGCTTTTTACGGATATTTGGAACACCTTTTAAAACGGACTGTGGGAACCTCTTTCCCTCAAGCCCCGCATTGTGACGTAGCGGCAGCCTAATCAGCTGATTTCTCTCAATGATAGGACGATACGAATCAAATCAACTGATTTCGGCGTTACGTGGTGGATCATAGTTATATTCATGGCACAGCAAAGCAAAAACAAAGCCCTGTTCCACAAATAATTTAACACTGTCCTCTAGTTTCAACGGCTTAGCGTCATTGTCAAGATAGACGGATCACATACATTACAGGGCACTATATTACTGACAACGGGTAAAGGAGAGCAGAGATTACGGTCAGGTGGTGATGAGGCTAAGGTAGGGGAGAAAAGAGGATTAGCAGGGAAACAGCCAGATTTTTAAAAAGTGAACAAGAATTGGGAACTTTTAAACAAGCCACTTGATGTATTAATGATAAGTGCACTTGAATATTTAGTGGCAAGGTTGAGACTTCGAATCACATTTTTCTGATCTTTTCATCGACATATGATTTTAACATTAAATTTTTATGAAAATTTGGCAAAAGTGAGACTCTTGTTGTTTTAGAAATTTTTGAAATTACTAACTGCTTTCTTATTTTTACTTTCTTATTTTTGCACTTAACTTGACAATTTTAAATGGCATGACTGAATTTAAATGTTCCAAATTCTTGTCGACTTTTTTTAAATCAGTCTTTTTCCTAGCTAATCCTATCTCTCCCCCCTTAACCTCATCACTGCCATCCCCTCCCTCTGCTCCCCTACTCGCTCTTATACTTTTATGCTTTGCGCCCCCACCCCCTTCATCCCCCCCTGACCTTTCTCTTAATCCGGCTTCACCATCCCCTCCTCCCGTTGTTGAATAAATATAATGCAAGGCAGGGTACGCGATCTTTCTCTTTATAGCTATAGTCGTTGAAGATAGTAGAGAGCATTTAATTAATTGAAAAATTTATTAAAATTTTAATTAAATTATTTAATTT
Organism: Ischnura elegans; assembly: GCF_921293095.1. Lineage (NCBI taxonomy): Eukaryota > Metazoa > Arthropoda > Insecta > Odonata > Coenagrionidae > Ischnura > Ischnura elegans. Next base: position 8,904,911 of record NW_025791658.1, on the reverse strand, counting down.
AATTACTTTTTTATTTAAATTAAGTTTTAAAGTAAAATTAAATTTTAATTTAATTTTTGATTAAATTAAATTATTTTCTGTGTCCTCCCATTAATACGAGGATACGAAATCTGCGTTGCGGTTGAAAATACCTCCTCACTATTAAATTACACAGACCGCACTGATCACTCTCTTCATCCCCTCTCTCTTCGTAAAAAACACTTCATCCCACCCCCCTTCCTTCCTTCCCTTTCTTAGATCCATAAATACTCTACACTCTATAGCAATGTTAACTCTATGGGTAGAACTCAGGAAAACACGTGCGGTAGACAAGACGCAGCATACCCGTTCGACCGGTCGTTTTTTGTAATTTTTAAGGCGTTAAAAAGTCGTGAACTGAGGCCATGTACTAACTGCACCCTGATTATGTAACTGTGAGAAGGGTGAGAGCGATGACGTTGCCAGGGGCAACGCGATTCCCACGACGATTATGAAACCGTGATCGCACTCTTTATCACGCTGCGAACGTCATCGGCCTATCACGTGCGAAACCAATGGTGACAAGCATATGCTGAAATAAAAACGAGCACTAAATGCAAATATTTGCAATAAATTATTCATCATCATCACTGGTCAACAATCCTAGGATTGGTTTGACGCAGCTCTCCACTCAGTTCTCCTATCAGCTAATCTTTTCACACCAACGTAATTCTTCTCTTTCACATCTCTCTTTACCTGTTCAATATATTTTGTTCGAGGTCTTCCTTTTCCATTCTTGCCTTCCACCTGTCCTTCGACGATTGTCTTCATCAGGCCATCATGTCTCAAGATGTGGCCTATAAGGTCATTCCGTCTTCTTAATAAGGTTTTCATGAGGCTTCTCTTCTCTCCTACCCTTCTTAGGACTTCCTCGTTACTAACTCGGTCGATCCACTTGATTTTCATCATTCTTCTGTAGCACCACATTTCAAAGGCCTCTGTCCTTGCTTTCTACGCTGCGGTCATTGTCCATGCCTCACTTCCGTATAGGACCATACTCCAGATGTAGGTTCTTATAAATTGTTTCTTTACTTCCATATTTAAGTTTCCCGCTGTAAGCAGGTCTCTCTTTTGGTGGAATGCTCTCTTCGCCTGGGCTATTCTGCTGATAATTTCTTTCTTGCTTCTCCCGTCACTAGTTATCTTGCTTCCCAAATAACAGAATTCATCCACCTCTATCAGTTTTTGCCTCCCTATTTTAATGTTGGTCTTGACTTTTTCTCTTCTGCTGCATACTAAGATCTTGGTTTTCTTCGTGCTTATTTTCAGTTGATATCTACTACCCATATCCTACTTGTTACTTACCCATACCCATATTAGCCAGAATATGTTTCAAATCCTTCTCTGTTTCTGCTATAACGGCTATGTCATCGGCAAATCTTACCATGCTAATTTTTTCTCCATGGATATTCACTCCCAATTCCTTTTCTTTGATTTCATTAATGGCTTTTTCAATGTAAACGTTGAAAATTACGGGTGACAATGTACAGCCTTGTCGCACTCCTTTCTTAATTGTTGCTTCTTCACAGCAGGGGGGTGTTTCAGAGTCTCGTAGGATTGGCGGCGTCGGAAACGGATTCATTCCGAGTCGATCGGGAACCTATCCTACGCTCGTCTTCCGTGCGTTTCACACATACTATCGGAAAGCGTTCCACTTTTGGTATGACGTCAACAGTCATCCTCCTCCGGGAAACGAGAAAACGTCACAATTTTCAAGTGACAAGTGAGCAGCGAAAATAACCTCCCGCAAGATTTGATACTTGACTAGGGAGGCGAAAGGTATGTACGGGCATAAATAAGTGCTAATTGTTACATTGTCACATAACTGACGTTGTTGCCGGGTAAAATTATTTTATAATTGTTCGTCTGCAGTTTTTTTAACGTAATACCCTGTCGTTTTGAGCAAATTACGGGAGTGAAGGAAAATTTTGAACGACTTTGTTCTTTTCATTCTCGTGAGAGCATAGTTGATTGTTCTTAAGAACTAAACTACTGGTAGTCGCGATATCCATCATTTTTTCCAACAACATATGGTTTACTTACTCTATTGTTTAACCAAATTGTCATATTTTCATTCAGTATCTCAATTAAATATGAATATTGTGCATCATAAATTATGTTATGGCCTTCATGATATGCCGTAAACATCTTACAATTTTTCCGTGAAAGTGAAGGTACGCTGGAAGGAAATACAGCGATTAATATAGGTTGAATAGTGTCCATTATTAGTAGTGGCTTGAGTTATGTAAGTTAAAATAACGCAAAATAATTTGGTTAGTTTGTTATCTGTTTTGCACGTTCTCGGTTATTTCCACAACACCATTTTATTTGGTACGAAAATGACAAATTGTTGCTATCGATGCACCTTTAAATACGTCTTATAAATTATATTTCAGTGAGCGATAATTCTACAAAGAAAAAAATAGTCGCTGCAAAAGGGAATCGAACTCATAGCCTTTACCTCGCTTGATACTGCCTTAACCATAGATCTTTTAAACAGATCTATGGCCTTAACCTATATAAAAGATCTATGGCCTTAACCCGCTGCGCCACCGTCACTTGTTTAGTGAAGGCTGAAATTTGTAATCTATAAATAAAAGGATGGTATGAGGGAGCTTCGGTATAGTTGATACCGTGGCTCTTCCCGTTATGCTTGAACTAATATTTTACATTAAAATGAATATTTAGAATGTATACCATGGTACCAATCAATTGAATTAGGTACATACCCACGTCTAATTTCGATGTAACTACGATGCCAAGTCACACAATCATTTCAAACTAGACAAATTATTATGCTTCCAAACCCACGGACACGTATTCATTGCGTTATGCTACCTGCATATTTGTAAGTCACTACGCCATGCATTCCAACTTGTTTCACGTTCTTTTTGCCAAATTACTCGTCCAAATAACAACGCAAACGAACTTGTACTGTCAATGATACAGTCTGCCTATTTATCGCCTAATTTACACGAGAATTAAAGGCACTTTTACTTACATTACTGTATCAGAATATCCACGTATATCAGCACTCATGAAATAATGTTGTATGATTTTATTATAGCCAAATACTTAATAAAAGACAGCAATATCTCCACTCGCAGCCGGAATGAGTTTCCGTCACCTCTAGCCCACTCCACTTCTATCCGATCGGAAAGCCGGCCTTGAGTCGATAGGAAGCCAGTCTGAAACGCACGGATAGTAAGTGACGCAGAATCCGCGTCAAGTCTCCCGATCCGCTCGGAAAGGGAGACTCTGAAACACCCTGATGGGCCCTGATTTTATCACGGCTACTTGGTTTTTGTAAACTGTGGATGATTCTTCTGTCAGATAATTACGAGTATTTTAAAAAGGTGAAAATTATGGCTACTTGTTTGTTCTTTCCTTGGATCTGGAGCACTTGACTCTTTACAGGAGAATGAAGCCAAATCCTAAGATCCTAGTATCATTATTCCTCTTCTGTAACTCTCATGGTAATACAAAAAACTGCACAAACACCACAAGATGCTTCCACACGCACACCATCCAACATACTTAACACTTTGAGTGCTAACGACGTAATATTACGTTCTCGTGAATCTTCGTAGAACTGCGGGCAACGTAATATTACGTCAGTTTGAATTTGATCGTCTTTTATGTAGCCAGCGTAATATTACGTTCTGAAATCTACTTAGATCGGTTGCTTACACGAGTTAGTGCATAGAAAATATTCTAGATGGCAGCTCACTACAGTAATGACCGAAAAAATATAGGTATTGCATCACCCTGTCAGTTGTGGAAAAAGCAGTCATCATGGCCGACGCTATGCTCCGTGATGAAGATATTCTTAGAGAACTACGTCGGGAATGGGATGACAGTGGCACTTCTGATGATGCTGAACTTAGTGAAGATGATCCAGATTTCATTTTAAACGAAGTGACATCTGACTTAGGTAAGCTAATGTCTTTTATTTGGTATTTTTTTTATTCTGCGTAACGACCTCTGTTATTCTTGAAGCCCACTTACGTTACTTGTGAAATATTGCGTAAGGTCGTTTTTTAGATAATTTTATTCTTACATATTACTCAAGGTTTCTTGAATATTTTCAACTTGGTTTCTCAAATGCCTGTTTTGTATACTTCTATTTTGTTCCTTTAGATTCGAGTGACAGCAGTAGCACCAGTGATTGTGAGACCGAAGCAGCGGCCATGAATCAAAGGGGTTTGAGAGGTAGAAGAGGGCGGCCACGAGGCAGAGGAGGACGAAGGATCATGGCAGATGCACAAGATGGAGGTTGGAGTGAAATAGACCATGTTCCAAATATAAATGTTTTCACCGGAATGTCTGGTATGGTTGAGGAAACTGGTCTCGACAAAACCACTCCTCTTGCTGATTTTTTTTCTTATTTTTTTGATGATGATATTATAAAAATCATCAAGGAACAATCAAATCTTTATGCTCGGCAAATTTTACAGAAAAAGAGGAGTTTGAATCAAATATCTCCTAACAGCAGGCTGCTGAAGTGGAAAACTGTTACACTGGGTGATGTGCGAAAATTCCTAGCAATTATTTTGCACATGAGCATCAGTGAGAGGCCATCTTTGGCCAATCATTGGAGCACAGATCCGGTCATATCATGTAATTTCTGCCCTAGTGTCATGAGTAGGGATAGATTCCTATCCATCTTAGCTAATTTTCATTTGAATGATAACACCAGTGCAAAGAAGAAAGGGGAGGCAGGTTTTGACCCTCTACACAAGGTTCGTCCCATGTTCGAGTTGCTCAGAAGTAGATTTCAATGTGCATACCAACCGGCAGAGGATGTGACCATCGATGAAGGCATGTGTGCATTCAGAGGGAGGCTAAGTTTCAAGCAATACATGCCTCAGAAACCTAGCCGTTATGGCATCAAGTTATATATGCTCTCTGAATCTGATTCTGGGTATATTTGGAACTTCGACGTATTTTGCGGTCAGGACAATGTTGTGAAAGATGTTGTTACAAGGCTTCTTGGAAACTTAGCCGGAAAAGGGCATACTTTGTATACAGACAGGTACTATACAAGTCCCTTGCTTGCCATGGAATTGGAAGGTCTCCAAACGGGGTTGGTAGGAACAACGCAAAAAAATAGGAGAGGGATGCCCAGTGCTCTTCGTAATCCTCAACTAAGTCGTGGGGAACAAGTTTACAGGAGGAAAGGTAATGTACTCGTGTTATGTTGGAAGGATAAGCGTGATGTATACATCATAAGTACACGACATACATCAGAAATGGTGACCTATAGTGATAGAAGAGGTAACCAAAGAACTAAGCCAGCTGCAGTGGTGAACTATAATAAGAAAAAATTTGGTGTAGACCTTTCTGACCAGCGTATGTCCTATGGTGTATTTGACCACCGTAGTATGAAATGGTGGAGGAAATTAGCTTTCCACATGATTTTGATGACAGTACAAAATGCATGTGTCTTGTATAACCAAGTTACAGGGAAAAAAATTCCAATGACATCTTTCATGAAGGAACTCTGCAGTGACCTTGCAATTACTCAGGAAGAACCTTCATCAGGACCTGGTCCCAGTGGAGGTCATCTAACCCGTCTCTCCGGAAAACATTTTCTCAGTAGAATACCAATTCCCCCAGAAAAGAAAAAGGCTCAAAGAAGATGTAAAGTGTGCTCTGACAAGGGTACAGAGCAAGCAGGGAAGGCAAGGAGAAAGGACACATCTTTTGAGTGCAAAATTTGCCATTTAGGATTTTGTGTATCTCCATGCTTTCAAATATATCATACAAAAAAAAATTATGTAACATAAATAGTCGATAAAAATGATGCTCACACTTCACATAATGGTATTTGAAAGGAAAATGTATATTTAATTTTAATTGTGATTATCATTTGTATTACAAATCCGGAATTTTCAATTTTCTTTTTTTAAGAAAATTGATTATTTTTGTAGAGATGGCAAAAATATTATATTATTTGCGTATATTACACCTAAACACATAATTAAAGATAAATTTATAAACAATATGGTCGTCTTTATTTTCAATTTCTATGTATTGTAGTAAAATTATTAAAAATTTCTAAACTTTCGTAAAAACGCCCAGCACTGGGGTAAGGATGAGGCTTTAAAGCGCTAGCACTCAAAGTGTTAACAATATATCACGCAATGAACCAGTGATTTCCAAATTCAGGTATTTACGTACTCCACACAAACCAATGCACTTCACAGTACCTAACGAACGATTTTGATGCTTTAGATGCACACACTGCTTCCTTCTTGTAATTGGGAATTAGAAATAATCACTTCACAAGATGGAAAAAGCACACCACTCAGGAATGAATTCCAACACCATCGTCACATGGTTACCTAGCAACTGAACTATTTTCTGAGTGGCTTCGCACCGATCCGAAATTTTCTCCACCATCAAATCTGAACTGAGTCATGCTGAAGGCCTAAAGGCAGGACCTCCTTCTACGGATAAGGCAGTACACAACCTTTTTAGTCCCTAAGCAAGAAAGCAAATACTGGCAATCCGTTTGAGCAGGAGTAATGCGTCGCCTTAACCGCACGAGTAAATGTTAGCGATTATTCATGACGGTTTCGCACGGAATCCAGGGTAATTCTTCCCTTCGAGAGCATTTCCAATTATAATATGGAGCGAGGGATGAAAGACCAGCCCTCACCGCGGCATGCGATAGAGTGAACTCAAAATTGAAGGCATACGGTGAAACGGGGACTCATCGCCATTAGGTGAATCAGAGTCACCTATGAGACGTAAAGTAAGGGAGGCAGTGCACCAGCTGTTGTTCCACGTAAAATAAAGGAAAGACAGGAATTTAACCACGCGCGCAAATGCGATTACTCATCAAGCTTTATTCGTTGCCCCTCCATAACTGACTTCTTCTTGACCTAGCGTGGGCATACAAAGACACTTGGTTAGATAGTAAAAAACGAAAGTATGGAGCTTACGGGATAGAGTTTGCTCTGATTATCGATAGGACGTGGCCCATCTTTCTCAAGGGAGTCGCTAGAGAAGGTTTTCCTCTAGCAGCTACACGTCTGCTGAGATGACCACTAGCCCAGAGGCAACCATCCCCTGACCCTCCATTTTTCGGCATTAAGAGACATTCCATAATGTCGGCCAGTAGCCTATGATGAAATTAACTTTAAGTATTATTCAGGCGCAACTCACAGCCGATTTATTGAAATTTTTTCTTTCCCTAATGGCGCGAATTGACCACAAAATAACAATACATGCAACGCGCATGCCTCACCGGTATCCCAAGGCATATTTTTTGAAAAATTAATCCGCGCTCTAGTTTCATATGAATTTAGAACAGAATATGTTTCAATATAGTATTTTAGATAATTGCGCAATAGACCACGGTTTTATTTTTTTACACAGTGTGATTAATATAGTTCGTTATGATTCTGGAAAAAAGTGATCAAGAAGTGCCTCTATTTTACTATCATCGCATTCCTCCCTACATTATCAGTGCCAAATCATAATTTGTGACATATATTTAATGAATCACTCTTTCTCTCCCCTTCGTATTTTTCTATCGATGCTAATTTTTATTTAGATCGCGAATCGTAAAGCATCGAATTACATATAAATGTGAATAGAATCTGTATTTTTTCATCATTGGTAATCTATGAAAGAACCACGTAAAAGATAAAATGTTCTTCGACTGGTTTTTACGTACGATCAATTTTTATTTGGCCTCTACCCTCAACTTTTTTTTTGTCCGACATTCTAGGACTAGGTGTCCTATATTCTTCGCTGAAATTGGGCAACCAATATCATCGAAAAATATTGGACACGATGCAATTCCTCCAATGACTATCAATCAATGAGCGATGGTGCTAACTTGTATTTTTTCTCAATTTTGGTTATCGCAAATATTTCAATATATAACTGGGGTTGGAATCAAAGTTTAAATGAACTCGTGGGATTAAGTTTTCGCTGCAAATGCCAACCGTAGATTTTTTTAAATAAGACTCACTATATAAATTTACAGAGGTAATTTTGAGTAAATCTTCCCATTTCAGGTTCAAAAGTTTTGCGATGAAATGTAATAAAATTCCCCTTTGGTAAAATCCTTTTATATCTATCTCATAAATGTAGCTAAAGGTGCTGTTGCTGCTTGAGTCCCGTAAGACTAGACAGAAATGACTGCCGACGTATTTCATACATTGGCCAACTGCACAGCAATCAGTCTTTCCGAGAAAAAATTCTTGCTCGTTGCTCCGATGCCAGCATTAGTAATTTATAATTCTTGCAATAGTTTTAGCTCTAGGATAGTTTGAGTTGGAATAGACAAAATAGGCTGAAAATGTACACACTTACTGTAATAATCAGTACTAGCTATGTGCATGCATTTCTTGGCGTGTTATAACTCATGCATGAATCAGATAACTTGCTAAATTTTCCTTTTTCTATGATTAACTCATAATTTTGTTTGCACGGTAGCGTGTTCTTATCCTTGGCATTATCCTAGTTTCTGAGCTAATCACATCTCGTGTTGAATTAAAACTTTTGGGCTATGTCGCCGCGTCAGATTTTGGGTGGCCCCAACGTTTCCCGACCGATGCTGGTCGCTTTCTCAAGGGAATCTGAAGAGGTGGGATTTAAAATTGGTATATATAGGTATACGTGTCAGGTGGTGGGGGGAGGGGAGTGAGAGGTTGGAGGAGTAGGTTGTCGATTATTTTTGCCGATTACGGGTTGCCAAGTACGGCTGATTTTAAGGCCAGTGTCTCTGTTAAAGTTGTTTTTCTCCTCTTTAGATATTTCTATTGCTTCTCTTACGAGTCTCTGTTTAAAGCCTTTCACTCTCGCAACAATTTTTGCTTCCTTAAGGTCGATTGTGTGGCCCAGCGCTGCGTGTTCGGCTACTGCGGACTTCGTTGACTGCCCCAGTCGAATTGCTCTCTCGTGCTCCTCTAGACGTGTTTTAACCGATCTGCCTGTTTCGCCGATATAGTTCTTCCCACAGGTCTGGCAAGGAATTCGGTATACCCCTTCGACTTGTAGTGGAGTTCTATCCTTGACGGTTTTCAATAGATGCTTTATCTGTACGTGAGGCGAGAATATTGTCCTTATCTGGAATTTGCGTAGGATATTTCCTATTCTGTCAGTCGTCCCCTTAATGTATGGCAGGAAGGCTTTCTTCTGGTCGCTGAGGTCGCAAATTCCAGATAAGGACAATATTCTCGCCTCACGTACAGATAAAGCATCTATTGAAAACCGTCAAGGATAGAACTCCATTACAAGTCGAAGGGGTATACCGAATTCCTTGCCAGACCTGTGGGAAGAACTACATCGGCGAAACTGGCAGATCGGTTAAAACACGTCTAGAGGAGCACGAGAGAGCAATTCGACTGGGGCAGTCAACGAAGTCCGCAGTAGCCGAACACGCAGCGCTGGGCCACACAATCGACCTTAAGGAAGCAAAAATTGTTGCGAGAGTGAAAGGCTTTAAACAGAGACTCGTAAGAGAAGCAATAGAAATATCTAAAGAGGAGAAAAACAACTTTAACAGAGACACTGGCCTTAAAATCAGCCGTACTTGGCAACCCGTAATCGGCAAAAATAATCGACAACCTACTCCTCCAACCTCTCACTCCCCTCCCCCCACCACCTGACACGTATACCTATATATACCAATTTTAAATCCCACCTCTTCAGATTCCCTTGAGAAAGCGACCAGCATCGGTCGGGAAACGTTGGGGCCACCCAAAATCTGACGCGGCGACATAGCCCAAAAGTTTTAATTCAACATGACGAGCACCCGCGAAAGTTTTAACGAAGAATAATCACATCTCATTCTCTTGTGTGTGCTTGGCCAGTGTCCGGTGAGAGAAGGCGTGTCTGATTGGTGTCTAGGATGAGTGCTGATTGCCAATTAGTGTGGAATCACCCCGTCCCACTCACCCTGGTGGTGCCTTAAACGGTATTTCGTAAATTCAGGAGGCATGTATAATAGCAGAGTGATGGGAATAGATAAGTGTACTTTAAGATATGGCAGTGAATGCTATGAATAGAGTGTTTTAAGATATGGCAGCCATCTATCTGAAATAAATGGCCGTTTGGGGTAATGAGAATCCTCCAGGGAGTCTTGAGCCTTTTCACCTGGTGATCCAAATCGTCTGAGGGATCTTACACTCAGAATAAAAATTCACAATAAGAATTCGGTAAATAGAGGGGAAAGATAGGTTGCCTCTTAAAAAATCTCTCCCATTCCCGATTTTCTCATCACCCCCTAACACAGAACGACCACATATGAAAAACCTTTTTCTGTTGTCGGAGCGCGATTATGGAACAGTTATCCAAAAGTTGTGAGGGATTCTGTCTCTCTCTGTCTGTTTCTGAGCAAAGATGTTTTTCACCACATAAAAATCCGCGAAAGTGTATAACTTGTGTTGTTTCTTCTTCTCTTTTATAGCATCATTTTATTTTCACTTATAATGTATCCGCCAATCCATATATTTCCCATATACATTTTTGTTAGTTGTTTAGGGCAATATCCGGGGATATTTGGATCCGAGGTATCCGATCCGACCACCCCTAGTGCTTAGTATCTCACCATTGGAGGAGTTCCTTTGAATTATTCTTAACATGCCTCAACGTAAACGACAATACCTGATTATCTCCTTAATATCCCCCAAGGAAAACCACAGAAATATTTCCACTGAGAGAGAAAGACAGTCGACTAGCAGATTCGATGGTTTTAAGCATTTGAATACAGTTGAGCTTGAAAACATATTTAGCCTTATGACTGACGAGCCCATTATCAGAATAGTATTTAATTTGCATTGAGAGGGATATCAGTCCTTTCTTAGAGAGATTCGGTTGACTAACAAGGGGAGTGTCACAGAAGTGGGTCTCGGATTTCAATCAGACTTTGTAGTGTCGCATTCCATCGGGAGCTGACCACGGATCATCCCCCATATGAAGTTATGTAACCAAGAGTTTAAACAATAAACAAGGTTAAGCATTAACAGGTTTATAATGTTCCCTCAGAAATGCGGGCTCAATAACGTAAATGAAACTAGGCTACCGATTGAAAAAATGGGAGAATATCTGATGCTACCACACTGCAGAAAGAGATTTCAACTCATAAAAATAAAATTTTCATTGAAAATCATGGAAATAATGATGAACAGCAGCCTTTTGTAAAATGAAAGGTAGAAAAAAATTATGCCGCGGCCAAGAATCAAACATAGGATCCCCGGGTAGGAGTCAAGTACCGTAACCACCGCTCCTAGTTGTTGAGGCCGTATTTCTGAGGGAATAAAACCAACCTGTAAATGTCTAACCTCGTTCTTGTTAAAACTATCGGTTATATAACCCCATATGGGGGATGATTCGTGCTCAGCTCCCGATGGACTACGACACTACTAAGTTAGATCGAAAGCTGAGACCCTCACTTCGCCACTTTCCTTGTTAGACAAGAGGAGGAAGTACCAGGCTAATATATTGAGGCAGGATTAACATCTGGAAAGTCGCGGTGGGTCTAACTAACCGGAAAGGTTTTTTAAATGAATAAAAGATACTGTCATACATATATTATTTAATTTTGGAGAGTTTTTGCTTATTTGTAATAAACCATTGCAAGCATATTTAAACTAAGAGTGAGAAAAGTATATAAATTCTTTTCTAAGTAATTTTACCAATGCATTCTTGGTTTAATCTTAAAAACAAATACTTTTACGGTTCATGAAAACACTTTTGATTAAAAAAAAGAGGTTCGCATTTATAAAATGACATACTAGAGCAATTATCAGTAAAAATAAGTATTAAACCACTGGATCATATGGAAAAACAATATGATAACTTCTTTTTACTATCGCCAGCTGTCTTATAACTATCACGCCTTTTTATTACTAAAACCCAGATTTTTTCCAATCATGTGAGCATCATTACTCGTTTAAATTCTCGACCAATACGACCCGACGCGAGTTGTTACGTAACTTAATCTTGCACGACTACTTAAGGGTTGACATCAGCTGAAATTTCCTGGAAAATGGATTCAAGCGGAAGTGGCGTGTGGAAACTGATTGGAAAATTGGAGAGGAGGATGGGGACTAATATTGGAGAAGAAATCTCGTGACATCGGATTTGCAAACAAATAACTAAGTGACGCATGAGAAATAATTGCATTAATATTTATCTTGTTCAATGCGGAGTGTCCTTTGGTAGCATATTTACTTCGCAACCGCACTGGAAGAGTATTTATCAACATCAGAACAAAAATTGCACCCGTTTGTTTCAATGGTTTCAAGCGAAATACAAACTTTGGTAACCCGTAACTCGGAAAACGTCATTTAATTGTGACCCAACTTTAGCATTAACTAAGTGCTTATCTTGGCAATGCACGGTTCGAGCTTCAATGACATGTCTGATGCAGACAAAGAGATAAGATCAATTTAGTAAAATGCGGGCATAACGGACAAGAGGTGTCGTATAATTTCGCTCTTAGCGTCTTTGTACTCCAAATCTCACAATTTAAGATACTAATTTACAATTGGTAATTAATTTATCAAGTATTCATCCTTGGCATTTAATTTGACCAATTTGAGTGCTTTAAACAGGTGATTGGTAAAGCTGTGGACATAATCGGCGACGCCAAAAACTACGAAATTATAACCGTAAATTCTTGAAACGGCTGAAGTAATTTTCCACGCCGATTCGCCTTTCAGTATCAAGACTCGCAAAGTAATATCAAGACCTGTTCTCTTAAGAGCTTACTACAGCTATTTGTATTTTATTGTAATGAGTTTCCACAAAGTGAACTAGTCAAAAATCGATATGAATTATTTGCTGGGGGACTATAACTTATGTTATTAATAAATGAGTTATTGCTTTCAGGGTTCTTGTAGTAAAAAAATCTTCTAAAATTCAGTTAAGGAAAGCGCAAGGATTTTATATTTATATTTGCAAAAAAAAAACAATACTGCAACAATACTTTATTGAATTAATTATTTAGTGAATATTTTTATGCGCAAGTAACAAGGTGAAATGATGACAATGACACTATGATGGTTTTTGCTGTATTCAAAATATTCTTCATCCTTGCTAATGCTCGAAGAAACTGATTACTATCGCTACTATCTGTCAACGAACTTTCAGAAACGAGAGAGCTGAGGAGTGGGGTTGGGCCAGGAGCGCATTCAAGCATTCTTACGAGTGGAAGAGTTAAAATCATCGAAAGTGAAAAGGAGAGAGATGAGGAAGTCTAATAGAACGTCAGTTTTACAGTAAAAGGCTATCGAATGCAGCACAGCCAGCACGAATGAAGCTTGAAGCGGGTGGGCGGGGCATACTCCCTCACAACGTTGGTGGCTCGAGGAAGACCTCATTTGAATTTCCATCATCTCGCTCCTCAGAAACACATGTCGAACTGTGCAGGGAGAACTGTGCAGGGAGGTCATCACATTACTTCCAACGCCATCACAGGGCACATTGCTAAACAGGCAACAGACGAACAACAGAAATCATTAATTTTTATCGTACTAAGAGGGCCATTAACTTTTCTGTCCTCAAATATTGTTTCACGGAAAGAACTTACAGTTATTACCCGCTATGAGGAATAAACAACATATTTTTCTATGCTCAAGTTTATAACTATCGTAACTTATACAAAAAACTGCAATTAATTAAGTGTATTGGCATTGAAATTTATTTATTTATTTATTTATTTATGTCACACCAAAAACAGCACTAAGGCCTTTACATTGGGCTTATAAACAAAATAAATTATATAAATATAATAATGAACATGTAAAAATAAAATAAAAATAATATCATAAGTAACAATCATTTTCAGCTTATACAACAGATACAAAGGTCAGTGTCAGAAAGATAGACTTTTCACTTGGTTATTAAAATTAGAGCGGGAGGCGAAGATGTCAAGAGAGGAAGAAGTATTGGAGACTGAATTGAAAATAGAAGGTAGGCGGGAAAAGAGGGATCGTTGAGATATTGCCAGACGGAAGTTGGGCTGGTGTAGAAGTTCAGTATTGCGGGTTTTGCGAGCAGGAATGCGTAGTGAAAAGAAGGATAGGAGATCACTGGATCTGAAGGACCCATTTAAGATGCGGTAAAGAAATTTGATGTCTAATGTCAATCTGCGGTGGTTGGGGTGCAATAATCCAAGTGAAAGAAGTATTTCGACACGTGAAGAGAATCTGAGGTGAGGTATGCGGTGTCGAACTATTGCTAAGAAGAAATTGAGTGGACGGTTGATTAATTTTAGTGTGGAGGGAGAAGCAGTTGACCAAATGGGGGAGCAATATTCAAGGATGGGTTGCACACATCCAATGAATACTGATTTTAAGGCACTCGGTTCGGATATCTCGCTCATGCGATATAGGGTCCCAACCACTGCCATAGCCTTGTTAACAACGGCTTTTATATGTTCGTAAAAGGTTAACTTTTGGTCAAAAGTGACGCCTAAATCGGAGTGGGATAAGACAGAGGGAATGGGTTGATTATTTAGTGTATAAGTGGAGGTGATAGTACTCTTCTTCAGCGAGAAAGACATCGCAGTAGATTTTCCAGGATTCACACGCAACTGCCATTTATTGCATACCATTTCTCTAGCGATTGAAGAGCAGTTTGTAAAACCAGGGAATCAGCCGCGGTGTTAACCCTTTTAAATATTTTACAATCGTCGGCATAGAGGAGAACACCACAACAAGAGGGAAGAATGTCAAGAATACATAGTGAAGAAATGAACTGTTCCCGAGAAAAAAAAGCCTTAAAAATGAGCCGTTACTCGCGCGGAGTAAAAAAAATAATTACTAAAAGCAAAGGATCACACGCCAATACAAATGCCTCACATAAACAGTTATATTGCGCTACTAATAAAATGATAGAGAATGGGCAATGGATTTTCATGATAGAGCTTAAACTACTACATGTTAACTTTATACCTGATACGTTCAAAATAAAGTTCAATAAAAAATAGGCTTGGGAGACTATTTCTAACAATCCCAAAAATTTCAAATCGCGAAGTGGAACATGAGATTAGAAGTGGCAGTATCTTTTCAATCTCTGATTAATAATGAAATAATAAAAACAATATGGTTCATTCCGATTGTTAGGCTGTCACTTATTGATCTTCCAAACAATGAATGTATTAGATAACACTGACGTTATCCCACTTCGATCCCAAATCCGCAAGCACAGAATAAGCCTCCTCAAACACTGCGCGGGACTTGTCGAGTTACAGACTGCAAGGAATACGTCGCATCGGAATATACTCCGAATTCGGCAACTTTTGAATTATCCGTAAGAATGAAGCTGCAAGCATTTGAATTTTTTCCAGTCGCGAGTAACTAAAACGGAACCTAAGAAAAACTCCCTAACGATATTTCACGTCCACAATACGATCTAAGTGCTAACTGGAATTGCAGTCTTCGACTCTCAAAAAGGATAAGTTGCCATTAATCCTCTGGACTACTAAGACTATCACTGAAAGAGAGACCGCACTTACCGGCAATCGCCTCGATGGCATGGTTCAGTTGAGTCATTCCGCGATGTAAAAAGAGTATGGCTGTACTCAGTTGGGGGGTCAGGAGGGGACAACTGCCCCCCCACCAGAAGCGAAAATTAATGTAATTCAAAACGAAAGTTAGGAACAAATTTTATTTTGAAGAAAAATGGTTTGAGCATAAAACGTGTACTTAAAGAAATAATTTTTTCAAGCAAAATATTTAGAAAATGAACGACTACGGCTTGCCCCGTCCCCTAGTTGTGATCCAGGGTAGGCCCTTGTCTCGGTGGTCTAGGGATGACTACTGTCACTATGTCTAAACATAGGACATAATACTGAATGCGGGTGAGGTGACGCCAAGATGCTGGTAAAAGAAGAATTTATTTAAATTTATTTTAATAGATTCTTCACTCTCAGCAGTAACGGAAATGAATATCTTAAAAATTTATAAAAACGTGATACTGTCAATAACTCGAGATTTTAAGATCGAGCAGTCTATATCCGTCCAATAGCTCTGCATTTTTTATGGTTCCATTATTGAAAAATAGAGTGATCGCCATTTAGGCAAATTGCAGTCGCCTATCTGCCCTTCAACATGTCGCTGGGGTGTTTGGCATGGGGGGACAACAAGGCTTCAGCTTTCAGCATGCGACATGATCCCCGGTTAGTTGTACGTAAGCGGTGTCTTAATATTGGACTAGGTTAGGCGATCTGTCGTAGACGTTAAATAGTGGAATCCTGGCAGGCAGTGTGAATCACTCTAAGACAATAGCAACTTTTCCCAGCCAGGTGGTTGTCTCCTGGGAATTTCAGGTGCACTTACATAGTTATAAGAATATATAAATCACTTTATTCCGTCATGTCATAGATGGAGGGTTTGAAAGAGGGTGGGGGTTAATTAGGGTTAGGAAGGACGCATTTTGGCAGTTGGTGTTTGTGTTGGTGTCCGGATGGTACCCAGAGGCGGTCTGGCCTGTACGGCGATCGCCCTCACAACGCTCGCTTCTATTGTGAGGTGTATATGAAGGGCGTAATTAGAAATGAAGCAGATTACTTGAACTTCAGTTTTATTCCGTTATTAAATTATAAGTTTCCATTAGTTACTTCAATATAAGAACTTACATGGGTGAGTCTCCAGGGCGCGAGGGAGGTTAAACGTCCCTAACTGGCTGCACTTGCAACTGACTACGTATGCACCACCCGTGCACCCCAAGCACCAACTGCCAAAATGCGTCCTTCTCACCCCCCTACCCCTAATTAAACCCCAACCCCTTTTAAACCCTCCATCTATGTCATGACGGAGTAAAGCGATTTATATATTTTCAAAACCACCTGTACCTGAAATTCCCAGGAGACAGCCATCTGGCAGGGAAAATTTTCTATCGTCTCAAAGTGATGCATAACATTGTTTGCCAGAATTCCGCTTTTTAACGTCTTCGACAGATTACCTGACTTAGTCCAACAGTATGACACCGCGTACCTACGACTAACCAGGGATCATGTTGCATGCTGAAATCCGATGTCTTGTCACCCCCTGCCAAACACCCTTCTGACGTCTCGAACCTTTTTCCATTGAAAAACCGTGAGCAATGCAGAGCTATTAGAAGGTAATGGACTGCCGGATCATAAAACCTGGAAATATCGCAGATATTAAATAAATTATATATGTTAAGTTCTCACCGCGCACTCCCTGCCCCGCTCGCTTCTTCCTTCCCTTCCCTTGCATCCAAGATCGTTTTCAATAATGCGTAGACACCCACGAGACCCTCTTAACTGAAGGGGTCAGGTAAGTGAAAAATGGGACGCATGAAGCAAGCCTTCTTTCGCTGCACCAACTACCGAAGAGGACGGAAGCGGACGCGACTGAGTTGCCGACGCTGGAGTCAAATTCCAGGAGCAAAAACCAATCCCATTTAATATTAGCGGATGGAATGCATTGAGGTAACCCACGTCCACATTCACGTTGGGCCTAGACAGGTTTTTCTTTCGGGCTCCTTCGCGAGGTTCATCCTCTCCGCAGATTTTATTGCAGACTAATTTTTGAAGCGAAAACTTTCCATTGCGCGTCACGCACTTTGTTTCAGAGGGGTAAAAAAAAACTCGGAACTCTCGTGATCGTCCCCTCGAAACCGTCATCGCCTCGCTGACAACGAAGGAGAGGGAAATAAAGAGATAAAGATTTTTGAATTTG
Source organism: Ischnura elegans (assembly GCF_921293095.1). NCBI lineage: Eukaryota > Metazoa > Arthropoda > Insecta > Odonata > Coenagrionidae > Ischnura > Ischnura elegans. Next base: position 8,887,218 of record NW_025791658.1, on the reverse strand, counting down.
ATCGTTCCACAAGCCTGAAAATATATTCTAAAGCAAAAAGGGTCGCTACGTTTAGTGTTGGCAATATTTGGTCGATTTCGTTCATAAAAATTTAAATTAAGCTCAATTTAAAATTAGATTAGGACATTATATATTGATAAAATAAATTAAATCTATACCCTAGTGACCACTATTAAGTTTTAATTGGGTATCACTAAACTTGTTATTTATCTCTCATACTCCATCTCAGAAGTCGAGTTATCTTTTCATTTGAATGAATACATACCATTCCAAAAATAAATTTAAAGTAGAAACTCATGTATGCACGTGGGAAAAATTTAAACATTCACATTTTTCTCACGCACATCTCTTGGGCTCCCCTTTATAAATACATACATGAGGGTAATAAATACAACTTTTATGCAATGAGGCTCATGAATTCAAGTAAATTAGTAAATCTATTAATTGCTTCAGACCTGAGTAATCTTCTATATTATTTCTACTGTATAGATACCTTTTTCTCAAATTATACGCAACCAAACTCGACAAATGAGGAACCAAAATGTACAGAATTTCTCAGAGAACATGCGACGGCATATCTTACTTCCGGGGATCGGGTTGGTGTGGTAGCTAGAGTGTTGGCTTCCCACCCGGCGGGCTCGATTTCAAATCCCGGCAGTGGCAGGGAATTTCAAAAGATTGCCCGATCCCTGCTTGAGTGCTGTGTGGAGGACATTTCAAGTGCAACACTCCGTCCGTCGGATGGGACGTTCAGCCGTGGTCCCCTTGGCGCCTTTCGTTAAGAGCAGGCGAATGCCGACGCCGGGTTTCTCTCCACCCTTCCTTACCTACCCTACCCTCATGGCGCAAATGACTTCAGCTGTCAGTCCAAATACCATATCTTACTTCCTAAATATTGCTATTGTTTCATAAAATTGTTTTTAAGTAGTAAAAAAACGGTAAATATTCCTGACGTTAACGGTGCACAAACTGATACATTTGTTCATTCCCAACAAAATCTCGCATTCTTTAAATAACTTTTATCAAAATGCGGCTGATTCCACATTTAAGTCTCCTGTTGATACGTAAGTATGAGTTATCATGTGCGTTTAACAGACAATAGTGTAATTACTTCCAAAGCTGTGATTAAAGAGGTCCTCTGACCTCAATTTGAACATGAACATTCCAATTAAATTTGCATATAAGACCCTGCCTTTTTTTCTACATTTTAAAATTAGAAACGCGCCTATCCCTTGTGGACCTGCATTGAAATGAGCGGGGAGCGGGCGCATCACGCTCGTATTACTTATTACGTACGTATAATTATTACGTATTACTTAAATTTCAACTGTCAACACCTTCAATTTGTGTTACCTTCATCATTAATAAATCATTTTGACTAAATGTATGGAAAAGCTGGACTGAATAGTTATCTTAACATTCCATTGCGAAACATGAAACGTGACTCGGGTTTCAACAATATATCATCTTCAGGTGCTCCTACGGTACCGCAGCTCTCTTATATGTATAGTCCAAGTCAGGATTGGGGAAGAAATTAATATTGAGGAAAGTAGAATCGTCATACTCACTGTATCTCTGCACCCAGATGTCGTAGAGAAATGAATTTTTAGCTCATATGAAAATTAGGAATTCGATAAGATATCAATTAATTTTATTTTTCTCCGTTTCCTATCACTGTTAAGTTTCAAATTTCACAAATATTATCAGTAATCATTTATCGAATGCTCTGCCTCGTAATCGCTATTAAATTTTATTTCAATAAGGACATGTTTACCATATCATTCCAAACTGCGTTCATCGACCGACTGAACTCAGCAAATTTGATGAGGCAGAGGACAGTTATATCATCGTTTGCCAAGTTGACTCCAGAATGAATTATATTCTTTAGATAATTTAATTTTCCAATGGATTCAGCTCCCTGGAGTTACAAATGTAGAATTTTCCTTCTGGAAATCATGGTTACAGATATTTAAACGTAAGGAAAATACTTTTGTTGTCAGCGTTTTTAAATGACCTTAAAATTTTCCTGTATTTGATTAAGAATTTTTACTGTCATTTTTTCCGTCATAGACACTAGTCGAGGAAATGAAGCTCAAAAAATTGCAAAACCTAGCAATTTTTTCAAACTGAATCGATTTGCATAACAATTTGGGACTAGGCTAATCTTACCCTCTACTTCGAAATCTTTATCATGCCTATGGCCGCTTTTTACTTTTTTAGGGGTGAAAACTACCCCTAAATGCCAAAAGTTTAAAAACTACACTTTAAAACTTTCATACACTAAAATGTAGGTTGCATTAGCTGAATAATGATTGCTTTATGCTTTTTGGACATAACTTCATGATATTTAAACCCTTAAAAATCAACCCTCATTCGGAGTTAAGGAAAAAAAATATTTACCACAAAAATTATATTTTTCGTCAAAGTGTCCTAATTTAAGAACGATTCCGATTAAAATATGTACTTATTTCATTTTTCAATTTTTCAACCCTTAAAAACCACTCCTTACAACATTTAAATGCCTATAAACTACTTAAAATAGGTATAAGTTGGAAAAAAGTAAATTTACACACAAACGTTTATTTAACCAGAATTACATTAAATATTTACTTGCGTAGAGATATATATATATGATGTAACCCCACCGTGCGGGGCACATTCGGGGAGGGGGGAGATTGGAGGGCAAAAGGGGAGGTCAGAGGTGTAGCGGGGATATTCCGTGCACCTGGGGCGAGGGAATGGGATTTTGGGAAAGGGTAGGAGGGGAAGTTTAGGGGTGATGAGACCTGAGACAGGAGCGTTCGGATAAAGAAAGCCGTTCGACTGCGTAGTTCGCTCAACATAAATTTAATGAGTTTAAATATGATCATTTACAAATACAAGCAAATCAATGGCAAAAGTAACAATTAACCTCTTCTCCTTGAATTCAATGAAATACAACGCATAATTCACTATGCTGCACAACAGAAAAATTTCAGTCCTTAACCTAAACCCAAAAAAAAATCACGCTACACGTTTTCACATTCATAACCCATACAAAAACCACAAGAAAAGGGGACAAATAAAAAAAAACAAGAAACGGGGGGGGATGGAAATATGAAACAACGAAATAGATATTGCACAGAAATTCACACGGTAATAGGGGGGAAGTACTGTCCTCTTCTCTATTTGTGCGGGGGAATTTTATCAATGTTTTTAATGAATTCTCTTCTTGACTTGGTGAAGTGGGAATTTTCTTCTGTTCCTTGAGGGGGGGGGTTGGGGGGGGGGGGAATGGGATTTCGTGGCTTTTCTCTTACAGTTTGTCGAATTTTCGGGGCTCTCGATCTGCTGATCGTGGCGATTCCGTTCCGCGGCGTATGCTGCTCTGCGTCAACTCCGGCAGGTTCACGAGTGGGAGATGGCTTCTCTGCGACAGTTGGGAGATCCTTTCATCGGCACCACGAGTCTACCTTGCAACTCCGACTCGCGTTGGGCACCCTCTCTCTCTCTCTCTCTCTCTCTCGGGATCTCTCCACCAACTTTTTTCTCTGCCTCCCCACTCCGCCTACTCTTGGGAGCGTTTTTTTTTTCGGAATCGCCAAAAAAAGAAAATCATCTAAGCCCTCTTTCCTCCGGTGCACCACGTTATATAGCCAATGAGGGGAGGAAACACCGGGGAGGGGGGGGTCAGGGGAAAGAAAGGGATGATGCACTTGGGGCTGGACGGTCACTTCACCAAGGACACGGGGGGGGGGGGGGAACCACGTTCTTCTTCGTCTTAAGAATTCGACTTGCACACATTAGGAGGGGGGAAGGGAGAGCATTACACATTGTGGGGAGGAAAATAGGGAAACATCAAATGGGGACTCAATGATTCATGACACTCACGCACACATTCACACGAACACATATCAAAAGAAAAAAAAAACGGCCTTCCTTTACCTCGCACTCCCGTCTCATGCGCCACTATGTAAGCGGGCAGAATGCACCGGTTACAATATATATACATATAAAAATAAATATTTTAATCATCTTCACCTTATACAATCACCTTGGTCCTCGACGTCATCCTTGCAGGAATAGAAGGATCAACAGCTTTGCCATTTCCACGTAGTAATATATTAAATATACTTATTACTTACTATTTTTATTAAATATAAATTACTGTATGGAAATAGCAAAGTTGTTGATCCTTCCATTCCTGGGATTATGGATTTCCACAAAGTTACGCCCTCTAATTATATTGACGTCATCCTTGTCTTCTTTTTATACTGGACAATCCTCACCAAAGCACCCAGAGCAAATCGAATTGCAATATAAATCCACTTTTCTACGACCACATGAAATGACGCACCCTTTCTTGTGATTATAGAAAATCGTTTTGAGAAGTTCTTCCCTAGCAGGAGGTCTGTTCATTTTAAAAGGGTGAAATGGTAAATAATTAAATTTATTCACATGTGCACATTACATATAACACAATCTAACGGATACTGCATGGCTTCCAGTATTCCTTCTACACGCATGCGGACACGATACACGCGTGCGAGCGTACACATTTAATGGGTATGCGCGTTTATTTTGGAGTACATTTGAGTGCATACGTCAGTGCCGAACGTGTAGCATAGAAAGTACATATCGGTTTTGTAGATTATGATTTCAATCTGAATTGCGCTGTTCGAATTTTTCGAAAAAAATTAATTAATTTAAATTTCAAACATATCCCCTTCGTTTGCTTTGTTGTTGTTAAATCGTTCATTTAAAATATTTTTTAGGTTTTTTTAAGGGCTACTAGTTACTCTTTTTAAGGTCCTTTTAATTCCTTAATTTTAAAGGGGTTAGTTTAAAGGGTTTTAATAAGATGGGGCTCGCTTGTAAATAGAGACATTAACGGCCATATCTCAATAAATATTTATCGTTATAAATATTCCCTTAAAGCAAAATCTGTGAAATTACATTTGCTACAATTTGTTACGCCAACATTTCTCGTATTTCCGGTATTTTATGTCTTCCATTATTCCCCAGGTGAATGTTTGTCCTGGTATCCTCCTTATGCTGTGAATATCTTATTTTTTTTATTGATTTTAAGTAACATTTGGCCATTTCCATTCCGTTTATATCGTTCGTCTTTACATCCCTCACTGTCTCGGCTATGAATACTGCTGTGGGAAAATCCAAAGGTATAGGTATTAATCCTTTCTCGATGGATATTGCCTTAGAAAGCATTCTTGGATTTAATTGATGGCCCTCTCGATGTAAAAGCCACATTGAACCAGTTTTTTCTAGACATGTGCCTTCATGCTTATGGTCCTTAAATCTTAATACTACTCTGCTCCCTTATTTTTGAGAATAGGAATTCATTTCTCCTCTATAAATTACTAGCTATGCCGTAGAATGGGGTGACTGTGTGATAGGGGGTTTACTTTGTCCTTTTTTGCATTTTACATCTTGCGTCGAGACCCTTCGTCTCGCTAAAGACATTCACTGCGCATTTCATTTGTCAGACATGCCGCGCCATGTTGTGGTAGCCTTCTTAGCACGTGTAGTTAGAGGTGGAAAGATTATTTGCTTCTTTTTTCTCAAAAAATATCTTTAAAAAGCTATTTTTCTAAAACATGGTTTTTAAGGAATAAAAATGGAGTCCGGCAATGTGTAGGTACCGTAAATTTTCATATACGTTCATTTTTTCTGCTTTAAGATTTAATATTCATTGAAACACTTTGTGGCTTATATCCAAGACGATGAAAGGTTGGGCCATCGTAGATGCAGCTTTGCCAAAGCATAAAATGCTTGTAAACTAAGCAAATATAGCTTTTGATTGGTGGAAATTGTGACATTTTTTACTATACTTTCTAGCCAAAAAATATGCCACAAGGTAAGGTACGTGTAAACATGCACAATTGTTAATAATTCACCCCATTGGACGGTATTCATTATAAATACAGATTTTTACTGATTAGAGTGAAGTGAAGTTCATTCAAACAGAAAAGGGAATTCCCTTGTGAGTGAATTTTTTCATTTATTGTAAGTGTGAATGCGATTTCAATACATTTGCGAATGTTAGTAGTGACAGGTAATATTTTCGAACGTTAATGGCGACAAGATGGCTGATGGGGGATGGGAGAGGGGAGGGGATTTGTATGCGAAAGGGGAAGGATCGGGTTACAATAGGTGATCAAAGATGGAGGGGGAATCCCGTCCCCCGTCCCGTCCCCCGTCCCGTCCCCCGTCCCGTCCCCCGTCCCGTCCCCCGTCCCGTCCCCCGTCCCGTCCCCCGTCCCGTCCCCCGTCCCGTCCCCCGTCCCGTCCCCCGTCCCGTCCCTCGTCCCGTCGCCTCTCCCGTCGCCTCTCCCGTCCCCCTCCCGTATGCCCTCCCGTCCCCCCTCCCGCCCACCGTGACGTCCCCCCTCCCGCAACGTCCCCCATACCGTCCCGTCCTTCTTCCCGTCCCCCGTCCACCCACCCGTCCCCCCTTCCGTCCCGTCCCCCGTCCCTTCCCCCTTCCCGTCCCGTCACCCTCCCGGATCCCCTCCCGTCTCCCCTACCATCCCCCCTCCCCCGTCACTTCCCCCGCTCCGTCCCGCCCCCCGCCCCGTCCCACCTCCCGTCCCACCTACCGTCCCCCCTCACGTCCCCCCTCCCGCCCCGCCCCCCGTCCCGTCCCCCGTCCACCCTCCCGTACCCCCTCCCACCCCGTCCCCCGTCCCGTCCCGTCCCCTTCCCGCCCCCCGTCCCGTCCCCCGTCCACCCTCCCGTACCCCCTCCCACCCCGTCCCCCGTCCCGTCCCGTCCCCTTCCCGTCCCCCGTCCCGTCGCCTCTCCCGTCCCCCTCCCGTATGCCCTCCCGTCCCCCCTCCCGCCCACCGTGACGTCCACCCTCCCGCAACGTCCCCCATACCGTCCCGTCCTTCTTCCCGTCCCCCGCCCACCCTCCCGTAACCCCTCCCACCCCGTCCCCCGTCCCGTCCCGTACCGTCCCCTTCCCGTCCCCCCTCCTCCCGTCTTCCCTCCCGTCCCCCGTCTCCGCTACCGTCCCCCGTTCCGTCCAGTCACCCTTCCCGTCCCTCGTCCCGTCCCCCGTCTCCCCTCCCGCCCCGTCCCCCTTCCCGTCTCCTCTCCCGTCCCCCATCTAGTCCCCCGTCTCGTCTCCGACCCCCCTCCCGTCTCCCCTCCCGTCTCCTCTCCCGTCCCCCGTCTCCCCTCCCGTCCCCCGTGAAAAAAAAACATGAATAAAAATTAAAGAAACTGATTTTCGATGCAGTGCTTGGATGAGCAATAATAAAAACAATGCAAGAAGACAAATTACATGCAATGGCCATGATGCATCAGGATTATGCAATTATTAAATGAATGTATCTAAACTTGTTTGGAAAAACTGAAAGACGTTGACTTCATTTTTCATTAGTATAAATTAGGCTAAAAAAGCAAGAAATCCTTAATGGCAGAATATGCATCATGACAAAAAAATAAACCCATGTGCATATCGTTTTAAAAAATTGAATTGAATGTAGAAGAAATTATTGATTAAATGAAATTAATATGAAAAATTAAATTGAAAGTAATATTGATTGGTTGTCCTTAAAAGTTTATTTCAATGTAATACAAATTTTGGACTGTTATTCATACTTCAGCAGAGTTGGTTTCCGCAGAAGGAAGATAAAGGTACTCAGGACATTATTTGTGGAGAAATTTACCTTAGTGAATATATCAAACGTTTCTACATCATCCTGATAATGCAATTAAATTTAATAGGTTGTCACCTTCCTTCTTCTTTGTATTGACATGTTTCTTCTCCTTTCAGTTGTCTGATGGTATCTCATGCAATGCCTACATTCCTTCGGCCACCAGAATGTCTTGAACCTAGGGAGAGAGTGGGTTAGTACATGCAAGGTAAATAAATGATCCTTCCCCCAAGACATAGCACACTCTGCAATGCAACATATGGAAAGCCACTGCGGGAAAGGAGGAAATTAACCCTTTCACATTCAAGTGACACAGTTTCTAACCCATGCACTGCAATGGTATGCTGTGAATGCCAAACCTTGTGTCAACATAAAATTATAGATAATGCTCTTTAAAATCCTAGCCTTACTCGACGCAATAATTCAAAACCCTGAGGGCCCAAAAACTAAGCTAGGTGTGAAACTGGGATCCTCTTGTCTTGAGCCTATGGAGAGAGTACATGCAAGGTAAATACCTTTCCCCCAAGGAATTGCATAAGCTTCATTGCAGTATACAAGTCACTGTGGAACAAGGAGGAAGTTACTACTTTTTCATCCAAATGACAGTTTCTATTCCATAACCCTGCAATGGTATACAGCCCATGTCAAATCTCAGTTTGACAAAAAGTATAATTGACTCACTTGAAATAACCTAGTCTTACTTGGCACCAAGATTCATGGTCCTAAGGGCCCAATCTAAGCTAAGTCACTCGCATTCTTCTTCCTGGAGTGGTCTTCTTGTCCTGGAGTCTCTCTCTTCTCCTAAATTTGGAGGGCTCGGGAATCACACCCAACCTTTTGTTTCTGTACAATCAAAAGGCTCAAAATTTTTCCTCAATCAAACCCATCAGAGGTTCACACACTTATTGCTTTTTTTCTTCTATCTTCTAACTCTCATGATTTTGCTTCATCCTTCACGCAATCCTAGAAGAGAGTGGGTAAATGACATGAATGAAAAATACCAAACTATAAGTTATCCAAATATGTATCATAAAATCAAAGAAATTATAATACATAGTACACATAAATTTCCTCAATATGGTACCTTTATGCCAGTTCCCTATGTTAGCTTAATATATGTATACCATTTGTGAATGCATATTGTAACCGTTGAAATTTGGCAGGTTACATCAATTGGTTTGAATGGATGTTTTTGAGGGAAGGAGAGCTTCATTTATTTGTCTTATATAAGTTTGACCGTGTGTGGGTAGTTCAGTGTGAATGGACTTGTGTATAATGCATTTCACCTCCCCCCCAATTCCCCACCTCCAGATTTTGGGGTTTTCCCATCACCTGACTTTGTGTATGAGCTGGACCCAAATAGAGAAGAGTGCACTCCTCCTCACCCACCCACACCCACCGAGGAGTGATGGTGCAAGGCTGCCTACGACCACCTGATTCTCCTTCACCTATACATTGACCCTCTCCCCCAAAATAGATAAAACATACTTTAACTCCCCCATGGTGACTTACCTCTAGAAATAGGCCTCTTTCTCATTTTCTCCCCAACCTCCTCACCCCCTGAAAACCAACCCTCTTTGAGGCATGAAACCTAAGGAGCCACCACCTGAAAGAGATACATCAACCCTGGCCTTATCATGCTGCCGGAGGCTCTGCCATTTTGTCAGGGCAAGCGCCTCATTACATGAGTGGTCTATGGAGAGTGAGGGAGAACCTGGAGGCAATGGAGTTTGGACCGGAAAGGAGGAAATGAGCGGAAAAAGGAAACAGGAGAATGAATGGTAGATTTCCATCATCAATAAGAAGAAGATCAACCCATGTCATCCCACTGAGTATTCTCTCAGCCCAGGGTGTGTAGATGGTTTAGCGATGAGATATGAAGTGAAACACTTTGCAATTTCCACATAAATATTTATTAAACTACAGTCGATATATTTTGTGGGAGTCTTGATAATTCTGCAGTGCAGCGAAACATGTCGACTGTAGTTTTATACACTTTTATGTGGAAAGTGCAAAGTGTTTCACTTCATATCTCATAATGGATCTCCACAAAGTATCTGCCTCATCCATACAATTTAGGCTCAGCGATTCCCGAAAAGGAGCCATTTGAGGTCGTCATCCCTCAGCCGTGAACAGGACAGGAAAACTTGATAAGCCGAACCACAATCCGGAATCGTATCCCCAAGTAAAGAAGAACCTTCACTCAAATCCCTGATCTAGTGTTGTTAAAGAAACCCAGATTCACCCCCCCCCCCCAGAAACTAAGAAAGAAGATGCCGGAACCTTTGTTGAAGAGCCTTTGCCCATGAGTTTTTTTTAATTGCATTTATGATTCTATCATCTTTTCCCCTCCCCCCTTCCTTGAGTGATTGCGTGCACTAAAGTTTTTTAGGACAGGGTGTACTTTTCTATCTATCAGTATGCTTAAGGTTAATGTTTTCTTTTTGTTAACTAATTTTTGGGTGTTCATGTCTTGGTGAGAAACCAGGCCAAAGACTGATTGGAAGGAAACTTCCTGTTTTCTTTTTGTTAAGTGGTCTTTGTTTTGTTGATTTAATCATTTTGGTAATATCCACTGGCCAGTTTGATGATCAAAGCAGAGAACATGTTGTTGAAAAATGTTGAACAATTTCATGTGTTCTATGTGTACATTTCCCTTTTTTTCTGCATTAAATATTCTGTTGAACTCAGAATCTATGTTATAAGCTCTCATTTTATGTGTACCCCAATCATCGCAACGAGCCTCCCTACATATTAAGAGTGTAGTTTTCTTCATCAAAGAAAACACAAGGCATGGATTCCAATTAGTTACCCATGATTAGTGCATTCATAATATAGAAATTATTTTGTTTTAGAAATTCCAGTTTAGACGAATGGCAATGGTCAATTTTAACCTCATTTGAAAAATGTCAGATTGGTGCCCATGCAATGCCACTCGATGTGACGTCACCTAGTTTCTATACGAGTAAATAGGAGTTTTACATCGTCTGAGATTACCAATGCATGCATGAGGCACAGAGCTCAGGGAAACATATCTTAATAATCAACTATTTAAACTTCCTGTGGCCAGAAAGTTTCCCTTGTTTGATAGGGTATTAATAATCCTTATTTAAGCCGAGCGATACCTGCTAGCAGGATAGTCCGCTTCCTGCATCACAGCAGCGCACATATCCTCAACAAAAGGTCACCTCACACGTCGACAGCGGGAACCATAATGACGTCACACGGGGTTTTCCCAGCATTCATACTTAGCCGTCGCCTTTTCGCGCGCTTGAAATTTCTCACTTTTCATTTAATCGCGAAAAATATATATAGTAATTTAAAAATCTAAAAGGGTGAAACACGTACTCCAGGAGTGATAACCTTTCGATCTAGGCAATAAAAAAATAATAGGAAACCACCCTATTCTCCCTTCCCCTCTTTTCCTCCCTTCTCTTTCTCCCCTCTTTCCAATAAACCAACCAACCCCCACCTCCTCATGTCACAATATGTATTTAGTATGCACGCATACTATTTTATTCCATTGATCGTTGAGCAACTATGTACATAGTTCATCAGAGCTATCTTAAAAAGACCCAATTATCATTGAGTCAGTAAGCCTTTACTTTTCACCATCTCCTTAGAAGTGAGTTTGTCAGGATTATCACAAAAAGACTCATTTGAGGACCATGATTTCTTATTCTTCCCTGCCAAGGAACTCATGCAGTAAGTTCATTGCTCAAGAATTATTCTCTAAGAAATTGACAATTTAACACGAAGAGATTTGCTACTTGGTGACCTTATGACACTCCTTTTTGTGTAAAAGATGACAAATAAACATATAGCATTGTTTTCCGGATAATCCTCCGATAATTTATCTTACAATATTGAATTCAAGATGTATTTCCAATATGGCTAGCAGGCCACTTGGAGTTGCTCGTGAAGGATAGTTACCAGAGAAGTGGGAAACTTTGAACTCGGAATTCATGGTGACTAGGAAGGAAGAAGCGATGTACAAAGTGATGGTATTCATATGTAACAGCAACCAATGGAAAGAACAATTTCCGTATACTACAGCCAGTAGCGTGCAGGGGGTCCATACCCCCCACTCGAAATATAAAAACACTATTATTTTCCTTCATAAAAGAGAACAAAATATTGAAAAATCATGAATTTACAATAGATTTCTTTGACAAATGAAGTTTTATCGATTATGAAAAATGTCTAAATTAGTTAATTAAAACCCTCTTATTAGGACCCTGTATTTTAAAAATTTTCCCCTTGGATTTGGGGCCCTTTTGAACGAAATTCAAGGCTATGCCACTGACTATGTACAGCTTTTACCCTGCTCGACAACATTGATCTTTATGTGTACCCCAACGTGTTTTAGACCAAAAACATCGTGTTAATGCACACCTAAGCAAAAAGTTTTGCATGGAGAGGAGTAATAGTAAAGTGTTGAATTATCTGAGCTATATATGTCATTGAGAATGTCAAGAGGTGTGTCTATCCGGCAGGATGTCCAACCGCAGAAGTTCTATACCGTGACATAACAAAGGGTAATGAGAAAAGGATATAAAGGACGCGTCGGGCACAACCCGAGGTGGCACTACGCACTTTGGGAGCATGAGATGCACCAACGTACAAACTTTGGTTGCAATCCGTGGAGTGGTATGGAAATGTATAGTGGATAGACAAACAGACATCCTGCCTTTTTTAAGGGGTTATTCGAAAAGGTTATTACGGAGGTATTTTTATATTCCAGTGCAGTTTCATGGAATGGATTCACTAAATAGATAATAGAACCATAACACATTATTAAATTGCATAAGCTTTGAAATGTTCACTTTTCATAGTATTTTCTCTCACGAAATATTTATTTTTATTAACTATTATCTAGTTTTTAAGAGCCAGAAAAGCGACAAAATGCATTTCCCGGTATGCAATTTCTAAAAATTTTCCGGGGTTGGACCCCCGCATTCTCCCGTGATACGGACCCTATATCATGAGCCCCAGCCTAGCTAGGATCGGGTGCCCTAGGGCAGCCGATCTCCTCAGCCCGCCCAGAACTTTTTTCTCTCCTCCTTATCACACTGCCACAAATGGGGCATCAGAATATCAAGTGAAACCTTTTAAAAATAACATAAAAAGTATTATTTATACTATATCACCTGAAAGTATTGAATTTCCTCGTTCAAAGGGGCATATGCTTTCATCAGCATAATAATATAATATTATTTACATCAGCATAATCTATGCAGACGACTCAAGAAAAAGTTGATACTGAATTTTTTTAAACGACTAAAAGTTATTAAACCAAACGTAGCCTACGAGTTAAAATTATTTTGCGAAAATGCTCACATCAAAGTAAACTAAAATGCGGTGATGCCGGAAAATAAATAATGAACATTCCAAAATGCGTACTCCTCAGGGAAAAAATTAAACCAAATGTAAAAAGCTCTTCTAAAGTAAAAAAATACACAAAAGCGTGTAAAAGATCCAATCGAAAGTCAATCTACAAAATATGTCATTAACTTGGTCACAGTTAATTGCAATTGCGTTAAAAATAAGAGCGCTAAAATCGAGCACATAGTTCAGGATGTAGCAGTTTTTCAGTAATCGCACGGGTTCCGTTTTTTTTTAAGTTCAAAGATTAAGTCCTTCTGCACAATGTCCCATATGCTAGGTGTGATCGGATGAGTGCGAAATATCACCTCCCTTTTACTTTCTCGCCCGAAAATATTTTCACAATGCGCTTGACGAATGCTAACTTCTTCAATTCACTACCATAAATATTTTTATGTAACTCATGGTTACTTCTCTAGTGCCTTAGTGGTGTATTCTTTTCCCTTGTGCCTCTCTGTTTAACCCCCAAATTTACCAAGAAATAATTATCCGTTTTGATTTTGCAGATGACTCTATTCCAATTTTTAAGGCTGCAAATATTACTTTGTGATCACATATACCGTCCACGATATCGATTTGATTTATCACCTTAAGCCCGTATGACACTTGCCAATTTATTGGCCAATATATCGGCGCGCAATATTGGTTAAAATATTGGGCTTTAGGCATCGTATGACACGTACCAATATTTACACCAATATTGGCCGTTATAGTGTTCTAATACCCCACTAGAGAACGCCACATAACACAAAATGACAAAAGAGCATCTCAATACGAAGATTGATTGCCAATGAGCTACAGAATGGGAGGTGGAATAATAATTGTAAATTTAATAACTATTTCGAGGGGCTGCAAAGATATTCTCGAATTGCTCGAAATTTCATTCGGGTGAGTTCCTTGAATGATGAGAGATAGGAAATATTGTGATCTCATAGGTGAGCCAAGATAACGTAGCGGCTCGTTTTGGCTGGAATATGTTCATCGAATAAACAGAGATTGTGTCATCAATTGGGACTTTCACCCGAAACGTTAGCACTCAAATCATGAAAAATAGTTTAATAATTGTAATTTAAACAAAATATAGACGCAATCAAGGAGAATCACGACGTTTTTATTCATTAAATATCCAAAATGTTATTTCCGAATTACCCACTTTAGACAGTTGATGTTTGTGAATTTATGTTCTCTCAAAGTACATATTAATTATTTGAGCTATTCCATGGATTGCTATGCTTCTAAAGTTTTTATATATGATATTAAAATTCCGAGGTGAAATGTTTTGCAACGAGCTTCTAGATAGACGAGCACTAGGAGTCGACAAGACTGAGTTCTGATTGGAGATTGGCCTCGAGAAAATAGAACCCGTTCTAAAATCTAGATTGGCCAAGAAATTGTGCCCAATATTGTGAAACGGAGATTGGGCTAGAAATTGGTGTGTGTCAGTGGGTTCACAATCCAAAATCCAATGGATTGGCCAATAAATTGGGAAGTGTCATACGGGCTTTAGTACGGCTCTCTGCTTAAAACTCTAATAGTTTATTTCCCCTCGTGAACATGTCAACTACTTGTGCAATTGAGTGATTTCCGTTTACTAAGATCTCGCAGATTTCTCTATTCCTAGAATACGGTTTTATAGAGAGCAAGAATCCAAATTTATGCGTGGGAGATAGAAATCTCGCAGAATAGTTATAACACTTCTACTGGGTCTCAAATAAAATGCAGATTTTTTATTTTCTAATAGGGAAATAATATCAAATCGCTGTCTGATTGTACACCATACCCTTTCTATTTCTATGTCTGTTAATACATGGGAGGCGATGTATAAATGTGATTTGACTGCTAGAAAAACTCCGCCACCTTCCCCATCGCAATAGTAGATTTTAAATAGTGGAGGAAAACTTCTCTGTCTCATATATCCTTCGTAAGTCGATTCTCTGTCACTATGACCATAACCGCGTCTCGAAATTTGTACTCGATTTTAGCGCTCTTGTTTATAACGCAATAGTATGAATTGCGACAAAGTTAATGTCATATTTTGAAGGTTGAATTTCGGATGGTCCTTATCTACGCTAATGTGGTTAAGATGGGTAAATTACTCTGGAAGTGCTTATAAAATTTCATATAATTTCCCTGGGTTAATTGTTATGGATTTTTCCTTAGTTTCCGGTATTACTACTCTTAAATTTACTTCACGTGATGTGAAGAATTGCCCAATGCGGATTACCTATGAGGATAACCTTACTCATTACTAATATTTAGTATAGAATTTTTCTCCCCAAATAACCCGCATAGATTGTGTTGATGGTAAGAGTGCGGCTTTTAAAAAATGAGAAGAAGTATGATTATTGTAGACTAGATCCCTCCCATGAATCTACCGCCACTTCCGCGCACAGTATAAACCTACTCACCCATGAAGGCACGCACTAGGAAAAGGTATACGGTGAGTTCAAATATAACTCTAAAGATGGGAAAAAACACCTCGTCCCGGAGCCCGAAAGTAAACACTCCAACGGCCCGACGCCTGCGGGGACGTGAATCACCTTAGTGCATTCCACCTGCTGATATTAATTTCGATGGGGTATTTGCTCCTGGAGTTACACTCCAGCAGGGTTATTCCTCTAATCGTATTGCCGGGCAATGAGTCAAAATCGACCATAACTACGGCCCCGGGACATATTTATGTCTTCGAGCGATTGGTACGTAGAATTTTCATTTTTTGAAGAGCTGATTTTGATGGGTTCATGGGTCATCTGAAAAACGCTCCTGGAGTTTGACTCAAGGTCCGGTAACTCGGTCGCGTCCGCGTTCGTCCTCGTCGGCTCTTGGTGCCGTGAAGGAAAAGGATGCAGGCTGCTTCCTGTGCCAACATTCAAATTTTTTCACCGACCCGAGCCCATCAATTAAGGGTGTATTGTGAGTGTCTACATATTATT
Source organism: Ischnura elegans (assembly GCF_921293095.1). Lineage (NCBI taxonomy): Eukaryota > Metazoa > Arthropoda > Insecta > Odonata > Coenagrionidae > Ischnura > Ischnura elegans. The sequence goes on along the minus strand of NW_025791658.1, from coordinate 8,871,239 downwards.
GAAAACGATAGAACATTTATGTAATACGAAAAAGGACTTGATGGAGAACAATACCTGACTGAAATATTTTCCTCCGACAAAATTCCCTCCCACAGATACCATAGAAAGTGCTGAAACTAGTTTCCAAACTGCGGTGAAAGTGGCATCGCTTAATTCTTTGTAATAATTAATCCCACTGTACCTTCTATAGATTGGGAGACGCATAGATATATTCCTGGTGGGAGGAATAAAGTGATTTCCGAGGCGTTTGTACACACTTTTACATCAGATTCATTGTTTCAAATAGCATCCGCACCAAATAGAGGAGAAAGTATTCTTGGAATAATATCGACAAATATACCTTATCAGGTAATAAACGTGAGTACCGTCGAATGAATTAGTGACCATAGGTTAGTAACTGCAAAATCTTCTTTGAATACCGCTGAAATTTTTAAAGGGCCTAAACTTTTAATTTTTAAAAGAGCTGATTTTGATGGGTTTAGGATTCATCTGAAAAATGCTTCACCTGCGTTTCAAGAATCATTATCAAAGTTAAATGTAGGTGGTACTTGGAAAGCTCTTCTTTCGCTCGTATCCTCGGAAGTGAATAGCTACATCCCTAGTGAAACAAAAAAAAAGTAGATAGCGACCGCGATGGTATGACGCGGAAATGAGAAAATCATTGAGGCGACAAAGAGCGTGACATACTAAAATGAACTGCCACCACGCTAATGAACGCGTGGTTTAATTAAAAAATAGTTTTTTTTAATTCCGCCACGAAGGAAACGTTCAGGAATACATTCAGCAATTATCAAAGGAAAAACACAAGTAGATCAGTTAAGGGATATCCCAAAATGATTATGGTCTCATTTTAAGGAAGTTCAAGGTAAAAGATCTACCGTATGTTCGTTGAGAAACGATAATGGAGATAAGTTGACAAGTTCCGATAAAGCAAATTCGTTATATTCCTACTTCAAGAGCGTGGTCACCGAAACTTCTGATAACTCATCCAAGACAGTGGTCAATCTCTGCATAGGAAAGATGCCACCTATTGACATTAGTACGCACGGAATAGAAAATATATTGAAATCGCTCAGTCTAAATAAATCACCTGAACCCGACGAAATCCCTTCTCGCGTGTACAAAGAACTCTCCTCAGAAATCGTTCCATATTTGCAGTTAATATTTAGTAAATCCATCCAGCAATACAAAGTACTTAATGACTGGAAAATTTCTGATGTAACGCCAAGATTTAAAAGTGGAGGCAAGGAAGAGCCTTCGAAATACGGACCGATATCTTTAACGTCCATCTCATGCCAAGTCCTTCGACATATCGTAGACAGCTCAGCAATGAAACACCTAGATGCTCAAAAGTGTTAATGAGAGCTCAACATGGATTCAGGAAAAGTAGACCATGCGAAACCCAGTGAGTGCTTTTGTCCCACGATACTTTAGTCTCCGAAGAGGACAACATTCAATTAGACGCGATCTATCTTGATTTCAAAAACGGTATTGACAATGAACCCCACGGAAAAATGATAATGAAACTGAAGCCTTACAGCCTAGATGAAGATGTCATTTCCTGGATAAGAGAACTTTTGAGAGTAAGTAGTATTGGACGGTGAAGTCTCCAACGAGGTTGGAGTCACTTCTGGCGTCCCTCAGGGAAGTGCCATAGGCCCACTCCTATTCCTTCTTTATGTAAAAGACACTGGTGAAATAGTCCACAGTAAGCTACGATTATTTGCAGAGGAGGCTGTAGTTTACAGAGAAATCCGTTCCAGCAAAGACAAAGATGAACTAACGAATGACCTAGCTGCTATCCAAGCATGATACGATGCATGGCAGTTTGAATTAAATTTGAAAAATCATAGGATTCGTAGTAGTTTGGGAGGACCAAGATCCAGCCAGGTATACTGGACCCAAACAATGGTCGAGCGCGACCCTTTTTCGAACCCTTTCCTCTGTCACCCAGAGGTTATCCGGGACCTCGGGAGACTGCCATAACAACACGAGCTCACCCCTACAGATATCACCTGTTGTAGTAAATTTTTTGATTTTTTAATTCCAATACTTAGCGGTAAATAAAGGCGCTAAACATATTCCTCGCGGTTGAGCGATTAAATTCGTCTTTTGATCGAGATTCTACGATGAAAAATAAGTATTTTAGGAAAAGTGATAAAATTAACGCCGATGGCCTCCAGAGATTTCCAACGCCGAAATTTTGTGATGGGAGGGGAAAAGTAAAATAATCCTTTCTCTTCCCCCACTCCACTTTTTAGCTTGACCACGTGTATGAGCGTATCCGAAATTCTGGCGGAGACCGCAAATATGTTTGGCAGAGTGAGAGTTTTAATTGTACACTATTTTATTTAATATCGTAAAAAACCCTAGGTTGGGAAGAATCACAGAACACACTAAAAAAAAGGATAAAAAACATTCACAGTTAGTACTAAATTTTCGGTGGTGTATTACCACCTTCCTCAGAGTTAGGTAAGAGACTGTAGGTAAAGGATAGCTGAGGGAAGGGGAAATAGTGGGGAGGTAGGGTCCAAAGAGGGGGGAAAGAGTGTGTTGAGGTAATTAAGGGATTATCGATTGATATTTAAGCCAGGAGGAAGAAATGCTTTGAATAGCCATATGTACGTCAATTCAATGGAATTAAGTTTGAGTGGGTGGTCTGTGGGGGGAAGGGAGGCCAAAACTGATAGGTACATTGTAGCAATCATTGAATTGACGCCGATGAGTGGCCGCATGTTTCGCTACCGGGAGGGACGCAAAGTGAGAGGAAGTGCATGATGCTCTGTGGTTATTGATTTTTAGGTTAAGGGGGGTTGAGGATTTGCCTATATAAAAGGAGGGACAGTATTGGCATTGAATGAGGTAAACTGCATTCGTGGAAGTACAGGAGGCCGCAAGGGGTGGTGGTAGACAGGAGACAAGATGACTAGGGATAGAAGGAGGGGCAAAAATTGGGGAGGTGTTGCATCTAGGACGACCACAGGGCGAAGTAGTGGGTGACTTCTGTAAGGGGTTAGTTGAGCGGAATAAATTTGAAAGGTTTGCAGGTCGTCTGAATGTGACAGTAGGGGGTTTGGGAAAAAGATTGGCTGTCGACTTATTATTTTTCAGAATAGGGAAGAGGTCTTTGAGGATAGATTGCAGGGATTGTATTCCAGGAAAGTAAGTGGTGCAGAGGGTAAGGTCACGTGGTTTGTTTCTATTGCATGGTTCAGGGGGGCAGTTTGCTTGGGGGGGGGGGGGGTTTGAGAATTTTTTTATACAGGAGGGACTCTGGGTAGCCTCTCTGGAGGAGGGAACGGTGAAGGTTGTGAAGAAAATTATTCAGGGCATCAGGATTATTACAGATACGGTGGCCTCGAATGGAAAGGGAATAGGGAAGGGAGCGTTTAGTGTGGGAAGGATGACAACTGCTAAAATGAAGGTACTGCCGCTTATTCGTGGGTTTTACATGGACAGAGGTGAGAAATTTGTTATTGACAAGAGAGATATTGACATCAAGGAAGGTAATCTGCGAAGTAGAAATGGTTGATTTTAATTAAATAGTTTTATTTTTTTATTAGATAGTTTTATTTAATATTGTACTTGCGGATCTGCATCTACATAACTCAGTGAGGGAAATTCAAACAAGGAAAACCATTTCCTTTCTCCGCCGTCCAAATACGCACCGATCACCGAGTCTCCCCAAGCCAGAGCATGACTCGCGATGAACTCCGTAGCATGGAGGCGCATTCGACGGCATCATGTGCGCACATTGGGAACGCTACTCTGAATTTTCCTTCGCCTATCTCAACGAAATGGCAAAAATCACTACGGGCTATAGCAAGGTTTCTCTTAAGGTATACAAGACAGTAAAGAGATGATTCGAAGGGCCACTTATTTGAATGCAGTTGATTTTGAAGAAGTATTTCCGGAATGACTGACGAGCACATTGCCAGAACGCGTTTTTCTTTCGATCGAGAATGATATGTTCCTATCTTGATTTAAGATGCCTTTGTCAGCAGGCGAAAGGGGGAAAAGAAGTCAGCTTGTTGGAGGCAGGCTTATTCGTAGCGGAATCGTAGCGAAGGATGAATAAAAATTGAAGCATCGTGTACTACTCTGAGAAGCGCAACAGAGGCATTGAAAAATCGTAGAAGACATCCACCTGAGAAGTGACCGATTAGGACCTAGGTGTACAACCTGAAATGTTTTTGCTTGCGGATAATAAATCGAAATGCTGCTGAGATTTCAAATTTAATAAAAGGAGAGATATTGTCCCAAGTGAAGTGTGAATTCAATGGAGTATATTTTTCGTTCTTCATTTTTTTCCGCATTTACTAAGATATTTTATTTGACCCTTAAATACTGTCAAAAATAATTTGACATCAATATGTCAAGCATTGATTTAATGTTACGAAATTGGTTTTCAAAAAATTAGAAGGAAAGTGAGGTATCAAATTGCAGTTTTTTTTGCCACTAGCTAGGAATAAATAAAATGTTAATTTTGTTTTACGAGTTATGGAATTTACCTCGAAAAATTTTGTGTCGTCAATCAAATTTGTAGCAATCATTGAGGAAATTTTCAGCCACAATTGACGCACTAAAACCTTTTGAAGTGATAATTGTTTAGGTATCACTGGTCAACATAGATCTTTTTCTAGAGACGTTGTTGCGTGATCTAAGACGTATTTTTCACGCTGATTCCGAATCTATGATTGGATTCTTTATATCACATCTAGTTTCTTTAGGACAGCTTAATGTATGCTTTTACTTTTACGAAAGTGGTACCTTTAATCCTTTATATATCGTGATAACATGAGCTAGTGAAAATAAAACTTTCCTGCCAAAATATGTTGTCCTACGACGTTATGCCTTCCTATCCTGTCAAAATATGTTTATAATTGCTTTAGCTTATCGTTTTCTTCTAGCTGCCTCTTCACATCAACAAGTGACCAGCTGTTGGCGCGTGAAGACGTTCGTTTTCTCTGAAGATAGTTTGAGAATGTTGTTTCTCACAGGAAATTATAGTATTACAATGTAATCGCATGGAAGTGGCTTAGCTTTTATCAGGCTTAGTGCTTAAACCATCCTGATGACTTTTGTTATTTATACGGTGAAATTACTTATAAGTCTCAGAGGCGGAAAATTACTCCCTTTTTCAGAGTGTTATAAGCTTCATGTCGACTGCCTGTTGGGTGGCCAAGTTTAAGGATGGGCTCCCTATGTGTTGTGTGGCCCCATTGTAGAGCTTTTTACTTGTTGCACTAAGGGAAAACGTCATAAGGAATTTTTCGTCTCCAGGAATTGGCAGATCATTTTTCATACTGCTATTTTTGTTGAAAAAAATGAAAGGAATTACACCGAAGTCAAAACGCAGTAAAATATCCAGACAAATTTGAATCAGCGATACTACCGTTCCCTCACTCCGAAAATGTACAACTGCCGGAATCAATGGAATAAGTTAATATAAGCGAAGATTCAGAAAGTAATCAAGAACGTGATAATAAGGATTCGGAAACTCGAAGAACCCAAATTTTGGACCGAGTACATCTGATGGACCTCATTGTACAACGCAAGAGGATGTAAATGATCTAGTGCACGATTAAAATTTTATCCAAAAAGGAAGGTGAAATATTAGGACCACTATTAAAGTGTTAGAATTTGCCGGATCCAAATACAATACTTTTGATGTCGTGATCTCGACATGACGAATTTGATTTGGTTTTTTTCTCCAGAAAACCGTTTGCTTTATGAAATGATGTCCTCTCTGTTACGGATACTCTTAATTTCGAATTCAGCACAGATAATTAGCGTTTGTACATTTATTCCCCCTAGGTTATTTTAAAGGCTAATATATTACATAATGGCAATGAGAACCCATTAATACTGTTAACTCATGAAACTGAAATGAAAGAATCTTACGATAATATGTAGTTGCTTAAAAAAATCACTACCAAAAATAAAAATGGAAAATTTGTGGCCACTTAACAGCGATTGCAATTTTACTAGGCTTACAGCTTGGCTTTACCAAATGTTGTTGCTTCATCTGCGAGTGGAATATCAGAGACAGAAAAAAATTTTACTTGAAAAAAATTGCACGGAACGTTAAGAACTCTTTCCTGGATCCAAAAATGTCCTTTGTCAGCCTTTGGTCGATCCAAAATATATTATTTTTCCACTTCTGCATACTTAATAAGGACTTAATAGTAATTTTGTGAAATATATGGACAATAATAGTGCTGGTTTTACTTATTTCAAACAAAAAGTCCTTCAATTAAGCGTGGCAAAGATTAGAGAAGGAATTTGTATAGGGCAACAGATTAGGGAAGCGCTGAAGGATTCGGAATTTTAACAGCAATTGAGGTAAACGGGAAGAAGCGCGTGGAGCGCATTCAGAAATGTATGTGAACATTTTTTGGAAATATCATGGATCAAAATTATCACGATCTGGTGGCTTATCTATTTAAATCGTACCAAAAAATGGGCTGCGATATGAATTTAAAAATTTATTTTCCCCACCCACACCTTGCCTTTTTCCATCAAACCTTATCGCTGTTTGAGATGAACACAGTGAGCGTTTCGATCAGGTAATTTAACATTTTTAGAGAAATTTTACCAAGGAAATTTCATTAACACGTAAGATGATTACTGAGGGACACTGAATAGTAGACCGGCCCTTATTTTTCAGAATTGCGAAAAGTTATGTTTTCCTGGTCTCAAAATGATCCAAATGGTGTTCATATTCACGTTTTAAAATTTGGTTACTTTAAAATAACGGCAACGTTTTTTTTGCGTATCTTTCACCGTTTAGGCTTTGCGGCCCGCGCAGCCTGGCGCCAAGAGTGGCGCTAAGCGATGCGGCTCGCGCGACGCGGCGCAACAGACGGCACAGGCCGACCCCCTCCCCCTCCTCCTCACCCACGGACATGTTCACATGCTTCAGTGACTCCCTCTCTCTCTCTAATTCAGATTTTGAACTTGTTTCGTAGACCTAATCATGTCGGCACTTATGGCAATTAATTTTATCTCGCTGCGAATGCGCATTTTCTGCCTCACACGCTCTTCAGCTAGTTTGTAACCACGAATGCTCACTGCAAGCACGCGAACCACCCGCATTCATAGTGAATACAATATGTCTTTGACGTTTAGAAATGTTCTGGTTGCTGCCGCCACAAGCCTTCTCTTTTTTTTTTATCGCAATATTCAGGGTGTTTCGAGTCCCACAGTAAACGTTTAGTTTCATAACACTTCACTAATAGAGTGGTTTTCTATTATTCTTTTATTGCATAAATCGAAAGATTATTACTTTTGGAGTACGTATTTCACGCTCTTAGATTTTTAAATGACGATATCTATTTTTCGCGATTAAACGAAAAGTGAAAATTTTCAAGCGTGCGAAAACGCGACGGCTATGTATGAATGCTGGGAAAACTCCGTGTGGCGTCATTCTGGTTCCCGCTGCTGCAAAGGTGGTGACCTTAGGGCGAGGCTTACAGAGCCGCTGTGATGCAGGCTGCTAGCAGTTAGCAGAGTACCATTATTGCAGGTAGCGCTCGGCTTAAATAAGGATTATTATTCCCCTATCAAACGAAGGAAACTTTCCGACCATAGCCAGTTTTAATAGGTGATTATTAAGACATGTTTCCCTGAGCTCTGTGCCTCATGCATGCATTGGAAATCTCAGACGATGTAAAACTCCTATCTATTCGTATAGAAACTACATCCCTGTGACGTCACATGGAGTGGCATCGCATGGGCGCCAATCTGGCCTTTTTCAAATGAGGTTGAAATTGACCATTGCCATTTGCGTAAACTGGGATTTCTAAAACCAAATAATTTGTATATTATGAATACATTCACTAATGGTGGGAAACGAATCGCAATCAATGCATTTCCTTTTCTTTGATGAAGGAAACTACCCTATTGTCTGATCAAGTCATGATTATCCATGTCAGTTTCGTTGTGGAGGTTTGTTGGTTTGCAGTGCAGAATTGAGTCTTGTTATGGTGCGAGGCAGACGGCACTTGACGAACAGCACGGGGCGAGGCACCTTTGAGCACTGCTCTCTTACCGACTACCACACGTCCACGGCACAGACACGGCTCGCGTCGAACTGTGCGACGCGAACGCCTCGTAGCGAGCAACTCCGGTACCCACAGTCCGAGGCAAAGACAAGCATTCGCAGCGAGGCATTCGCAGCGAGCAGCCTCGCACTGTGAAAGGCGCCAAGGGGACCACGGCTTGACGTCCCTTCCGACGGACGGAGTGTTGCGCTTGAAGTGTCCTCCACAAAACATTCAAGTAGGGATAGGGCAGTCTCTGAAAATTCTCTGCCACCGCCGGGATATGAACCCAATCCCACGGAGTGGGAAGCCAACACACACTAGCCACCACACACACCCCCGATCCCCTTGCACGAATAACTAAGCGTTTAAGATTTCAATAGTCATGCGATATCCGCCACACTTCACACGACATTTTAGTTTAGTTCGAGGATAACTTCATAAGTCAGCATTTGCTCTGTATTTATAGTTAATAACATAATACATTTGACAATACTATCTTTGTGTATTTCTTTGCATGCCACAAGTCATACATGAATCAATTGCTACGCTAACTTTTCTTTTTTCTCCACAGACTAACTAGTACCCTGATTTGCATGTGCTCGTGTCCAGGGACGCCGACTTACGAAAAATATTGGGGGGGCCCAAACCGGGGATCTTGGCCCGGGAAATTTTATAAGTAGTGAGTTTTAAGTTTTTTAAGCATTTTTGAAGAGTCATATGAACAACATTAGAACCCTGATAACTCGAATCTCGATATCTGGACAGTCCGGGGAAAATCGACAAGCTTGACACATTTTTGACAGCTTGAGGGGACTCGGGCCCCCTCATGCCCCATGGAGTCGGCGCAACTGTTCGTGTCCTTAGCACTCTCCTAGTTTCTGGTCTGACCGCTTGTGCCGCTGTCTTTTTTAGATATTGGGCTTTGTCCAGCAAGAGAGCGTGTTTCTGATTGGTGGCTGAGATGAGAGCGACGAATGATAGGGTATTGCACACCAGGGGCGAAGCCAGGAATTAAGGCTGAGGGAGGTTTAGGTTCAATTAATACCGGGGTGTGTGGGGGTTTGGTATACCCACCAGGATTAGCGGTAGGTGCGAGATTAGTAAATTGCGGAATTATAATAATAAATGGTTCAAAATGGTGAGTTTTACTGCTTTCTGAGGGAAATTTTATTAATCCTTGCGCTGTTCTATTAGTAGTATCAATTTAATTATAAGTAAAATGGATTAAACTTAAAAATTTCACTGAAATCTGGCGGGGGGGGGGGGGTTATCCCCCAAAACCCCGCCCACGCTGTGCCACTGTTGCACACACACACAATTTGCTACTTGCCTCGTGTGGAATCACCCCTTGCCACACGAGGCCCTGGCGCTGGCTTTCACGATACCTCGCAGGTGTAGAAGAATATGAGGTTCTGCCTAATTTTTGACATGAGACATTTGTCCACATAGTGCGTGCAATACCTTAACCTTCGCCACCAATATTTGATCTCTTTAACCTTTCTTTCATAGCATGTTGATTAACCCAATCCACAAACTGTAGATGGAGTCATTACTTAAATAACTTTCGTCGTTTAAATACATTCCACATTTACATCCTCTTGAGCAATGTGCATAATATATAATATGTTCATTTTTTTAAATGCCTCTTTAAAAAATTGGAAAACGTGTAATTACTTCGGACTCCATCTCTCCCAGAACTGTACCACATATACTACTCATAGCATAGACCCAATCGACTACTGAAATAAGTAATATTGAGACATAAACAGCAAGACGTAATGTGAATCTGACGATAGGAAAAAAAACCTCGCCACGGAGCCCGAAAGAAAACACTCCCACGGCCCAAATGCACGTAGGGACGTGAGTTACCTCAGTGTATTCCATCCAATGATATTTATTTCGATTGAGCATTCGCTCCTGGAGTTTGATACTCCTGCTTCGGTATCTCTGTCGCGTCCGTTCTCGTCGGCTCTTGGTGCTGCGAAGGCTAAGGATGCAGGTTGCTTCATGTGCCAACCTTCCAAGTTTTTACCGACCGACCCCATCAGTTAAGTGGGTCTCGTGGGTTTATGCATATTATTGAAAACGATAGAACATTCGTATATTACGGAAAAGGACTCCATGAAGAAGAAAATGTAACTGGAAATTTTTCCAAATTTTTTCTTGAAATGAGATTTTGTTTCGAAAAACGATATCCGTGGAGTACAAAATGAATTGTTGTCATGAAAAAATTTACGACAGCAGTGGTCAATATACGTTAAATTCGTTTGACAAATTAATTCCTGCCATCGCAAAAATATGTTCCTGTCATCGCACGTCTCAGAAAAAATTCTTCAGAGAGGTTCGAAAAATCCGAATTCATACTGCTATATCCTCTACTTAACCACCAAGCCAACACACTCACTGATTCATAGTGCCTCTTTACGAGTTTTCCTAAGTCATGCAAGGGATCGAACCAGTTCTCTCCTATTTACGAAGAAAACTGACTTTTAGCACAGAGTGGCATCATTTGCAGTCATGTTGCGGCGGATATTTTATACATACGAGGGGCATATGGAAAAATAGCGTTCAAACAGCGTTTTACGTTCGATGCGACATCTAATAACAAGAAGAATTTCAAATTTTGCGCATTTCTTTCCATTTAGAATGTCTACCAAACTGCATTACGATGAAGGAGTACAATAAACAGGAGTGACATCAACAGATCTTAAGATAAGATACCGTACATCTTCGGTCACTATCCTCTACTTCGATCTGATTTCTGAAGTCCGTAATACGAGACAAAATATCTTAGCATACAATAGGGTGGTTTCCTATTATTATTTAATGTCTAAATCGAAAGATTATTACTCTTGGAGTACGTATTTCACGCTTTCACATTTTTAAATGACGATATCTATTTTTCGCGATTAAATGAAAAGTGTAAATTTTCAAGCGCGCGAAAACGCGACGGCTAAGTAGGAATGCTGGGAAAAGTCCGTGTGACGTATTTCTGGTTCCAAATGTCGGCGTGTGAGGTGACCTTGGGGCGAGGCTTTGAGCGCTGATACGACGGAGGCTGCTAGCAGGTAGCAGAGTACCCTGCTACCTGGTAGCGCTTGGCTTAAATAAGGATTATTATTCCCCTATCATACGAATGAAACTTTCCGAACTTCGTTAATTTTAATGGGTGATTATTAAGAGATGTTAAAAAGATGAGAAAAAGTTATCAACATACTGAGCAAAATACTACAGTAAAATAAATAATTTGCTTACCCCGTGCGGGTGACTGAAAAGTCTTCCAATGCCATGTCTCACATAAATGCTACTCAAGTCGATAAATTCAAGGAGTGAAATAAAATATTAGCGGGGCGGTGAAGACAGACATCGATCTGAACTTAATATAGCATCAAAATGTAGCTCCAGTCAATTAGAGCCCAGAAAAAAATTAAATACGCGCGTCCTGTATATCGGACGCTGTGCACTAGTGGGTTAAAGTTACTCATTGGCAAGATAATTATCGGCACGGAGTCCATTCGAGATGGGCGTCCCAAATGCTGTGAGAACAGCTGCCTGTCATTACTTTTCTGCATGCGGAAATGGTTCCTTCGATTGAAATTCATCACCAATCGAAAGAAGTTCATCGCCCAAAGTGCAAATGCTTGAAAAATGTTCGGGAGCGGAGCAGAAAATTTACCGCTCGCCTTCTCAACGTTCACGAAATTCAGTGAAATAGGGTGGTTTCCTATTTTTTATGGCCTAAATTGAAAGATTATTACTCCTGGAATACGCATTTCATGCTTTTAGATTTTTAATGAGATCTATTTTTCGTATGAAATTAATCAATGAATGCTGGGAAAAGCCCCTGTGACGTATTTCTGGTTCCCGCTGCCGTCGAGTGAGGCCACTTTGGTGCGAGGCTATGAGCACCGCTACGATGCAGGCTGCTAGCTGGTAGCGCTTGGCTTAAACAAGGATTATTAATACCTTATCAAACGAAGAAAACTTTCCGACCTTAGCCAGTTTTAATAGGTGATTATTAAGACATGTTTCCCTGAGCTGTGTCTCATGCATGCATCGGTAATCTCAGACGATGTATAACTCCTATATACTCGTATAGAAACTAGGTCCCTGTAAGGTCACGAGGAGTGGCATCGCATGGGCGCCAATCTGGCCTTTTTCAAATGAGGATAAAATTGACCATTGCCATTCGTCTAAAATGGGATTTCTAAAACAAAATTATTTGTATTCATATTATGAATACACTAATGGTGGGTAAGGAATCGCAATCAATGCCTTTATTTCGTTTTCTTTGATGAAGGAAACTACCCTATTATCGGCGCGGTATCCATTCGCATTGGGCGTGCCGATTGCTGTGTGAAAAGCTGACTATCATTACGTTCCTGCATACAAGAATGGTTGCTTGCATTGAAATTCATCATCAATGGAAAGAAGTTTATCGTCCAAAGAGCATACACTTGAAAAATGTTCGGAAGCGATGCAGAAAATTTACTGCTCGCCGTCTCAACGTTCATGAAATGCGGTGGACTTCTCAAATCATCGGGCAAGATCATTGGTTTACGTCTTCTGGGTCAGAAAGTGTGTCCTGCTGATGTATTTCACGTCCAGGATACAAAAGTCAACCACGCGAGGCACAATGCGCCCCCTGCGAATGTGTGATGAACACTTTGTCATTTTTTAATTCTTTTCACTCGTTCACTTTTTCAGATGAAATACAAGTGCATTCGACCAAAGTTTCAAGATTGAAAGCTCAGTGTTTATTAGGTTCGGTCCTCTACTTTCACTAAGTTCTGCTGAGCTTCGAGGAATTCCCTAGCACGGTCGCGGAAGGCGATGCTGACCCTGTCTATTAACCAGTTTGTGCTGCGCTGGTCATACGTACAGTCACTTTCAAAAGTCGCTCCACATACCTGACGCAGCCGTCTCAGTTATTCTCCGAAGTCGACCTTCGCGTATTTCTTCCGCGTCACTTGTCCGATTGATTTGATCGGGTTGTGCAAATGGTGCAAGTTGACTGCTTTAACCCTCGCCAAGAGCCCCGAGCACGATTTCAGAGGTCCCGATGAACCCTCCCTCCCCCCCCCACAACCAAACAATTCCACCATCGAAGAAAGCGGAGAAAATTTAAGAATTTCTTCTGGCGAGTAACACATCATGAGAGGGACATCCGAAATGTTTGGTAATCTTATACTGCACATATGATGCAAATAAAATTTTCCAATGCTACCTAAAACGCAAGGAAATGCATCAAAAGGAAGTAATGAGAAATATTCCGTCAAACATGAAGCAATTTTTATTTAAACTCCTTCTCCAATGCACAATTCAAGCAAGCATCTGTCACGTACGTAAATGCCTCTTAATATATAAAGATATTTTATATCTCTTACGTATTTGATTTCTTACGCGATATTCTCGCGTTCGTCTAATACTACTTAATATTTCTAGTCTAACAGTCCTATGTAAACGTGTCCGGCTACGGTATATATCGCTGTAGTCTCTATCATTACGATAAGAGACCTTTATTTTTACTGCTGGAAGGTTTTCTCATGCATTACAGGCATATCCTAATTACTTCGCCAATTCCCTGGCTCCCAGTACCAGAACACAAGGCGACGCTTAAGTTCTCAGTCACGCGATTCTCACCCCGATAGTATTCTGAGATAGAAGGTCTGAGTAGTCCGGCTTGTACTAAAAAAATACCGAGACGTATCTGCGTCGCAACGCACATATAAGGAAGAAACGAAAATCGGAATTAACGCCTGATAGAATATTCTAAAAGTTGTATACAAAATGAAATTCTAGATTTTACCTTTAACACATTATTACCAAACGCGATCAATGCATATTGTTATAAATATTAGTATTTTAGAAACACTGATAGGCGCATTCATCATTCCTAAGCATTTTCTTGGGATATATATTAACCTGCAAATTTCTACGCGTCTCATCATACGAGAAATAAAAAATACTAATGTGCCCTAATTTATTATGCTTACTTCGCTATGATATTTACTCCAGTCGTTACTAAAAATTCCCTAAGAAAATATTTAAATAATACTTAATGTATTCCTAGTATCAGTAAGTAATTAACACATTTCTTCGTGTTCATGTCGTGTCATGAAAGTTGGAATGTCTAAATACTTGTCATAAATATATTTTGGATCGATAAAACCTACGGAAACAATTATTACATAACTTGTTTGCCTCTTTCTTACCATTTTAAGGCACATTTGGTATATTTTTTATTTTTCACCGTTTCACTGAGAGGGCAAACTAAGTATTTCTCGTTTTTTTGTTTTTTTTCTGCTAGAAACGGGCGTAATTGGCTCCTGGTGATATCATGCACGTCAATGTCCTCTAAATTATTATGTATAAGTGGTTTCCCACCAATAATAGAACTTACACTCACGTCATGAATACCTTGTGGCAGTCTTACGGGTGAACAAATACTGATCATTATCCGACGAACAAAAAACTACGCATACATAGTTTTCATCCGATAAAACTATGCGGTGTCGGGTACCCGATGACTATTTCTGCGCAATTAATAAAAGCGATATGTATTAGCTACCAAATATAGAGCTTGTGATGTAGCGATTTACGGTGCGGAAACTTGGACGGCGACGAAAGATGGGCAAGAAGAGAATGAAGGCATCCGAGATGCGGGTATAAAAAAGAACGGAAAAGGTGAGATGGACGGAGAGGAAAAGAAACGAAGAAGTGATATCCATAGAGGAGAGGTTTGAGGTACGGGGGGAGGATGAAAGCAGGATATGGATAGAATGAAAGGGCCCTAATGCAAATGTGCGTTACTGTTAATTAAAGTGGTAAGTTCAAGTTGGGAGGGGCTCAGGCGAGATGATTCGTAAAATCTTTCACGGAATCAAACATTATCAGGATGCCTTCATTATATAATATTATAACTCCCTTTTTCATCTCAGAAGGGCGGGTAAATTTTGTTTTTTTCGTGACCACCATAAATGGTTAACTCACAATCATATTGTCACGCTGTTGTTCGCACAATTTTTCTTATAAAACACAGAACAATACTAATGTAAGAGCATTCCCCAGAAAGAAAAGGACAGCATTTCCTACGACACTATGCGGTCTGAAAGCTTGCTATTTTTCTCAATGCCGATAAATATCTCGCTACTTCATTCAGTGAAAAATTATATTTATCTTCATAGAAATTCAAGGAAATCCGATTGCACATCGGAAAAATATAATGCAAAAATTATGTTCTCTCATAAAACAATTTCTTTGCCGGTGGTTTTTCTATGGAAAAATTAAAATACTACTTCTTATTTTATATTAACAGTGCGGGAATAAGTTAAGGTATTCTAAATGTATGCACCACTTGTACTCATAATAAACTTAAACTTGGGGAGTAACTGATATTTCACTTGTAAACATTGAAAAATATCTGAAAATCCTTCCCCCTCGACACGGGTGAACGCGAACATGGATGGTAGCCGTGACGCAAACGACAATATTAACATTGGCGCATATATTTTCGTATTTTTATCAAGACCGTGTTGAGAAAAAAATATTGCAGCATTATGCTCGAAATGTTCCGAAAATTTTATTTGCATCATATGTGCAGTATAAGTTTACCAAACGATTCGGATATCCCTCTAACGATGTGTTACTCGCCAGAAAAAATTCTTAAATTTTCTCCGCTTTATTCGATGGTGGAATTGTTTGGTTGTGGGGGGGGGGGAGGGAAGGTTCATCGGGACCTCTGAAATCGTGCTCGGGGCTCTTGGCGAGGGTTACTTGCACCATTTGCACAACCCGATCAAATCAATCGGACAAGTGACGCGGAAGAAATACGCGAAGGTCGACTTCGGAGAATAACAGAGACGGCTGCGTCAGGTATGTGGAGCGACTTTTGAAAGTGACTGTACGTATGACCAGCGAAGCACAAACTGGTTAATAGACAGGGTCAGCATCGCCTTCCGCGACCGTGCTAGGGCGCCCCCTGCGAATGTGTGATGAACACTTTGTCATTTTTTGAATTCTTTTCACTCGTTCCTTTTTTCAGATGAAATACAAGTGCATTCGACCAAAGTTTCAAGATTGAAAGCTTAGTGCTTATTAGGTTCGGTCCTCTGCTTTCAATAAGTTCTGCTGAGCTTCGAGGAATTCGCACTTCAAACGGAGGCTGCGCGCTAAGCTTAGATTGCTTGAACACTTGACAATGGATATCTTTAAGAGAATACGCAGAACTAATATTACAACAAAAATATAATTCCAAGTCCCACAGAAACGATAAAATTAAGAGAGATGTTTTGCTGAACATATATGTATGAGAGTTCGTTTTTCTCCCGAACCATTTAGGACTTAAATAAATGCTAGGCGTAATCTTGATTGTGCGAGTTCTTTTTATATGTAAACAGCTGGTGTCCCAACACCCCCTGCCACACGCCTTTTTAGCATAACAAAAGAAATAATAATAGTCAAAGGGAAAGCAAAATTCCTCTGTCATTTACACGACCACATCTCATCAAATAGAGTACTAGAGGGGTTAGATGGAAGATGGGACTTTCTAGTCCCAATATCGCCCAATAAAGACGTTTATTATTATTATTGTTACTATAGAAGAAAAAGTTCGTAGAAAAAGAAAAAAAATACAAATGAGAATTTCATACGTAAAAGTGTTTGCGAGGAAGCATAGGTCGTGATGCATCGCACGTGAAGCTAATGCTTAGTGGAACCTAAGAAATAACCGAGAATAATATGGTCAAAAATTTCCTCTATACAGTCAACTGCCCGAATGGTTATGGAAGGTAGAAGTTTAAAATTTCAACAAATAACTAAGCGGTTAAGAATTCAAAAGTAATGGGAAATACTCCACACCACACACGATTATCTGAAAATTTTCTGAGATTAGAAAAATGTGCACATTGTGTGCGCGAAAGATCCGTACAACCACTGATCCGTAGCGAGACATTTTTACCCACTAGGCCACCGGAACGATAGGGCTGTTTCAGTTCCAGATCAGAGTAATGTTCACAGATATCCCGACGAGGGTAAATTCATTATTCATAGGTGAAACGTAGGCGATCAACTGAGAAAGAATTCGTAGTTGGGTCTAGTACGAGTTGTTTCACTGCGACGTACGTGATTAAATTTCACCTGTACAAGGTATATATAGTTTTAAAATGTCTGCCCATACAAAATAATCTGTGCTGTGGCTGTACTAAAGCTGCACTGTAACTGTGCTAAAAGGGCTGCACTGTGACTCTACTTAAACTGCACTTGAATTGAAACATCGCAGTACAGTTATAGCACGGTCAGAGTGCAGTTGCCATAGCACAGTCACAGTAGAGTTGTCATAGCACAGTCACAGTGGAGTTGCCATAGCACAGTCAGAGTACAGTTGCCTTAGCACAGTCATAGTGCAGTTGCCATAGCACAGCCACAGTTCAGCTGCCATAGCACAGTTATTACTGTAATACTCTTTCCATGAATCAATAATTGAGTCTTGATGTGGCTATTGCATTCCCTGTATATCTTATTGAAAACAAGAAGCAGAATTAAATCAAGATAGGCCAATTAGCAGAGATACAAAGTTCCCTTTTTAGGTGTTTGAAGATTGGTTGCCTGATCCAATCCGAAAACCGCAAAGAGATAACAGTGGCCAAAACGACTACACTCATTCGAATGTTGACTAGTCTAAGGAAAGATAAACCATATTCCTAACAGACACTCACTGAATTTGTTACGTTCCACTTCCTTAATATGAACAAAGTTTATGGTACTAAAAATATTGCTATCGAAGCCCTTAGGTTCTATGAGAAAAATTGACAAATCCTATTCTGCACATCAACGGGCACTCAACATAAAAACCACCACAATTTACTTCAGTGCTATTTGTCTAGTTGCCACAAATATCCCACCTCGATAGATTTTTATTGATGAAGTTTAAGTAATAACGCCGTGGAGCACAATAAATTACAATAAGATATGAAAATAAAAGAAATTTATTAAATACAAATATACTCATGATTATAAACATAAAAATGAAAGTCTTGTTAGGGCATGGCCGCTCAATTCATTTGCCTCTTTGGCTTCCTTCCTGAAATTAAAAGGAAAAAACATTACATACTGATATCTAATAAAGTGTTACTTCAAAATTTGACTGTTTAAGTTTGTCTGAATTTAATTTTAGAGAAGTTGAGTACTTACCTCCAGCAGCAGAGTATAAATAAAGATATGTCTTTTTTCAACTCTCTCGTGCTTCGCAAGGAGTAGATTGCGAGTCGTCGAAATCAATCGTGGAAAGTTGATTCATCGCGAACCACACGGATTTCAGCAAAATCGACGATATCACTTCACCCGCAAGAAAAATTCCCGGCTAAGTAGCTAATTTTGATGTAATTGAAGTAAATTTCACTTCTTCGTGTTCTTAGCGTCGATCTTACATCGACGTATCCATCGTACAGCGTAGAATTCAGAGCACGTAAACAAGTAATGTTACAACCAGTTCAACAC
This sequence comes from Ischnura elegans, assembly GCF_921293095.1. Classification (NCBI taxonomy): domain Eukaryota; kingdom Metazoa; phylum Arthropoda; class Insecta; order Odonata; family Coenagrionidae; genus Ischnura; species Ischnura elegans. The sequence goes on along the minus strand of NW_025791658.1, from coordinate 8,852,694 downwards.
CAATGCTCTAACAAAGATGGCTGAGTATCGGCGGAAGTTATTCTTTTGACCATACTTTACCAAAATAATAAGCAAGCTGGAGCTATGCATTGCCGCTGTAATGTCAGCATAAATTTTTATATAATTTACGCATTCATATTCTCATGGAAATGATAGTTGATCGTAATATGAAATAATATAGTAAATACTTTCTCCTGTCAATGACTAGTTTAAGTCCAGCCCTGTCGCAGTGGTTTGAGCCATAGTACAGATTCAGTCATGTTACCCAGCCCAGTCACAGTCCACTTTTAGCCACAGTACACTTCCAGTCATGTTTTCTAGCCCTGTCACAGTCCAGTTTGAGCTATAGTATAGTTCCAGTCCAGTTACCCAACCCAGTCACAGTCCAGTTTGAGCCATAGTACAGCTCCAGTCATGTTACCCAGTCCAGTCAAAGTGCAGTCTGAGCTCTAGCACAGTTCAAGCACAGTGATCCAGCACTGTTACAGTACAGTTCTTCTCAAATTCTAGCTGCCATAGTACAGTCTAGTACAGAAAAGTGTACTGTGACTGTGCTAAACACAGAGTTTAGTCCAGTTACAGTGCAGATTTAGTGCAGTCGCAGCACAGATTTTTTTGTATGGGTGGTTGTACATGTACACGTATAGTCATGTGACATTCTCTGTGGGCCTCATACTCGGTTCTGCGAAATTTCAATGATCAGAAAAATGTCCGCATTCTGCGTGTGCAATACCTTATCATCCGTCACAAAGATTGGATTCAAAGAATCTTTTTTTCATAACATGTTACGTAACCCACAACAACAAAGAAACAATGGCGCTCTCTCGCAATTCAAATGTCCAATTTGTTCGACTTCGTTCGAAATGTCGACTTTGTTCCAATATATTCCGACGAGAGATTGGGGAAAGCATGATCATAAAAATATGAGAATGTTTTAGCAGTCGGATCCGTTAAAAGCGTCCTCATACTGCGACGCATGTAATATTTCCCCGTTACAAGGGGTTATATGCTTGAGAATTCAACGAAAAAAATATTAACTGTAGCTCCCAGGTTGTAAAAGAAGGATATCGTCAGTCAATAAAACGTTTCAGTCAATGAAAAGTGTTAAAAGTATAAGATATTAGAGTTCGTGGTACATTGGTGGGGCCCCCTAAGGCTATAGTTATACGAGACCAAAGCCATGAATAATAAGTACGACAATATCTGATTTAGCAAGCGTACGAGAGTAAATGCCTTAAATTGGAAAGAAATCTGTTATAGATGGCGCAATATTTTCAGTATACATTCGGCGGCTTGCTGGACAGATTCTTTTTTGCAAATACAATGGCTAGGTTCGATATTAATCTATTCACGGAATAATAAAGAAACTCTTACGCACCTCTTCATTGAGAACGGATCATTGTAAATTCAAACAGAAAATAGATAAATAGCCGCGACGGAAGATCATTCATCGAATCACATAAATACAAATTGTCTTCTCTGGGAGATATATGTAATCCGTTACCAGTGGCGCCGACTCCATGGGGCCTGAGGGGGCCCGAGCCCCCTTAAAAGTTCGTTATGGGTGTGTAAAAAAATGTGTCAGGCTTGTCCATTTTCCTCGGAGTGTCCAGATGTCGAGATTCGTGTTATCCTGGTTCTAATTTTGATCACACGAATCTTCTAAAATGCTTAAAAAACTTAAAAATCACTACTTATAAAATTTCCCAGGATTACATCCCAGGTTTGGGCCCCCCCAATATTTTTTGTAAGTCCGTTACTCCTACCCGTTACCCCTGCAAGGTGTTGGTTAGTGACTAATTCTTTGGAAATTAAAACGACACAAAATGTATATCAGATAAGTAGATTTGATGAATTGGTAAACAAATCAACATCATTAATTTATAACTGCATTTTCGATACGAAATTCTCTCGCGTAAAATAACAACAACGCGTAGTGTACAAAATCTTTTCAATCTGAAATTAGGGATTAAACAAACGCCAGTAGTGGCCTACGGTAAAATATTTCTCATACGCCGAAACAACGTTGCTTCCTTAGTAATAATTAAATATTTAATAATTAGTTTAATAGGGAAGTTTCCTTCGTCAAAGAAAGCAAAAATTATTTGGTTTTAGAAATCCCAGTTTAGACAAATGTTAAATGGTCAATTTTAACCTCATTTGAAAGAGGCCAGATTGGCGCCCAAGCGATGCAACTCCACTTGACGTCACAGGAACCTAGTTTCTATACGAGTAGATAGGAGTTTTACATCGTATGAGATTACCAATGGCTAAAATTGCCTAAGTTCGGAAACCTCATAGCCTCTCACCAAGGTGACCTCACACGTCGGCAGCCGGAACCAGAATGACGTCACATGGGCTTTTCCCAGCATTCGTACTTAGCCGCCGTGTTTTCGCGTGTTTCAAACTTTTCACTTTTCATTTAATCGCGAAAAATAGATATCGTCAGTTAAAAATCTAGAAGCGTGAAATACGTACTCCAGGAGTAATAATCTTTCAATTTAGGCAATAAAAAATAATAGGAGACCACCCTATTGTATTTCACTTTTTTTCAGATTTCAATCCTTTCAACTCAATCTTTCGCTCAATTTTTCAGTTAAAAAATATATACCGAGTTCACATTAATTATTTTTTATTTTTTTTATTTGAAAACTCATTGTTTAGATGGTTCGATCCACTGCTTTCCGCCTAATTTCGAGGAATTAGCTTAATGGAATGAATGCGGGAGGAAGCAGATGCCGTGATTCATCGAACGTGAAACTAATGTTTATGCGAACACTGAAATAAGGGGTGCAATGCGCAAAAAAAAAGGAGTTCAAAAGTCAACCTACAGTCAACTGCCCAAATGGTTTAGCGAAGTAGAAATTTAACATTTCAACAAATAATCAAATAATCTAAGCGCATAAGAATTCAATTAATTTCTGATTTAAAAACAAGAACAAATAAACTTTATGAAAACAAAAGAAACAACTAAATATGTGCATCATTTCAAATTCGCATCGCTGCATTATTTCCAAGGATTAATTAAAACTATTTATAAATGCACATAACAACGGAAAGGGTATTTTTACACAAGAGAATACCGAGAAAACTCCCACCCTCCTTTTAAATGTTGAATGCTCAAGAACCTATTTGACTGAAGTTAACAATTTGTGATATGTCACGTGGTCTCAACACAGTACGTCTGTACGGTAACACGAAAAGTTGTAACAAACAAACTCACCTCTGTCAATCACCATCCACTGTTTACGAAAAGGTTTGTGTTGTGTAGCCTAGCTAAAAAGCTCTCTTCATTGCTGGTCATCTTCATTCATGATATTTAAATAGCGTAGCAATTATTTACGAAGGAAACCAGATGGCTACGTTATATTTTATGAATTGCGAAAGCATTTGTCCACGCGCTTACATTTAATACCATTTTATATACATTTTTAATTCACTTTTTGACCAGTTTCCGGCTAATTATTGTAACTACTAAGGATGGACGATATCCTACTGCTTACGTCATATAGCAATGGGGATTAAGCAGATTCCGCGATACGTCGCATGTGTAGTTAAAGTGAGGTTAGTGGGTGAAACAAGGGATGCAACACGCAAAAAAGGTGGTCAAAATTCACTCCCCAGTCAACTGCCCGAATGGTTTGGGTGTGAGGTAGGAGTCAAACATTTTAGCAAATAACCAAGGGCCGAAGACTTCAGTAGTCATGCGATATAATCCACACTTCTCACACGTCTTTCTGCAAAGGTTTTGAGATAAGGTAATGTACACATTGTGAGTGCAATACACTGAAATCTGTCAACTAGATATGATCCATAGCATTAGCATCTCACTTAGCCCACCGCTCCAATTGTGTAGTTCACAAAAGTTCCAACGAAAGTTACCTCTATCCTAGGTGACATGTGGGTGAATCTTATTTCGGATAATGTGAGCAAGAATACGAAATAGGGTAGTTTCCTATTATTTACAGAGAAATCCGTTCCAGCAAAGATATAGATGAACTAACGAATGACCTTGCTGCTATCCAAGCTTGGTGCGATGCTTGGCAGTTAGAATTAAATTTGGAAAAATGCGTCGTAATGAATTTCTGGAAGAAGAATAACTCCCTACAGCGTAACTATGTCATTCGGGGCACGCAGTTAAAGGCAGTTGAATCCGTGAAATATCTAGGGGTTAGACTCAATAATGATCTATCGTGGAATAAACATATTCGAGAAATAACCGGTCAAGCTAATCGTAAAATGGGTTTTGTTAAAAGAATATTAGGAAAGTGCGACGACAAAGTGAGAGAAATTAGCTACTTTTCCCTCGTTAGACCACATTTGGAATACGCTTCCAGTGTTTGGGATCCTCATGAAAAAGGCTTAATAACAGAGTTAGAACGCGTGCAAAGAAGAGCTTCCAGGTATGTGAAAGGTCGTTACGATAGTCTTGTTAGTATAACTGACCTCTTAGATAAACTCGGATGGGAATCTCTGTCGGATCGTAGATTGAAAAATAGACTAAACCTTTTAGATAAATTCAAGAGCAGTGTCTTTTCTGACGAAGTTAACCATATCTTGCGGACGCCAACGTACTACGGAAGATCAGATCATATAAATAAAATAAGAGAGATAGATTGCAGAACAGACAGATTCCGAATGTCATTTTTTCCACGATCAATAAGAGATTATAACGGCAGCAATAGAACTCGTAAATAGATTGCAAGACTTGTAGTGTAGCCTACTAACCTATGTACAACTTAATGCAATTTTCTGAATTTCTATTCTATATTCTATTTCTAACAGCATATAGTAGTATAGTTTTTATTATACATGACGTTTTTTGGACGGTGTGGTGTGCATGTGGGAGTCCAAATGCATGCTGCATGCTGGTGATTGATCACCCCCTGCCAAACACCCTAGAGGTGGCTCGCAGGGTATTATGTAGATGTAGATGTGTAGATGTATTTTTTATTGCCTATATAGAAATATTATTACTCCTGGAGTACGCATTTCACGCTTTTAGATTTTTGAATGACGATTCCAATTTTTCGCGATTAAATGAGAAGTGAAAATTTTCTATCACGGCTAAGTAGGAATGCTAGGAAAATTCCGTGTGACGTAATTCTGGTTCCAGCTGTCGCCGTGTGAGATGACCTTGTGGCGAGGCTTTGAGCGCGGATACGACGCAGGCTGCTAGCAGGTAGCAGAGTACCCAGATAGCAGGTAGTGCTTGGCTTAAATAAGGATTTTTAATACCTAATCAAACGCAGGAAACTTTCCGAACTTGGGTTATTTTAAGGGTGATTATTAAGTGATGTTTCCCTGAGCTCTGTGCCTCGTGCATGCATTGGTAATCTCAGGCGATATAAAACTCCTATCTACTCGTATAGAAACTAGGTCCCTGTGACGTCACGTGGAGTGGCATCGCATGGGCGCCAATCTGGCCTTTTTCAAATGAGGTTAAAATTGACCATTAGCATTCGTCTATATTGGGATCTCTGAAACTAAATAATTTGTAATTTGTGAATACACTATTGGTTGGTAACGAATCGCAATCAATGCCTTTCGTTTTCTATGATGAAGCAAACTACCCTATTTGGTTTGCTGTATCGCAACACGTGTGAGGTGACATACATGAATTACGTGAGGCGTTTGGAGTGACGGTGATTCTTACCTAATCACCCGCGGAGGAGAGGGGATTTCCTGGCAATTAACGGAATATTTTTCCGCAAAAAAAGTGTAAAATTTGATTCTGGACTACGATTTAAGTAACCTTGAAGTCTTTTCTTAAATAATCTTACATAAAAATAATTAAACTAATCGCTTTTTTTAATAAATCCAACGAAATGAAGCATAGACATGTTTACCCTGAAAATACGCATTTTGAAGCATCCCACGTGAGAATAGAAGAAGGGGATTGAACCAAATATATCCACGATAACTCAGTAAGGTGCAATAGGGGTTCAAAAAATCGCCAATATCACCTTTATGTAATTAATAGAATAATGTGATCAATATGTCCCTAGTAAAAGGACTGTGTTGTCTAAAAACTCCGCGTACATAATATCAACTGTCCATCGGAGGTCAAAAGAAGGATATCGTCATCCAAGAAAACGTTTCATCTAAAGAAAAGTCTTGCATTAAATTTCAGGGTTCATTGTCCTTTGGTGTTTGGCTAACGGTGGCGTCGGGGTAAAGTCCTCGACTGCCAAACCGAAGGTCGCGGGTTCGAGTCCCGCCTGGGTAAGTTACCCTTATCCAGGGCAGGGGCGTGTGTGAATGTCTTTCATTGTTAATTGTTAATTCCCCATTGTAAAAGGCCGTAAATGTGCTGTTTATGGGGTAATGGAAATAAATAAATAAATAAGTAAACAATACTAAATCCAGGGATAGATATTACTGTAGTAGCAGTATTGGCAATAATAGCACGTAAATGAATGCCTTAAAAGGGGAATAATGAGGAATATCCTGTTATACCTAACGAACTTTTTCTATAGTCGCGTGATTCGGTGGCTTGCTTATAGATTTTTTGCAAAGACATTAGCAAGATTCGATCGAACTCTATTCACGCGCTAATTAAGGTACGCAAGCGCACCTCATAATTGGATGGGGATCAGAATAAACTCATGTTGGCAGGGTCCAGGGGGTCGTGACGCCCCCCCCCCCCGAAACATAAAAATACAATTATTTTTACTTTGTAAAAGAAAAGAAAATTTGAAAAATTATAAGTTTACATAATATTTCTCTACCAATTGAAGTTTTTTCGACTATGAGAAGTGTTAAAATTAATTTAAAACCCTCTACTTAATACCCTGTTTTTTTTATTTCCCCCCTGGTTTTGGACCCCACCCCCGAACGAAATTCCTGGCTACGCCACTGGCTAGGTCACATTCAAAGCAGTTTTAGTGATAAAACAATCCAGGAGAATCTCTTTAGAAAGATAATCCCTTGAGGAAGCGACCAGCATCGGTCGGGAAACGTTAGGGCCACCCAAGAATTGACGCGGCGACAGAGACCAAAAAGTTTTCATTCAACATGACGAGTACCCGCGAAAGTTTTAACGAAGAATTACTATGAACTCAAATAAAAATATACAGTAATGACCGCTATGGAATTCATCGGATCACAACAATATAAATTCTCTTTACTGATACACATATGTAATGCGTCACTCATTTTTTATTCGCAAGATGTTGATTCGTAACGGAGTCTATCGAACTTAAAACGACGCAAAATGAATATCATAAAAGGAGATGTAATATAGTTACAAAAAATGAACATCATTACTTTATAACCGCATCACTGACACAAAATTCCCGCGCATGAAATAAGTCGAAAATAAAAAATCATTTCAATCTAAAAGCAGCAATTTCGATAAACGGCAAAAATCGCCATGGTAAAACATTTCTCCCACCTAGAAATGACGTAACTTCCTTCGTAATAATAAAATATTTGGAAATTGATTCAATGTGCGTAATGTAATTAATTTATTAGAAAGTAATGCACATTCTGTCCGATTAATTTCTTTTCGCTCAATCATTACAAAATTTATCTGATAAAACACATATGTACGGACGGCCAAAATATCAGAATTGATAACTCAGGGTATATATTACTGCTCCATCATCGGCTCCCAATAAATTAGGTTCTTATATTATTATTAGGCGCGTTGTACGCCAAAGTTAAGTCGCTATCGGGCGGCAAAAGAGGACAAGCCATGTCTAAAATTAAGGCTAAAGATGGGAGGATGCTAACCGAGCGAGAAGAGGTACAGAGTAGATGGAAGGAATACGTGGAGGACCTGTATGACGGAATGAACAGACCAGAGAGATTGACTCTAGAGGAGGAAAGTGCAGTGGAGGAGGATAATCTTGGGCCGGGGATATTAGATTCGGAAATAGAGAGAGCACTTCGTGATATGAAGGCTAGGAAAGCAGTAGGCGTGGACAATATCCCGTGTGAGCTTCTGAAGAATCTAGGGAAGGAAGGTAAGAATAGGTTTTTCGAACTAGTGCGCAGGATCTATGAGGAGGGATGCTGGCCGGAAGATTTCGTGAAGACGGTTTTAATTCCGCTTCCGAAAAAGAAGAAATCTGTGGAATGCGGAGATTATAGGACTATCAGCTTAATATCGCATGCGGCGAAAGTGGTGCTGAGGATATTGAACAGACGAATGGAGGCGAGGGCAAACGAGTATTTGGGCGAAGATCAATTTGGTTTCAGAAAGGGGAAGTCAACTCGTGATGCAATAGCAATAATGAGGTCCCTCGTGGAGAGGAACCTAGAATACGACCAGGACGTATATGCGTGTTTCGTGGATTTTGAGAAAGCGTTTGATAGAGTGAACTGGGTAAAGTTGATGCATATTCTCAAGAGAATAGGGGTAGATTGGAGGGATAGACGACTGATTCGTAATCTGTATATGGCCCAGACTGCGCAAGTGAGGGTAGCGGACGGAGAATCTGGGTGGGCAAGCATCGGCCGAGGTGTTAGGCAAGGCTGTCCTCTATCACCTATATCTCTTTAATGTGTACGCTGAGGAGATGGTAAGGGAAGCATGGGATGAGTTAGAAGCTGGAATAAAAGTGGGAGGAATGATGTTCAAATCAGTGAGATTCGCGGATGATCAGGCGCTGATTAGCCAGTCAGCAAGGGGGCTTCAGGCTCTAGTGGATGCGTTATACGAGCGTTGCGAGGAATATGGGATGAGGATTAATCACAAGAAAACTAAGGTAATGCGGTTTTGTAAAGCATCACGAGCGAGGAATGTGAGACTTAAGATAAAGATGGGTGGTGAAAAACTTGAGCAGGTTGAGCAATTCAACTATTTAGGCAGTACGTTAGAGGAAAACGGATACAGTAGTAAGGACATTAGGAAGAGAATTGCATTAGCGAAGGAGGCGTTCATGAACCGGAAGGAGCTTCTAAGAGGATCGTTATGTAAGAGTTTAAAGAAAAGGTTAGTGAAGAGTTTGATCTGGAGTGTAGCTCTCTACGGTGCGGAAACGTGGACACTAAGGAAAGAAGACGAGCGAAGATTGGAGGCATTCGAGATGTGGGTATGGAGAAGAATGGAGAGGGTGAAATGGACGGAGAGGAAAAGGAACGACGAAGTGCTGGATATGGTTGGCGAGGAGAGGCAGCTTTTAGATGAGGTACGGAGGAGACAGAAGGTATGGATGGAGTTAGTGCTTAGTGGTGAGGGGATGTTGAAAATGGTGCTAGAGGGTAGAATGTTAGGGAAACGAGGGAGGGGAAGGAGAAGAATAGGATTTTTAGATAGATTGAAAGAGAGTAGGCCTTACTGTGAGTTAAAGAAGGCAGTGCTGGAAGGAAAGGGAGGCTCCCAGATCACTTCTTGCGTACTCCATGGAAACCTACCTTAATCGGTAGAATAGTATAATAATAATAATATTATTATTATGTATTCTTGAGTATAGTAGGCTACATGGAACGCCCTCTGTCGAACTTGTAGGAATCTTCCCTCATCGATGAGGAAAGGAAATGGAGGAAGAAGCAGAAGTGCATCATCGCAAGTGAAGATGATGGTTAAGGAAACCGAAAGAATATCTGTAATACGCAGAAAAGGTGGTCGAAATTCACTCTACAGTCAACTGCCCAAATGGCAATGCAATGTTGGAGTTAAATTTCAACAAATTAGGTGTGGTATGCTATTTGGAGGAGGCGACCGACAGCTGAGGTCATTTGCGCCATGAGAGAAGGGTAGGTAAGGTAACGAAGGGTGGAGGGAAACCCGGCGTCGGCATTAGGCTGATCTCAACGAAAGGCGCCGAAGGGACCACGGCTTAACGTCCCATCCGACGGACGGAGTGTTGCGCTTGAAATGTCCTCCGCACAACACTCGAGCAGGGATCGGGCAGTCTCTGAAAATTTTCTGCCACCGGCCGGGATATGAACCCGAGCCCACGGAGTGGGAAGACAACACACACTAGCCACCACACCAACCCGATCCCCTTCCACAAATAACTAAGCGCTTAAGATTTCAATAGTCATGCGACATCCGCCACACTTCACACGACTTCACAGTTTAGTTCGAGGATAACTTGACACGGAATAGGTAGAATTGGCTCTTCATTTATAGTTAATAACTTAATACATTTGCCAATATACATCTGTATGTATTTCTTTACATGCTACAACTCATCAATCAACATGAATCAATTGCTACGCTATCTTTTCTTTTTTCTTGACAAACTAATTAATATTCCCTGATTTGCATGTGTTTGTCCTTAGCACTCTCCTAGTTTCTGGTCTGACCGCTTGTGTCGCTGCCCTCTTTAGTGCTCGGCCTTTGTCCAGCAATAGAGCGTGTTTCTGATTGGTGGCTGAGATGAGAGCTGCTTGCCTCGTGTGGAATTACCACACGCCCTGCCGCTGGCTTTCACGATACCTCGCAGATGTAGATGAATGCGCGAGGTTCTGCTAAGTTTTTGACATTAGAAAATAGGGTGGTTTCCTATTATTTTTTTATTGCCTAAATGGATAGATTATTACCCCTGGAGTAAGTATTTCTCGCTTTTAGATTTTTAAATGACGATATCTATTTTTGCGATTAAATGAAAAGTGAAAAATTTCAAGCGCCTGAAAACGCGACGGCTAAGTATGGATGCTGGGAAAACTCCGTGTGACGTCGTTCTGCTTCCCCGCAAGTGAGGTGACCTTGGGGCAAAGCTTTGAGCGCTGATACGACGCAGGATGCTAGCACGTAGCAGAGTACCCTGCATTTGGCTAAAATAAGGATTATTTTTACTCTATAAAACGAAGGAAACTTCCCGAACTTAGCCAGTTTTAATAGATGATTATTAAGACATGTTTCCCTGAGCTCTGTGCCTCATGCATTCATTGGCAACCTCAGACGATGTAAAACTCCTATTTACTCGTATAGAAACCAAGGTCCTTACATTAAAGGTTGCCTCCAGCCCCCTCCAACTCGGCTGTTACGCCGCTAGTTGGCTGGCCCCAAAATCCTCCCACGTTATTCAATTTTTTTAGTTCGTTACAGAGTGGCGCTGCGAGCCTGTCGCGCGCCCAGTATCGCGTTGCTGTTACATTCATTTCAATGGTGAACCAGCGAAGCTCATCACTTGGAAGATGTGTTATATTGCTGAAAAGCTATTAAATTTGAAGATGGTTCGTGCATCGCGCTTTTGATATGTGTCTAATAATTCTACAAGATACAGGAAAACCAGGAAGGAATGCTGAGCTGAAAATAAGTTTTTCAAAGCAGTGGTAAGTACTCAAAATGCGGTGGGTTACCGATGTTAGTTTTATGGCTCTGTTATCGTTAATTTGGTAATTTTTTCGTGGTTTTAGATCTCAGTGACCTCGTTTTTTAGTTGAAAATATGTGTTATTCGCTAAGAATAAATTAGCGGTGCAAATAGATAGCGGAAATACTGCAGTATCTGCAATGGCGGCTTTGTTTACTATTCCATGCATGCCCTTTCTCTTGTTTTTAAAGAGGATTTGGCAAAGCATCCGATATTTATTTACGGAAATTTTTATTTTTATCTTCGCGGGAAATCAATGGTTCATGTTTTTCACATAATACCGAAATAATATCATGCCATGTTGCCGTGGAGGCATAGTTCCATCAGTTTTTACTAATTGTGTTATTGTACTTAATTACAATTGTATAACCTCGGTGGTTTCGTAGCTCGCTTTGCAATTAATTGATGGCTTTAGATATTTAGTGAAGAATTTTGTGTCAGCACAGAAAGAGGAGGAAAAATATCGCTCCACCACGAATTGAAAACTTGTATTATTTCATTCCTATTAGATACAGTTGTGCAGTGAATTTATGTTTTTATGATCATGGTGAAAGTGTTAATGTGCATCCTACTCTAGTTTTAGGACTTAATGACAGTGAAATTATAATGCTAGCTTCTGTTATCTGGTGGGATAACATTTATGGCGCCCTAGCGATAGTTATGCTTGCATCCATGCTCATTTTATGCAAGTATTGATGTTGTTTAGCGTACAATAATATACACGGACTAACGGTGATCCGCCTACGGATGTAGAAATATAATTAATTTCATATTTTTTTTACTTCTGTGGATTTGCTGCCATTGCAGTTTAGAAATTGTTGTAGTTGTAAATAAAGTGCAACAACAGTAATGTGGTCATGATATTTTTTGCTGAAAAGGGGCAGGGGTTACTATCTGTAATAAAAAAGGAAGTCATGAGAATAGAGTAAATGGTGGTAATATTAAGAATTGAAAGGATGAATTTAGCTCTTGATATTTGCAATCGAAAATTTGGCCCCACCCTTTCATTATGATATTTTTCTCGTGCCTCAAAGCCTCACATTTTTGGTGTGACATAACCTCGTGTAACGCCATTATTAGCTAACTGTGGAGATTTTTCGTGGTAAAAGTACTGTCATTCCACATTTATAACTGATACGACCTATAGGATTGCAACTCATTTTTTTAATATATTTTTTTAAATTTTGCCTAATTTTGAAAAATTTCTATTTCTAGGCGGTCATTCATCTCCAGATCTTTTGGTGGAAGTGATACTGCCACAACCGTGGAAAACCCTCAAATCTTCATGAACTTCGAGATTTATTTACATTTTTCACACTTCCAACCTTTGCCCTTATCCTTTAAGCTCGCCTGTACAGTGTCAATGATAGTGCTTGTGCTTTCATGAATAAATGCATTTTAAATTCAACAACAATCACTTCCTTCAACTACCGTTCCCAGACGTCCCCTTTTCCTTTACATTGGTTGCTGTTTCGGTTGATCTTGTGATGTGTATTTCTGTGACTTTCTTGGGTTAAGAATTTAGCAAGGTGTTTTTGTTGTGCCTAAAGTCTTAATTAGGGTTCTCAAACGTACATTTTCCATTTCAGAATAACCCTTAAGTCTTAATCCAATCTTAATATGAGTCGTTATGTGAAGCTTTCAGTAATTAATTTTGCTAGCAGACGACAACATCTCATTTTCAATTTCTTCTAAAGGCAATGTTTTTTGTACATGGACTTTCTAACTGGCTGTCAATGAAATTAAAAGGCTATTAAATTGCTTCTCAGTGTTCAATTCAGTTAAAGGCATTTTAAATTCGGTGTTCTAGCGATCAAGAATCGTATTTGGTTCAATGCAATTTCGTAATGCTGGACGCGCAAACACCCACTAGCACCATCTATCGGCGATTCCCTCGCACGGAAGCTTTTGGGCCACCTAGCGGCCGGGAGTTGGAGGGGGCTGGTTGCCTCATTCGCGACTCGGACTCCCATTGGCTTAACTTCACTGGGCGCGTTCCGAAATTCACTGGCAGTACTGCCAGTGCTGCCAAACCGTTCCGAAATCAACTGGCAGTACGGTGCAGTAAAGGATGACGTCAGTCGTTTGATGACGTTCCCTACGGTGGACTCTACTGCGGCTACTGCAAGCCGAGAGCAGCAGTAGCGGCAGTAAAGCAGACGATTGGCGGTAAAATTTTAACTTGGCGGTGTGTTTTCGTATAGTCATTGCGCGCGCGAGAAGATGCAAATTATAATAAATGCCTGAGTTATCTCTTCACAGCCACTAAAGAATAAGTGGGAAGGGTAATAAAATGTTTTATGCATGTATAATATCTACTTCTAGTGACTGAAAAGCTCGAATATCTGCTTATTAAAAGTAGGGTTCGTGAAGTGTTCAGCAACCGAAAAAGATGATTTTTTGGGGGCTGATGGTAAATCAGGCTGCTTTGCCGTCTTTTCTTTGAATTATTGGTCCAGTCAAAGTTAATTGTATTCCATCGTTTCTGGATACATTCTATTTACGGTGGAAAATAGGAATATAACGATGTTGTCTTACTTTTGACGAAGATAATTCAGGTCTTAAATTACCCAAGTAATCTTTAATGCCTATAATGGAATATGATTTTTGTGAAAAAGTGTTAAAACGACGGTAAATCGTGACTCTATTTGGCATTGTTCTTGCTGACAATTCCTAAAAAATTGCCCGAGAATGAAGGTGCTATACTCTCAAGAAAAGCCTCTTGCCGTGAGCAGGAGCAGCGGCAGTAAGCAGACGGAAGCCAATGTTCACCTGTTTTTGGAACACTGCAATCGCCTTGTAAAACACATACATTACAAATAGTACGCTAAACGTGGTATAGTACGCAAGTAAATGAAATATAATGGACATAATTCAGAATATATTCAAGTAAACTGAGAGAAATAACTTCCACTCATAAATATATATTGGATGTGAAAATGGCCAGTGTTGTGCGCGAATGAATTTCTGTATGCCTGTATGAAATATTTGGTTTGCTAATTTCGTGTGATTAACCGATGGTGTCTTGAATAATGTCTCGTTAACTCCAGTTGTAGCTAAGAAGTAATCCCCGAAAACTTCAACGCAAGAAACTATAATTAAAATTACGTTTTCCACGCGTGTATGTGTATCATGTGTTACAGAAATGTATGCATAAACTTTCTTAATTTCTATCATCAATGAGATGCAACTTCCTTATTCTATGCCATACCGTTTAATGTGTATTCTAGGTAGTGGCACACGCAATTTTAACTGTACGTTGGAAATTCGTCTCCCTTGGCATTCTTCTACCTTATAACTGTACCCATGTTTTCGTCTGCTTAAGTTTCAGCATACTCGCTTATTTTGCGTTAGTCCATGAAGTACGAAATATAATGTGTAATAAAGCGTATATTGCCTTTAACTTTTCTTCAATCATGAATATTGAGGGACAGCTAATTAAATCCTGCATCGGTGCCTTGTAAATTGTTCTTGATAATGTTTACGCACTGGAAACCTAACAATGGAAGGCATTTTTCAACCTGAGATTGAAGTACTTTTAATTTTAAAGGTCTTACGTGACTCTCCTCGATTGCAATAGATATTTTTAAATATTTCTTTAGGCTGCAATACATCAATGTCGAAGTTTCATGCTTACAACTTATATATTGAATTTACTTTGAAAGTGGCATTTGCACGATTTATTATTTCCCGCGAAATTATCACGGCAGCTACTGTTGACCGTTCCGAAATCACTACCTTGCTTACAGTGGCAGTACTGTTTTCCGTTCCGTTTTGCAGCAGCAGTAGCAGTACTGCCAGTGAATTACGGAACGCGCCCACTGTAGACCCAACTTCCAGCGCCAATTCAAATTCTAGCCTTTCCGCGGGCCTAACTGCTTACCGCAGCGAGTTCTTGAAGTTACCCTCTATCGAACACTATAAGCCGAACTTTAAATTGAATGCCGATTTATGAAAATATAAATAATGTTAAGATTTAAAAAAAGATAAATTCGTGTATTCAGACGCTATAATTTCCTGATGAAGTTGTGAAATGGGAAGGTATGCGAGTTAATTCCGTGTCCACACTTCCTTCCCGTAACTCTCAAAACACTGTTTTCCTTGCTACATCTGCAATATAATTTAAACATAGATTAATATGGCTGGGAAGAGAATGCGCCAAAAACGAATTAGTTGCTTCAAAAAAATTACAGTTCCGCCACTTTTTAAAGAGAAATTATGCTCGTTTTCATTCCTCGTCGGGCTTTGATAATATATAAAATAAAGGAAATTATGCAAGAGGACATTGAAATCCTTCCCTTCAAAGGGAAGAAAAAAATAAGCATATAAAGTGAAAAGAGTTGTAAATTTACCGTTATTACCATTTTCAATTCATTCGTAATAGGAATTCAAAGTGATCATACGTTAAGCAAAAATCATACAGATGAAACGGAACTAACTTCAATATTATGCTGAGAGAAATAAGAATTCCCCGGTAAAATAATTTCTAGAAATGGAAAATGAACCACCAACAATTGCCGTTATCAAAACAGAACCATAGTTGCCCGCTTGAGTGGAGAACAGCCTTCGAATCAGAGGACTCTTCTCTATCCAAAATACCACAGAAAGTTTCCACTGTAGCAATTGGTCAAAAAACCTGAAAGAAAAATGTTTCATGGCACCAAAAAGCACTGCGGGAAACAAATTCGATGATTTTCAGTGAAAATTGCTGAAACAAAAACTTAAGACTAATGCATATCAGCTATTTGGTCGATCATAAGTCTGTTGTAGAAATTTAGCTTCACCGTCAAGGTTCATTTTGAAGAGGGTATAAATAATAAGACTCAAGAATTTATGTAAAAGGATTTACTGAACAATTTTTTTAAATTTTTAGTGGCACTACCAAAGTTTGCTCTTCCTTGTAGCATTTTTTTTCAAACATTTTATTCTTGTGAAGACCCTCTGCTTGGCGACACATTTAATAATTGCTTTGTCCAAGTTGGAGACACAGCACAGAACATTGGTAATTTGTAGAATTAGTCCTAATTAGAGGGTAGAGTTCATTACAGTTTGCTGGTAAATATAAACGCGAAAGAGTACTTAAAAATATTATATGGTTTGACTCAAGTCAACATTTATAAGTTTATAAAGCCTATTCTTAACCAATTTACTAGTTCTAGAGATTATATTATGATTAAAATTAACGTAAGTTTCTTTTATGTGAACTACGATTTAACACTTGATTCCTGATAAATATTTTATACACGCTAAAACTTTTCTGTCCCTAAATTAATAAACAATTTTGCGGAACCGTGGCCTCGAAAATTTCTTAATAGCTCTCAAAGGCATACGGAACGACTCAAATTTACTGCCTTAATACTAGAAATTTGTTTACCTGGTATCTTATCATTGGCACACGATGTTACTCATAGCATACGAGGTAAACGATGAATTTGCAAAATAGTCCCTGCATGAATGAGTGCGCAAAATATTAAGTTCAATTTGCCTTAAAAGGGAAGAATTCCTGATTTTGCAATGCAATAGGGGCATCTAAGTTCTTGATTACGAAATCTTTAGCATATCCACTTAGTTTGTCTGGCTGATTCACTTTCACCACCTTTTTTCACATGTGTGGGGGGCGAGACTCGGTCAATGATTCGATTAGTTAATATATACAATAAAAAGATTTTTCAATTTAAGCATCCGCCTGTGATATGAGACATTCCGTCCAGCTTTCTTCGTTTTCGACAAGCTGTTGGAGCACGTTGCCACAGTACAACGGGAGCCTGGCATATCCGACGATTAAAGGCGCTCTTCACCCACAATAAGTTCGTCTTATGAGTAGTTGATTACAAAGACGATTTCCAGTGAAATTGCAGGAAATGTGTTCAGATTCGCGTTAAACACAAGGCGGCGCAAGGTCTCAGGAACTTTTTCTCTCTCAATTTCTAGCGTGCAAACAATGAAATGGCTAGGATCAGCTGGGATGAAGGGTCTACAGTGACGTAACGGAATTCTGCTGGCGCATGCACAGTTACGAATGAGGAAACCTTACAGTCTAAGAACCTTGTATAGAAACTAGGTCCCTTTGATGTCACGTGGAGTGGCATCGAATGGGCACCAATCTGGTCATTTTCAAATGAGGATAAAATTGACGATTGATATTCGTCTGAACTGGGATTTCTAAAACGAAATAATTTGTATATTATGAATACACTAATTGTGGGTAACTAATCGAAATCAATGCCTTTCGTTTTCTTTGATGAAGGAAACTACACTATTACATTCTTGACGTGTCACGTACAATGTATGCAAAGAGACTTACAAAAATATTGGGGGGGGGGGGATCTTTCCCCGGGAAATTTTAAAAGTAGTGAGTTTTAAGTTTCCTAAGCATTTTTAGAAGAGTTATATATATGAAACATTAGAACATTAGAACTCTAACATTAGAACCCCGATTACTGGAATCTTTCCGGGATATCTTAATACTCCGAGGAAAATCGACAAAGCAGACACATTTTCCCTCACGCCCATGACGAATTTTTGAGAGGGAACGGGTCCCCTCAATCCCTATGGAGTCGGCACCACTGTGCATCCACGTATAATACTTGTCTTCTCACAAATAAAACATATCACTATAATTAGTCCTGATATAAGTAAGAATTACCAGAATAGTTTTTCATATAGTGTGTGCTGATGCATGTATGTGATTATGGGCACTAAGAACGATATGGATAACATGAGTAACAAAATTTAAAATTGCAGGAATGTAATTTTGGAGGAGAAGTACAAGACCAAGGTGGACCTACAGAAAACTACTTGAGCAAATACCAAATGACGTCCAATATGTGAAATAATCAATGAAATAAGATCATAATGAGAAAGTATTTCATTTTACGCATTCACCGCCTAAAAAAGTGGACGATGCTAAAAATGACAGAACCGTTTTTATTTCGATGGTAACCAAAACAAAGGTATCCAAGGGCCACAAAACAAAAATAAATATCTAAAAAAATTAATAAAGAGCATTGATGTACGATAAATGCGAGAGTACATACACATATCCCAACTAAAAGCACAATTCATCTGTCACTCACACAGGCAGTAAATCTTCTTTCGAAGTTTTACAGAAGCAAAAATCGTATTTAAAGACAAATGACGATTGTGAACTTCATTCGTAAAAGTGTTGGCGGTATGACTTATATGCATTTCGAACTGTAGAATGAAGAATGAAGAAATGTTTGAAAATGAAGTTATATTCATGGTTGCAGCAACAAGGTCAACCTTTAAAATAGCAAACAAAGACCTAAACTCACCAGTGTTTGGAACCAGCAAAGCTTTACGAAAGACTCAAATCCAATCAATTAACTCTGAAGGTCGACGTTTCTAACAGATGCGTAAGGAAACAAGTTAGAATCGTTTGATCGTATTTTCGACCAAATTTTGCAGAAATTATGTTTTATTTTCTTATTACGCAGGCAATCACAGGGGGCAAGTCGTGTGGAATTCATAAAAGGAATATTTGAGGCAGAGCTCTGAAGAAATAAGGATTCGTCAAGCGTATTGTGGGAAGATTTTCGGATGAGAAAGTAAAAGAAAGGTGCTATTTCACACTCGTCCGACCGCACCTTGAATATACAGCGATATCATATGGGATCCGGCCGCCCGTTTTGCGGGGAATCCCTGGTCCGAAGTGGGGTATTGAACACCGGCCCATACCGGGTTTCCGACGCCCAGATGGGTGCCAGAGAACTCACCCACCAGCATCCCTTTCTCCCCTATGTACGGGTCTCCAAGCACGGCAAACACGCGGGTGATCGACGCCAGATGATTCGGCCACTCAGAACAGCAGAGTCACATGCTGTCTGGACGAGCTTACGGTGGGCTCGGGTCCGCGGGGACTCAGCTCCCCAAAGGAAGAGATGTGCCCCCGTGCGGGGTATATGCAACGATGAAATCACTCGGTAAATTTCTTTTATAACTCCTTAGGCGCGCAAAGTTATTTCGTATGGTCCGTGTTATGACGGCCTCCTCGACAGGCCATGGTATTACGGCCTTTAGGGCATAGCTACCGTCCGACTTATGGCATTTCACTCAGAGTAGAATCGCTCGGTATGTCTCGAGGCTATAGTTATGGTCGATTTCGACTTATAGCCCGGCCATACGATTAGTGGAATAACCCTACTGGTGTAAAGAGAACTTGCCTTAGAAATTTCCCCCTTCTTGTAGTATATATTCAGCAAATACATCAAGCAACACGAAGTACCTAATGACTGGAAAATAGCTAATGTAACGCCAATATTCAAAAGTGTTGACAAGGAACAGCCATCTAATTACAGACCGATATCTTTAACGTCCATCTCATGCAAAGTCCTTAAACATATCGAAGTCAGCTCGGTAATGACACATAGACGCGCAAAACGTATTAATGAGAACTCAACATGGATTCAGGAGAAGTAGATCATGCGAAAACCAGTTAGCGCTTTTCGCCCACGATATTTAAGCCTCTGGAGAAAACAACATTCCAGTTAACGCGATTTTTATTGATTTCAAAAATTTCAAATTTGACAAAGTACTCCACGGTAAGTTAATAATGAAACTGAAATCTAATGCTCTAGATGAAGATGTACTTTCCTGGATAAGAGAACTTTTGAGCGACCGCGTCCATAGAGTAGTATTAGACGGTGCAGTCTCCAATGAGGTTGGAGTCACTTTCAGCGTCCCTCAGGGTAGTGTCATAGGTCCACTCCTATTCCTTCTTTATATAAACGAAATTGGCGAAGTAGTGCACAGTAAGTTACGATTACTTGCAGACGACGCTGTACTTTACAGAGAAATCCGTTCAGGCAAATATATAGATGAACTAACGAACGACCTTGCTGCTATCCAAGCGTGGTGCGATTCAAGGCAGTTAAAATTACATTTGAAAAAGAATAACAATATCATTCAGGGAACCCAATTAGACTCCGTGAAATATCTAGGAGTTAAACTCAATAATGGATAATCTAAACAGAGTTAGAACGCGTGCAAAGAAGAGCTGCCAGGTATGTGAAAGGTCGTTACGATAGTCTTGTTAGTGTAACTGACCTCATAGATAAACTCGGATGGGAATCTCTGTAGATCGAAAAGTAGACTAAACCTTTTAGATAAATTCAAGAACAGTGTCTATTCTATCGAAGTTAACCATATCTTACGGACGCCAACATACTACGGAAGATCAGATAATATAAATAAAATAAGAGAGATAGATTGTAGAACAGACAGATTCAGAATGTATTTTTTCCACGATCAATAAGAGATTATAACGGCAGCATTAGAAGTAATAAGTAGCTTGTAGCGTACTGACTTATAAATAATCTAATGCATGTTTCTGAGTTATATTATCATTTCTATCAGCATATGGTAGTATAATTTGTTAGTATGCGTGACGTTTTTTGGACCGTGCGGTGTGCATGTGGGAAAAATAATTAAATGCTGCATGCTGGTGATTGATCACCCCCTGCCTTTGTCGTTTTATCTATAATTGCCGTTCTCTCTATAAAAAATACAATTAAATGCACCAATCAAATATTTTTCCCGTGATGATATGAAGAATACGACCGTTTCATAGTTTTTCGCGTGTTCTTCTTCACTCTTTCGATTGAGAAACTTTTTACGTTCTTCTACGCACGTTTTTTTTTCTTCTTTTACGTTTGAACAATGTTTGATGATTCATTTTAGATAAACGTCTTACTTGGGCCAGCCACATTCAGACCCAAACAGATAAATCTATTGGAATCCATGCCGCTATATTTCCCCTCTTAAAATCAATATTTCCGTTAGCTCTAAAAACGAAATTACTTATATATTATTCCACAATCAAACCCCTATTAACTTACGTTTCGCCAGCATGGCTTCACGTCAGCGCTTGCCATCTTAAAAGAAATAAAAACTTGCGAAAATAAAATAATCCGCAAAATCATAGGCGTTTAAACCAACCGGCAAATTCGCATTGATCTCCAAATTTGTCCGTTTCTAATCTCATTAAAAGCTGCTCTGACTCAACTTCAAATTTATTTTAAAAGAACTAAGAATAAGTTAATTGAGAACTATGGGACTATGCAATACCACCGGAACCTAAACCACAGATACCCAAATCAGCCCTAACCCCTTAACATGTTCGTTTCCTAAGCCCGCAATGCCATGACTAAAATCTTCAATCCAGAAACTAAAGTATAGTATAAGACTCAACCCGTTCCTGCAACACCAAGAAGAAAGCTGATGGGTTTGTTTCCTATTATTTATAGGGTGGTTTCTTATTATTTTTAATTGCTTATATCGAAAGATAATTAGTCCTGGAGTACGCGTTTTACGCTTTTATATTTTTTTAACGACGATATCTATTTTTCGCGATTAAATGAAAAGTGAAAATTTTCAAGCGCGCAAAAAAGGGACGGCTAAGTATGAATGCTGGGAAAAGACCGCGTGACGTCATTCTTTTTCCCGCTTCCACCGAGTGAGGCCATCTTGTTACGAGGCTATGAGCGCCGCTACGATACAGGCTGCTATGGAGTAGCAGAGTACCCTGCCATAAGGTAGCGCTTGGCTTAAATAAGGATTAGTATTCTCCTATCAAGAGAAGAAAAATTTCCGACCTTAGAAAATTTTGATAGGTGATTATTAAGAGATGTTTCCCTGAGCTCTGTGCCTCATGCATGTATTGGTTATCTCAGAAAATGTAAAATTCCTATCTACTCGTATAGAAACTACGTCCCTGTGACGTCACGTAGAGTGGAATCGCATGGGCGCCAATCTGGCATTTTTCAACTGGGGTTAAAATTGACCATTAACATTCGTCTGAACTGGGATTTCTAAAACCAAATAATTTGCATATTATGGATACACTAATGGTGGGTAACGACTCGCAATCAATGCCTCTTGTTTCCTGTGATGAAGGAAGCTACCCTATTTTCTGGGAGCTTGGGAGAAGAGTATAAAAGAAAATTCCGCTTGGCTTGGCTAGGCTGTTAAATGATTCATTGTTGCAGTCGAATAAAAAATTAGTAAAGCGATGAATGAAACGACCCTATGAAGATTATGCAGACTTTCATACAAATAATTAAAATTCAATGTTTTCGCTTCTTTCGCCGATAGCAAGCACTAATCAGGAAAGCTGTAAAAGACCCGTCTTCGTCTCAATGCAAAGATTTAACCTTCATGAGTCATGAAACCGCTATGTACTGCGGGGGAAAAAAGTATCCCAAAAAAGTTTGTGCCGCCAATATCGCTCCGCGGCTTCTTGGGTTTCCTTTCCATTGGGTAGCTATTCTCTGGTCAGTGAGGGAAATTGAAACAAGGCAAACCATTTCCTGTATTCGTCGTCCAAGTACGCGACCGACTACTGAGTCTCCCGCAACCCAGAGCATGACTCGCGATGAACTCCTTAGAATAGAGGCGCATTCGACGGCATCATGTGCGCACATTGGGAACGCTCCTCTGAATTTTCCTTCGCATATCTCAACGAAACGACAAAAATCACCACGGGCCAAAGGAAGCGTTCTCTTGAGGTAAACAAGACAGTCAACGAGAATATTCGATGGGCCACGTATTTGAATGCAGTTAGTTTTGAAGAAGTTTTACCTTCTCCGGAAGGACTGCCGTGCACATTGCCAGAACGCGTCTTTCTTTCGATCGAGAAGGATATGTTCCTATCTTCATTGAAGATACCTTTGTCAGCAGGCGAAACAGCGAAAAGTAGTCAGCTTGTTGGAGGCAGGCTTATCAGTAGTGGACACATAGCAAAGGATGAATAAAAATTGAAGTACCGTGCACTACTCGGAGAAACGCAACAGGGATGGTAGTGAGGCATTGAACAATCGGAGAAGACCTCCACCTGAGATGTAACCGATTAGGACGTAGGTGTACAACCGGAGATGTTGATGCTGACATATTATAATACATCGAAGTGCTGCTGAGATTTCGAATTCAATAAAAGGAGAGATATTGTCCCAAGAGAAGTGTGAATTCACTGGAGTATATTTTTCTTTCTTCATTTTTTTGTCCACAGTAATTTAGATATTTTATTTGACCATTAAATAAAGTCAAAAGTAATTTGACAGCAAAATGTCATGCATTCTTTTAATTTTACAAAATTGGTTTTCAAACAAATTGAAAAAGTAAGGTATCAAAATGGAGAAAATACGTTTTTTTGTCACTGTCTAGGAAAAAATTAAATGTTAATTTTGTTTTATGATTTATGGAATTTAACTCGAAAATTGTGTGTCGTCAATTAAATTTTTAGCAAATATGTCCATATCATTGACGAAATTTTCAATGGCAATTGACGCACTAAAACCTTTTAAAGTGATAATTGTTTAGGTATCACTGGTCAACTTAGATTTTGTTCTAGAGACGTTGTAAAGTGATATTAGGCGTACTTTTCGCGATGATTCCGAATACGTGCTTAGATTCTTTCCATCACATCTAGATTTTTTAGGACAGTTTAATGTATGTTTTTGCTTTAACGAAAGTAGTAATTTAATTAATTCATGTATCGTGATAGCATGAGAAAGTGAAAATTAAACTTTCCTGCCAAAACATGTTGTCATACGATGCCATGCCTTCTTATCTTGTCAAAATATGTTTAAAACTGTACTATCTTATCGTTTTGTTCAAAGCAATGCTGCTTCAGCTGCCCTTTCACATCAGCATGTGACCAACTGTAGGAGCGAGAAGACGTTTGCTTTCTCTGAAAATAGAGAATAGGGTGGTTTCCTATTATTTTTACATTGCCTAAATTGAATGATTATTACTCCTGGAGTACGCATTTCACACTTTTAGATTTTTAAATGAAGCTATCTATTTTTTGCGATTGAATGAAAAGTGAAAATTTTCAAGCGCGCGAAAACGCGACGGGTAAGTATGAATGCCGGAAAAACTCCGCGTGACGTCGTTCTGGTTCCCCGTAAGTGAGGTAATCTTGGGGCGAGGCTCTGAGCGCTGCTACGACGCAAGATGCTAGCAGGTAGCAGAGTGCCATGCTAGCTGGTTGCGCTTGGCTTAAATAAGGATAATTAATACCTTATCAAGCGAAGAAAACTTTCCGACCTTAGCCAGTTTTAATAGGTGATTATTAGGACATGTTTCCCTGAGCTCTGTGCCTCATGCATGCAATGGTAATCTCATGCGATGTAAAACTCCTATCTACTCGTACAGAAAATAGGTCCCTGTGACGTCACGTGGAGTGGCATCGTATGGGCGCCAATCTGGTCTTTTTCGTATGAGGATAAAATTGACCATTGCCATTCGTCTAAAATGGGATTTCTAAAACAAAATTATTTGTATACATATTATGAATACACTAATGGTGGGTAACGAATCGCAATCAATTACTTTCGTTTTCTTTGATGAAGGAAACTTCCATGTTTTGTTGCTCGCAGGAAATTACAGCTTGTAGCAATGTAATCGCTGAGAAGTGGCTTGATATTCAGGGAAATATGTTTCCCTGAAGATTTAAAGATAAGGGCGAATGCTCAGGTAGCAGTATTATAGAATTAGCATGGTGCTTTTCAATTGTTTGCTTTTCTTGTTTTCGCTCGCAGGAGGCACCTGGGAAACTCTCCGGAGACAGTATGTTTAAAATCTTTTGCTTCGGAAATGAGTTCCCTTCACTTCGATGGTAGAACCACAGTTTTATCACTCCTGATTTGATGAATCTTGGCACGGAAAGAATAAATGGAAGCAAGGGTTAACCAGCGGCATAAATGTCAGTTTAGGGCTTATTCTCAAAAAGCAGTCGAGTAAAACGTTCTAAAAGAACAAATCTGAAGAAGTAAAAAACAGATTACAAAAAAATGTAGGAGGTGGTAGACTGGAAAAAATTTACACTCTCCCAGTCTCGAACCCTGGCTTTCATAACAGAAGCGCGGCACGCTACCACTCGTCCAAACCTACGTTAATCAATGAGCGAAATTTTTTAAATTGAATTCAACGTGACCATAATTTTTAATGTGCTTTTTTCTCTCGAACTCGGGCGTATATGAACAAAACTCTTCAACAGTTTTCCTATCAAAGTGTCTACTTTCAAATAAAAAAGGTTTCATCTTCTTTCTTGACATCCATAAGGCAACGTCTCCTTGTTACCTTCAATCAGGCCAAGATAGTGCGTGAACCATCCTGATGACTTTTATTATGCATGCGGTGAAGTTACTTAAAACGGCTCAAAGGTGGAAAATTACTCCCTTTTTCAGACAGGGTTATAAGCTTTATTTTGGCTGCCTATTGGGTGGCCAAGATAAAGGATGGGCTCTCCATGTGTTGTGTGGCACCAGGCAAGAGCTTCTTACTGGTTGGACTAAGGGAAAGCGTCATAAGGAATTTACCGTCCCCATGATTTGGCAGATAATTTTTCAGACTGTTATTTTTGTTGAAAAAATGAAAGGAATTACAACGAAGTCGAAACACACGGTAAAATATCCAGACAACTTGGAAACAGCGACACTATCGTTCCCTCACTCCGAAAATTTAAAAGTGCCGAAACCAATGGAGTATGTTAATCTTATCAAAGATTCAGAAAGTTATCAAGAACGTGATAATGAAGGATTCGGAAACTCGAAGGACCCAAATTTTGGACCGAGTAAATCTGCTGGACGTCATTTTATAACGCAAGAGGATTTTAATGATCTACTGCACGATTTAAATTTTATCCAGAAAGCTGAGTAAAATCTTAGGATCACGATTAAAGGGTTGAAAATTGTTGGATCCAAATTCGAAACTTTTGATGTCCCGCTCCTCTCCATGACGAATTTGATTTGGTTTCTTCTCCAAAAAACGATTTGCTTTTTGCAATGATGTTCTCTCTGTTTTGGACACTCTTAATTTTAAATTAAACACAGATGATTAGCGTTTGTTCATTCATTCCTGCAAGGTTATTCCTCGAAGGCTAATCTCTTACATAATGGCAACGAGCTACCATCAATACTGTTAACTCATGAAACTGAAATGAAATAATCTTACGAGAATATGCAGTTACTTTTAGAAAAAATCACTACCAAAAATATAAATGGAAAATTTGTGGCCACTTAAAGTAATTGAAATGATACTAGGATTACAGCTTGGCTATACGAAATATTCTTTTTCCACCTCTGCGTATTAAATAAGGACTTAAGGATTCAGAATTTCAACAGCAAGTGAGGTCAACGGAGAAAAGCGCGTGGAACGCATTTAGAAATGTATCAGAGCAATTTTTAGGAAAAATTATGGCTGAAAATTATCAAGATCTTGCGGCTATATTAATAATCAAATCGTACCAAAACATGGGCTGCAATATGAATTTAAAAATCTATTTTCTCGACTCAAACCCTACCATTTTCCACCAAACCTTAGTCCGTTAAAGATGAACATAGTAAGCGTTTCGACAGAAATATTTACATTTGGAAAAATAGAACCAAGGAAATTTCAGCACCACGTTAGCAGATTACTGTTTGACACTGAACAGGGACTTACCAGATGCTCAATATACGAGATAATCATATGAAAGTACCTATTTTTCACATTTTTAAAATCACGATTTATTTGCTTAAATATCCTCGAACCCTTATTTAGTTCGGTTATCCTAAAGAAAGTAGACGTGATAGAAATTATCTGAGTCTAGAATTGGAATCAGGACGAAAAGTACCTGTTGGATCACCCAACAACATCCCTAGGATAGAAAAAAGCTTTCTTTTGTTGGCTAGTGCATTTAAATTAATTCCTGATGCTCAAAATCGCTCCTCGCCATTGCTGCCTTGCAGATTACGTCTAGCGAATATTTATCCCGTAAATTTTCAGAGACGAGAAAATGAGGAAGTGGAGATGGGCTTTCAGTGAGTTTTATTACGAGTGCCGGAGGAGGTGCGGAGAAGGAACGGAAAGGAGGGCTAAAGGGAGATAGCGGGTAAAAGGAAGGCACAATCCCTAAGGATATCGAATGCGCCAACATTCTAGAGAAGAGTACGAAATACATATTATCCTCGGTTCGAGGCTAGTAAATTCACCGTCACGACCTTGTTTGGTGGCTGAAAAACGACCGTATTTGAATTTCCCTCGTCTCATTCCAAGGATTTCTTACCGTTAGAAAGGGAATCCATTCTCCTGCGAAACGATACTGGCGGCACAAACTCTGTTTGGATACTTTTTCCCCCATGGTACATCGTATTTTTTTTATGGAGAGGACGACATCTTCGCATTACATGTAGCTTTTTTAATTAAATTTTACCCATTCCTTGATTTTTTTTAATGGCCGAAAGGTAGATTTCATTTCCAAGGTTTAGAAGGGTACATAAATATTGAAGTTACGTATGCTACACGAAAAAAATATATTTCCAAACTTTTCATGCCAGGAAATGTCTATGTTGTTACTCTTTATTAAAATAAAAACCAAAAAAGACGAAAATAGTCTTTTAGGTAGAAGGCATTGCCACGGAATACGAAATATTCTTTTAATTTTAATATGAAAGTGTTACTAACAAAATGGACTGAGGCTCCGTAATGCACAAAACAAAATGAATTAAATGATAACCACATTAAAAATAATGTCTATTTTATAAGCGTCTTACACTATGTGTCTAGCAAGCGAGAGCTTCTCATCAAAGAAAACGAAAGGCATTGATTGCGATTCCTTACCCACCATTAGTGTATACATAATATACAAGTTATTTGGTTTTAGAAACCCCAGTTTAGACGAATATTGATGGTCAATTTGAACCTCATTTGAAAAAGGCCAGATTGGCACCCATGCGATGCCATTCCACGTGACGTCACAGGCATCTAGTTTCTATACGAATAGATAGGAGTTTTACATCGTCTGAGATTACGAATGCATGCATGAGGCACAGGGCTCAGGGAAACATCTCTTAATAATAACCTATTTAAATTTTCTAAGGTCGGAAAGTTTCCTTCGTTTGATAGGAGAGTAATAATCCTTATTTAAGCCAAGCGCTACCTGCTATCTGGGTACTTTGCTACCAGCCTGCATTGTAGCGTCGTTCATAGCCTCGTACCAAGTTGGTCTCACACGGTGGCAGCCGGAACCAGAATGACGTCACGCGGGCTTTTCCCAGAATTCATATTTAGCCGGCGCGTTTTCACGCACTGTTTGATGTCGTCATTTAAAAATCTAAAAGCGTTAAGTATTTACTCCAGGAGTAATAATCTTTCGATTCAGGCAATTAAAAATAATAGGAAACCTCCCTACTAGGTATGTAATGTGCACTATACGTAACTTCGAAGAAAATGTACTTCCTATGGTGGAGGAAGCAGAGGCCGTGATGCATTGCATATGAACCGTTAGTAAGACCATAATAAGGCCTGGAGATAACAGAAAAAGGTGGTCAAAAATCACTCCACAGTCAACTGTCCAAAAGATTATGCAATGTAGGAGTTTAACATTTCAACGAATAATTAATCGCTTGAGAATTCAGTAGTCATGCGACATCCCCCACACCTCACAACACTTTATAGTTTAGCTCTAGAATAACTTCACAGGGACTAAGTAAAATATAGCCTATGAATTTACAGTTAATAACTTACTGTATTTTTCAATACTCACTATAGCTAGTATTACCAACTAATAGCTTATGCCTATCTATTGCTAGATATATTTGCATGCTTCTCTTGGCGTATTATAACTCTGGATTGAATCTCTCACTACGCTAACATTTCATTTTCCTATTGCTGACTAGTAGTTTTATTAGCATGGTGTAAGTT
This sequence comes from Ischnura elegans, assembly GCF_921293095.1. Lineage (NCBI taxonomy): Eukaryota > Metazoa > Arthropoda > Insecta > Odonata > Coenagrionidae > Ischnura > Ischnura elegans. The sequence goes on along the minus strand of NW_025791658.1, from coordinate 8,823,719 downwards.
CGTATTCTTAGCTCTCTCTTATAGTTTCCGTTCAGACCGCTGTGTTCTTTAGTGCTTGTCCTGTGTCTGGCGAGCAAGCGTGTGTCTGATTGGTGGATAGAATGGGTGCGGCATGCCCGCAGTGAAACACACAACATGGTTCCTTAGGTGGTGACTTCACGGTACATCGCAGATGTAGATTAATACGAGGTTCCGCTAAGTTTTTTAGATTGGAAAATTGACCCCACATGGTGCGTGCAATACCTCAACCTTCGTCGCCAAGATCTGATCCTTAAAACCTTTCTTTCATAGCATGTTACTTGACCCAATCCACAAACTGTAGATGGAGTCATAATTACTTTCATAACTTTCGTCGTTTACATACAGTTTCCACACTTACATTGTTTTGAGTAATGTGAATTTTTTACGGTCATTTATAAGAATGCCTCTTTTAAAAAACGAATAATGTGTAATTACCTCGGAATCGATCACTCCCAGAACTCTTCCGCAACTACTACTCAAAATATAGACCCAATCGCCTAAGGAACTTATCATTAGTGAGACATGAACAGCAAGACGTAATACGAATCTATAAAGATAGAAAAAACCTCGCCACGGAGCCCGAAAGAAAACACTCCGACGTGAGTACCTCAGTTCATTCAATCCGATAATCTTAATTCTGATTGGGCTTATGCTCCTGGAGTTTGACTCCTGCTTCGGTAGCTCTGTCGCGTCCGTCCTTGTCGGCTCTTAGTGCCGTTAAGACTTCGGATATAAGTTGCTTCACGTGCCAACCTCCCACTTATTCACCGACCCGGCTACATCAGTTAAGTGGGAGTCATTGCTGTCTACATATTATGGAAAACGATAGAACATTCGTATAGTACGAAAAAGGACTTGATGGAGAAGAATAACTATCAGGAAAATTTTTACGAATTCATCTTGAAATGAGATTTTGTTTCGAATGACGATATCTGTGGAAAACAAAATGAATTTACGCCATCCAAAATGTTATAACGAGAGGAGTGATTAATTTGCGTTAGAGTGGATAAGAAAAATATGGTACTGCCATCATGTGCTTCGGAAAAAAAATTTTCGTAGAGATCAGAATCCGTGACTTCAAATTGCTGCTGTGAAAAATAATTTGCTTTTCCACTAAGCCAACTCACTCACTGATTTCAATATTGTTTCAGTACGGGCTTTCCGAAATCATGCAAGAGAACGAACCAGTCTTCTAGTGTCATGAAATCAAATTGAATTGGAACTCGCTGTGCCAATACTTGCCGTGATGTTGCGACGAATATTTTATGCGTGTGTTTTGTTCGTTATCTCTCATCTCAAAAGCTACGCAGTTAATTGTAATAAAAAGTACTTCGACGGATTGGCCAATTTTACGAGATAAAGTGATTTGAAGTTATGGAGGTGGATTTATTATGAAGCATGAGCTGCACAATTTATGTAGCATTAAAGATTGCTCACATCCCGTATGCAAAATTCCCTTTTAAGGTGTAATAATGATGAAGATATTTCGGGAGATGGGAACGTTGATCAAATTTCTCTCCTATTGGTCAGTGGCGGCTTGCCCATGAGGACGCCGCCCCTCCCAAAGATTTGAAAAAGGAAAAAAAATTAAATACCCATTCAATTATAATTATACAAATAATTCAATAAAGTATTTTATCAATCGCATGCATCGAAAATGTAGAAAAAAAGGAAGAATTGCGCGAGAAGTATTAATTTGTAGCCGTGGGGCGCTGGCCAGAGTGTCCCAATCCATATTAACATGCAGTTATATGATATAGTGGTAGTGTTGGGGGCTGCTGGTGCTATGACGCGTCTAAGCTTATGCCTTGTGGAAATGGAAGTTACTGACAGTGCATGGATGGTGGCTCGGATTTAAAACATTTAAATGATAAAGTCAAAAAACAAATTTAGCGAAAAACACATTAATGCTTGCATTGCGTACGCCGTGTTAGACAAAGTTGACATAAGCGTCCAATTAGATAGTGCTTACAGATTAAGAATTGAAAAGCTAAATGAAGAAGTGTCTAAAGACCGTTACACAAGCATTAGACTCACGAGCCGCCACTGCTACTGGTACTATAGAAAATAATGAAACTCAATTTCCAAATTGCGGCGAAAGTGGCGCCGCTCAATTCTTTGCAGTACTTTTGAATCCGACTGTGGACAGGACTTAGTTTTGTGACGTTTCCCCGAACATAATATCAACTGTTCCTCTGAGGTCAAAAGAAGGATATATTGTCAACCAAGAAAGCGTTTCATCTAAAGAAAAGTCTCTCAGTAAATGTTAGGGTTCATGGTTCTTTGGTGGGCCTTCAATAGTCCCCCGTATACGAGACTAAAGCCAGGTGACCAAATTAGTAAGGTATTAGCAGCATGAGAAATATCACGTAAGTAAATGCCCTTGAAGGGAAACCAATTCTGTTATACATGACGCACTTTTTAGTTGTATACATTTGGCGGGTTGCTGGATAGTATTTTATTGCAAAGAAATTAGCAAAATTCGAATAAACACTATTCAAGAGCTAATTAAGTAACTCAAACGTACCACTTCATTGGATGGGGATCACTTTAACCTCAAATAAAAATACAGATAAATGACCGCAATGGAAGATAATGCATCGGATCACAACAATATAATAAATTCTATTCTCTGATAGATATACTATGTAATACGCCGCTCATTTCTTATTCGCAAGATGTTCATTCGTAACTAAGTCTTTTGAACTTAAAAAGGACAAAAAATTCACACGAAAAAGGCAGAAAATATAGATATATGTAGAGCGTTACTCATTTATATTCGCAAAATGTTGGTTCGTAACTGAGTCTATCGAACTGAAAACGGCACGAAATGTACATCACAAAGGTAGATGTGATAAAGTTACACGCAAATTAGCATTATTATTTCATGACCGCATCGTAGACACAAAAATCCCACGTATGAAAAAAGGCGAGAATGGAAAATCATTTCAATCTAAAAATAGGGATTATAAAAAACAACAGAAAACGCCCACGATAAAATATTAATCAGATTTCCAAATAACGTACCCTCTATCATAATAATTAGTCTTCATATGCCATATAAAATGTATGTACATATAATGGTTATCTCCTCGCAAAAAAACACATCACTATCATTTGTCCTGTTTCTACGAAGGAATACCTGAATAGTTTTCATGCAGTGTGTGTTGATGCATGTATGTGATTGCGAACAATAAGATCGAAATGGATAACATGAGTGACCAAATTTAAACTTCAGGAATGCAATTTTGGAGGAGAAGTACAAGAACAAAGTGGACCTAAAGAAAACTGATTCTGCAAATACCACATGACGTCCAGTTTGTGAAATAATCGATGGAAAAAGATCAGAATGAGAACGTATTTGATTTTACGCAATCACAGCCTAAAAAAGTGGACGAAGCTAAAAATGACGGTACCGTTTTCATAACGATAGTAAAAAAAACAAAGGTATCCATGGGCCACAAAACAAAAATCTAAACAAATTAATGAAGATCATTGTTGTACGATAGATACGGGAGTATATACACATATCCCAACTGAAAGCACAATTCATTTGTCACTCACACAGGCAATATATCATGACAAAGAATATTAAAGAAAAAAACTAAAAGAAAAAGACAAATGACGAATGTGAACTTCATTCGTAACAGTCTTGGCGGTATGAATTAAATCCTCTTCGAAATATAGAATAAAAAAGGGAGAAACGTTTGAAAATGAAGTTATGCTGGTAGTCATGGCTTCTAAAATAAGGTCAACCTTTAAAATAACAAACAAATACCAACAGCAAAGCTTCGCGAAAGACCTGAAGGTCAACGTCTCTCAATCACAGAGGTGTAAGTAAACAAATTAGAATAATTTGATCGTATTTTCAACCATATTTTGCAGACCATTGTGTTTTCTTTTCTTACTACGCATGCAATCAAAGGGGGCAAGACGTGTGGAATTTATATAAGGAATATTTGAGGTAGAGCTGTGAAGAAATAACGATTAGTCAAGCGTATTGTGCGGAGATTTTCGGATGAGAAAATAAAAGAAAGGTGCTATTTCGCACTCGTCCGACAACACCTAGAATATGCAGCGATATCAAATGTTATCCGGTGCAGAAATACTTAATCTGCGAACTGAATAAAATACAAAGGAAGGCTGCGCGTTTCGTCAAAAACTGCTACGGGCGTACAGACAGTGTTACCCAGATGTTAAGCGAATTAGGCCAACACCACCTAGAGAGAAGGCCTGAGGACTCGCGCGTGACGTCACAACCCGAAGGCCATCCGGCCGATCGTGAACCATTAATTGTAATGAAAGCTCGTCTCTTGTAAATGTACGGGAATTACCTATTTCGTCCAACTCCGAAAATCAAAGGATGAATATAACTAGTGCAACCGCGTATTTATCATAGCCTTTAAATTCGCGTCTATGCAAACCATGACCCACTCAATGAAACTTTACCGTAAATGCATATTTTTCACTTTTAAACAAACTGTAGGAAGCCGAACTTTTTATGAAATATCAGAACTCATTAATCGGATTCGTCAGATAGTAGAAAGACTTCATATAAATTCCTTCACAATTGGAAAGCTTTTTAGAAATATTAAAGACCCTTGGAAGAATTTCAACAGGAACCAGCCAAATTTCACTTACCATTGTTAATTCTTGTGTTCATTCGAGGTTCTCAAAGAAAGACAATGCGAACGTGCGATTAAATAAGACACCATGATCTAATAAAAAACTGTTATAAATAATCAAGAATACAAATTCATTATATCGCTATATTTATTGATGGTGAATCACTTCACAAATTTCAATATCTTTCTTGAATTACTAACACGACAGCATTCGTCATTCTTTCTACAACAGTAATTTTTTTAAAAGATGTTGGCACAAACATATACAATTTTTTTGATTGCATTATTCATTTGGTGCCCATTTTCACAGACATTGTCATTTAGGTAGTCATTTAGAATCAACGCATTTATGCTGACACTGTGTAATACATTTCTCTGACTGATTTCTTTTAGAAATTTTTCTTCTAAATCACTGCTGATTATTTTATTCATCGCAACATATACATGGACAACAGCATTCACAGCAACTTCCTGAGGCACAAAAAGACCACCTCGACTAAGGCACTTCACCAAATTATCACTGTCTACCTCTTCTAACATTCTTTCTTTCACTAACATTTTTTTACAAAATCGGCAATTAATCAATTTTAAGTATGATCTCACACAATACCCAGCTATGTATGTTAACAAAGGTAGAGCATTGCTTACATTCTTTATATCGTCAGACTCCACTGATATGTTGTAGTGTAAAAACGAATCAACTGAGTGTTTTGGCTCAAGTGCATCATCAACATCATCATCATTTACACTGTCCACTAAAATATTTTTGAATAATTGAGACGTAAGCTTCAGAGGTAAGTAGTTTTGAAGCCTTAATTTGGTCTCTGACTCGTACAACTGCCTGATAGAAATGTGATAGTTAGAGCCAGCAAGCCGCCTGTAGAGACCAAATCGCTCTTCAAGGCAGTCGGTTTGAACTTTGCCAGGCAGCATAAACTCCATCCCTAACTCCACCGTACAATAGGATGCCATTTCACAGAGGGCATGTGTGGTATGCATGAAGGCGGAATGGGTTTCTTTTGACAACCCACCCTTGGTACCATCCCACCTCTGCACCCAATCGAACACTTTCTCTAATACCTTTTTCCCTACAGAATCCAAAGTCATAGGTGTTTGCAAGGGGTCTTTTAATCTAATCCCTTTCCTGGGAGTCTTTACATGAACCACCTTCCACCAATCTGAAATTATTTGAACAAATTCAGCAGTTTCATTATGATGCTTCAAATTTTTATCTTTCCCCAAAGTCTTAAGGGCAGTTACCACATAGTCATTAAACACTTGCAACGCCAGCTTCACATTCTGTCTCTCTATGTTTGAAGGGTAGAGTGCTTTCAAGGCGAGTGGATGCCCAAACCTAACAATCTCACCACACTCAATAAAATAAAATTCCCTGATAGTCTGAAAGGACGCAGTCAATTTTGGTGCACTGTCATCATTCAAATCAGGGAATAAGAATGACTGCCCATTACTCTGATTTAACCAATTGTTCCTAACACATTTGATTAAGTGAACGGAGTCAAATACAAAAAAGAGGGGCCGTGTTGTATCGTAAGGATGTGGATACACAATGCTTAGTTTCTCTGGTTCTGTGAACATTGAAACTGCTTTCCTATTAATAGCATTGTTATCCGAGACAATGCTCACCACTCTGTATCCAATACCCTCCAATGTGATGATTATTTTTTTTGTTACATCATGCAATTCCCTAGCCGAAAAATTACACACTGGAAGTATGTGAACCACCTCTTTGAATGGTGACATTAAACTTGAAATCATGAAAACATGTGCAGTTTTGGCAACTGAGGAAGAGTTATGACTAAAGCCAACTACATTACCCCCTTTGTAATCAACATATGTCTTCAAATGAATTTCATCCATCATGAGGATGACATTTCTTTCATGGCATTTAAGTTTGGGAAAGACAATTTTGGCATATGTAAGTGAGTTACATAAATCTGCTACTGGGCTTAAATTTTGACTAGAACACACTTGACGAATGGTTGTGGGATGTGGAAGAGAGAACATTCCTGAATTCCTAGCAAATTTATAGGCATGAGGAGAAATTGTAAACAATATACAAGAAAAAACTAAAGTCTCACTTCTATAACGATAGGTAAACTTGTTCATCATCATAAGCTTCAGTTGTTCAATGATAAAATTAACTTTCACTCCTACTTCATCATCTGCTGCCATAACATCTAAAATAGACAAAATGACCTCTAACTTAAGGCACATTTCTGACTTTTCAACCTTGGGTCTATTCCCCATCAAAACATTTAGCCCATCCAAAATTTCTTTCAGTACATTCATATCATTAACATACATGGGAAACTTATATTTACCAACTGTTTTCAAGGAAACAGTGCCTAAAAAGCTTCTGACTTCCAAATCATTTCCCACCAAAACACTCGCCCTAATTTCTGGAAAAGGATCGGTTGTGATATAGCAGAGAAGCAATTCATCATCTCTCTTGACAATGGAAAAATTACCCAACCAGTCACATTCTCCCAATTTGTTATGAAGTTCACATGAATCCTTAAACTTCACCTTTTCCTCGGAGAGCCTTCTCTCTTCATCACTCTCTTTAATACACCTCTCCAGGTGCTTCATCTCCAATCTCAGTCGCTTCGTCTCGGGTTCCTCACGTGATGATGAAGCCGAACTTAAGTAAGACGGGCAGCCAAGGAAAACAGAAGGTACTGCACCAGCTTTCAGTCTGGGTGTTGGCAATTTCACTGTAAATACCTTGCCAGTCTTCTCATCAAAGGCGGATGTTTCCGAGGAAACTTCATGAGCCAGGAAATGCTTAATACATACCTAAAGTACAAGGGAAAATAGTATTGCATGATTACAGTATACAAATACAGAACCTCCATAAACTAAAAACTAGGCGCCATTATGAGAGCCTTCTACAAACATTAGCATTAAGTTATTTCCGCGAAAAACTAAATACTACAATATTTCAGAAATATATCTCGTAATTGCTTGGTTACACAAGATGAATGAAAACATAAGAGATAACGTACAAGTGCACGTTCCAAAAAATAACAACAACCTGCACGAATGCATTGATTATGGATGGCCATAAAATAGTATCGGTTCAATTTTCGTCCAAACCCTCGTATATTAACTCGTAAATATTAATTAATTGTACAACCAGGCATTAAGATTGTTCATACCCTTGTCAACTTACCCTAGAATATGCCGTAGGAATGAAATTCTCCCTCGGAATTCTCCTAATCCATTTCTTCTTCAGCTCGTCGTCTTCCGGGAAACGAAAAACGGAAACCTTCTCACCACCCGCATAATTGCCTCGGCAGTGAGGTACACAGCACTTATTCACCATTATCCGCTTATCCACTCGTTCACTTCAAGTTTTTTAATTAAAACCGCCGAAATCCGCGCAAAACTTCACTAATACAAGCAGGCATGCACGCAGGATACACGTTTTAAATGTACTTTTCACGTTATTTATTATTAGGTCTCCCTAGCAACGAGAGGGTTGACAGACTTCGCTAGGCCTCCGCCTCGTGAGGTCAGAGGATTTCAAGCCTTCAGCACTCAGGCCTTAGTCTAGGTGGCGTTGATTAGGCTGGGAGCCGCTGGAGACTCGGAGGCTGCGCGCTAGGCTTAGATTGCTTGAACAATTGAGAATGGATATATCTTTAAGAGCGATACAGAGAACTTAATATTAGGGCCACTATATTTCCAAGTTACTCATAAACGATAAAATTAGAGAAATATTTTGCCGTACGGATAGATATGGGAATTTTCTTTTGCCCTGAATCATTACGGACTTTAATAAATGCTAGGCGTAATTCTGTTTGAAGATTCACTTTTCATATATAAGCGGCTGGTGTCCTAACACCCCATGCCACACGCCTTTTTAGCATAACGACAGAAAGAATAATAGCCGAAGAGAAAGGAAAATTCATCAGTCGATTCATACGAAAACAATTCTTAATGAAGAGTACTACAGAAGAAATGATTCGTAGAAAAATAAAAAAAATGACGACCGAGAATTCCATTCGTAAAAGTGTTAGCGATGAAAATGAGATTCTCTTCCAACAATGACATCGAAAAGATAAAGAAATTGTTGAAAAAGCAGTTAAATTTGACATCATGTCTGCTGCAACAAGGTCGACCTCCAAAAGAAGAAGAACCCAAACCAACCAGTCCTTCGAACCGGCAAAGCTTTTCGAAAGACGAAAATTCGAAGTCAATATATCTGAAGGTCAACGTCTCTCTCTCTCGTCAAGGAGTAAGCAGCAAAGTTATCTTCATTCCCTCGTACGCTCAACCATATATTTTGCTGAACATTATGTTGCCTATGTCTTAATAATCACCAATGCATGCATGAGGCACAGAGCTCAGGGAAACATGTCTTAATAATCACCTATTAAAACTGGCTAAGGTCAGAAAGTTTTCTTCGTTTGATAAGGAATTAATAATCCTTATTTAAGCCAAGCGCTACCAGCTAGCAAGGTACTCTGCTACCTGCTAGCATCCTGTTGCATTATGTTGTCTCATTGTCGGTGATCAAGATGGCCGACAAGGTGAAATGACCGGCTTGTGTGAAGCACATTGATTTAAAAAATTCGCACATAGTGTGTAGCAAATGTGATAATGCCTATCACAAAAAGTGTTCCAATCTAAAGGACAATATCTTCAAAATGATTGTTGCTGAGCCTGATATCGAGTGGTTCTGTAGTCAGTGCAATCCGAAACAAGTAAACAATGAAGTGTTTCATGGTAACTGTGACTGCAGCTCCTATGGACAAGTAATCAGTGAGTTGAAACAAATTATACTGGAACTAAAAAAAGAAATCGAATCAATGAAGAATGGTTCGGCTGCATCATCCAATACATTGGACTGTGACGCAATGAATTCCGTAATTCATGAGGTAAATGAACGAAACCGAAGGTGCAAAAACACAATTGTTTATGGTGTCCCGGAGAAAATGGTTGGAGATAATGCGACCCATGATTCAGAAATCACAAAACGACTGATAAATACTGTGCTGCCGAATATCTCGTTAAACCTTGATTTCCGTAGCACTCGTCTCGGAAGAAATGTGTCAAACAAAATGAGACCGCTTAAGATCACGCTATCGTATGAGGAGGAAGTCCTTGAATTCTTCAAGAATTTCAACTCCCTCAAATCCGCTGGAAATGATTTCATCCGTCCATTATCCTGCTCCCGAGATCGGACTCTATTGGAAAGAAACTACCTCCAAACCCTGATAAGTGAGCTGAGAACTAGATCGGAAGCTGGCGAACAAGATCTCACGATTAAATATATCAAGGGTATGCCTAAGATCGTACCAAAAAACAGGGTTCTGTGAGAGGTGAGATTAATGTTCAAAATAATTCCCGGCTTAACTCTCATCTCTCTATTTATTACCAAAATGTCAGGGGTATCAAAGCAAAACTTACGGAACTCAGCTTAGCCGTAAGTATTTCCAATTATGATGTTTTAGTGCTAACCGAAACCTGGTTAACGAGTGACGTGTTAACATCTGAACTCAATTGGCCAAACTATAACGTATTTAGAAGAGATCGCGACTCCACACATTCAAGTAAAAGACGTGGTGGCGGCGTTTTAATTGCAGAAAAATCTTCGCTTAATTGTCATGAACTAATTTTGTCAGACTATAATGTAGAACATGTGTTTGTCAGTATTTCTTCTGCTGGTTTAAAATTTTTATTTGGATCTGTATATTTTCCACCTAATTCTCCAGCTGAATTTTATGATAGTCATTGCATTGTTGTGGAAAACATTCTAACTAAAGAATTTGATGAAATTTTAATATTGGGAGACTACAATTTACCTTTTATAGATTGTAATATTCCATTTGAAAACGAGGTAGTTCCCATTAATTGTGAATTTCCACCAAAATTAAAAATTATTGTTGACAACTATTCTTTCCTGGGTCTAGCACAAATTAATACTATAAAAAATAAATACGACAGATTACTTGACCTTGTATTTTCTAATTCGGCTAATGTTTCATGTGTTATGGTTGATGATCCTTTAACAAGATGTGATTCTCATCATCCGCCCATTGAACTTGTGATGATTGTACCAAAGAAAGTAGACATAGTAAAAAAAATGAGCTTATTCTTGACTATAAAAACTGTGACTTCCTTGGCTTAAATAACTACCTCAATGAAGTAAACTGGCCTATGGTATTATGTAAATCAGATTGTAATGAGGCAGTGAACTCCTTTTATTCAATAATATATCAAGCTATAGAATTATTTACTCCTGTCATATTATGTTGTAACAGTAGTTATCCCAAATGGTTTACACCGACCCTAAAGCCCGTATGACACTTGCCAATTTATTGGCCAATCCATTGGATATTGGATTGTGGACCCACTGACACACACCAATTTCTAGCCCAATCTCCGTTTCACAATATTGGGCACAATTTCTTGGCCAATCTAGATTTTAGAACGGGTTCTATTTTCTCGAGGCCAATCTCCAATCAGAACTCAGTCTTGTCGACTCCTAGTGGCCAAATCTAGAAGCTCTTTGCAAAACATTTCACCTCGGAAATTTAATATCATATATAAAAACTTTAGAAGCATAGCAATCCATGGAATAGCTCAAATAATTAATATGTACTTTGAGAGAACATAAATTCACAAAAATCAACTGTCTTAAGTGGGTAATTCGGAAATAACATTTCGGATATTTAATGAATAAAAACGTCGTGATTCTCCTCGATTGCGTCTATATTTTGTTTAAATTACAATTATTAAACTATTTTTCATGATTTGGGCGCTAAAGTTTCGGGTGAAAGTCCCAATTGATGACACAATCTCTGTTTATTCGATGAACATATTCCAGCCAAAACGAGCCGCTACGTTATCTTGGCTCACCTATGAGATCACAATATTTCCTATCTCTCATCATTCAAGGAACTCACCCGAATGAAATTTCGAGCAATTCGAAAATATCTTTGCAGCCCCTCGAAATAGTTATTAAATTTACAATTATTATGCCACCTCCCATTCTGTAGCTCATTGGCAATCAATCTGCGTCTTGAGATGCTCTTTTGTCATTTTGTGTTATGTGGCGTTCTCTAGTGGGGTATTAGAACACTATAACGGCCAATATTGGTGTAAATATTGGTACGTGTCATACAATGCCTAAAGCCCAATATTTTAACCAATATTGCACGCCGATATATTGGCCAATAAATTGGCAAGTGTCATACGGGCTTAAAGCGATTAATCTATCAAAAGAAAATCCTTCACAGAATTTATAAAGCCTCTGGGAACCTTGTAGATTACCAAAAGTTCTCAGATATTCGTAAAAAATGTAAAATTCTTTCAAAATCCAGTTATGTTTCCTATTTAAACACGGTGCAGGATAATATATTAGTGAATACTAAACATTTCTGGTCGCATGTAAATAATCGCCGAAATACAAAAAACATCCCATCAACAATGTCCTACAATAGCATTAAGTGTGATAATCATGGTGATATCGCAAATCTATTCGCAAAGTACTTTTCTGAGGTCTACTCACCTATCGAGAGTAATTCCCCTCTCGAGTTTAATTTTAGTCATAATATTAATATTTCAACTGTGAATGTCACTGTCGATGAAATTCTGTACATATTGAGAAAACTAGATGTATCAAAGAGTTCTGGTCCTGACAACTTACCTCCACTGCTTATCAAAAACTGTTGTGAAGCCTTAGTGTTCCCCCTTTACATAATTTTCAACAAATCCTTACAGAATGGCATTTTTCCTGATTTCCTAAAAACCTCTTACATAATTCCTGTGCACAAGAGTGGCAATAAAAATGAAGTGAATAACTACAGACCTATTGTTATCCAATCTGTTTTTGCAAAGGTGCTTGAAAGTTTAGTGACAAATAGACTCACCCCACTTACTGAAAATATTCTTGCCGAAGAGCAACATGGGTTTAGGAGTGGTTTGTCTACCGTCACCAACCTACTACTAACTTTTCAGCACTTTGTCACTGCCTCAGCGTATGAACACCATCAAGTAGACACTATTTATTGTGATTTTACCAAAGCTTTTGACAAGGTATGCCACACAATACTCCTAGCAAAGCTAAATGCTTATGGCATAAGTGGAAACTTACTATCCTGGTTTAGCAGTTACTTGGCAAACAGAAAACTAATGGTAATAATCAATGGCGTCACTTCTTTTTCCTTCAAAGCTGTATCTGGTGTCCCCCAGGGGTCACATTTAGGATCAATTGTATTTCTAATTTTTATTAATGATATTGGAACTGTAATTAAACCTGTTAATTATCTTATGTATGCTGATGACATAAAGTTGTTTCACACTATAGACTCTTATGCAGATGCTCTTGTACTTCAAAGATGTCTGACAAATATTTCCGAATGGTGTAAAATGAATGCCTTGCATTTAAATATTAGTAAATGTAATGTACTAACCTTTTGTAAATCTAAGATTCCGGTTCTTGTCGATTACTCTATGTCTGGACAAGACCTTGTTAGAGTGAACCAGAAACTTGACCTGGGAGTAATATTTGACTCTGATTTAACTTTTAACAGCCACATTGAAGTTACAATTACAAAAGCTTACAAAACTCTCGGCTTCATTTTTCGCAATTCCAGAGACTTTAATAATATGGCTTGTATTAGACTCCTATACATCACCCTAGTTAGACCGATTCTGGAATATTGCTCTATGATTTGGTTTCCATTCTATCATAAATATGAGTTAGGCCTACAGAAGGTTCAAAATAAATTTCTTAGATTTGTGGCCTTTAAGGCCGGAATGGTAAGGGAAAGTGGTGAATATGACAATATTTTGAAAGTACTCAATATCCACACCCTTTCTGCACGTAGAAAACAAATAGGACTAATATTTTTACACTCATTGCTTAATAATCACATTAAGTGTTCTTATCTTTTATCATTAATTAACCTAAGGGTTCCATCAGTTCACTCCAGATGTCACTTCCTTTTTCATATTCCGCATTTGAGAACCAATTACATGTTTCACCTACCAGTTTTTCAGATAATGAGGGATTTTAACAAACATTGTAACTCATCAGATATTTTTCATTTATCCCAAAATGCATTCAAAAAATTTGTTCGCCAAAATGTGTAACTTTACTTTCATTTGTATTTTATTTCAATGTAACAATTTCTATGGTAATTTTTTGTAAAAGGACATTTGTCCGTATAATAAATATTATTATTATTATTATTATTTTATTGTGGAGACATTAACTCCAAATCTGGCAATATGCGACGAAAGATTGCCCTTTTAAATGACTTCGTAAAAATATATAAAGTGACGGTAGGTGTCCCGTAGTGTAAATGAAAACAGCTGGACAGGTTCTTTAAGAGTTTAACTTGAATATCTATAGCAAGGATCTCCTAATAACTAAGAATTCATTAACTTATTTAATAACTAAATGCATTAGGAAGAAGTGAACGATTAAGTTAGGAGCCTTTGCCATGCTTTCAAACATTCAGTGGATATCGACGCAAGAACATATGAAAAGGTAATTCCGTTGTGAAGAATAACGTTCATTAAAGGTTAATGTGTAGGTTTTCAGTAAATGCCAACTAGACAAGACTATTCACATTACTTCATCACTATTTAAAATATAATCGAACAACAGCAGGCGAATCAATTAGTAGCATTGAGGCATAAACGTGTTGATGTTGCCAAGGAAACATAATACTTTCCACAGATAATAACAGCAGCGAAATGAATAAGGCCAATCCTTCACCGAATGCTAATATAGCCGGAAAAAAACCCTTATTAAGCCTATTCACAAGACGCTAATATCCATGACGAATACTCAAGTGTAGGTAAAATTTTAGAATCCACTAAGTGGTAAAATGATTAATTTTGAAACAAGTAAATTCTGAAAGGGAAATTAAAATAATCAGTCACCTCCATCTTGAGATCCACTCAAAAAAACCTAAACGCATAAAAAGCTCTATCGATCTTATTTTGTACTTTCCCTGCAATTGTTTCTAATAATTCCATTCGCGGAGGAACAAGCCAAAGAAAAATAAAATCTCTAATACGTAGACAAAGAATATAAACACCGTGCAAATAAAAAAATAAATACTTCTATTTGAAGTAAAGGTTAGCATATTAATGGCAACATTTTGGCATATAACATAATGAAATGATGTATAATATTAAAAAATGAAATCCACTCACCATTTCTCCCCTCAGGATCTCTCTCCGACGTAATATAATTCCCAGAAATTTCACTCGCATAACTGACACAGCACTATTTACACGCGGAAACAATTTACTGGAAATAATAAGAAATAGACACGCATTAACATAATGCTATCATCAAGCAGAAACCAAGAGTACAAAATACGAATGATTAAATATTTTCGAAGCAACGTCCGGCTATTGTGAACACGGAAAAGTTTAAGTCGGAAATAAAAAATTAGTGAAAAATGATAGTCAATCCACTTAACTATTCAATTCAATTCTTATAATTTGCAACAGTCGTGTGATTCAACGGTAAAGAAGAGAAAGTTAGCGAATAAAACTTGAGAAGTCTTTTTCGGTTGAATTCAGACGAAATATCCGAATAACTACGATAAATTTAAGCGATCACAACTGCTTGCCGACGACACAAGGGAGAGGGACGTCTACTTCAAATATCAACACGAAGTATATTTAAAAATGAGCCCAGTGAGATCTCCAATTAACATCTTGTGACTGAAAACATCTGGGTGTAGCAGTCGGCGGTCAAATGGGGCAGTCTTGCAAGAATTCCATCTCCTTGGTGATAAGGCCCATAAAACTCGGAATATTCTTGCGGCAAGAGCTACCTACGAATACGAGAATACAAGATAACAATCCCTTCCACCAAACGATAGGGGACGAATTCCTTCGTGTAAGTTGTTCTCAAAACCTCTTAAAGAAATCACCGGAGGAGTTAGTTCGTATGACCTTAGGGAAAAAGTACTTAGCAAGCAGTTCACATATTATCACAATCATGTCTTATTGATCAGAATCCGCCTTACATTAGTGAAAATAAGATCGCAATATGACCAATGGATCGCTGCAACGGACAATTTACGAACATCTGATATGTGAGACATTCCGACGACATTACTGAAACTATATCACTAGACATGGAACTCAATTTATGAACAATTCAGACGTATCTCCTTTCGTAATAGCAATCGAACTCGTGAAAGCGAATGAGCGGTGAATGTAAGGGACGGATTGGAAATCGAAAAAAAGAAAATACATCCCCAATATCGTCGTATAGGAACAATGGAAACACACAAATCACTGGCGAATATATCACAATTAAGCTACCTTCAAACCTTCGAGATTCTTTGCATTGGGTAATAAAAATAATCATAGGCGGGATAAATCTCAATTAAGCAGAGAAACTCGCGAATAATTATAAGCACTGATAAAAGGAGATTCACTCATATCTTAAACACTAAAATGATTTAGCAATGACATATGTATGACACGATAAAAACGTGAACTAATGAATGGCTTGTTTACTTACGTCTTAACTCCACGGTGGTTAGCAGGACACTGAGAAAGATTGGGGCTCCGTGGATGCGATTCGTCACCTGAGTGAAGGACGTTTATGACGTCACGAAAATTTGAGTCTCATTTATTTCGTAAAAAAAATAAAAATAGAATATCAGTGTTCAGGTAATAAGTAATAAAAAATTTTAATTAATTTTTAAATGTAATATTTTAAATAAATTCATTTAAAATAATTTTATAAACTATTACGCCACTTTTTGATTAACGATTTCGAACACCGATTGGCTTTTGTTTTCCTGACGTCACGTCTGCTTTCCTTGTGAGGCGGAACAAATTCGGCCGTCTCGGTGTCTAGGTCCTTTTGACTCTCCGACGGTTTTTAAATGCTCTATTCAACTGTAAGCGTCTCCTCATTCCATTTTCGAATCCTCCCCAACTCCCTGACTTTCCTCCCCCACCCACAGCTCAACGGTCTTCTTAACACCGTATGACTCGTTATCTTTTGTCTCATTTCAAACTGCTTGCACACCGCTATAGCGTAACATTGTCTACATCAACGGACACCTGTTTCTACCTCCATTGACGTATGTATGACGACCCAATGGATACACGGATGCAGCGACGTGACTGTTTTTCGTGCACGCAGAGTTTGCTGGAGAAATTTAAAAACAGTGAAATATCGTGTGCATGAGAGGTCAGAGTTGGAAGAAAACCTGGTGCAAAAAGCTGCTTGCTGGGACGACATTAACGTGATCGGCAGTGTTTGGGTCCGTGAGTAGAATATTATTATTAATGTGTATTATCATTATAATTGCCATCGTATAATATGCATTCCATTGCTTGATTCGTCGTTTTTTGGCAAATTTCCATCAAAATACATTAATGCGAACTGTTGGCGTCATATGATTCAATTTGCTGCACTTCTTATCTTGACAACTCATTATAAATCTGGCCACCCTGCGTTTTATCAGCGGGAAAATCGGTTTCCCTTCGAACGGTATTTCTTTCTTAAGGCATATTTAAGCGGTACATTAACACGCACGAGTTCGGTCGATATGAACGGAGCATTCACGAATGAATGAACCAAATTACAACAGGTTCTATTTTCTATAGATGCATTCGCTTCAGTATTTTACACGGTGCTTTCCATTGTTCATTCACGCGTTTAAATACATTCAGACATTAATTCGAAATGGTTGATGTTCCGTGTAAATAGGCCGTAAGTGTTGCAATTGTTCAATGGCGCCCTTTGTGTTGTCTTGTCAATAGGAATCCCTCATGAATAAATTCCATACACTTATCGGGTTGCATAGGATGGGTTATCGACATTGTTTTACGCGGTGAATTTTGTTTATGGGATAACCTCCCATAAATTGAATGAAAATCAACGTAAAAAATGAAGTCACTTTTGACATTTACCTACACGCACCATTTATTTGTTTAATCATCTTATCAATATATTCCCTATAAGTGATGTAAATAACGATAATGATATAATATTTATTCAAACTATCGGATTCTTGCAATATGTGTTTCATGCATCTACTTCAAAAATCCTTTCTAATGCTGTATTTATTCTTTGGTGTGATTTTGCAGTGACGCTGTACCAATCGTTTTCCTGGGCATTGATCCTGGTGTTCGTCTGGGCTGCTGTCAAAGATTTGAGAAATAAGCAAGGAAGGTGTCGGCATTTGGTGCGAATATGGCATCGGAGCAGAAATTCAGGGGAAATAACAGTAAACACGTGAGTAAAAAAATGAATTTTTATTTGATTGTAAGTGAAATTTCAATCTACACATGGGTGCCAACCCCCCCAACCCCATGGCTGCACTTCAGCTTACCCTCACTGAAGACCTAATCCTGCGAAAACAGATGCGACTAACCACGGATGTAGGGGGGAGTAACAGGGGTCATAACCCCCCAAATTCTATCTAAAAAACATTTATTTTCATTGGTTCAACAATTTTTGTATCCTTGTAAAGAAGTAATGAGTGTGTTTATAGAGGGAGTTAGTTAGCTATATTACGTGCGCCAACATTCTACGGTAGATCAGAACATAAAAATAAAATGAGAGATATAATAGACTGCAGGACACATTGATTCAGAATGTCGGTTTTTCCACGATAGATAGAGACGATACTATAAAGGCAGCGTTAGGACTTACTTAGAAATAGGTTAGTTCACATCTTGTGTAGCCCAATAACTTAACTCGGGGCTGCTACCAAAATCCAATATGACCGTATTTTTAAATTTTCAAATGCCTTTTTCCTTCAAACCCGTGCGTATATGCACAAAACCCTTCGACAGTATTCGTACCTACTAAGTGTCTACTATCAAATAAAAATGGTTTCATTTCCTTTTTTGACATTACTTACGTAAAGTCTCCTTGTGAGAAAAAATACGTCATTTTTTCAAATCGTTCGTTCATCTGCAATCGCTTTCTCCCGTGGTTGGGTGGTTTGGGTCCCCCAAACACTCTCTCCCCCCCGAAAAAGGCCTCTCTCCTTTTCCAGTCACTCTTAATGACATCGCCAAGAAATAACGCCCCCGGCTTGACTCGAGCCACCAACCTCTGGGTTAACAGCCGAACGCGCCAGCCGATTTCGCCACGGAGGAGGCGATGTGGGAAGATAATTTCTATTGGTCTAAGGATTTGTGTAGGCGATACCCAACTTTCGCTTGATTAAAATTAGATGGAGAATTTTGTGTTTCTACAAATTTCAGAAGGGGTGGATACCATGATTTTTTTTCGTATTCCGGTTCGTTCACACCAAACATTATTATGAATCAGTCAATCAGAGGAGGGCAGTGGGTTTTATAGTATAATTATGCTACACCTTGGCGATAAATAATTCTAAATACCTACACTCAGTGTGATTGATATAGCCAATTAAATTTTATTCCCACAAGAAAAAGTATAGATAAATATAACATAATTAGTTCAATTAAATATGAAAATTATCCTTACTTGATTTTTTCCTTGCAATTGGAGCCTTTAGACGCTTTCCACCAGAAAGAAGCCAAGTCGTAAGATCTGAAAATCGTTTAATACTTTACTCTTTTTCCGTTACTTATTTTTGAACACAACAAGCTACACAATACAACACAATCACCACAAGATGCTTCCACACGTATACCATCGAACACACTTGACACTATACGAACCATGCGCTAATCCAGCGATTTCCAAATTCGCATTATTTTATAAATCCACATTCACCAATGCACTCATTCACTTTGCACCACGAAAGATAAACATCTTGGATAAGTGTGAAACACTTCTTTCATGTTGTCAGAACACGGGAATAATTTCTTCACTGGACAGAAAAGGCACACTCGTGAATAAAATTCGACACTCTCGTCACACGGTTGCCCAGCAACTGAACAATATTCGGAGTCGCTTCGCATAGTCGATGCGATATTTTTTCTCCACCCTCAACCCCTCAACTCTGAATTGAGTCATGCCCCAATGCCTTATAGACACGATCTCTTCCTACGGTTAGTACGTGACCACAGCTCTCTGCAATTTTAAGCCCGCAAACATTTAAGAAAATGTGGCCAGCCGAACGGCAGTTGTTCGTCATGTTAACAGCGCGATTGAATAAAATTGACGATCATTCACGATGACTTTGTGTCGGATCCACAGTGATTCTTCGGGTATGTGCAACGCTAATCTATGCTCCTCTGTGATTGTAGTCTAATCTAGGGTTAACATTTATCTCTCGTTCAGTAAATTTTCGAAATATCCTTGCTTAAAACTTGGAAATAATAGTGAATAACGAATTAGTATTCGTTAATATTCGTTACAATAGTGAATAGTATTCGTCATTTCCATTTGAGCCACTCCTGCAGATTTTAGCGCGTATTTAGATGCGCATACCTATAAGTTTCCCATAAACAAACACGAATTAGAAATCGCAGGCGTACTGCCGCCTTCACGAAGAGAAAAACAAACACGATAAGAATTTTCTGCGACGACGCGGCGAGCTGAACGACAGAGGTTATTCACGATGTCTTCGTATTTGGAATCCAGAGAAATCTTTCCCTTTGATCGCACCGTCAAATAGGTTTTAAAAGGGGACTCCACCCCATAGAAGACTGATTTTTATCAATCCATTGATTGATTCATTAACCAGAAAAACCTTCATCAATTTAATCACAGTGGTCTTTCAGTAACAGTAGATTTTTGCTAGATTCTGTTGCAAAGGATAGATGTGGAAAAAGGGTGGTTTCCTATTTTTTTTCTTGCCTAAATCGAAAGATTACACTGGGCGGCATGAAAATCGGCCCTGACACCATTCCTGCTGATTCTCATGTAAAATGACCTCCTAAATCCGAATATGAACTCCGTTTTTTCCCATCACCCACCATTTTCGGGGGAGCTCCCCCCTCTAATTTTCATCACTTTTCGGTCATTGGGAGGAATTAAAAGGATTATTTTAGCATTTAAATTTTTTCTAGAGGTTTTGAGGGGAGAAAAATCCTAAAAAATTATTATTTATGGTAAAGAGGTAGATTTGGGGGGAATTGGTCTCCGTAATTTGTTTAAAAACGCATTAAAAATGATAAATTTTGCATTTTTTCGCAAATTTTCACGTATATAAAAAAAATTTCAACTTCCATTTCACATCATCCTGTCCCGAATGATGAAATATATAACAACTAGAAACATCAGTATTAATAAAAATATTTTGCTTCATAGCACAGCAACAGCAATCAAAAAATATGGCAATGGCTCGAAAGAATCACTTTACTGCGATTGCCTCTCCCGCCTGTCCCGCTCAGGCTTGAACGGCAATTCTCTTGCTTTCGCAGCTAAAAAAGGAGAAGTAATACTTTCTAATTACTCCGGCTTTTTCCGAGTGAATGTCAATATGTGGACTTGAGTTGTAATTATTACCGTGATTTAATGTGTAATTATGTCACGCGTGTGTAAAAATCGTCCTCATCGCTTCAGCTATGTTTGCGGTGAATTGACTTAAACATCGCAACAATAACCTCTTTCTTTAATTCTTAAAACTGCATATAAATTTTACTCTGACTGCCAAATTGGCGGTCAGGGCTAGGATTAAGCTCTGAGTGTTTGCTGCACCACCTGTTATAGTAATTTGACGAAATACTTGGCCAAACTACTATTGCTGCTTCTGAACTGCTTCCTTTGTGATTACAACAGCCTGAGAAAAAACATTACATGGACTCTGCGAGAAAGCTTTACACATGGTTATAAAAATGTCGCTCATGTTTCCCTGGTTCCGACAGAAAATGTTCACTTGCCACCATTGCACATCAAACTAGGACCGATGAAATATTTTGTGAAAGCAATCGACAAGACAGTAGCTGAATTTCAATTTTTAACTTAAAGTCCTCGTTTCAGTGAGGCTAAAACCAAGGAAGAAATTTGTGGGCCCCAGCATAGGAAATTTTTCCAAGGTTCGACGTTTATGAAACACCTGAATCATAAAGAAAATTGTGCTTGCCTTGGATTCTGAAACGTGTGTTAGAACTTTTTGGGTGACAATGAAGTGATGATTATGTCGCCCATGTAGAGGAGTTGCTGTCAGCGTATTAGGCCATGGGGTGAAACGCATCACTATGAAAATGCATTTCCTTTATTCTCACCTGGACCTTTTCATAGAATACTTTGGAGCAGTTTCAATATTAACATAGGGAATGGTTCCATGAAGGTATCACCAAAGGAGAGGAGATATTCAGAGATGTTGAATGCGGGCATCTTGGTATGTATATTCGGCCTACTGCTGGTTTTGTATGAGAAACTTCTACCTCAGTGTATGAAGGGAAATCAAATACCAAATAACTTTTGTTATTCATCATTCTTCACATTTGTTATTTTTCTCTTTGTTGATGCGCGTGTGGTATTGAGGGCGCCAGCGTGATAGCGTACCTTCTGAACTGTTGGCACAAATTTTCATTATTTTACCTATGCCGTGTTCTTAAATATTTTTTTAATTGATAATATGAGCTGTTGATATATTTTTCCGTAATTCTGGGACATTTCGGGTGGGGGAAGATGAAATGGGAGCTTAAAAACGAAGAAAATAAGTGAAAAAATTGCGAAAAAAGGAAAGGTTGATAATTTTAATGCGTTTTTAAAATCATTAACGGAAACTAATCCCCCCAAATCTACATCCTTATAATTAGTCATCATGTTTTAGAACTTTTTACCTCTCGAAAGCCTAGTAAGAAATATATATGTTGATATAATCCTTTTCATTCCTACAAATTATTGCAAAAGTGATGAAAATCAGAGGGGGGCTGCCCCCCCCCCAAAATGGTGGGTGATGGAAAAAAAGGGATGTCATATTCGGATTCAGGAGGTCATTTTACAGAAGAATCAGCAGGAATGGTACCAGGGCTCGAGAAAAAAATATTTTTTTTTCCGTCCAGTGTTATTACTCCTGGAGTACGTATTTCACGCTTTTAGATTTTTAAATACGATATCTATTTTTCGCGATAAAATGGAAAGTGAAAATTTTCAAGCGCGCGAAAACGCGACGGCTAAGTATGGATGCTGGGAAAACTCCGTGTTACGTCATTCTGGTTCTCCCCGTCACCGTGTGAGTTGACCTTGGGAGGAGGCTATGAGCGCTGATACGATGCAGGCTGCTAGCAGGTAGCAGAGTACCCTGCTAGCAGGTAGCGCTTGGCTTAAATAAGGATAATTAATACCTTATCAAGCGAAGAAAACTTTCCGACCTTAGCCAGTTTTAATAGGTGATTATTAGGACATGTTTCCCTGAGCTCTGTGCCTCATGCATGCAATGGTAATCTCAGACGATGTAAAACTCCTAGCTACTCATATAGAAACTAGGTCCCTGCGACGCCACGTGGAGTGGCATCGCATGGGCGCCAATCTGGCCTTTTTTAAATGAGGTTAAAATTGACCATTAACATTCGTCTAAACTGAGAATTCTAAAACCAAATAATTTGTATATTATGAATATATACACCAACGGTGGGTAACGAACCGCAATCAATGCATTTCGTTTTCTTTGATGAAGGAAACTACACTATTCGTTCTTCCCTCGAACCATAAAAGACTTAAATGAATGCTTTTGATTTAGTAGTGCGCGTAGTATGATTTTGCTTGTGCACTTTTATATAATTAAAGGCTTAGATTGTGTTGGGAAAGGTATGGTTTGCGATAAATAACGTAAGTTGTTAAGTAGTGATGGGTCGGTTCGATTCCTCGATTCTTCGATTCCTCGATTCTCGGCCAAGAACCGGAATCGAAAACGAGTACTTGCCAAGGTGAAAAATCGATTCCGATTCCAGTAGTACTTCAAACCACAAAATATACGACCACGTTTCCAAAATTCATTTGAATTTTCGCGCCTCGTAATCGTGATAATAAAACACATATCTTCCTGGGATGTGCGAGTACTCGAAAATTCAAGTCGAGTCGAGTAGTTGGTACTCGACTCGAGCGTTTCGAGTAGCATTACGAATGTCGAGTCGAGTAGTTAAGGTTATGAGCTTTCGAGTATAGTAGGCCTAGCGATCTGCCGTCAGGAAGTGCTATCATGAAACTCGTGTTATAATGCAGTTTTCAAAGCCGATAAGTCATCCTAATGCCTTGGCCTGATAGTTTCAGCTTGCCGAATACACTAGTTGTCGACATGGGCGCCGAATACCTTTACGGCAGCCGCGGCGGCCGATCGTCTTCCTACCTGGCGCGCACTGGTCCGAAATCGGAAAAAGCTGGAATAAAGTCCAAAATGACCTTTTTGGGGATAGAGACTTGAAACTTAGCGTAAATACTCATAAATTATTACCAGATATAGATTTATATGCCGTTTGACATAAATACGACCCTTTAGTGAGATACAGTGGCCCAAACATGACCAATTTTTCAATGCCACGCGACATATCGTTTTTCCTCAAAAAATCTTTGAATTTATCCAGGTGGTTTTGCGTTGGATGAGTTAAATGGGATAAAAAAACGCAATAATCCTTTGACATGGTGCTTTTCTTGTATTTTCAATGACTTTTGAAGATTTTGGCTCTCATCTGTCTGGTTTTACAACGCAAAATGGCCGACCCGTTTTTCACGTGAAATTTGACATAAAGTAGACATTATCTTTCGTTTACGAAAAATATAACTCGGAAAATTTGAACCACAATATAAAGTAGAGATTTCTAAAGATTACTAAGTAGAAATCTTGAAAAGAAAGTTTGCGACGAAGGAAATAAGAGCGATTTTTCAATCGCGCGTCAAGGCTGACCTACACGCCGCGGACCTCTGTGGCTCGGTAACTGAGGCCGATTTTTCAAGTTTTTTAAAACATTAGTCTTGAAAATCGTCATGTAAAGCATGGATAATCGTCTTAATTGACTTAAAACACTAAAATGAGGATGTTAACAAGGATTATGTATAGATCGACTTGGCCATTTAGCGCATTACTCGAAAGAAAATACTAAGGATTGGATATTTTTCGGAACCATCCCACGCATAAGAAATATGGCTCGGGTATTGAAGTAAAGTGAAGAAATTAAGTCACCATGCTTAAGAGAGAGAAAAATGAACAGTTTCCACGAAAGGCAACAACTGATACCCTTTTTCCCTTTCCACCTTCGCTGAGGTGAGTCGCGTGGAATTGTAGTATGCATTGCTGTATTGCCTGGTTCAGAAATTATCATACTCGACTTGATACTTGCGAGTAATTTTCAACTCGACTCGAGATCAAAAAGTGCTACTTGGAAATCCCTTTTGTATTCCAAAGGAGCAAATGCAGACTAGGGAGCCTGTGACAGGTATATAGTATCTTGCAAGATACAGTGATGCATTTGGAAAGTACCCAAAGTCACCATAGCAAACACTGTTGAAGCTGAAGTGGAAGCTTATTTATCATAGATGAATGCACCACCAAATTCCTTCCCTGGGAAATACCGAAAGACTTATATCTCCTACCCAAGGCTGAAAGTATTAGCGAAGAGGTTTCTTGCCATACCGCCATCCACTGTGTTCAGCGAAAGACATTTAGTTCTGCAGGAAAAGTATGTGATGTAAAATGCAACAGGCTTTATCCTTGGATATCCTAGGACATCCTAGAAAGCAAAGCATCTTAACTCTGTCAGCTGACAGAGTGAAGATGCTTTGCTTTCTGAGCAAAAATTTAAAGTCTGTAAAAGGAGACTAAATTTGTGAGACATTATTGATAATGATAAGATATTATCAATAAAAGATAGATATTAAAGGAGATACTTTTATTTTAAATTTAAACATGAGTGCTAATACTCTAAAGTAATACCTATCATGTAACATCACTTTTCAGGTACCTATATTCTGTTTTGAAATTTAGCTATTATATTTTAATTACATAGTGATGATATGAAAGATGCTTTTGTTTGACTGACTCTTTCACAGAGTAATATTTTAAAAAGTGGTTTTCTTGTTGCCTGGAATTAAGTGATATTTTTCTTGGAGCCTATGGCATCAGAATCGATGGAATCGGTATCGGTAGAATCGGAATCGAAATGTCAGAATCGGAATCGGGATCGGAATCGATAAAATTTTGGAATCGACCCATCACTATTGTTAAGATAAAGATACGTTTAATATTGCCACGAACTGATGATCTATACAGGAGATTGTTCAACATAGCTCCTCACCGGTTGGTGGGTTCGTGGTGACTGCACCTGCTCACGTACATCACACACAACGGACATGTACCATCAGTATGCGCATGCGCACACAACATACACCAGGTGGCACTAATAACACAAAATTATTCACTTATCCTCAACAGATTGCCTGAACAATTGAGTATTGATGTCTAAATCTACATCTGCATAATACTCTTCGGGCCACCTCTGGGGTGTTTGGCAGGGGGTGATCAATCACCAGCATGCAGATGGATGCAACATGCACACCACACGGTCCAATAAAAGTCACGCATACTAACAAATTACACTGCCACTTCGCCAATTTCGGTGAAGTCAAGAGAGTGGTTTCCCTGCCCTAATACGTAAAATTCGTACACCCCTTGCTTAGCCTGGAAGGATCTCTATCATGTATACAAACGAACCAACCAACCAACCGAGTTAAATCACTGTTTGAATGATGACCACACATTTTGTTCATTAAATCCAATTCTATTTCATTTTGAACACAAAAATAGAGAGGAACAAGATAAGAAGCATGCATCACAAGATCCATCCGTTCTAAACGGTTTCGTATTCAATCACGAGTTGAATACGAAAAGTTTATGCAAATTCATTTCAGCATCAATACTCTTTTAGATACAGCAACCTCTAAGAAAACGAATTTCAAACAATTTTGGACACTTATACTTGCACGTTTTCTCGAATCAAAAGGGAAATATTATTAACGCTTGTATCTATGAATCGATTTTGGATTTTAGACGATCTCCTCATTATAAGAAATAATGCGAAATCATGCGTTCACGGAATGAAACTCACTGGGTTTAAGAAAATATTATTCATAATTATTGTTATCACCCTCCATTCTACATCTTCGTCTACATAATAATCTCTTTCAGAGCGACATAGAGAACCGTACGATATTTCCAGTTCCGAAAGAAACGATAATTTAAGAAAGATATTTATTTAGCTGAACGGATGGATATGGGAGTTCATTTTTCCTCAACTAATGCATAGCAACGGGTGATTCGTGTGTTGACAATAAGTGCTATCAAATGGTAAATAAAAACATTGCGCAATTGCGTTTCAATTGACCAAACAGAACTAAAAGAAAACTAATAAATAAAGCGTATAATAAAATTAATGATGCTATAACTTAATGTTATTATTATTAATGCTAGCCGTGATTTCGATGGAGCGCTTCCATTTTCATATGAGTGGGTTGGTAGCCAAGGGGTACAAGTGATTTCTCTTTTCTATAGAGTGTTAGGTACAGAAATAAGGTATAGAAAACAAACGGGATCAATTGGATGTTTGTTTAGTAGTGCATATGATTTTCCACTGGATGTCAGCACAGAACAGAGACTCACTCGTTTCCCTTGGCAACCAGGATTTTGTGTATTTATTCTAACAATTAACTTCACCTAACTCTGTTGAGAAAATAACCACCTGTATCCCTTGGCTTCCAACACACTATTATCTGATCGGCTCTTGGCTTAATAAACCCCCGCCTTTTTCAACACACAAACACACGCCTTTTTGCGGCGGCTAATTCCGTGGTAGTGTGTAGCGGTATTGACTGATATCTCCTATGATAGGTTTTTTTAGGGACATTGAATGTGATTGTTCATTGACCTATCACTTCCTGACTCATCATTCGGTCATTCACATCGACTGCAGTTTTTTTGAAAATCGCTTATTCACTCTGTTTCTGAATTTAGCCCTGTCATTCAATTTATAGCCAATCAAATAGGTGTTACGGTCGCGGTGAGCAGCCGTGCCTTCTGATTGGTTGAAGGACCGTGTCAGCGATGGGAAAAGGGGCGTGCCCAATGAAGGGATAAGGGATGGGATTGCCATCCCTATGGAGCATAGGCGGAAAATAGTGATATAAGGGAAACGGTCATTTTTCCACTATCACTGATGCGATCATTTTAGCCTGTTCCTTGAATAGGATGGAAAACAATGATTGCGTCATTCAGCCTTTAGTAAAAAAAACAATGGGAATTGTAAGAAAATAAAACTCTGCGAAAGAAATCCCGAAATAATAAATTTTCACCTGCGAATATCAGTGGCCTCCATTTCAAATCGTAAACTTTTTGAGGATGGTTTTTCATGATTATAAAACGCCGACTCATTTTCGGTGGAAAAAAAACTATTTAATGATTAATTTCATTCATTAACCATAAAATCCTTCATCAATTTAATCACCGCGGAAGTAAAAGTTAACTCTTTGCTACGTACGCCACGGCGAACCTTCCACTTCCAAAATTGCCATAAAGAGAGTGTTATTGGTTCTCTTGGATATCACACAATTACTAATAACACTTCTTTTTTTACACACGGAAAAAAAAGTTTAGTTAGAACTATCGAATTCTGATGAAATTTATCAAACTTTTGGGTTCATATGGCACATTGAAAAATTCAGTAATTATTACCAAACCAGTTTGATAAATTCTATCAAACTGATTTGGTAATTGTTACCGAAATGGCTACAGCAGTTCGATAAAAACTATCAAAATCGAAAGGGTAATAAAACCGACGTAGCGTGCACATGTGAAAGATTTTCAACCCAGAAAACACTATTCTGATTGAAAATCATAAAATTAGGAGTTTGACGTAAGTTTCTGCAAAAGAAATACAAAAAAAAGTGGAAAAATAACAAGCCTTCAAGAAGCATAGAACGTGGACCCCCCGCGTGGTAGCAACGTACTCTAGCAACTAGTCTAAATCGGCTGCCATAATAAATGCTTACTTAAACGCTGTAATATATTATCATTGTAAGTATTTAACCTTTGTTTTGAAATGTGAATAAGGTGTGACTACAGTTTCCTTTTGTATGCTTAAGAGGAATACTTGATGCACACAATTGCATTACGTAGTTACTCCTTATGAATATCTAGTGCAGGTGCGCAAGAAAACTTTATTTGCAGGCTTTTTACATCGATATAGAGATGGCTTTAACGTGCTGGGTGATATCCTCAGCATGGATTGGGTCTAGAATCACGGCTTTTATCACATGTTATTAAACATGATCGCGAATGATTATACCTCAGGAATACCTCTAATTAAAGTTTTAATGTGTCGAAACACACAAAAATCTCCTTACAGCTTTAATATCTATGATAATATGCTATTCAATCAATGTCTTTGATGCACCAGCTAACGGGTAGTATTGCAATTTAAAGCAGGAAATAACAGAAAAATGAACGTAAACAAAATTAAAACGTTATCGCCATCACAAATAATGAAAAAAAAAACACTTCTACCAACCTATCTTTTATGTAAGGCCTGTTTAAGAATCTTTCAACTGCAAATGTGTATTGATATAAACATAAGAGGAACGATAGACCGTTCGATAGATTACGAAACACTTGGTAAATTCTATCAAACCAAATTTGCATAGCATTTTAGAGTTTGATAATTTTTACCAAACAAGCAATCACCTTCGTAAAACTACTACTCTCTGGAGTCCAGTTCACGGCAGTAAAGATATTCATTTATAAGAGTACCGTCCTGACTTTCAATAATTTTTAAAATTTCCTACTACTCTCTGGAGTCCAGTTCACGGCAGTAAAGATATTCATTTATAAGAGTACCGTCCTGACTTTCAATAATTTTTAAAATTTCTAACTCTTCTCTTGAGTCCAATTCACGGCGGTCATTGCATTGTGTTTATAAAAATTACTTTTTTATAAATAAAAAAAACTCAAGAACGAATTCAGTTGCCGATCGGTTCCATTCCAAAGCATCATAATATCGTCAATGTACCGGTACCAGCATACCACCGAATGTAGATGGCTGTGTCCTGAGCTAAAAACTTCTTCCTTCCAAATAATTAACAAAAACATCTGCCAACAACGGAGGACGTGGTGAGCCCATAGCGAGGCCAATACTTTGTTTGTAAAATTTACCATTGAACTTGGCATAATTTTCCGCCACACATATTTTGAGAAGGGTGGATAATTCGTGCTTCGTTTTTTCTGCAATATTGGCTGCCCCCAGGAGATCTGTTGCTAGGCCGGTTGCTTCCTCTGGTGGCACACAAGTGAAAATATTCACGATATCAAAAGATACCTACTAGTTTTGAGTTCTTCGGAGGTATGGATTCAGAGGGAACTGCGGTGTAGCCTCTCCTCACAACCAACTAAGACTACGAGATGAACGGACGGGTATATTTCCTAAGCATGGGGAACGAGAAATTAAGGGATAAGTATTACAAAGTCGTTCGCTCTGGTTTCATAACAATGTGTGGAACATGTTGCACGACCGCCACCTGCTTCGAGAACGGAAATACGATTTACCTGAAGGGGGGTCGCACTTACCCCGCAGTCGCACTTACCCCACCTCACCTTATGGAAACTAAGATAGGTATCTTAAAAAATATTTAACCTGTTTTTGCTCGTAAGGATAGTTACAAATAGTACACGAGATAGGTATGTTTTAAAAATATATATTTTATTTTTTAAAGTAAAACTTCTCAAATGTTGCTCTATATGGTTGAATTAGTCTCCCTGAGGAATATAAATTTTTTCAAAAGTGTCGTACAGAGATCCCCTCGAAGTGGATAAAGCCAGCAAGTGAAAAACTTTCCACTGGTGAAGATGAATAGGTATAGGATTGTGTCAAATATGATAAACATTGTGTTAATATTAGAATTCATTTTTTTCATTCATTCACATTCGTCGGCACTTTCTCATCTGAACCAATCTTCGTTCTACGTCTTGGACGACTGTATGAAAATATTAATTTGGAGCATTTCCAGTCGTATTTCTGCACTTAGGCACAATGCAGTACTTGAAGCTATACGCTGCGACATATCGAGGAATAACTACGACACGAAAATTACGGCGTAATAACCACAATATCTCCACTGTAAACTTCAATAATGTGCACGGTCAAGGTGGTTAAGAACAACACTATTGCATGAGCCGACGTCATTGAAGATGGCGGCGGTGCGAATTACGTTTTTCCTTGATGGCTTGTAAGACGTATTTTAAATGCTCATAATAAAAAAATAGATGACTTTACAGCCATATTGTTATAACTTTGAGCTTAATAATTACACCTACTTTTCAGAAACGTCTTTATCTACATAGTTGTTCAGAGAACTATTGGCGGCAACCTATCCCATAATAATAAACAGGCACGACCAATAGGGTAGTTTCCTTCGTCTAAGAAAACGTAATGCATTGATTTCGATTAGTTACCCACCATTGGTGTATTCATAAAATACTAATTATTCGGTTTTAGTGATCCCAGTTAAAGACGAATGGCAATGGTCATTTTTTAACCTCATTTGAAAAAGGCCAGATTGGCGCCCATACGATGCCACTCCACGTGACGTCACAGGGACCTAGTTTCTATACGAGTTTTACATCATCTGAGATTAATAATGCATGCATGAGGCACAGAGCTCAGGGAAACATCTCTTGATAATCACCCATTAAAATTGCCTATGGTTAAAAAGTTTCCTTCGTTTGATAGGGTAATAATTATCCTTATTTAAGCCAAGCACTACCTGCTAGCAGGGTACTCTGCTACCTGGTAGCATCCTGCGTCGTATCAGCGCTCAAAGTCTCGCCCCAAGGTCACCTCACAACAATATCGCGGTTCTTCGGCGTAGCGCCGGGTTTCCTCTCCTCTGTCTCTCTTCTGGTTTGGAGACGTGGCAAAGTGGTGTAACGCATGGTTGAGGCAAGCCATTGGAAGTCAATCCCCGCACAGCACACTCAAAATTCATACCATATAAAAGTTGCGTAAATGGATTCGTTTAATATGCAAATAATATTCCGTCGATTATGTACATCTATGGTATAAATTTGTGCTTAATATGTACATGTAAGGTGCATATAAATGTTATATATGGGAATAATATGTGCATATATATAGCCACATCAATGGTATAAATCGTGCATAAAATGTATGTACATAAAAGGTATATATAAATGGTATAATGTCCTCATATATTCCGTACATATCAAAACATAATGCAATTCCATCAGTGCGTATATTCCGCAATTTATGAGCATATGTCGCCATTTATGAGGACATTATTTTTTTTTATATGCACATTTTATGCACGATTTATACCATTTTGGTGGCACAATATTCGCATAAAATTTGAATAGTATTATGTGCATATTATACACTTTGTGCTGCGTGGATTAAGGATAGGATATACACGTATGGTAGGACGAGGCCTTGGAAGGAGGGAGAGAGAGTTATTATGATAGGTGAAAAATGGAGTACTTCTCACCCCAAACTGCAGTTTTAATACTTGCTAAAGAAGTCTTTATCTCCAGGTATGCCTGTGGTTCAGAGAGCATAGTTCGGAGGCACAGAAATTTTGGAGGGGGGGGGTTCACTAAAAAAAGCCACATTGTATATACATTGTGCCCTCCGAACCAAGTGTGTACCAGGATCAAAAAACTAGGGGGGGACGCCATGGATGTTCAAGTTCAGGGACGCCGACTTGCAAAAAATTGGGGGGGGGGGCCAAAACTGGGGATTTTGTCCCTGGAAATTTCTTAAATGGTGAGTTTTAAGTTTTTTAAGCATTTTAAAAGAGTCAGATGATCAACATTAGAACCCTGATAACTCGGATATCAATATCTGGACACTCCAGGGAAAATCTACAAGCCCGACACATTTTTTCCTCACAACCGTAGCGAATTTTTGAGGGGGCTCGGGTCCCCTCAGGTCCCATGGAGTCAGTTCCGCTGTTCAAGTTGTAGCTAAGATTTAAGCTTGAAAAAGGAAATCAATACTTTAAGGAAACTGTAACAGCTCTTTATTCGTTTTTAAAATTATTTGCTTCAAAAAATATTATTTTCCTTAAATACATTGGTGATTTATGATTCTTGGGGGGGGGGGTCGCGTTGTCCCCTCCTGCCCCTCGCTGGGTATGCCCACGATATACGAATGGAGTTATGGAGAAAGCATTATTGGATACCGAGAGCGAAATTTCAGCTGTTTCTTTCGAAATAATTTTAAAATTTAAATTAAAAATTACATCTCTCATCGCCTTTTTAATCGCTATAGAGTAATTTTACTTTTACAGAACATGCATTACTAATTACCATGGGGATTGAATTTCTAAGTGAATTCTAATTTGTCTGTTTTGTGATTTAAATGGAATCTAATTATTGATCGTAGCAGTCAATTTCTCTATTTGAGATAATAAAATTACCATCGATTTTGATGAAGGCATCAGAAAGATTCTTAGTGAAAACTTGGCGACCATCTACATCTACCAACTACCCAGCAAGCCGCAAGATGGCAGGGGGTGTTAGGATACCAGATGTGTACACGTGAAAAAACAAATACTCAAACATTATTACGATTAGAATTTAAAGAAGAAGTCCTATCTTGTTGTCGGGGGGAAAATGAATTCCCATAGCTATGCGTTCGGCTGAAAATATCTCCTAATTTATAAATAGGGTGGTTTCCTATTATTTTTTATTGCCTAAATCGAAATATTATTACTCCTGGAGTACGTATTTCACGCTTTTATATTTTTAAATGACGATATCTATTTTTTGCGATTAAATGAAAAGTGAAAAATTTCAAGCGCGCGAAAACGCGACATCTAAGTATGTATGCTGGGAAAAGCCCGTGCGACGTCATTCTGGTTCCCGCTGTCGCGGTGTGAGGTGTCCTTGGGGCTAGGCTCTGGGCGCTGATACGACGCAGGATGCTAGCAGGTAGCAGAGTACCCTGCTAGCTAATAGCGCTTGGCTTAAATAAGGATTATTAATACCTTATCAAACGAAGAAAACTTTCCGACCTTAGCCAGTTTTAATAAGTGATTATTAAGACATGTTTCCCTGAGCTCTGTGCCTCATGCAAGCATTGGTAATCTCAGACAATGTAAAACTCCTATCTACTCGTATAGAAACTAGGTCCCTGTGACGTCACGTGGAATGGCATCGCATGGGCGCCAATCTGGCCTTTTCAAATGAGGATAAAATTGACCGTTGCCATTCGTCTCAACTCGGATTTCTAAAACCGCACATATTGGTGAAGAAAGTAAATAATAATACGTCACTTTAATGATTTTTTTCTCAATTCTGATTCATACTTTTCTTTTATGAAAAATTCAAAAATCAAGACACGCCAGTGCAATAAATGACTCCGCGCACCATAAAATTAGCCGTTTTGTCAACTTCGTGAGCTTTGCAACTCAACCTAGGTATAACAAATACGTCTACAACATTCGTCTTCCGCAATAAGTTGCAAACATTAATACAGATAGATAAAATGGCTATTGCGTATTTTTAGAACGCATACTTTATTGCAAAATTATTTTTTCATTGGCATATATGCTATATTTGAGCAATTTTTTTCTTAATTTCTTGTGTGGAAAAGGTCATGAAACTTTTCACATGAATTTGCTTAGTTATATTTCACACATTGAATTGCTTTTAAAGTTTCAACACTTGATAGTGATTTTTTCTGATGCACACACTTCATTGGTTGATTGGTTATGGTGCGTTCTTGGCATTACTATTTATTAATGGTTATTATCGAAATACAATGTACACTCACGTTCTTTAGACGCAGAAGGATCGCTCAATATGTTCCCCTACGGAACCCCAGAATCCATTTTCCGAAGAAGTCTGTTAATGTTTAATTCTAAAATTGTGTTTAAAAACTGCTTACTCACAGAAAAAAGCCGAAGAATTCATTTCAAAGTAGAAAAAATAGTACTATTCATCGAAATTTCTCATTGAAAAAAAAACTATCGACTATTTAACCACATAGCAACGGATTCCTGCAGTGAAGATGATCATAAATGAGTTGAAGGGTTGGGTTTAATTGTCGAAGAATGGCCCTAAAGGACTCGCCAAGCTGAGTGTCTCAGGCTGGGCCTGAATGCATCCGGCAATGGCTACCACGATCTTAGAAAAAGAGATTTTGCTACCTCAGCGGTCGCTTCCCTTCCCTCTCGACAGCAAGACACAACCTCCGATCGTTTACATCAAAAACATCCGCGACAACTATACCCAACGTCATTAGTCTTCTGAGTATGAAAACGTCAATCTGCTTAACCCGAAGTTCGATGCGAAAATGCTACGACCTAAGCCTTCGACGCCTGGAACAGAAGATGCATAGAAGACAAGAGAATAAACAGTCACACACACAAAAGTATTTTTTTTTTTATCTCACGAACAAAGGTCTTCTATGGAGCTCGTTCATTAATTGGAATCGGGCAAAATACATAGCAAGAATAGCATCGCCACAAATCACGGCTGACTTTTAAAAGTGATTCTCCTATCGGTGATCGCAATCACGGGTAAGAATCGCAGTTACCATGGGCACAGCTAGCAATTAAGGCTGGGGGGGGGGGGGGGGGAGGTTTGCGTGCAACTAATACCGCGGGGTGTGTGGGTGTATGGAATACCCACCAGGATAAGCAGTAGGTGCGAGATTAATAAATTGAGAAATTTTAAAGATAAATAAACGATTTCAGTTTTTCCTGGTGAATACTTCTGACAAATATTTATCGGGTTTGCATCCAGGTTAAAGCTTTTATGCAAGCCGACGTTTCGGAGGATGGAAGACAAGTCGTCTTCCAAAACGTCAGGCTTGCATAAAAGCTTTAACCTGGATGCAAACCCAAGAAATATTTGTTAAAGATAAATGGTTCAAAATGGTGAGTTTTATGGCTTTCTGAGGGAAACTTTATTAATCCTTACACTATTCTATATTATTAGTAATATCGATCTAATTAAGTGAGATGGATTAAACTTTAAAAAATTTATGAGCTCTGGGGGGGGAGGGGTTTATCCCCCTAAATCCCCCTGTGCGCTGTGCCACTGAAAAACACAACGGTCTGATAGGGGAGGGTCGTAAAGGGGTTGAATTATTCCCAGCTGGGCGGATCTTGGCCAAAAAGCGTGAACGCAAGGTAATATTAGTCCAGAGGCCTTTACTTATTTCTTTGTGAAACTCTTCTCTGCTTCTTATACTAAAACCAAACACGCACAATAGGTTCTGCATGTATAATTGTAACTGCCAGCGGTGGATGCAGAATAAGGGCCAAAGCAGGTATCTATTACCTCTCTGGATTAGTGGGGGTTCGAACAAAATCACCACTCTATCTAGTGTGTATACATACATTGGACACCCAAGGGGAGGGCTGTGGCCCTTTAACCTGGATCCGCCCAAAATATTTTTTTTGAGATTAATAATTCATATTCTAGGGGAATGGTCAGGATCTCATCTTTAATACATTCTGAAAATATTACATTGATCGGTTGTGTAGTTTCCGAGATACGGGCTGTGACATAAATGTCACATTGGGCGGATCTGTTGTCTTTTGGTGCAAGGTAATATTTCCCCAGAAAAAGCAAATATTTTTCGCATTTGAGCTGCAAAGTTCTTATAAATGATAAAAAAACACTAGAAAAACATTTTATTACTTACGTACACTATTTTCAAGCTTTTGTTTAAATTTAAAGTAAATTGTTTAAAAATTTAGCAATAATTTTCAGAGTTCCATTGCCCGCGATTCATAAATTTTTCGATGTAAATTGTGATTTATTAAGATGTAGAAGTGTTTTGGATTTTTTCAATGCTATTTCACAAGTTTGGGGTATATTTAAATTTATAATGTTTATATTATAAACTTGTCAAATACACATCAAGAAAAATTATTTTAAATTTATGTATAAATTTAAGTTTTCGGCAGTAGTGTTATGAAATTACAGAACCTTGAATTGACACAATCAATGGATTTGTTGAAGGTACATTTAAATAATATTTTTACATGGCTAATAAGTAAAATAGTTGAAAATACATTTCCCAATTTTGGAAAATACATAGAATAAATATACATGTTTGAAAAATATTCTCACAACATATAAGGGTGTAATACCTTTTAAAATTGAATTAAATTTGAATCAATTTGTTTCATATAAACTTAAGATTTCTTTAGAGTTTAATGCCGGTGTATACGTACCATTTTGAGTGGTAAGTAGTAAAGCAATATTTGTCCATATTTCATGCATTGCATGCAGTGCATTTGACGGAAGCGCAATGTTCTCCAGTACGGCGACGCAATCTTTTGAGACTAATTGATTATTAGCATCGTAACATATTTCACTGTCTGCCTCTGTTGAAAATGAAGTAGTACGGCGGCTATACTTGCCTTTGCATCGATGTATGGTCAGTAATGTTTGCATTATTACACGCCTGATCTCTAATTGTGACATGCAATGACCAGATTTCGCTCGTGAACAGATTGTGAACAGCTTCAGATTGTGAACAGCTAAATCCAAAAGTCAAGGAAAATATTCCACCATTACCACCAAAACTGATTGTCCTCCGCCGAATGAATTACATGCAAGGATGGATACCAAAATACTCCACAATCATACTCCTGCCAAAAGAGAGTTTTTTCAGTGGGAAAAATCCCTCTGAAACGTTCTTTCAATTTAGTGATCTACGGCGAAGCTACCACAATTTGTCTATTATGCCGGGCATCGTATTGTCTGCACAGTGAAGGTATCTACTCATCACAAAGAACCTATTCCTTCGCTAGGCTACGGTAACCATTGAGTTGTGAGCACCCCCAGAATCTTCCCAGGAGCATCGCTTGGATGGAAACCGGTTACAACCTCATAACAGTAAAATCCCAATGAAAATTTTCATCTCCTCTTTACTGATACTAGAAGATGAAAAAACAATAGAAGTAGTATAATTATCTAATTCTGCCATGAGAAAAAAGAATGTCATCCGAAAAAACTATTTAAAAATTTTCTACACCTAATTTTTCCCTCTATTCAGGAAGATCTGTTTCGGGTAATAACCTATTTCTTACAAAATGACCTTCTTGTCGCAAATTGGCAGCTTCTCTTTTTACTTTTTTCTATTGAAGAAGTGATGTAAGCTTCGTTGACTTCAAATCCTTTTCCTTACATCTAACTGGTACCGAAATACTTCAGGACTTCTCTTGAAATTCATTAGTATTATCATTATCAAGCTGCAAAACAAGCTCCACTCTTGCCCGAAGTTGTCTTCCCGTTAAATTTTCCACAAGTCCACCAGCCTGGTCATCTGCAATGTCCTCATCAGTGACAATTGCTGCTTCTGGTAGCTCAAGGTATATTGTACTTCGTCAAAGTCTTCGTTTTCCGGAAGCTATTTGGCTTCACACAGTGTAATATCTCTGAGCTATCGATATCCCTAGTATTAAGAAATTTAATTCAAAAGTAATTACCGGAATAAAAGTTAATAAATGCAAATTTATCGACTAATTGATAAATAATAAGTCTTTTGGCGGGAATACGAAGGAAAAAACGTTGAAAATGGAATAAATTCTAACTAGAGCATAAAATTCGAAACTTTGAAGATTTGCATAGGGATCCGCCCAATGTGACATTTATGTCACAGTAACATTTATCAGAGTATATTACAGAAATGGAAAGCAATACCAAACATATTAATGTGTTATTAATAATTTTGTATCATTATGTTGATACATACCAAAAATTGTCGCTGTAGCGCATATAGTTAATGAAAAAATTAAATATTTACACAAAGCGAACGTCCATTTTTAGTGTCTAGGGAAGGCGCATAAGTACCAGGGGTACTCAAAGGATAGGTCTTCACTCTCACTTGACAATTCTTGCCTTGAATTGAAGCACTTAGCTTCCTCTTTCTTATAAGGTATAAAACACAACAATATACCGTGCCCGAACGATGCAAGAGCCATTACAGTGGAGCGATACAGGGTGTGACATTTATGTTACATTGGGCGGATCCAGGTTAAAGAACTTATACCACTCAATTGCAACATAATAAAAAAGCACGTAAAATAGGGCCTATGTTTAGAGCTAGTTTCTATATCAATTCGTTAGAGTAGGTATATATATGTAACGGAAAGCATATCTATAAATACAATATACAAGGGGGCAAACCCTTAACCAAAGCATTCATGAACGGGAAAGAGTTTCTGAGAGGATCATCACATAAGAATTTCAACCTTTCCGTGACTGTGCTGTGTGAATAACTCAGTCACCCCAAATTACGTTAATCTTGTTAACTTTTTAATTATTTTGTCCCTTAGACAATTTTTGTACTTGAGCTCTACCACTTGGTCATTATTTAGATGATGGATGATTTTTTAAACATTTATATTGTTTTTGAAAACTTCAATTTTTATTTTGAAAACTTTGAGATTTACCCCACAGCTGTTGGTGGGAAGAAAAAAAAAACTTGTTTATTCATATGAGTGCACGGATAAAAGTTGAATGCAATAAATTTTATTAACTTACCCCTTCAACAATGTCAACATTCTACATGATGGCACCTTTAGTAGTTGTTTTTCCATTCCATGATAGTCAATGCACAGTTACATGCAATAGCAATTAATATGAAATATTCGACTGCCATTTCGGAGAAAATAAATGTAAAAACCTAAATGTAGCCTCCTATGTATTTATGAATTATGCATAACAAGATATTATATAATTAAAAAAGAAAGACATGGCGTTGAATTACAGGAAATACTAAAACAGTGCATATAATTTATGAATTGTAAATGGGGTACCCACGAAATACTCAACAATGTCCTTCACAAAAGTTTTCTACGCACAGTACAGGAGGGCAAAAGAAAAGGTTGGAGAAAGGTGTATTTACTGGAGTGTCGAGTATTACAGTGCAATTATATTTCCTATTTACTAAGAGGACAATTTCCAACACAATGGGGAGTGATTTTTGAAGAGTAAGGATAGGAACGTAGAATTCCAGAGAACAATATAGAGTCAGAAATCAATGTTAGGTATATGGAGAGAAATGATTCAGATCTAATCTGGAGGAACTCTAACATATTGTAACTTATAACTTATTAATAAAATCAACCCAAATTATTTATTATGTTGATTCAATTCCATGATGTCACGCCTGAGACAAGTAATTATGGTAAAAATTATCATCCATTTCAGATAGATTCTAAATAAAACATTGAATACATATATCCTCTGTTGAAAGGGAAGTAGTAAGCATATGTCATCTTTTTCTCTGATTATTAGCAGTCAAAATAACTTGCAATATAGCAGATGACCATATATATATGCCTCCCTAACATACTGTGTTTACATTGCTCAATTGTACATACATACATACATGGAATGACGTGCTGAAAAAACACACTATTTGTTTAATTTTTTGGCTTGAAAAAAGCAAATATTGTAAAAAATACAAGCATGCCACCCTCGCATTGATAGGGAAGGAGAGGACCCATACAAGTGGGAAACTTGGAATTTATGGTAAAATATCGAGAACAAGAACGACAGTCCCACCCCGATCGTATTCCCCATGTCACTGCCACCCAACGCAGACCAAAGGCCGACCTGAGAGACCATTGTATGTGTCCTGGAATCCTGGGTAATATTTCTCTGAAGATACTGATGATTCTTGCAATACCAAATCAAAAAAAAATAACACTTACTTATCCCACGCCGTCATGAAAGCAGGTTCAGGAAAAACCAGGGCTTATATTTTTGAAGTAGGCAACTGACATCTGATTACATACATTTACAGGGATAAGTTAATGTAAATTGTTTCATTGCAGGTAAATGAAGGCGTTGCATTACTTGAGCATTGCTAACCTTAATTATAGCAGGAGCTAAGTGAAAGCGTGGTTAATTAAGTGATTATGATCTCCATTTAAACCTGACTGAGTATTCTCCTATTAAAAATTACTCTGGTTAAGGAACCATCTTGTACCTGGCAAGACATTTTTTAATGAATACCTAAAAATTTGTTTTTCCACAGAATTTTTTATTAAATCACCACCATGATGATGTTGTCCGGACACAAGTCACTCTCGGCTGAATCGCCGCCTGATGTAGGGCAGCCTAAAGATAAACTGATATGAGGGACGTAAACTGTTGCATCGGAGACAGATCTCTCTTGGGGGATAACTGGCATCAACAATAAGGGAATATAAACGCCGCAAATCCTCCAGTAAAGCCCCACTCTTGAAAAAAAATAATATAAAAGAAAATCTTATAAAAAGAATTCTATAAAAAAAAACAGAAATGAGGCAAAACGATGTATATGAATTGACTGTATAGAAACTTCCAGACCAGTAATTATTCACTTTATTAACTAAAAAATCCTGTACCAGAGCCCAGATGGCTAATGGCACCTTCTCTCCGCCTAATATGTATTAGGGCATTTTCTCATCTTCTTTGGCATCAGTTGGACTAAACACTCAACTGCAATTCACCTGGAATGAAAAGAAAATTTTGATCATCTATCAGTCCAAGAAGATTATCATGAGTGCGTGAAATATATTTGGCAATAAAAATTGTAATCAGTAACTAGAACCCATTATTATTTTATAAATTAATTGGTTACCATTACAAGTATATTGAAAATAACTATCCTGAGCATTTTAAAAATTTAACAATAGGTTTGTGGACCATAGTGAGTTTAGTTCATTTTAACAACAATTTAAGACTATTTACTATGTATCCGCAAAATGCATAATGCTTATAATTTAGAGTATTCAAACAAGAGTAGAAGAAAATATCAGATATCTGACATTCAACTTAAATGATTTTGATCAGCTAATAGT
Organism: Ischnura elegans; assembly: GCF_921293095.1. Classification (NCBI taxonomy): domain Eukaryota; kingdom Metazoa; phylum Arthropoda; class Insecta; order Odonata; family Coenagrionidae; genus Ischnura; species Ischnura elegans. Next base: position 8,782,343 of record NW_025791658.1, on the reverse strand, counting down.
TCATGAATATCATCAGCCATGCGTAAAGTATTTAGATATACAGTAGAACCAGGAAAACGTGCTAACGAGGAAAGTAAAAAATAGCAGTCGAGGTAATTGCAATCTGTGGAAAAGTCGTCGTAATTACAATTACTATCGGTAGTTCTCGTAGGATCGCCTTCCTGAACTCTTTTCACCTTTAAAATAAAGAAAATGGGCGCTACATTGAAAAACAATACTATGTGAATAAAAATCACAATGTTTCATAGATTTCCCGAAGACAATTACATGAAAACGGCGTCTTTCTCCCGTGATTTATCCTATATGTATTTATAGAAAGAGGACAAGTAAGGCTAAGTCATTTCTTTTTTGTCACAGCATACTCGGAGAATATAACAACAAACCTGAGCATGTCAACGGGTTGTATTTAAACATCATAGAAATTGGACAAAATTATATTAACCTTAAATATATCGATATATCGAATAATAACACGCAAGATTATTAGAATATGACGTAATTACAAGAAGACTTTATATTATACAATTGAAATTTACTTTAAAAATTTGTGTAATGTCGTCTGCTTTCGTGCCGAGATCAAGTATTTTTAAGCTAAGCTTCGCATGCAGATCCAGAGCATTGTCTGCTCCCACAGCAGTAGTCAAATACGCACGTACCCCGTAGCACTGACATAGAGTTTATGAAGTACGTGCAGTACTGCTTTAGATAAAGTGGGAATTGGATAAGACTCATTTCTTCATCATGATAACTCGTGTAATAGCAACAGTTGCCCACTTGTTAAATTTGTGCATAGTGGGCACTCCAGAGGCAACAGAAGGTGAGGAGCTCGGGGTGGGGAAAATTGGGGCTTCTCATTGGCTGTAGTTTTGCATAGTCAGACATTCCTGATAAATTCATCACGTCATAGGAATTGAGAAATGCATTTGGATAAATCACGGTCGAAGATAGATATGTAGAATGAATGAAAGAATGTTAATGGCTAGTAATAATAAATTAAATCATGAATTCGGAGCTTTACGACCCTTAAGAAGATACTGGTGAACAAATTCCGGGTTGCATCACGGCTAGCAATTGAGTGTACTAACAAGAAAGCGCAATTTTTTCAAACGTACTAACCAAATACTTTTGCCTGTATTTTGTTCCGATGGTACCGGGACCGAGAGAAATCGTCGTACTAAGGAGAAAAACGTACTAACAAGGAACGTACTAACCAAGTTCCACTGTAAAAATTTGTAATCATATAGCAAATATAATCAGCTGCAATTTAAAAAAAAAATCAATTGGTTACAGTCATTCACATACAACAATGACACACAACTTTGTTCTGAATATGCATAAACTTCTAATGTCGAAGGAGGACGTTAAATCAATTGTCGGGAGCACTCAGTTGAATTTGTAAGCAAGTTTGTAGAACGATCTTGTGTGAAACACAGTGTGGAAAAAAAGTAACTGATTTATTTTAAAAAGTGTCGTGTGTAAATAGATTTGTGTACAGTGAATATAAAAAGTGTTCATAATAGGGTGGTTTCCTATTATTTTTTTACTGCCTCTATCGATAGATTATTACTCCTGGAGTACGTATTTCATGCTTCTGGATTTTTAAATGACGATATATATTTTTTGCAATAAAATGAAAAGTGAAAATTTTCAAGCGTGCAAAAACACGACGGCTAAGTATGAATGCTGGGAAAAGCCCATGCGGCGTCATTCTGGTTCCAGCTACCGCCGTGTAAAGCCACTATGGAGCAAGGCTATGAGCGCCGCTATGATGCATGCTGCTAGCAGGTAGCAGAGTACCCTGCTAGCTGGTAGCGCTTGGCTTAAATAAGGATTATAAATACCATATCAAACGAATGAAACATTCCGACCTTAGGCAGTTTTAAAAGGTGATTATTAAGAGATGTTTCCCTGAGCTCTGTGCCTCATGCATGCATTGGTAATCTCAGATGATGTAAAACTCCTATTTACTCGTATAGAAACTAGGTCCCTGTGACGTCACGTGGAGTGGCATCGCATGGGCGCCAATCTGACCTTTTTCAAATGGGGATAAAGTTGACCGTTGCCATTCGTCTGAACTGGGATTTCTCAAACCAAATAATTTGTATATCATGAATACACTAATAATGGGTAAGGAATTGCAATCAATGCCTTTCGTTTTCTTTAATGAAGGAAACCCCTATTGGACATTCTCCATGAAGGAGTAGTGTCAATGATTGAATTTACGTGGTGTGGACATAAAAAGTTTTCAATCCTCCACCTCACTGATAAGCACCATCGAAGATACTGTTGGTAAGTACATGAATTTGAATTTTAGTTATTTTCAATTGTATTTGACAAAATATATTTTTCACTAATGATGTTTCACACGTTCGCGGCTATCGTGAAATTTGCCGTTTCTTCCCCGTGGGCGTCAATTTTCGTAAAAATTAAATCGATCCAATCATGTTAAAATTAATGCACACTTCTTTGGTATAGCTGAAAATGATGAATTGCAATAAATTTTGGAAAACCTATGCACCGATATTTAGTAATTAATTAATCCCCTTTTGCGTATGCAACCACGCATTACACGTTTTATTTTCTTCTGTATTTATTTATTGTCGCCTAAAATACCTTCAAAACGTACAATATGGAAACAATGAAATAATTTATACACTTACTCTTATTATAAGCCCAGAATGCAATATTTAGCTATTAATTAATCCCCTTTTGCATATGCAACAACGTATTACACGTTTTATTTTCTTCGATATTTATTTACTGTCACGTAAATACCTTCAAAATGAACAAATAAGACGTGATTTTAGGTATAAAAACGATGAAATAATTTATTTACCCTTCTTATAAGCTCAGAATGGAATAATTCAGTTATGAGTATGGGAAAAAATTCGGTATTTCATAGTTTTTTTGCAACTGTTTCGAATTTATCTTCTGAGCCTTCATTACTCTCTTTCTATTTCGCTGTGATGCCTTGCTTCGGTTTTATTGCTTTGGGAACAAAATGCAGCGGGAGGAAATCATACATCTTGTTCCTGCTGTCATTGTTAGAGGTTCTATGCTTTTATAAAGTCGCGAAAATGATTATCCCCAAAAGAACCGGGAAAACCTCTACCTTTGTGACGCTGGCGACCGACCGCTCAGTCCGTAGCACCCGATACGAAACAATGGATTTCCCTTTCTCTCGCCTTTCGGGGTGGACGTTCCATGGGATTTTGTAGACTCAAGACGGGCCTAACCGCACTTGTCCGGCGCTTAGAAAAGGCTAGGGCTGACGATATTCCGCACCCAACCTCACGCCTCCTAGGAGAGGGGTGGTGGTTGAGGCGGAACCTTTGAATCTATTATTTCCATAGTCTGCGGATAAGAAACCAAATTATTATTGGCATAGGTGAAGCTTTGCTTACAATTTTATTGCAGGCAGACCCACTCGTGGGTGCAGTTATTATCGTAAGCTTACCCACAATTGGGTGTTGCAAGTAACCCTTAGGAGGCTAATCCGACAGTTTCGTTTTTGAATAATCTTGTGCGGCATCGCTTCTCACATAGTGGCCTTGTCGCAACAACGCAATCCACACGTCGAGTTTCAAATTAGTCGAGCCGAGCGGAAGGCCTTACATGTACAATGGTGACAAAATTTTCCTTGCAGTGAGAGAAGAACTTTCAGTCTTGGCTAATAAACGAGTGCCACTGGATATACGAGTCCATTTTCCTTGTCTTTTTGTGGAGCAGTGATTTTTGTGTTATTAGTGGCAAAGAAAAATTAGAGGAGATGGCTTACTCATATGCATCTCAATTTAGTTCTGACTCCGATGATTCATACATTCCATCCGATTTCGAAGAAGACAGTGAATCTTCATATTCAAAGGACGAAATTGGAGAAGATTCACCTGAAGAGGAAGAGCATGCCGCGTTATCAAGCTCCGATGAATGGGGAGACTGCACCAATCGTACAGATGGTACTTTGGAGAGGTCGATTACATTATAGGCAGTACCTGCCTGGAAAGTCTCATTAATATGGAATAAAATGCTACAAACTGTGTAGCCCTGACTCATTCACGCATAGTTTGAGAGTGTACTCTAGGAAAAGTGAAGTGCCAAAGAGAAAGTTATTGATGGATTATTGAAAGAAGATGTCGTCTTTAGCGATGTGGCTGGGGGAGGTGTTCCAGCTTCGAAGAAGTGGAAGTCCTTGCACAACCTAAGTAAATATGAAGGTACTGCGAGGATAGGTAGGAAGAGATGCCTCAATTGGTACGAGAGAATACGTAAAGAAAAGGGAACGAAAGAGGCAAGCAAGAGGGCAAAAAAAGTGAACACATTTTGTGAGGAATGTGATGGACACCCTACATTGTGCTTGGATTGTTTCAACAAAATTCATCATTGACATTGTCAAAGAAAATAAGTGAATATATTGAAAATAATGTAAATAAGTGATTATATAGAAAATAGTTTGAAATTATATTTGAGATTCGGCAAGTTTTCGCTGTGCTCATTTGTATTCCCCATTTATAAAATTGTTTCCATTGACCCAATTAGGATATCCAAACTGAAAATGACATTTATTATAGTTTTGAAATGTTTTCTCCATTTTTGTTTTCGATCTAAATAATTTTTCCGGTTTGTGCTACCTCCTAAATATCTACGGAAGTGGAGCATCTTCGATACGTGAAAGCCATGTAATTGAAACGATGAGTGTAGTAGTATTTCAACGTGTAATCAAGGAAGGTAATCGTCCTTCTTGTAGGGCCATCTTACAGTCTTATGGAAAACGAAAAAGCATTTCTAGCGATGCATAATGCCACGTAAATAGTAGGAATATATAGTAGCCACGTAAATAGTAGTTAACCTATCTTCGTCGTAAAATGTGAATAAAGCCAAACCAACTTGATTTATATTTCGATATACTTTTGATAGACGATGCAAAACATAAAATTTACGTCTAGAGATTGCCGTGTCATAGAAAATAATGGCTCAATAACGAATCAACTATATGTAGCTCTCGTCTACCTTCAATATGACTGCAATATTCTTTATTTTCTTTTATTATTGAATAAGCTTCATAATACTGCCTGTGGAATTGATATGAATGAGAACTTCGTACGTAACACAGCTAGAATTTTTTAAAAATCCTATAATCGACGAATAGGCAACCCGCAATGCAAGCATTACGTATTTCATAAAATTATGGAAGTTGATTACCGATGATCGAGTTCATTTGAATATCTTTCCGATTAGTTAAACTAAAATTGAAAATATTTCACGCACAAATGCAAATAAAACATCTAATACTGAATCTTTACATCATTGCCCGTCATTTTACTTGCTACCTTTCTCTAGGCAAAAAGTTCGGTTTGGCATCAGTAAAAAGTTAACTAAAAACACCTTCATGGGCGATGAAGAACGTAATAAGTCCGTCCTCATGGTCGTACGTGGCCAGAAGCTCCTTTAATTCGCATGGGAAACGTGACCACCGGTGGGTCATGCCGCCCATAGAGCTTAGAAACGCATGACCCACCGGTGGGTCATGCCGCCCACGGGGATAGACCAGCCATGACCCACCGGTGGGTCATGCCGCCCTGAACGTGTTAAGTTTTTTTATGTACTTTCATTCGTGTGGTTCCATGCAATATTTTTTGCACAATTCAGCATAATGAAATTTCTGTTTAACAAACCTATCATGGCAATTCATACAATTTCGTTATAAAGACATTTCACTGTATTCGAAGAGGGATAATACGTGAAAAATAAGAAAATTCACCACAAAATTCAGCTTCCAAAAAGGCAAAAAGTAGTCATACCACACACAGCCATATATTTTAAACGGCATACACTAAATTTGTTATTCATTCTCACCCATTGTTAAACCATAGAACTCTTTTGATAAACTTAAAACTTTGTTAAAATAATCGTGAAAATTATATACATCATTATTTTCACTGTTCAACATAGATTATGTCCTAGAGACATAGTTGGTCGATCTTAGATATATTTTTCATTCTTATTCCAAATCTGTGCTTATATTCTTTTTATGACGTCTATTTCCTTAGGACAGCTTAATGAATATTTTTCCATTTACAGAGGTAGTCATTTAATTCATTCATATCTCGTGATAGCATCATTGGCATAGCCAGGGGGGGTGTCCAGGGGATCCAAACCCCCTCCCCCCCCCCAGGATTTAAAAACAAAATTATTTTCCTTCATAAAAGAAAATGAAACATTGAAAAATCATGAATTTAAAAATTATTTCTTTAATAAATAAAGTTTTGTCGATTATTAAAATTAGTTGAAAAACCATTACTTTGTATCCTGTTTTTCAAACATTTTCCCCCATGGCTTCGGACCTCCCCCCCGAACAAAATTCCTCGCTACACCACTGGATAGCAAGTGAAAATGAAACTTTCCTGCCTGCACATGAACGTGTTTCATAACCACAGCCCATCTCACACGGTGCAAGAACGGCCGCATTGAGGTACGTTACACTCCCAATTATATCCTAGTGGGCTGAGATGACAGGGAGAAGAGACGGCACGAACAATCGGAATACACGGATAAACCAAACTTTGACTTTTAATTTTTTTTAATATTTGTAAGGGTGTCTTGATTGCTGTCTCGTGTCAGCTCGGTTCCGCTCTCGGGGTAATGGAAGAATCGCAGAGTCACGTTCGAGTGATGGGTCCAGTATCTGAAACTCATAACACGTTGCAACCTCTTGCGTGGGATCCATCCTCGTGCATGACTCTATATACTCATGCTATATATTGTAATGGTTCAAGCCCCATTACAATGCATTTCTACTCTGCGCATTTTCTTCCCTACCAGTTTACCCGCTCGTTCCACGACCTTTCCCAAAACCCAACCCCCAGACCATGGCCCGTGGAGGAAGGCGTGGATGAGTAAGAGGGGATGAATGTGTTTTCGCCGATTTTTGAATGGTTGTGTGTGAGTGTGTGTGTGGGAGGAGGGGAGCTCGGGTTTTCCCTGAGTGAGTGGCGTGTTACTCCTCCCTTTCTTCATTGTGCATTACCCCACCCCAACTTGAGGTATAATAAAAGGTGGTGCGCGTAAGAGAACCGAGAGAATTCTTAAGTGACTGTCGGGCGGAGCCTATGCCCAAAATCAGTGCGACGCACGGCAGGAGGAGACAAGGGGCCCAAATATTTTCAGAAAGATTGATCTGGAAGAAGAATCCCCCCCCCTTCCGAAGGAGCAAAGGACCAGCTGAAGAGGACGCATTATCTCCGTTCCGGATGCAGCTTCCTCCAACAAGGGAGAAAGGAGTGCAGTAAATGGAACGAGAGAGTGTTGGATCCAACCTGGTCCAGACTCGGACTACGATAAAGTAAGATTGCAGCTATTCCCCCCCCCCCAAAGCCCCCTCGTGTCTCCTGCCAAGCCAAGTTAAGACAAACAGTCACGGAACGCACCCGTTACATTAGTGAAAGTGAAATTAGTCACCAAGTACAATTAATGTTCGCACCACAAATTTACATTCGACAGGATGGACTATCATTTACCTCCCCAGTCAAGAAATCATTGAATTTGTATCATATTTACGTGTTCACCACTGAATTTTACTTTGTTATCATCATTTTCTATATTGATTTTCATCTAGAAACCAAGTTATATTGTTTTTTTTTTTATCATTGATGTTTCATGAGTGGCTTTCACCAATTCATATTTCATTAGCGTATAAGAGGGTTTCTTTTGTTTTTGTCATATGCAACCTTATTTGTGTGAATTATATTTTGTTTAATTGAAAGTGTTTGAGTAAGTGTTTTGTTCTGATTCCTCCACGGGTCACCCCATGGAAAATATCCTTCGTCCTTCCTTTCGCCCCGTCCGTTTTCCTTCCCGTAAATGCGAGTTGGACGAGTGCATCAGCGCCCGAACGTCACCCATCAGTTTGAATCGGGAACCCCCCACCCGCAATCATCTCCAAAGAAGGGGAATATTTTTTATTTATGTGAACTACGAGAAGTGAGTGGCATAGTTTTGTCCCGTAGGTCCCATGCGGGAGGGATCTTCGCGGATTTGTATATTTTTTTTTATTTTTGTGCGACGTCTCCCCCCGGTTCTATTGTGGTATCCGGGCGAGTCGGGGGTGGGATGCCACAATATATTGATCATTAATTACACTGGGGAACAGCCATTTTGCAGTCTTAGATCTGTGACTTTTTCTGACTAACTTTTAGTCTCTGAAAGATTCTCCTGGTTCATTTTCGGAGTATTACTCTAAAGAATATCATACGACCATTATTGCAATTCCCTCTCCTGCATGTTCCATTCATCGTGAAATAAAAATGCTGGAAGATGGTCATGTAAAAGTTTTCAGGAAAAGCAAATTTATGAAAATAATATCTGCGAGACAAAAATGAAAATTAGTTCCAACACAAACAACTAAGATTAATTGAGGAAATTAATTATGCATTTTTAACATGATCACATGGTTTCGAAGAAAATATTTTGTGAGAACAAAAATTTTTCAGTTGTCATCATCTCCAAGGAAAGGAAACGGAATACATTTTCCGTATTCCATGAAAGATATAACGTAGTATCGCCAGAAATGGTTCATCAATTATATCACCTGTTAATAATTTTCACTATGCAAAACACCATTGATTTTAACCCTTTTACTGCAGCAGCCTATTTCAGGTGGGATGTACGAAGACTGCCAAGGCTATTTTCCGGAATTAGCAACATTTCAGGTTTAAAAATTTCTCAGCTACTTAATAATATTTAATACTTCTAGATTTTTTCCCAATTCCTAAGATATATTTATATCTTATAACCATAGATAGATTATGGGGGCTTACTTAAATTACAGCCCATAAAAAGGCTAAAATCACAAAAAAAGTGCAAAAATTTCACTCAACCAGCAAGGACTGATATATCAGCCTGTTGGCAGTAAATGGTTATATCAATTTTTCAAATTGTTATCTAGGAAATGTTTAAATGTTTGTTCAGAAATACCCCCCCCCACCACCTTCCCCCTACCCCCCCACCTTATCACAAATCTATTTACGCTAGGCTATTTCTTTTTGTATCACCCCTTGCGAAATATGGAATCAATAGGGTAGTTACCTTCATCTAAGGAAACGAAATGCATTGACTGCGATTCCTTACCCACCATTAGTGTATTCATACTATACAAATTATTTGGTTTGAGAAATTCCAGTTTAGACGAATGGCAATGGTCAATTTTAACCTCATTTGAAAAAGGCCAGATTGGTGCCCATGCGATGCCACCCCACGTGACATCACATGGACCTAGTTTCTATACGAGTAGATAGGAGTTATACATCGTCTGACATTACCAATGCATGCATGAGGCACAGAGCTCAGGGAAACGTCTCTTAATAATGACCTATCAAAATTACTTAAGGTCAAAAAGTTTCCTTCGTTTGATAGGGTATTAATAATCCTTATTTAAGCCAAGCGCTACCTGCTAGCAGGGTACTCTGCGACCTGCTAGCAGCCTGCATTGCAGCGGCGCACATACCCTCACCCCAAGGTCACCTCACACGGCGAAAGCGGGAACCAGAATGATATCCCACAGAGTTCCAGAGAGCATTTATTACTATTATTATTCCCTCACCCAACGAACAGCGTTCAGTGCATCTTTGCGTGGTGGTTGAGCGTGCTCTTCTGCGAGAAGCGCTTGTGGCACACGCCACACGCAAAGGGCCTCTCCCCCGTCTGCACCCACAAGAGAGTGTGCAGGCGCCGCAGGATCTCTTCTGGGGTCGATACCCGTGATGCTGTTTCCCACCCATGGGTGGCGGCGATGGCAAGGATCCTAGTACGGTTGTACCCAATGTTCCTCGTAGTGGTCGAAAGAGTCGGCCATTCAGACCCCAATGTGAGTAAGAGAAGGAGCTCGTGTCCCTCCCACCTGGTGAGCTTCGGGGAGTCCTTGTTGTTTGCCAGGAGCGTAAGCAGCTCCAGAACCTCCTGGTCTGCGGGTGTGGGCAGCATTCCGGGCGCGGTGGCCGGGAGAAGCTGTCGAAAGTCTTGTTCCAGGGAGAGGGCCTGGGGAGCTGGCTGCGATGCCGGAGGCTGTGACTCAAGGTATTGCGATGGTTCTTGTGTGGAAGGCAGCAATGGTTTTGTAATGATAGGAGAAACATCGGCGTAAAAATTTAAATGTCACGCTGAGCAAACAGAAACTACATGACAGAAATAATGAATTCTTAAGGCCGTTTTACACGGGGCATGGAATTGCGCACATTAGAGGTGCATTAATTTCTAAAATGGCGTGGAATTGCACGAATGCATGAACGAAATTAGATCAGGGGCTATTCTGCCATCTCGCATCCACGCATTCTCACATTTGTTCCAGCAATTCACCGCTTTACACAACACAATTTTGATCGCGCCTTTGGACGTACGTCAGATTGCACAATTCCATGTACCCTGTAAAACGACCTTTAAAATAGTAAAAGAAGAGATTTCTTAATATTGTCAAGCCTATGATTTTTCCCAAGCCCTTGAAAGAGTTCTGATGCCCTGAAATATTATAATCACCTGGAAAGCATCAACAATCTCAATTACAACATCAACATATTACCCCACAAGCCGTCCCAATAGGTGCATGGCCGAGGGTGAAATCAATTTTTTCAGGCTGTGTAACTGATTAAATTTGTATATGAGAGCGTATGGGTTGGAGAATTGCCAAATTCGACCCAGAAATATGAATATGAAATATCAAATCAAGTCATCGCACAAATTCAATAGAGTTGAATAGTTTTTGCAGATTGCTGTGTGGAGCAAAAGCAGACTTTTTTCAGGTCTTACTTCATTAAATTCACAGAGTATTCTGAAAAGACAAAAAGGCCCACATGATTCCACGATATCACAGCTTCACAGGTAAGCAGACACCCTCGGGGAACTTCTGAGAATCTCTCACGAATTGGATGAGAGAAAATTTAGAATTCCTTACACCTCCAATTCGAAGCATTTTCCATGAGAGGAGACTTTCAGTTCATGACTTTACCTGTGCGGTTTGACGGCACTATGGCTCTTTGCGTGCTGGTTCAGGTCACTCGCCTTGACGTACCATCGTCCGCAATCCCCACACGCAAAGGGGAGCTCCCCCGAGTGGAGAAATTTTACAACATTCCAAGTTATTACCACGATGGATAAGAATTTTAAAACACCCAAAATTACTTATATACTTTTAAATAATATTATAAATGTGACCGATCGAGGCAAACGAACAAAAATTGTACTACTAAAAACATAGACACACGTAAAAAAGGGACACTCACAAATAAACGTTCAGACGTTTCAGCGGATTGATCCGCTATCCTCAGTGCTGAAGGTGAACTGCTGCAGGCCGGGTAAGTTCCTCCAGTCGCCCTCCTTGGTGAGGTAGTGGGGGTGGAAGAAGGGGAAGGGGAGAGGGGGGGAAAGGGAGGGTAGGGTTTGTTTCGGCTTTTAATGGGCGATGTTTAGCCCGGGCGTTTCAAACGCCTTTTCAACCCAGATGTGGGCCATCTCCCTCGTCCTCACCTCGATGATAGTTGCCCTCTCTGGCAAAACTTCAATGAAGGTTAGGGAAAAACATTGGTCGAAGGTACTGTTGTGTGAGGAAGTGTGAATGGGGATGGGTTCATGAAAGGGGGGAGTTTTGCAGGAGTGCCTGTGGTTATTCATACGGATGGATATGGGCGTGGTGCATTCTCCTATGTAGTACGCGGGGCAAAAATTACAAAATAGCCTGTATACAACGTTGAAGGAGGTGCAAGATGGTGTGGAGGAGGATCTATTGATGACAGGTGAAGTGGTGGGGCGTAGCAGGGGGCAGCACTTGCAGCGGGGGCGGTTGCATGGAGTCAGGGAGGAAGGTGGGGGCAGAGCGTGCCGTAGGAGGGGGCGGGTGGATTTTAAAATATTACCTAAGTTGGATGCTCTTCTGTAGGCAATGGAGGGGCAGGATGGAAGAAGAGCAGCCGTGATTTTGTTTTTGCTGATGATAGGGTACAGATCTTTTAATATTTTTTTAATTTTTTGAGAGCCCGGGAAGAATGTGGTGGTGAGATTCAGTTTCCTGTGGTTTTGTTCTTTTTTGGTGCGTGGGGTGTACTGTTCGGAGGGAGAGAGTATTTTCTTTTTAAGCAGGGGTTCTGGATACTTTCGTTTGAGGAGAGCATGATGGAGGTTCTGTGTGGCTCTTTGAAGAGATGGTGAATTGTTGCAGATGCGATGGGCACGGACTGATAGGGAGTAGGGGATTGCGTGTTTGGTGTGAGGTGGATGGCAACTGGTGTAGTGCAAGTATTGTTCATGGTTGGTGGGTTTTTTGTGGATGGAGGTGCTGAAGGTATTGTTTTCAAGGCGGATGTTTATGTCAAGGAAGGTGAGGGAGGAATCAGAAATTGATGAAGTGAAAGAAACGGATGAGGTGGAGTTGAGGGATGCAATGAAAGTGTCTAGCGAGTCACGCCCATGGGCCCATAGTAAAAAAATATCATCGATGAAGCGGACCCACAGGAGAGGCTTAAGGGTTTGGGAATTTAAATAAGAGTTTTCCAGGTGACCCATGTAGAGATTTGCGTAGGCTGGGGCCATTCTGGTTCCCATCGGGACTCCTCGCTTCTGTAGGTAGAAGGTGTCGTTAAAGTTGAAGGCGTTTTTGTTTAGAATCAGTTCAGCTAATTGGGTGATGAAGTTGGTGGAGGGAGAGTGAGGCTGAGGGCGTTGGGCAAGAAAATGGTTGAGGGCATTGAGGCCTTCGTGGTGGGGAATGGAAGTATAAAGTGAAACGACGTCAATTGTCGCCATTAGGAGATTGGTACCGGTAGGGATAGGGGTTGAGTTAAGTATGCTTAGGAAATGATAGGAGTCTTTTATGAAAGATGGGAGGGTGGTGACAAGAGGTTGCAAGTAGTGATCTAGAAGGGCTGATATTCTTTCGGTTGGGGAATTGCGGCTAGACACAATGGGACGGCCAGGGTTATTGGGTTTGTGTATTTTGGGGAGAAGATAGAATTGTGGAGTGTTGAAATCGGCAGGTGATAGAAGATTAATATCGGAGGGGCTTAGTCCTTCTGCGGGGCCGAAATTTTTAAGAAAGGAGAAGATTTCTTTTTGAAATTTCGGATTGGGATCATTGGGGAGGGGAGAATAGGAAGTCGGGTCGTTCAGTTGCCTTAAACCTTCCGCCACATATTTCTCTTTGTCGAGAACGACTACCGTTGAGCCTTTATCCGCTGAGGTTATGATGATGTCTTTGTTGGCGGAGAGATTTCTTAAGGCCTGAAATTCCAGGCGTGTGAGATTTTTGGGTGGGGTGAGAGAATGGAGGAAATTGTGATCACTGATTCTGTTGAGAAAAAGTTTGATGAATATCTCTACGGGATGGTTTGCATGGAGTGGTTTAGGCTCTCGTACAGACGGTGGGGCGAATTGAGCCAATGGGTGAAGAGTGTCGTGGTTGGAAGATGTATTTTGTTGAGACTGCCAGAATGCTTTCCATCGCAGGTTCCGGCAAAAATTCAGGGCGTCAGTCACAAGGCTCACGTGGTTAACTCTCGGCGTGGGTGAAAAAGATAATCCTTTGCTGAGGACTGCCCGCTCGTTGGCGTCGAGGACATGCGAGGAAAGGTTCACTACATTGTCTTGGGGGGAAGGGTTCGCAACATTGTCTCCCTCGTTCTCACTCTGAGTGTCTGGAGGCGGTCGCGGTGGGGGGCGAGGGTTGGGTGGTGCCGGAAAGTCCATTGGTGGGGGGGGGAGTTTGAGTATAGTGGCCAGGTCAGGTTTGTAAAGGAAGAGAGGCGGGGGAGTGGGTGGGGGTGGGGGTGTGAGACCAGTGAGGGGGAGGTGAAGACCGGCGCGAAGGCATGAAACACACAGATTCGACAATTTATGTAGATGTTTGGCGCGTCTACGGGCAAGATGTCGCCGGGCGGAAGAAAGAATTTGATTAAGCTCGGTTAGTAAATGTGGTTCGGACATTGCAATGATTTTTGTTAGGGATATGAGATTGCTGGTGTGTTTGTGGAGGAGGGATTGATAGTGGGATAATATTAAATTGGTGAACAGAAGAGATTGATGAAAGATTGATATGCGTAGATGGGGGTGCATACTAGGGGGAATACCTGTGAGAGGGAACTTGATGGTGAAGCCATTGGGGGGAATATTTAAGGATAAGCATGAGGTGAGAAACTCGGTGTGGCTGGTGTACTGGGCGATTTTGTGCGCGTTGGTACGAGCATGTTTGAGCCAAATATGGGTGGGTGAGGGATTGCACATTTGGAATAGTTAGGAAAGGAAAAAAGTAAGAAGGTGAAAGTGATTGAAAGGAGAGGAGGAACACTCACAAGAATGATGTCACAGCAGCTGGAAGCACTGATGAGACGACGAACACGAAGATGATAGAACTTGGGCTAAATAGCCGATATATAAAGTCTTGATGAAAGCGCACTAAGCGATAATATAAATGTGACCGATCGAGGCAAACGAACAAAAATTGTACTACTAAAAACATAGACACACGTAAAAAAGGGACACTCACAAATAAACGTTCAGACGTTTCAGCGGATTGATCCGCTATCCTCAGTGCTGAAGGTGAACTGCTGCAGGCCGGGTAAGTTCCTCCAGTCGCCCTCCTTGGTGAGGTAGTGGGGGTGGAAGAAGGGGAAGGGGAGAGGGGGGGAAAGGGAGGGTAGGGTTTGTTTCGGCTTTTAATGGGCGATGTTTAGCCCGGGCGTTTCAAACGCCTTTTCAACCCAGATGTGGGCCATCTCCCTCGTCCTCACCTCGATGATAGTTGCCCTCTCTGGCAAAACTTCAATGAAGGTTAGGGAAAAACATTGGTCGAAGGTACTGTTGTGTGAGGAAGTGTGAATGGGGATGGGTTCATGAAAGGGGGGAGTTTTGCAGGAGTGCCTGTGGTTATTCATACGGATGGATATGGGCGTGGTGCATTCTCCTATGTAGTACGCGGGGCAAAAATTACAAAATAGCCTGTATACAACGTTGAAGGAGGTGCAAGATGGTGTGGAGGAGGATCTATTGATGACAGGTGAAGTGGTGGGGCGTAGCAGGGGGCAGCACTTGCAGCGGGGGCGGTTGCATGGAGTCAGGGAGGAAGGTGGGGGCAGAGCGTGCCGTAGGAGGGGGCGGGTGGATTTTAAAATATTACCTAAGTTGGATGCTCTTCTGTAGGCAATGGAGGGGCAGGATGGAAGAAGAGCAGCCGTGATTTTGTTTTTGCTGATGATAGGGTACAGATCTTTTAATATTTTTTTAATTTTTTGAGAGCCCGGGAAGAATGTGGTGGTGAGATTCAGTTTCCTGTGGTTTTGTTCTTTTTTGGTGCGTGGGGTGTACTGTTCGGAGGGAGAGAGTATTTTCTTTTTAAGCAGGGGTTCTGGATACTTTCGTTTGAGGAGAGCATGATGGAGGTTCTGTGTGGCTCTTTGAAGAGATGGTGAATTGTTGCAGATGCGATGGGCACGGACTGATAGGGAGTAGGGGATTGCGTGTTTGGTGTGAGGTGGATGGCAACTGGTGTAGTGCAAGTATTGTTCATGGTTGGTGGGTTTTTTGTGGATGGAGGTGCTGAAGGTATTGTTTTCAAGGCGGATGTTTATGTCAAGGAAGGTATTATTTAAATATATAAAAGGACAAGAAATACAGGCGGTCCCTTACTTTCGCACACAATGCGTTCCCGAAAATGTGTACGAAAGTCGAATGTACGAAAGTCGAACCATTGACTTCCATACTAATTAGGGGTTACGTTCCAAAAGAGCGTAACATACGTGCTAAAACCTTTTTTTCACGGATTTTATTTCAATTCACTAAATTTTAATAACATATGTTAATACAATTCCTCAAATCATCTAATTTCTTTCGAAAATACGCAGAAAATGTAAATAAAAGTTAAAAAAAAAAAGAAATGCATTGACTATCGAGTGAAACATCCTCTTGGCATTTAAGTTGACATTCCACTTATTACGTCCACTATAAATAAAAAGACATATCAAGAAGCATAACAAAATGTAATAGTTGAACCCGCGCTCTGAGCTCGGCTTCTAGCACAGTTCCCCGCCACAGAGTGAACGCGTAAGCTAATACGCCCAATTTCCCTTCTCGTGCAACTGGTCATAGCCAAAGTAGTGTGCCCCAAAAAGAAAAAAGTGAGTGTTTCGTGCTCTCTCTCCCTATCTCTCGTCCGAAGAAGAGGAAGGACCAGTGATTTGTGTCAATCACTCATTGTTTAATGATTTCTCAAAATTGCATTGACGATAATTCGTCTTTTTCAAACAAACTGATATTGCTCACGAGTGTTGATCTCATCATTACAGATGGGTAGATATTTAAATTGCCTTAAAGACTAAAATACTGCTTTTGTGCTCGAAGGCATTACTGAATTATTCGCAATTTCATTGTGTAATCAATATTATGTACGAGGGCTTATTAAGTGTTTGAGTATATTTGTGTTTAAGGGTATATTTTTTTTGTGTGTTTCTTTTGGAGGGGTATTTCAAATGTTTATGGGATTATTTCTTTTTGTTGTATTGTTGACGGTTCATTAAAAGTTACTTATGGTAAAAGGAAAAGAACCGGAATATAATTTATTTAAGGTGGGAATTTGGTCACCGCAGGTAGCGATTCTTCTGCCCCCCACCAATTTTACTAGCTTTATAGCAAATCCAACGGCGTTGGTCGCCCGAAACCGAAGTTCCCAAACAAATTTCTACGTGTCTTCTCGTTTGTGCAACCCACTCGTCCTAACGGATCGAAGGAAAGGAGGTGGGGGGGTTTAGGGCTAAACCAAACCTGGGAGGCGGGACCGGCACACTATATATACCTTTGTACATATTTATTGATATTACATTACTAAGCTATTACCAAACCTATTTACCATTAATTTTGATTTATTAAATAAAAATAATTTTTGCTAATATTTTCATTGTCAGTTTTTTTATTACAACTGTAAATTGATTTAGATATGTGAACCATTTCTTTGAATATTCTTTTTCTCAAATTAACCTCATGATCTAAAATTTCGTCACTGTCAAAATCAAAAACATGGCCATTGCTTATGCTATGGCTAGCAAGAGCACACAATGGGTGCTTTCCATTCATTGACACACGTCAACACAAGTCGACTTGTGTCGCGGTTTTCGTGTTCCGTTCTATGTGTGTCGCCGACTGTTGTGACACAAGTCAACAAACGATAACGCGCAGGAATTGGAGAGTTATAAACAGTTACCGCGAGTCAACACTAGTCGACTCATGAGTCGCATGAATGGAAGGCACCCAGTGTTATACCACCTTTTGCTGATGACTTGTGAAACTAACTTTTAAAGGCTGTAAAATCGTACATCCGAGTCTTTTTCTTGCATTTTTTTAATCTCAATGTTTCACGTTTTCTAGTATGTTTTCACTAAAATATTTAATTCTGTCGTTCTGTTTTTATGACCGAATCTATTTCACATGCTTAGTAAAAAGATTATGATTCTCAAGATTAGTATTGTTTACCCTCACAATCTACTTCACGTGATATGGTATAAACGTTTAAACGAGTTTACTGTGAAAATGTTAGGGTCTCTTAATTCCACCAGCAATACATATTATACACTTTTTCAGCGGTGGATGGGAGTGGAGACCATAAGTTGCACTAATGACCATGCTTTTATTTTCGGATGATGTCACGGTCTCCGCCGCGACTCCTGCGCATGCCTGCAAGCCGTAGGAAAATTTTAGCTATGCGGTCTCAATGCGCTCCGACCACCTCAGAAGAACAGGTTCTGGCATTCCCCTCCCCCTACCTCCCCTCCTAACCTCCCCTCCCCTCCCCGGAGTCCTCCCTTCCTGGCGACATGCGCGAACGACCGTCGCTCTTGCACTGCTCAGACTTGCGAGTAATAGGTCCTCTCCACAAAGCTGCCAGCTCCGCCTGATTTCGGGTTTTTTTTTGTAGTGCAGAGAGCTGCTACTCTCTGGTTGGCGTTAGTCGCCATGTGGCTGTGAGGTGGATTTTCTCTTCCTCTCCCAAAAAGCTGATGGTGCATGCAGCCATTCCTTAATTTTTTTTTGTAATGACAGGAGTCATAATTTTATTTTATTTTCACCTCGTCTTACAAAGTGTGGTAAGATGAAGAGATGAAGTTGCTGGAGAGTGAATGTGTGTTGAGTCTAGAAACTTCCCCATTGGAGGCTTGTTTGTGTATGGAGGAAATTCATCATTACTCCCAGAATTTTAATGAGCTTGTATTAAAGTCTTGTAGAAATACAACTTGTATCTGTTACATTTCATCTCGTCGTAAAAGGTTGTGACGTACCTACCTTGGTGGTGCATCCAATGCATGCACCTGGCGCCCTATTTGTCTATCTCTCAACCAAGGTTTTGGGGAACCACCCCCATCTCTACCAGCATCGGTACGTTCACTGAGTCTAAGCTACGCCCGGGCGACAGACAAGTAAAGTTTTAGTAAATTTAAAAAATTCCTGAATTTTTCCCATAAGAAAAGCATTGGAAACGTTCAAAAAATCATAAAAAATACTAAATATCAATTCGTCGCAATGTCAACCGTACCAAAAAATTGACCAAAAAAATCTTGTTTCTGTCTATTGTACAAAGTACAAAATAAAAGAGAAAAAGTTTTAGTCTCATGAGGCTACCATGTTAATTCAAGTCAATACCTATATCTCGAAAACTAATTGACTTTTTCAAGTTTTCAGATTTTTCCTCCCGATGAATTTTTATTTTTACTTTTACGTCCAATAAGCCAAATACCCACACCTATCACAGTTTGGGCTGCGACTTTTGATGAATCAGTCAATCATTTATTTTAACATGTATTAAACGAGGTAAGAAGAAAAAAAAATAATTATACATAAGATGTAGTACTGAAGTTCTCATATGTTGTCTTGTGCACGCCTGTAGCATTAATTAATTTGGTCAGAATATGCATTTTAAAAGCATATTCAAAATTTCAGCGATATTTACGAGATCACTCAAAGGTTATTTGTGCTGTCTTTCTTTGAAAACATGGGGGTATCCAGCTAGCAGCAGCTAGACCCCCCTAGAAGTGAAAATAATTTGAATTCAAAACGAAATTTTTGAATAAATTTTCTTTTGAAGAAAAATGATTTAAGTTTAAGACAGGGATCTTAAAAAAAAGATCATTATTTATCCAAACAAATAATAATAAGAACTAATAAATTTTCTTACAATTTTGGTCTCATTGACCTTTTCTGTGCTAAAATGTTACAACTTAAAAGACCATGGCTCGTCTCCCCCCTCACCGCCCTAGTTTAGATCCTGGGTATGCTGTTGCTTGAAAACTTAAATATTTTATCATAATAGGGTAGTTTCCTTCATCAAAGAAAACGAAATACACCAATGTCTCGTATAGCGCCAGGGATGCGTTCCTTGGGGTCTTTGCGCTATACAAATTTCCGCCATACGAGAGCGTTTTAACATTGGGAAGATAGGGATACGTTCCTGCAGGCCCGGACTGGCCCGCCAGCCCATCGGCCCATGGGCCGGTGCGCCCTTAGACCAACGTGGTCTAAGGGTGCGCCCTTAGAAAAATGCGTTCCTGCACCCGCAAGGCGCAAGTACGTCTTTTCTAAAAGGTGCTCCAGTCAATTAAAAACCCAACACTTGTATACAAAAACAACTTATACTGATAATACAGTAACTAAGACGACAGTGACATGCTATGATTGCAATGACACGCTGCGCCATTGCTAAGGTTTGCGCGTTACGAGACAACGTTGGCAGCTGTGGTGGCGCTGAATGCAGACCTATGATGCAGACGACATGGCGCCAAATGAGAGGCGATTGTTCTTCGAGTTTTTCCAGCGGCTATTAGGGATTACTCGGAAGGGTGTTGCCTATTTTTTTATATTTTCTCTGATTTTTAATTTCTACCTCTTAAAATATGCTCTGGGGTGCAGAATGGATATTCTAAAAATTTCAGCTCAATTGTTTAACATTTAGAAGTCGCTCAAAGAGCATAAATGCAATAACATTAAATTTTCCCGATTTTTTGAAGTAACATCATTTTCAGGGGTAACGCACGATTTTGCAGATCTTTAGAAACAAAATTCACTCCATTTTAACGTCCGCTCAACAGTTTTCCTGGAATACAATACTTTTCCGTGAGCTACAGCAGCGCGTCACACCCCTGACGGCGAGCTGGTCGCTCGCAGGCCGCATCACGGTCAACTGATAAGTCCTGTGCCCCTGACTGCCTCACGCCCATTCCGCCTTTACGAGCGAAAGTCGGATTAAGAATGTAGGAGTCGAATACTATGTTGGTGTTTTTCATACCGAGTGTATGTTGTAGTTTACCCTTTAAAATAACTACATCACTGTTCTTCGAGCCTAATTAATGATAAAAAAAGAAATTTTCATGTTAAGAATCCAAAAAATATGATAGACTGAGAACCTAAAATATGAAAGTAGTTAATTTGCTCTATTTACGCTTATCAAATCAATTGAAAGTGCTTTAATATATTCGCTAATCTCCACTCTTCAACGCAGGCGTGAAAAATCTCTGTAGTGGCCCGGCCACCCACTGGCAGTTCCGGTGAGTTATGGAATCTTTAATGTTGTTTTTATTTCTTCAATCGGCCATGAGATTAATAGAACCATTTAATGTCGTAATATGCAAAATAATATTTACTTACTTTATTCAACGAATGAGTAAATATTTCCTTTAGTAGACAGTAACCCCTGTTACCACAACATAGCAACAACAAGAACCGTTGTCGCTCCTCTCGCGCCAATGCCCAAGGCATCAAAGATCAGTGCAATTTGGGGTGTAATTAGGATTTTCCTACCCATCTATCTTCTCTTCTATCTACTCGTCATATCTTCTCTTCCTCTCCACTCGACGCGCCGACTTCTCTGACTCCCCACTCTCTTTAATTGCTAGATAAGCATCTCATTATTTAGCAAGCCAAGGCACGTTATAGCTGTCCTGGTAAACCAAGTCCACCCCAATCAGCCAGTTTACAATGCATTTCATAATGTGCATTTGTCTATGTCGTGGGAGATTAGTTTTTTTGTGCTATCAGAAACTGGAAACTAATAATTATAAGGAAGTTTTTCTGAAAGAAAAATATTTTGAAAACACTCTTAGTGCTAACTTAGTATCTTTTGAAGCGGATATCCTGGTCGCCTCTTTATTTTCAAGAGCACTTTATCCACATCATTTTGAATAACTTCCGGAGCACTTACCGCGGCAATATCAAACAACCGATCCAATTTTTCATTCAATTCCATGTCATTCGTTAGCTGTTGCATAGGTCGCCGCCAAAAATAATTATTGAATTTTAACAGCTCACTGCACAGTGCCTCTATTTTACATATTCCACGTATTTCTTGAATAATTTGAATTCTCGACATAATACTCCTGAATGGAACCACGAACCTCATCGTTAGTCTCGTATTTTGCACACACTCCCTGTTTCAGGGTTAAGTGGTGGTGATAGAACACCTGCAGCACTTTGCGAATCAAAGACAGCTTATTTTTCGCGAAACAAGCGGCCTTAGCTGCTTGGACACCGATTACAAACATTTCAATATATTTGCGCGCGATAAACGACACTGTTTTTATCAACAGCGTCTCGACTCCGAAAATTAACTCTACGCCATTCAAAATCCAAGTGCGATTAGGCTAAAGGGGGCGTGAAACACGCAAACTCGGGTAAGAAAACATACACATAGTCGTCTCTAAACATCATTCTCCATGGTTCCATCTATTCTGCCTAATCTCAACGAAAGTCTCATGAATTTATTACAACGTAAAACAATACAGGCAACTCCTCCCTTCTTCCACCGACTCTCGTTAGGGAAGGCGCGAGGGGGAGTAAGGCAGTGAGGACTTATCAGTTGACCGTGATGCGGCTTGCGAGCGACCAGCTCGCCGTCAGGGGTGTGACGCGCTGCTGTAGCTCGCGGAAAAGTATTGTATTCCTGGAAAACTGTTGAGCGGACGATAAAATGGAGCGAACTTTGTTTCTCAAGATCTGCAAAATCGTGCGTTACCCCTGAAAATGATGTTACTTCAAAAAATCGGGAAAATTTAATGTTATTGCATTTATGCTCTTTGAGCGACCTCTGAATGTTAAACTATTGAGTTGAAATTTTTAGGATATCCATTCTGCACCCCAGAGCATATTTTAAGAGGTAGAAATAAAAAAATCCGAGAAAAAAATAAAAAAATAGGCAACACCCTAGCTCAGCCTCCCGGGCGACAGAGGACCAGTACTACTCCGACCACTGCCACCAACAGTCCTCCATTGTGAATAGTCCACGCCGAGCGTCGAAGGCTGAAGTGCGGACGTGCCGCCGCAGCCAAGTTGGTGAGTCAAATAAGATATTTTGATAGAGATGTGCGAATAGTATCCGCGAATACTCGAATATCTCAAATACTAGAAATTTAATTAAATCCCATTCCAGCCGCCGGATGATATTTAAATGACCGCCTTTTTCGCATATTATCATTCAATAATTTATATCTTTTATGATATACGACCAGTATCGTTGACAATGTTTGTGAACTTGCGTCGTATAATGCGCTACTATATATCAATTTTTCAAGCGATTTGAATAAATATTTATTATTCTATGTATCTCCTTCTTTGAACTATTGAATAAATTTTCAGTTTTGAAAGATTAAAATTTGGTTTCGAATAAGCCGTGAGACTTCTAACATTCCATTCATTTTCAAAACACAATTACATGATTTATTTTAGTTATTTGGGGTTGAAAATTTCATAACAGTTTGGATACTTGTGATAGGTTTACCCATTTCACCTACTTGAAAATTTATCACTTCGCCCATTTATCTGACTTTATTCTCTTATTACCGTATCATTCCATATAGGTAATCACGTGCTAATGTTTCAAACGTCAATATGTGAATATTCAAATGATATCATTTTAGGAAATCTGCTTTCTGCGACATGATTTGAAGCAATCCAAACATAAGCCCACTGCATTTTTTTACACCAGTACACGCTGTCTCTTCATTTCCCATATTAGGCACAAACTGCACACCTCCTTTGGGACTTTGATTTCTTCCCAGCTGCAGGAATTTTCCTTAAGAAATGCATTTCTGTGAGTCTTGGTACTAAATTGTGTAAGAATGACGGCCCTATGCAAACAGTCCTTATGAAGTTGGATGTTTCAAAAATATTACCTCGACCAATTGCACGCAAAATGATAAGTGCCAATTTTTTATACATGTTTTCAATAGTTTCCTAAATAACTTCGTACACCACTTTTCATGGCCCTTTCTTTCCATTAGGTACGAATGCAACAACAGGTCCTTGAAATTCACCCCACCAATGAATTTACTATAACCTAACACACTAACAGACTTCCGAGTCTCTTTTTTGCCTTTCAATACTATTCCCATTTCGAAGGATCCCCAATTATAAATAACAATACCACCCACAGGAAGTACACCCGATGAGAATTTCAACACACTGCCTGAAAGAAAACCACACAGCATGAATGACTCTAGTGGACTGAAGCACGTGTGGTTTCGAAGCTCCATCAAGAGACGAGAAAATATCTCGAAGGGGTCCTGGAATATGCTGACTGTTTAGAAGGAATCTTATCTTTGTTGATTACTGTCCAGAAAAAATAAATAAATTCACAACGAAGAACATGGCCCCTTCGCTTAGGACGTTTAGCACTAACGATGCGGACCAAACACACTTGGGGCTCGAGGAGACAACACAAAAGGAGAAGACGGAGAGAAGGCAGTGAGCTTAGAAGATACCGTATCTCAATCTTAAGTAGCTGACCCTTCTTGACGCCTCGCAAGCAGAATAGGCGGCAGTTTTCAAGATAGTACAGTTGAAGGAAGTCGTTGAGTTTTTGGATCGAATTCGTAAATGCGCTAGTTTAAAACGAAATTTCATCCAAACATTTAAAAAAATCCTGAGGGCATAAAGTCGCTATGTATATATTATTGAAGAGGAAAAACATTTCTTCAAAAGATAGAGTAATTAGTTTTAATTAAAAATAAAATATCTGGCGGAGAATAAATATCATATACAATAGGTCAGGAAGCGTACTGGGTCCCATGACGGCGGCATACGAAATTTAAAGGGCGCGTACTGGGTACGCATGGCGGCGTTGAGGGGTTAAGCATTTTACGCGAGGAAATAAATGTCAAAATACTACGGAGACTTAGCATTCTGGCGAGACTCGATATGAGCAGCAGAACTTCTCGGAAGTTGATGCGGTATTTTATTCCGAAAACATATTTCAAGTTAAAATTTATGAGTTGTGCTATAAATTCTATTGTTACAGTCACATACAAAGGGATATTTTCTCAAGATATTTGGTTTCTCTCTGATTGCAATTCGAATTCATCTTTTTATCTCCTTGGAACTTCCAAAGATGGACTGAAAATAATTTAAGAAAATCCGGTGGAAAAACGCGTGTATTTTGCAAAACGCCTCAGATTGTCCGCTAGCACTTGACAGCAGGAGAGGGAGTAAAGCGACCTACCTGTTGAAAATAAGGAGTTGGATGAAGCCGAGTATCAAATGGGCATACCGCTGAAATGGCGTTTGGTAGATAAGAATGCATACATCCGACAGAAATCCATCGTTGCAGTGTAAATGCCTAGACGGCATGAAATCTTTTTTCGCGAGGTGGTGTGTCCCCTTAGAATATTTGAAAGAGATGTTAGTTGAATGAACTGTATGCCCAATTGATTCCATAAAATTAAAATATTCTATTAATCAGCTTAATTCCTGTTCGAATCCTTTAAAGGAAATTAAAATTACTCCCCAAAATCTAGGGCTTCCTGCTGCATAGGCAACTGAGTCAAAAATTCTCGCATTCTTCGTTTAGTATTCGAGATATTTGAAATCCGAGGTATTCGAGCAATGATTTAATATTCGAATTCGATATTCGAGTTTGAGAAATCTGCTTTTCGACCCATCTCTATATTTTGATTTACTTGATTTTGGTAATATCCATTAATTTGTTGTAAGATTACTTCTGACTACACAAGAAACTTCAATAATCATATATTGCCGATATTTGGCCTTGGACCTTCACATTCGTGTCACCGTCAATAATTTATGGTGGACTTATCCACAAAACTAGACATACCGTATTTGCACGAATCTAAGACGAACACGATTCTAAGACGACCCCCCTTTTTTGGAACTCCACTATGGGAAAAAAAATTTTTTGGGGAAAACGATCAATGCGGGAATGTTTTGCTATGTTGCCTATGTCCCAGGAAACGCAGGATTTTTGGCGCGTAATGACAGGAATAGCGGTACTTTATCGAGACATTTAGGTCTTATTGTTGATTCGACTAATAGTTTCTTCGGAGGGGTCGTGGTCCGAAGACGAATAAAATTAAACTAGTGAAAATGTAACCTGACTTTATTAAACCCACACGCAAAACACTCCGTGGTATGAAGGCAAGCCACCCTGGAAAGTAGGTAACCACTCGTACGAGCTATGCTATCGCATTCGGCGTACGCAAAGCATACTGCAGGGGGTGAAGCATGACCATATGACTGCGCCATGAAATGTTTTGTCCCAAAGATAGGGCAACTTACCCATTCTTCTCTAATTAGCGTAGCGTCAGATGGGCGGATGAATGGGGTGTTTGCATAAAATTTTTTTGCGCTTAAATATTTCTTCATCGTATAGAGGAAAGGAGGTAGATGACGAAAAAATAGGTTTTAATGCAGTAAAATGGAGAAATATATTATTAAATGAATAATAAAATAGCTAAAATGCCAAGGAAATCGGCGGGAGAAGATACATCCTGTGATTCGTCGATCGGTTGGTGACGTCACTTGCCCGTAGTTACCCATATGAGGCCTCATTGCGACTGGGAAAATTGTCGAAAACATGGCATTAGAGGTTTTTTGATAAAGGAAATACAAATAATCTACCAAAAGCAGATATATTTATGGTGGCGGAGTATTTGAAGGGAAATGACTGCTTCAGCATTCCGGAAGTTAGAGGAACGAAGGCACTTCGGTAAGTTACCTGATGATTTTATCTCCATATTACAATGAATGGAGCTGGTTCTGCTGACGACTTCCTCAGTTTTTCTGCCTCTAAGCTCACCAATCCAATCTGTGGTGATATTGCATCAGTCAACAAATAATTTTAAAAGTAAACAATTAAGTTCCTTGCCCTTTCAAAAACCGGCAGGGAAATTTTTGAATATTTTAAACACTTATGGACACAATACTCGACAACACGTGTCACAACAATGTTCCCACCCTCCTAATTACCCGCTTGAAGAATTCAAGCACCCAATCGACTTGCAGGGCAGTCTTACAATCTCCTGTGGCAAGAACTACGATATGGTAGAGTGACTGCATCTAAAGTGTATGGTGTAATTCACTCTAAATCAGTAGGTAATTCTTTTGTGCAGAACATCATTGGAACAAATAAACTGCACGAGACTGTGGCGATGGCCAGGGGGAGGAACTTAGAACTATTGGTACTGCGGGAATTAATGACGAGAGTAAAAGAAAACATTAACCAATGTGGTATTTTACTTTTTCCTGGGTGTCCAATAGCAGGTGCATCTCCAGATGGCATAGCCAAGGAATATGTCGTTGAAATAAAATGTCCTTTCAGTTCGAAGGCACAAAAAAATATATATATTAAAAAATGGGAAAATTGCTGCTAAGTATCTCAGTCAGATACAGATGCAGATGCATGCTAGTGGGAGGAAGAGAGGCCTGTTTTGTGTTGCTGATTGGCAGTTTGAAGAAAGTAGGCACATTGACCTTGCTTGGGTTGATTATGATAGGGAGTATTGTGAAGCTATGGTTGAGGAGGTGAAGGACTTCTGGAAAAAATATATTTTTCCCCAGCTTCTCAATGCAGCTAAGTAAAGCTTAAATAAATAAAAATTATTAGCCAGAAATAATGAATTTGTATTTATGGAAATTTGTAAAAGGCTATTGTTCATGACCCTCTCCAATATATAAAGATGTTCATAATTACTTAATTCTAGTGGTTCAGCTCAATTATTGTTTAAATATATAATTGACAACATTTACTTTCATTTTAAAGCTTTTTATTTGGCCCATTGTTATTAGTATTTCAGGTATGATGAGGTTAGAAGCCAAGGGGTAAAAGTGATTTTTATCTTAAACAGAGTTAGGTGCAGAAGTTTATAGAATAAATATATACAAACTTGGTAGAAAAGGAATACGAGTGAGTAAGTATCTGTTCCGTGCTGACATAGAGTTCAAAATCAAATGTACTACTAAATATCTACTGATCTAATTTGTCTTCTTTACCTACTTTCTGTGTCTAGCTTTGTTTAGAAAAAGGTCCCTTGCACCCATTGCCTTCTCAGCCCCTCACATAAGATCTTTGAAATTACATGATCAACAGAAGTCACTTTTTTGATGTATCTCACTTAAAAGGTAGAACTACTGCAGAGTTATCAATCAGAGATGAAGCAGATGGACAAGGTGGGAAACTCTCAGGAATTCAAAAAAAATATTTTGCTACATTGTAGTAAAAAGAATAGCTTTATCTCAAAAGGACAACAAAAAAATCACAAACGTGACATGTGCAACAACAAATAACTTTTCAAAACTAGAAAAATGCAGGCTACTAACAAATAAGCTCCACTTTAATTATTGATGATTGAGTATTTACTATACCACAAGCTATGACAATGACATCATTAGTGCTTGCAATAAGCTTGCTAGGGATTATAGAGTGAGGTTTTAAAAATTCAAATTCACGAAGCCTTCTTATCACCCTTTCAATGTGAATTCTAAGGCTGGCAATCCTTTTTGTTGCCAGAACGTCCTCTTTTGTGGATATCTGGCCAGCTGCCACAGATGGAGGCTTTACCAACTGGCATCCTCGGGCTTGCAGCAGTTGGCCAATGCCTTTAAATCCATGGTCTGCCATTACCACAGCCCCTTTTGGTAGCCTCTCCAAATACTCACACTCCTCTACCAAGAGGGAATCAGAGATTCTGCCTCCAAACCCTTCTGACACAAAATTTATAAATCCATCAGGGGTTGATGATACAAGGTACTTCAGGGTATTGCAGCCTTTGTACTGGGACCATGTCAATGCCTGTTTGACAGGATCACTAGGCTTCTCTATTTCAATTTCAAGGCAGTCTATTATAGATTGCACATCATAAAAATTGAACCTGAAAGGTATGGGAAGCTGCCTTTTTATAGTCACCCTATCCGGCCAATAGATCAGTTCCTTCAATGTGTGTGCCAGGATTGGAACAGTTCTGTTAAAAAATTTACATGCATGGCCACATGATATGCAAAATTGATCCGCGAGCCTTTCAAAAGAATCATTTACCTTGATTTTCATGAGAGTCAATACAATGTCTCTCTGGCCAAGTTTAGTGTATTTCATTATCAAAGACATTGCATGAGGAAACCACTCATCTGGCACGCCAATATACAATTTGGATTTCCTATTTACACAAGAGAGAATTGTATCAGGGTCCTGAAATTCATGAGCAGACTCATCACTCTCAGATGAGTGTGGCTCATATTCACTCCCACTGCCATTTTCCACACCCTCAGTCATTTCATCTGAGTCTGTTGTGACAGACTCCATTTCCTCTTCATCCACAGCCCCACCTATTCTCTTCAGTGGAGATGTCGACACATCTCTCTGTAGCTTGATGGGTGATGTGGCAATGTTAAGTACTTCCTTTTTTGTCATATTGCAATTAATACCCTTACTCCTGTGAGAAACAGAAGTTTGGGCACTAGAATCACTAAATGTCTTTGTAAGAGTCAATGGCTCATAGTTGGATGCAGCATTTCCACCCTCATGAGCTTCAGAGCAGTCTAGTTCTATGTCCACTGGCTCCTCATCCAAATTATGACTTATTATATGGGGAGGGATATGTTTATCAACCTAAAAGAAAAGCATATATTTTATGAGTTGCATAATTCAGGCAATAATTTTCAAGTAACTGATATACATTTAACGAGACCCTTATCTCCATAGTACCAAGTTGATTGTTTTTAATTTGAGTAACTGAGCAGTACCAAACTCTTCACTTCAAATTTTCAATAATAACTTGAGCTTATATGAAAATATACAAACTCCTACTGGGCAAATAAGTATAGAATTAAATACATGATTGACAACATTTTATTTCAATTTCAAGCTTATTATTTTGCCCATTTTATTTCAGATATGATGGGGTTAGAATCCAAGTATAGCCAATAGTTATAGAAGCCAAGAATATGGATTTCACATTTTAATATGAAATATTTTTCAGAAATATTAACTGCTGTGTTGTTATTAGGCTTCAATGTGGCAGCATATCATATATTAGTCAGTCTATGCCTGTAGAACACATTTATGTCTCTGTAACTGTTTCTATTTAGTGATTATCATTTATTTCATTAATTAATTAAAATATTAATTTATTTAAAGGGCAAATATAAACAATGCAGTCTACACTTAAAGTAGGTACCTGTAAAGAGTTCCCATAATAAGGCAGTAATATTCATCAATTCACATTGAGGCTACAAATATCTTTAGATCCAGCCTAGGGAGGGCTGCATATGTATAACTTACACTCAGTGCGTCTTCTACTAATCTCTGCTGAGTCCTCTTCATGGGTAATTTTCTGGTGGTTGACGCAAATGCTCTCTGCCGATCTTTCTGGCAGCCAAATATGTGGGGAAAAGCACATTTTTTCATTAGCTTATGCCCTCCTACCATTTTGTACCTCATGAAATTTTCCATGTCGTCCTCCATCTATGAACAAAAGCATTAGGTATATATTTTTAAATGTACATACCAAAATCATACCTCAAACTATTGACTTATGATCTACTAAATGCTTCTTCCAAGGTTTTCTTCGTCAACAATTTACATCCTTTGATTTGCAGTTTTTTGGAAGCATCTATTTTCCATTTCATTACGTTGGCTATTTTGTACGATTAACGGATTCATTCAGCAGATGTTAAAGGCTCTTCATCATGAATAATTTACGCGTCATATACATACATTATCATCTATTCAATAAGAGTCAGTAATAAATATTAAAATACCTCAAAATGGTCCTCGCAGCAATAAAGGGTTGATTTCAGAGAGACATCGAAGTTTCTTCTTGCAACTCGAAACCATTTCTTCCTCCGTTTCTTTTCCTTTGGAACTGCGAAAAACACTTTGCTGGGGTTCCTGCTGCTAGTATTTGTACACTCAGGTACAAAACACCATTTATATGCCGACATTACGCACAGTTTATCTCTGACTTTCGTGCAAGAGAGCGCGTAACAAGGTCAAACCATTAACTATAACATACCCGTTGCTCGAAGTTACGGGCAAGTGACGTCACGGGCGGCCATGTTCTTTTTTCCTTGTTTTCGCGGACGTTCAAACCGGGTAATTTTTACGCAGCCAGAAATGGCCAAAATTACCGTAAATTTAAGTTTAAATAGCATTTCCGTATCTAGGATGAAGTGAAGTTTCCGTATATATCGCTAAAAAAATCCATGCAAACACCCCATTCGGATTGTTAGTAGGGAGGAACAAAATATCCTAAGATATCCCTTCCTCAGTAACTCTGACAAGTGAAACTTATGGTATAACTCGTAAATTGATAACTGATAATAACCTGATATCGTGTTTTCGGAAAAAAATGCCGCATTTACTGCCGAGAAGCTCAGCTACGAGGATATTGAGTTTCGCCAAAAATCACCATTGTATTTTTCCAACTAGTTCCTTGCTTAAAAATGCTTAAATAACGTTAGAAATACGTCGTGTTTGGTCTCGTTCTTTTTTGAATTACGAGCACATTGAAAATATTCCAGCCTAATAAAAGTATAATACCAATTGCCGAAATTCATTGTGAGACACCTTTTGAGCTAACAGGTGATTGCATGCAGCGGTTGACCGCCAGAAACTGGGAACTTTGAAGCAAGTAGGCTGAAAAAATACTTCTGAGATGCGGGAAAAAGTTACATTGTCTATATGGAACTTTATTTGGGACCAGAAACGGCGAACAATGAATGCGGGAAAATGATTAATACGGGTACAATAGATCGGGGTTCCACTGAATAACTTTTCTTTTGAAAGCTGCAGTGTGGTAATTTATTTTCTCTGCCATCGTAATACTCTGAAAGGCACGGAATCACAACTGAATCAATCTGTCTAATCAGAGGCAAATCATGTTGCCTTCTTACCGTTGCTCTGAGAAAAGTGCAACGACTTCGTAGCAGTTTATTCCGCGACGGCATTGAGGCTTTAACGTTACAATTTAGGTAAATTGTAACCAATCACACGAACATTTTGTGAGTTGATCGAGCTTTAACTTGAATGGAGCCAAACCCAGGGTAAAGCAGGCAATCTCGCGGACACGGCAAAAGTGCACCCGGCGGCTGATCGGCACGCACCGAATCTTTGCCTGCTGCCCAAAAATGAAATTTTTTTACTTGAACGCAAAATTAAATATGCTAAATTACTGTTAAGCTATTATTGACGTTGATTTTTCGTTGTATTGCTATCAGGTGGCAACCTCAGGTGTCCATAATTTTTCCGACGTAAATTATGCAACCCGCTTGACGTCAAAAATTTTGCATCCGATTCTAAGACTCCCTCTTTTCCGCAGGAGTTGCGAGGGAAAAAAACCTCGTCTTAGATTCGTGCAAATACAGTATTTCTTTAAAGCGATTATTGAGGACATTTTCGCATACATACATTTCTTTTTTAGGGAACAATGGAAGCAGAAAGGCCAAAGAAAAAAAGAAAATCAGGAAATGGATACAGAAAAGATTAATACGATAGGCAGAGGGAAAAAGTTGCTCAAAATTTGCCAAAGATAACCACTTTTTATGGTCATGGTTTACAGCCAAGTTATTCTTCCAATGCTGATGGAGAATCGGGGAGGACTATCGAAAACTTAAAAAAATCTCATGTTCAGAATATTCCGTGGCGGAGGATGACCCGGGGAGTGATATTCAAGTGGATTTGTTAGT
Organism: Ischnura elegans; assembly: GCF_921293095.1. Classification (NCBI taxonomy): domain Eukaryota; kingdom Metazoa; phylum Arthropoda; class Insecta; order Odonata; family Coenagrionidae; genus Ischnura; species Ischnura elegans. The sequence continues at coordinate 8,750,369 of NW_025791658.1, read as the reverse complement.
TTCCGAAGTGAAAGTAGTACAGCCAAGTGAACCGGCAGCAGCGACAGACAAAACAGACAATGAAGTTTCACTGACAGTACAGAGTCAAACAAATGAAGAGTTAATGTTGGACAACGAAAATGACAAGTACTATAAAAAGCCAAATCGGACAGACTTGGACATTACTTCGTTTTTCCAGTTTCATCCTGTTCAGTTTGACAGAAACGCCAAACGACTGCCTTTTAGTGAAAGCATTTTTACGGTAGATACTGATGGCGAAAAATTTAGACGCAGCTGGCTTACTTACAACACTAGTTCAAAAAAGTTGTTTTGCAGTATATGCTTAGTTTTTACGGATTGTTCATCAGTTTTCTGCCAGGGGTTTGACCGTTACAGACATTTGACACAAACTGTACTTGAACATGAGGCTTCAGTATCGCACAAAGAATCAGTTAAGGCTAAGGTGGCGCATGACAGGGGATCGACGGCAAGTGGTGTCTGCTATTATAAATGTTATAAAACTTATTGGAAAACAAGTCCTTGCTTACAGGGCATCAGAAGAAAGTGCCCATTCCCTTGATAACCATTCATTGAACCATGGAAATTTTTTAGATATAATCCTTCTTCTCTGCAATTATGACAGAAACTTAGAAAATCATGTGCAAAAAACCATTCAAACGAGTAAAGCTGCGTTAAAATCAGCAGACGATGATGATATTTCTAAAGCCAGAGGAAGGGGAAGCCAGGTGACATTTCTGAGTAAAACCACCGTTAATAAAATAATGAGCATTATAAAATGTTTGATCTAATCAATTATCGCTCATGAAGTAAAGCAAGCTACGTCGTACTCTGTTTTAATGGACTCAACTACAGATGTCTCTGGTTTTGACCAATGTGTCATTGTTTTACGATACGTGTTGGGAACGGAAGTAGAAGAAAGAATTTTTGGCTTACAGAACGTGCAGTCGTCGTCAACAGGAGAAAGTTTATTCAAGACATTTACCTAAGTAATAAGGGAAGCAGGACTTGATATCAACAACTGCATTGCCAACTCATCTGATGGAGCTGCAAACATGAGTGGTCAATATAAGGGCGTTTCAGCCAGGCTGCAAGAGCAGATCCCACACCACATTCATACGTGGTGTTATTCCCATTCCCTAAACTTGGTTATGGTAGACACATCACAAGTTGTGACGGCTTCGATTTCGTTTTTTGGTTTACTGCAGCAAACTCAAGTGTTTGTAAGGGAATCTCACAAGAGACTAGATATTTGTTTGGAGCAACATCCAAGTTATAGGTTGGGTGCTATTGGTGCAACTAGATGGAGATCAAAGAGTGACGCCACTTCCAAGATCTTTGGCTATTTCTGGATGAAATTGGTGGAAGATGAAGGAAAACAACCTAAAACTGTGTACATAGAGTTGATCATTTCTCTTTCTATCGTGGCAAATACCCAAGAATTCAGTTCCAAAACAAGAAATGAAGCAAACAGTCTTCTTCAAAAGTTTTTGTCGTTTGAAACAATCCTAACTGCTATGATGTTCTTGATTATTATCAAATCAACAACGCCTTTGTCGGACTATCTTCAAACAAAAAATTTGGATCATGCACAGGCTTGGAATTTGATTTCATCAGCTCAAGACAGTCTTAAGAGAATCAGAGAAGAGTTTTCAGGCATTGTCCATGCTGCAAAAAACTTTGTCAAGTTCATGTCAAAAAGTCTGCTTAATAAAATCGAAGAAAATCCAATTTTGGATCAATATTCCAACAACATCAGCATAGAGAGAGAATTGCCAGCCAGGAGACAGAAGAAACGGAAAAAAATGCCAGATGAAACAAGTGATGAGGTCGTAGAAACTCCATTCAGCAGTGAAGGGAGTTTTAAAGTTAATGTGTTTTATGTGGTTGTTGACCAAATTAACGCCAGTATGGTTGCAAGGTTTTCTGATCAAAATCGGGTTTATCAAGATCTTTCATGCTTTGATCCTGTAAGATTCTCTGAGTGAAGAAGAAATGGAATACCAGAACCTGCATTGGAAAAAATATGCTCTGTGATCCCCCCAACATTGACAAAGGCAAGCTCCAGGAAGAACTGGAACCATTCATTGAGCAAAGGCCAATCTTTAATATGAATTTACAAGATCACTTTCAGAAGGACTCCAGTGACATTGAAGTGAATTCTAAAGTTCTAAATCAGAAGATGAAGATGAAGAAATAATTTGGTCTAAAAGCAACAACAAATGCCACTCCTGTATTAAATGTGCATACAAGATACTTTATCAGTACAATATGTACTCATTAATGTATCCGCAACTCCATAAGGCTTACAAGTTCCTTTTAACAATACCGATGACCCAAGTGAGCAGCGAACGTGCATTTTCAAAGCTCAAGCTCATAAAATCGAGAATTCGTTCATCCATGAGCGATGAGAATTTGGAAGCTCTCCTCTTGATGCAGTCGGAATGAGAGTTAGTCACAAAGATAAGCAATGAAACAATTATAGATGAGCTCTGTTTCCGAAGCAAGGAAATGAAGCGCCTACTTTCCTTCTGATAATTAAAGTGGGCTCCAAAAAAGTGGCCTTCACAATAATTAGTGATAACTTCAGTTTTCAGAGGCTGTTTTGTATTTATACAAAGATATGTTTCATTTTGTATTAGTTTTATTTCATAAAACAGTTGAATACGTCTCTTCTTTCATGTACGATTTGGATTGCATAAATGTAAACATAAGTAAAAGCCTTAATTTTACTTACAAGTTTTATATTTTCCATCATTCAAACATTGTAAATAGTGGCTGTAGTGTAATTTGTAATATTAATAATGAATATCTTTGAAAATATTAAATTATAACATATTTAGAATACATCCATGTTAAGTAGAAGCCAATTACACATGATCATTTGGAGTATTCGCTTGTTAAATTAGCGTACCTTCTATCGCATTCGCGTTGTAATAGTTAAATAACTTTTTTGAAACCATTGCTAAAAAATACCCTATTTTTTCAAAATTTACTTTTTAAATTTCAAAGCAATATCCCACAGCCGTACCCTCGGACTGCGCCATTTCTTAAGTTGAAGGCAGCGCCCTTTTAGAGGTCCCAGTCCGGCCCTATAGTTCCTGGTAGCACAGGTCTTGGGTACTGAATTTCCTCTAAAACATATATTCGCATAAATAGCCTTAGAAAATATTATTTATATAAATGTTTATAGTTTAAAATATCTTTAAAGATAGTATGCACGCATTCAAAGACTTATATTCAAGTTAAATAAAAATTCTTATGAGCTTTTGAAATTTCCTCCTCTCGTGCGGGTGGGCTAACATCTGCTATCTCAGGGGTTTGTAATGCATTGCGAATAGTTGACGATTTTTCAAACCAGTCTAAAAACAACTATTGTGTCACCCTGGCCCTTTTGTCACTCATCAAAATGACAGGAAAATGCTACTTTGAATAACATTTCATAGCTTGCGGAGTTTATGAATGATAAATCATTTTAATTTGAAGTCCTGCGAGTCATTAGCAGCTACGTGAAACAGTCTTTAAATGCCTTGACACCTGACCCAGGTTTTCCTTCCCTGAAAATGAATGAACGAGAATGCATTCTTTTCCAAAACAATATCGTCTCGTCAACACTAGAAACTAGTCGAGGGGAAAGGAGCCACTTTCAATCACAGCTTGGAGTTCATCAGAAAATGTTGCGGTGACTGCGCTATCAAAACTTGCAGATCCACCTAATATTGCCGCAGTGAAAATACCTGCTTGCAGTTTAAAATTCTGGAAGCAACCAAGCTTTCACTAAATGTCTCGGAGCCATTACCGCCCTCGTCTTTTTGTACAGATTCACAATGAACTTTCCCTATGTCTTGACCGCTTGGTTGATGTTGGTGCGGCTGAGGTCATTGATGTTTTAACTTCGTCTTTATTCAGAATAAAGCATCGTGCGTTTAAACTTCCACACAATATCGCTTTGACATGCTCCATTTTCAAAGCAATTGACCTCTTTCAATTTCTCTTCTAGATTTATGGTTTTTCTTGATAAATTCTTGATTTATTCTACCCGCATTCCTATTTTTTGCCATTGTTCTCTTGGTTTTTACTCTGTATGGCTCTATCGAAATCACCTGCTACTGCTGAACTGTATTCCTGAGACGCAGAGGGCATATAACTGCGGGGAGGGAATGAAGCCATTGTGTTTGAGACCCTATAGCGGACCCTCTTATATGTTGATGCTATTCATGCGCAACTCGGCCACCGCTCCATTTCTCCCCCGTGAATACCGATGACCTTGAAGGCTTTAGCGTAGACTCTACCTGGAAGTCAATTGCCCAATAACCTATGACGGCCAAAATTACATCTCAAACAGTATTGTTTATAAAAACTCATTTCCAATTTAATCTCATCGCCCGGGACCCGTCCGCAAAGGGCGGGTGTCGGGCACAGCAGCGAGGTCGGCAAGGTCCTCGGGGTTGTCAACATGCGAAATCCTTGCAGAGACTTATCATCATCACCATCAGCAGCAGCAGCAATGAAGAAAGAAGAAAAGAAGACCAAGAAGATGGAGAAGAAGAAGTCGGCTATAAATGTAGGGACGTGGAATGTGAGGACTATGATGAGAGCGGGGAAATTAGAAAATATCAAAAGGGAAATGGATAAAGGGAGGATAGATATCTTAGGATTATGCGAGGTGAGGTGGAGGGATGGGGGGGACTATTGGAGTGATGGGTATAGGGTTATATATAGTGGAGGGGAAGAAAGCAAGCGAGGGGTAGCTTTAGTATTAAACGGGAAGATGGGTAAGCATGTGGTACGTATAGACCAGGTAAGCGATAGGATTCTGGTGGTAGAAATTGAGGCGCGGCCCACCAACCTTGTGGTGGTCCGCGGATAACGGAGAACATGATAAGGGAAATGGAGGAGAGGAGGAAGTAGAAGAACGTGGACACAGAACAGGGCAAAAGAATGTATAGGGAATTGAATAATCGATTACGACGTGAAACTAGGAGGGCAAGGGAAGCTTGGTGGAAAACACAATGTGAGGAAATGGAAAAGTTCCAGAAGGATGGAGAAGTAGGCCAAAGTTAAGTCACTATCAGGCGGCAAAAGAGAACAAGCCATGTCTAAAATTAAGGCTAAAGATGGGAGGATGCTAACCGAGCGAGAAGAGGTACAGAGTAGGTGGAAGGAATACGTGGAGCATCTGTATGACGGAAGAAACAGGCCGGAGAGATTGAGTTTAGAGGATGAAAGTGCAGTGGAGGAGGACAATCTTGGGCCGGGGATATTAGATTCGGAAATAGAGAGAGAACTCCGTGATATGAAGGCTAGGAAAGCAGTAGGCGTGGACAACATCCCGTGTGAGCTTCTGAAGAATCTAGGGGAGGAAGATAAGAAAAGGTTTTTCGAACTAGTGCGCAAGATCTATGAGGAGGGATGTTGGCCGGAGGATTTCGTGAAGACGGTTTTAATTCCGCTTCCGAAAAAGAAGAAAGCTGTGGAATGCGGAGATTATAGGACTATCAGCCTAATATCCCATGCGGCTAAAGTAGTGCTGAGGATATTGAACACACGAATGGAGGCAAGGGCAAACGAATATTTGGGCGAAGATCAGTTTGGTTTCAGAAAAGGGAAGTCAACTCGTGATGCAATAGCAATAATGAGGGCCCTCGTGGAGAGGAACCTAGAATATGAGAAGCACGTATATGCATGTTTCGTGGATTTTGAAAAAGCGTTTGATAGGGTGAACTGGGTGAAGTTAATGGATATTCTCAAGAGAATGGGTGTAGATTGGAGGGATAGACGACTGATTCGTAATCTGTACATGGCCCAGACTGCGCAAGTGAGGATAGCGGATGGAGAATCTGGGTGGGCAAGCATTGGCCGAGGTGTGAGGCAAGGCTGTCCTCTATCGCCGCTGCTCTTTAACGTGTACTCTGAAGAGATGGTAAGGGAAGCGTGGGATGAGTTAGAAGCTGGGATAAAAGTGGGAGGAATGATTTTCAAATCAGTGAGATTCGCGGATGACCAAGCGTTGATCAGCCAGTCAGCGAGGGGGCTTCAGGCTCTAGTGGATGCGCTATACGAACGTTGCGAGGAGTATGGGATGAGGATTAATCACAAGAAAACTAAGGTTATGCGGTTTTGTAAAGCATCACGAGCAAGGAATGTGAGACTCAATATAAAGGTGGGGGGTGAAAAACTTGAGCAGGTTGAGCAATTTAACTATTTAGGCAGCACGTTAGAGGAAAACGGATACAGTAGTAAGGACATCAGGAAGAGAATAGCATTAGCAAAGGAGGCGTTCATGAACAGGAAGGAGCTTCTGAGAGGATCGTTGTGTAAGAGTCTAAAAAGGCTGGTGAAGAGTTTGATTTGGAGTGTAGCTCTCTACAGTGCGGAAACGTGGACACTGAGGAAGGAAGATGAGAGAAAATTGGAGGCATTTGAGATGTGGGTATAGAGAAGAATGGAGAGGGTGAAATGGACGGAGAGGAAAAGGAACGACGAAGTGCTGGATATGGTTGGCGAGGAGAGGCAGCTTTTAGATGAGATACACAGGAGACAGAAGGTTTGGATGGAGTTAGTGCTTAGTGGTGAGGGGATGTTGAAAATGGTGTTGGAGGGTAGAATGTTGGGGAAACGAGGGAGGGGAAGGAAAAGAATAGGATTTTTAGATAGATTGAAAGAGACTAGGCCTTACAGAGAATTAAAGAAGGCAGTGCTGGAAGGAAAGGGAGGCTCCTAGATCACCTCGTTAGTACTCCATGGAAACCTACCTTAATCGGTAGAATACTATAATAATAATAATAATAATTTCCAATAGCCCCACGCTTAATTAATGATCTAAATTAACTATTATCATTCTGTTAAGGAGACGAGATAAATTACTTCGGTAGGCCGGCTATCTGGACCAAATGACGAGTAATACTTTTGGCACTTGCACAGCAATGGATTTCGATTAATATATAAACAAAAAAGAATATTTGAGGCGAGGAATAATATTAATATGCGTAAAATGATAGCAATTCCGTGTGTACTTAGTGAAAGTCCACGTTTTATCATGAGAGTGTTTAAGATTTTTGATTAGGCTAAACTGCGTTGCAATGTTTCCCCGAGGAACGAATTTGCGTTATATCGAAATTGCGCTAATCGAAATTGCGCTATACGAGACATGGGTGTAAAGGCATTGATTGCGATTCGTTACCCACCATTAGTGTATTCATAATATACAAATTATTTGGTTTTAGAAATACCGGTTTAGACGAATGGCAATGGTCAATTTTATCCTCATTTGAAAAAGGCCAGATTGGTACCCATACGATGCCACTCCACGTGATGTCACAGGGACCTAGTTTTTATACGAGTTGGTAGGAATTTTACATCGTCTGAGATTACCAATGCATGCATGAGGCACAGAGCTCAGGGGAACGTCTCCTAATAATCACCTATTAAAACTGCCTAAGGTTGGAAAGTTTTCTTCGTTTGATAAGGTATTAATAACCCATATTTAAGCCAAGCGCTACCTTCTAGCATGGTACTCTGCTACCTGCTAGCATCCTGCGTGTCATCAGTGCTCAAAGCCTCGCCCCAAGGTCACCTCACTTGCAGCAGCGGGAACCAGAACGACGTCACACGGGGTTTTCCCAGCATTCATACTTAGCCGTCGCGTTTTCACTTTTCATTTAATCACGAGAAATAGATATCGTCATATAAAAATCTAAAAGCGTGAAATACGTACTCCAGGAGTAATAATCTTTCGATTTAGGCAATAAAAAATAATAGGAAACCACCCTATTACCACGAGGGCTGTTTTTTAAGTAAGGGCCGTTTTGCCGTACACTGTAGTAGTAGGTTGTGTGCGCTTGCCGCCTCCCCGCATTCCTTGCGTACAACCATGTGTCAGTTGAAGTTCTGTATGTAACCTTTACGCTTTACTGTGGATCTATAAAATGTTTAAGATTACACAGGCCAACAATGAAAAACTTTTTTACTGAAAATACCTTATTCTAATGTTTTTAAAGTTGCTGAATCCAAATATGATGGTTTTAAAGTTGTATCACCCACCTTTTATTCACATTTTTACAGTTGAATTTATGAACTCAAGCAATATTTTAAGTAATTAACAGCTTTTTTACAGTCATAATAAAATTGAAAAAGTAAGTCTAATGAACGAAGATAATGGGGGATTACTGTTGGTACTTCACCGAGAAGTTCAGCAAGCGATTCATCGCGGAAAAAGCTACACAAGAAGCTTCAAGGAAAAAAGGGAAAGAAAATGAAGACCAATTCCATTTGACAAGTGAACCCTGTATTATCATGCTGAAGTAAATACAAACAATTTTATCACGTTGTGGTGAACAGTAAATACAAACAATTTCATGATGTAACACAGTGTTTCATTGATTTCCCTATTTACCCTATAGGTAGAGGTCTGTGAATTTCGCGAGATGCGATATCGCGAAATAACACGAAATAATGCAAAATCGGTATGTAATTAAAAATGAAATTTCGCGTTTTTTGCAATTTTCGGTGAATTAGCAAAAAAATAGCATCCAATGAGTCATAATCTATTAAAGCCTGTGCCTTCATTTTTTGACACTGCCGACGTTTATTTGCTCAACCTTATTACGATTCCAAGGTCAATTGGCTTGTTAAGTCTCGTGCATAACGCATCCGCGTAATATCGTGCACCATAGTGATTTCTCCACCAGAATTTGCCGTTAAATTTATCACAGTCTCTCTCTTCGATTCCCATACATGTTTCAATCCTTAAATATTTAGAATGAGGCGCTTTCTAACCTGAAGAATTAGAAATTATGAATTAAAAAGGGCTGAAAGAAATATAATGCGGCCGCGAAGAGCGGAAATATAGGTAAGCTGATGCACCCGGCACGCGTCGATGCCAAGCAGTAATTCCGGTGACTCATCGCGACACATTAGACAGTGTTAATGGATAACTTGTCGCAGGTAAACCTTGAGTTTGGATCAAATGTAACAATTCTCTTGACTGAAACACGACCGCTGGCTGGGAACGGGCCGCCGTTCACGGCACGGCTCACAGAGAGTGGCAGAGAGTCGTCTCGCCTGGAAGCCGCCTGAATTTCACGCCGTAGACGGCACACCGCCGGGATTGAAATGGGCGCTGTGGTGACCACAGGGGCTGTCAACCGTCCCGGTGAGGGGTACCGAAAGGGAACCCACGACATGAAACATTTCGGCCAATTTCTAAGTTATACAGCACTATGGTTATACCGTAGCTACACAGCACTCAAGTTTGAAAACACCATCGTGAGTGGTTGTGTTTTGCGGTTGGACTGTTTTTTTTATCGTAGTTCCAGCTTTAAATATCAAACGAAGGATGGGAATTTTAAAATGCCAAAAGCTAGTGATACCGCTCATACCAGGGCAAGTGAATTCAGCTGAGAAGGATTTTATGCGAAAGACAGAGTATTACTGTGCAAAGTTTGGGATAAAATATTTTAATTTGACAGATGTGGCACTTTGTAAAAGCACATCAGTAGCGATGCATATAAACATTCGAAAGAAAGGGGACACCCGCAACACGACAGCTATCATTTGAACACACAGTCACTCAGTCAAAGAAAGCAAAGGAGGAGCTTGTTGTTGCTACTACAGAAGCATTTTTAAAGGATTTATTTAGGGTAGAGAAACTTGACAATCCAAAAATTCTGGAATGGCTCTCGAAGTATACACATATGAGGTGTAGTGGGAATTTGCCATTTGCCGATCGTATTCACCAAGACTACATACTTGAACCATTCATATACCTTGAACCAATATAAGTTGAACCATTTCTTTCATTTAGTTTTATCAGAAATTTTGCACAATCAAACTTGTGTTAAATGTTATGTAAAATGCTTAATGAAAGTATAAGTATTCATGAAATGTGTACCATAAAATAATAAAATGCCTGTAAACGTGGAAAAATTGTAGCATTATAATAACACCGCCAAGATTTTCTATAACACCGAAATGACATGGTTTTAAAACGAATTTGAGCAAAAAATAAAACCACTTTCGCGGACCTCTAACCATTAGTTATGGCCTTATTGTTCCATATGAGAGCATACCTAACAGTAAATAAGAAAAAAGATATCCAACTACAGTAAAACTTTGATTTTACGCAGTTGGAGGGACCGAAATATGGGCACTGTGTAAAATCAAAGTGTGTAAAATCAAGAGTTGGTATTGAGGCGAAGTATAGTTTTCAGGATAACTCTTGATCATTATTTTTAGAACGCTTAGTCATACACTTTTGTACAGTTCTGATTTGAGCCAGAACCGGATCCAGAAAAAGTCTCATATGTGAGGCCTTACACTAAAAGAGCATGAAATCCTTTTCAATCGCATCAGGTATATGTTTCCCAGATTCAATTACTCATTTGGAGGCAAGAAAATGAAGCCTAATAATCTTATTTTCTCGCAAGCAACACCACAGATGACGTGTTACCTTAAGAGAAACACAGTTGCAATCCTGAACAATGTCTAAAATGGTTGAACTGTTAGCATTTCTGGCACTAAGATTACTTCTGTTACGCAGGAGAAATTTCGGAATGGTGATACTAAATGCTTGCAGAGAAGCTAATTTTCGAAAATATTCTCATTAAAAGCAGTTTTCAGGAAATCCGTTTAACCACCTGCGAACAAACAAGGATTGGGGATTAAAGAAATGAGATATCTGAGGATAGTCATCCAAATTAATCCCATTAACAGGGAGCAAAATTTTGCTAATGCATTACAAAGGTTTTACACCCTGTGGGCCTGGGTTCAAGTCCTGGGAGTTGCAGAAACTTATCAGAGATGGCCCTATCCCTACTTGAGTGTAATGTGGAGGGCACTTCCAGTGCACCACTCTGTCTATCAGATGGGACGTTAAGTCCTCGTACCTTTTAAGCTTATCATTACAACCTGGCTAATGCCAACATAGGGTTCTTATCCCCCCAGCCCTTACTTCATGGCACTAATGACCCCAGCTGTCAGTTACCTTCTTCCAAATAGCGTATCATAGATAATATGGAGCACACAGGACCCGGGAAATTCGGAAATTCAGATTTTTCCAGTGTTTAGATCACTTTTTTAAAGTGAGCTATTTAAATAACCGCGCAACTACCGTCATGCCGCCAGTGATGAATAAAAAAAAATCATTAATAGTCCGGAACAATTTTCCTTATTTATAATTTTTACGCATTAAAAAGCATTTTCCCATGAAATTTTAGCATTAGTAGATAGAATCTAACGGGTATAGCTTCTCTGTCGGCATTCTTCCGCGAATTCAGCGCCGGGACCTTCGACTCACAAGCCATGTGACTCATCTTAACGTAATATTTTGCTTCCCCATATCTGATAACAACACCGGACACTTTTGTATTTCGATTTAATGGTACTAAGCCATTCATGAGTTTAAAAGGGACTGCCTTATCACTCACATCTTGAATTTGACTTCAATGACGACGCGAGTTATTCTCCGAGGGCATTAACTCCCGTTCCGTTAAAAATAAACGCTTGCCACCTAGCGGAGTTAAGCAGCTAGCTATTAAAGTTCCAACCATGTTTCATTTAAACCCACTGACAGTGAGATACAAGTTGAATCAGCTCTAATAAGCGCGCCGCGCAATCAACTTTCCCTCGCCTCCATTCGTCCCGCAGATGTGGGGTTACCCCGCGGAATGAGACAATGCATGCTGCTTATACCACCGTGTTGAATCACCATCGACTTACGTCCATATTAGAAGTACAACCGTCTTTTTTGGATCACCTTGGAAGCCAAAATTTTGGCACGGGAGGATTTTTAACGGCTCATTTCGCTGTTATATTTCGCTGGGGCGGAGGAAAACATAGCGCCGGCAAAATTCTAGAAAACCTTACATTAGGGATAGATATTCCGTGGTTCATAATTCCGTATTAATGACCATCTACTGTAATTACAATAAATATGGTGTCACGTGAAAAACACTGTTGGAATGGAAGTGGGAAACCCTACCAACTATCTCTTCCCTGAACACATGGAGTACAACCAAATGAGCCTCGGAATCTCATCGCCCGGGACCCGTCCGCATAGGGCGGGTGTCGCGCACGGCAGCGAGGTCGGCAAGGTCCTCGGGGTCGTCAACATGCGATATCCTTGCAGAGACTTATCATCATCATCATCATCATCATCAACAGCAGCAATGAAGAAGGAAGAAAAGAAGACCAAGAAGATGGAGAAGAAGAAGTCGGCTTTAAATGTAGGGACGTGGAATGTGAGGACTATGATGAGGGCGGGGAAATTAGAAAATATCAAAAGGGAAATGGATAAAGGGAGGATAGACGTCTTAGGATTATGCGAGGTGAGGTGGAGGGATGGGGGGGACTATTGGAGTGATGGGTATAGGGTTATATACAGTGGAGGGGAAGAAAGCCAGCGAGGGGTAGCTTTAGTATTAAACGGGAAGATGGGTAAGCATGTGGTACGTATAGACCAGGTAAGCGATAGGATTCTGGTGGTAGAAATTGAGGCGCGGCCCACCAACCTTGTGGTGGTCCAGGTTTACATGCCCACTAGCAATCATAGGGAGGAAGAAGTAGACGAGGTGTATGAACAGCTCGAGGAAATAATTAGAGACACACCGCGTAAGAAAAATCTGGTAGTGATGGGGGACTGGAACACCTCAGTCGGGGAAGGGAGGGATGGAAACGAAATAGGAGATTTTGGTCTAGGAATACGGAACGACAGGGGAGAGAAAGCAGCAGAATTTTGTAGGAGAAACAAATTATTCATCACAAACACGTGGTTCAATCATCATAAAGGGCGAAGGTACACGTGGAAAAGTCCAGGGGATGCGGGGAGATATCAAATAGACTACATTATGGTAAGATAGAGGTTTAGTAACAGTGTGAAAAACTCACGCAGCTTCCCTGCAGCGGATGCGGATTTGGACCACAATCTAGTGCTCATGAAATGCAACGTAAGATTCAAAAGACTTATGAAAGTTAGGAAGGCGAAGAAATGGAACGTAGAAGCCCTGAAGGGGAGTATGAGGAGAGAATATCAGGAGCTAGTGGACATTAGTATACGGGAGATTGAAAGTACCAAGACGGTAGAGGAAAGATGGGATAATATAAAAACGGGAATAGTCAAAGCGGCGGAGAAGTCAATTGGTTATGTTGACAGTAGAAGGATAGAGAAGCCGTGGATAACGGAGGCAATGGTAAATGAAATGGAGGAGAGGAGGAAGTGGAAGAACGTGGACACAGAACAGGGCAAAAGAATGTATAGGGAATTGAATGATCGTTTACGACGTGAAACTAAGAGGGCAAGGGAGGCTTGGTGGAAAACACAATGTGAGGAAATGGAAAAGTTCCAGAAGGATGGAGAAGTAGGCGCGTTGTACGCCAAAGTTAAGTCACTATCAGGCGGCAAAAGAGAACAAGCCATGTCTAAAATTAAGGCTAAAGATGGGAGGATGCTAACCGAGCGAGAAGAGGTACAGAGTAGGTGGAAGGAATACGTGGAGCATCTGTATGACGGAAGAAACAGGCCGGAGAGATTGAGTTTAGAGGATGAAAGTGCAGTGGAGGAGGACAATCTTGGGCCGGGGATATTAGATTCGGAAATAGAGAGAGAACTCCGTGATATGAAGGCTACGAAAGCAGTAGGCGTGGACAACATCCCGTGTGAGCTTCTGAAGAATCTAGGGAAGGAAGGTAAGAAAAGGTTTTTCGAACTAGTGCGCAAGATCTATGAGGAGGGATGTTGGCCGGAGGATTTCGTGAAGACGGTTTTAATTCCGCTTCCGAAAAAGAAGAAAGCTGTGGAATGCGGAGATTATAGGACTATCAGCCTAATATCCCATGCGGCTAAAGTAGTGCTGAGGATATTGAACACACGAATGGAGGCAAGGGCAAACGAGTATTTGGGCGAAGATCAGTTTGGTTTCAGAAAAGGGAAGTCAACTCGTGATGCAATAGCAATAATGAGGGCCCTCGTGGAGAGGAACCTAGAATATGAGCAGGACGTACATGTGTGTTTCGTGGATTTTGAAAAAGCGTTTGATAGGGTGAACTGGGTAAAGTTAATGGATATTCTCAAGAGAATAGGTGTAGACTGGAGGGATAGACGACTGATTTGTAATCTGTATATGGCCCAGACTGCGCAAGTGAGGATAGCGGACGGAGAATCTGGGTGGGCAAGCATTGGCCGAGGTGTGAGGCAAGGCTGTCCTCTATCGCCACTGCTCTTTAACGTGTATGCTGAAGAGATGGTAAGGGAAGCATGGGATGAGTTAGAAGCTGGGATAAAAGTGGGAGGAATGATGTTCAAATCAGTGAGATTCGCGGATGACCAGGCGTTGATCAGTCAGTCAGCAAGAGGGCTTCAGGCCCTAGTGGATGCGTTATATGAACGTTGCGAGGAGTTTGGGATGAGGATTAACCACAAGAAAACTAAGGTAATGCTGTTTTGTAAAGCATCACGAGCGAGGAATGTGAGACTCAAGATAAAGGTGGGTGGTGAAAAACTTGAACAGGTTGAACAATTCGACTATTTAGGCAGTAAGTTAGAGGAAAACGGATACAGTAGTAAGGACATCAGGAAGAGAATAGCATTAGCAAAGGAGGCGTTCATGAGCAGGAAGGAGCTTCTGAGAGGATCGTTGTGTAAGAGTTTAAAGAAAAGGTTAGTGAAGAGTTTGGTTTGGAGTGTAGCTCTCTACGGTGCGGAAACGTGGACACTGAGGAAAGAAGACGAGAGAAGATTGGAGGCATTCGAGATGTGGGTATGGAGAAGAATGGAGAGGGTGAAATGGACGGAGAGGAAAAGGAACGACGAAGTGCTGGATATGGTTGGCGAGGAGAGAAAGCTTTTAGATGAGATACGCAGGAGACAGAAGGTTTGGATGGAGTTAGTGCTTAGTGGTGAGGGGATGTTGAAAATGGTGTTGGAGGGTAGAATGTTGGGGAAACGAGGGAGGGGAAGGAAAAGAATAGGATTTTTAGATAGATTGAAAGAGAGTAGGCCTTACAGTGAATTAAAGAAGGCAGTGCTGGAAGGAAAGGGAGGCTCCCAGATCACCTCTTTAGTACTCCATGGAAACCTACCTTAATCGGTAGAATACTATACAGTGAGTCCTCGTTTAACGTTGTTGATTCGTTCCCGAAAAAGTCGACGTTAAGCAAAACAACGTTAAACGATGCAGCAATGAAACAATGTAAAAAATTTAATTTCGTTCCTAGCCATGCTCCTAACAACAATCCATTCTTCGTGAAGAATCCAGAATTTCCCGGGCGAGAATCCAAGGAGGCCAATTATCGGAGCCGTAACTTTAAGCAGACTTCGTGACCAATCGAATCAGGCCAAAATGAAAAAATCTGAATCTTACACTCGTAAGCACGAGGATGAAGGGCGAGTCAATTTTCGTGATGATATGAATTCTTTAACGCGGCGGAAATCGCGAGAAACATTCATTACCGATTATTCACTTCAGCATGATAACGATTCATTCGAAATGAAACGAATTTTCATAACGAAAAGGTTGGGAAGAAGGCATTATTAAATGAAATATAAAAACTAAAAAGAAAGTATTTTAATGGCGAAACATCGATATTTTCAGTAACAGAAGAAATTTTTATTGTAAAAACTCGACCTGCAAACCTAAAACTCGACCAATCTCTCCAGCAGTTGCATCTTCTTCAATTCTTTTAATAATACCAAGTTTTTGTCCTAATGTCGCCGTTTTTTCTTCACGTCTGAAGAACCACCAGGATAGCCACTCTTCTTCGTGGACATTGTTTTCAGTTGGCATCAGAAAAATATACGAATAATGGGTAAAGGAGGCGATAATTATTCGCTCAGATACATATTTAACATACGCTACCCACGCCAACCTTTTCTGTCGAACGAAAATTACCAATCGCATTAATATAGTAATATTTACTATACATCAGATGCGCTTGCGTCCTATTCGCCGTTAAACGGGACGACGTTAAACGAGGACACACTGTAATAATAATAATGTTATAAATAGCGTCGATCAATAAGTCGAATAATAAACGAAAGGTGATAATTTTAATATCTCCGGCGATCATCTGTCTGCAATTGCCATATATTTTAGGTTTCGATATCCATCTATGGTAAATTTTAACTAACAATAAGAGCGATATTTGCGTTCGTAAAGGAGCCTGAAATATTACTGAGAGGGTGTAAGGGGAAGCAATAATTAGATTTGCGATGTTTTTAGGTTCACTCTCAACAGCGCAACGTCATTTCAACCGTTCTTGTATTCATTTTTGCAACTCATTTAGACGAATACATAACCTAACTTCATATTGCTCCAGTCGGAATTTTCAAAACAAGTCGAAAGACAACTATGTAAAATCAAGATTAGCGGCCTCTGTGGGACTAGGGTTATGCCGCACAAAATCGAAAAACTGTGTAAAATCAAGAAAAGATGTAAAATCGAAGTTTCATCATTGGAATTCCCTATGCTTTCCGGTCGGACTTGAGTGTTGCTGCGTAAAAACGAGCCTTGATGTAAAATCAAAGTGCGTAAAATCGAAGTTTTACTGTATCCTAATCGTATTAAGTGACTATTGAATTAAGAGAGATCACATCGTTTTCTCTCGAATCTTGGCAAAAGTCACGCGATAGCACTCGCTTTCTGGAATTATTAAATAATAAATATATGTTCTCTAATGCAAGCATGTTTATTTAAACACATAAATATAATGGTTTAAAAGACAGTAGTGCCTTTCATTTCCGAAGGATATGAAAAAAATGGTGGCTATCACTGAAACCTCTCCACAGTAAAGTGACCATATGTATGTACCAGTTTACCCGGGACAGTCCCGTTTTCAGAATGCTTGTCCCGGTGTCCCTGCAATGTTCCCCGGGACAGGCAATTGACCTGGTTTTTGACTTGCATCTGTGTGAAATACTGAAACTTTTATTTTGCGTTAGTTTATAAATTTGTTGCCCAAACAAAAATCTGGGATTTATTCAGGGTTATTATTAACAAGAGACAAGAAAAATTATCCCATCAACTTTTTACTTTTATTATTTTAGCCGTCTACAATAACGGGACATTTTACGGCTCTTTAATTACGGCAGTAAAATTAACTTCCTTGCCAAAGTGCTGCACAGTCACAAGTGAGTATCAATTGAACTATGTATTGGTATATCGCTCAATCTCAGAGATCTGTCTGAACGTCAAAGCGGGAGATTCGCGGTTGCGTCGTCTAGTATGGATATCTCAACGGTCTTCGGAAGACTGACTGTGCGTTTGCTGACTTTTTCATTGATTTCTAAATGAATGCTGAAAAACTAAGTTAAAAAAAACTTGATATGTAACGGTAAACACCATAGCAGACCGTAAGTTGTGAATCTAAGCTAAAGCTTTGTAATTTTATGGCATGTTCTTTGTGGTTTTAGAATTTAGTCTTTTGACTTTGCCTTTGACAGTGCTTTCGTTTGTTATTCTTAGCTAGGTTTTCACTTGGTATTTGGGCTTTGGCTTGGGCCATTGGGATTAGTCATCTTCATAGGCTTTGGACTTTTGCTTTACAAATCAGTTAATTTTCGAGACTTCACTATTTGACTCCCTACTTCAACCCTTAACCGGTGACGTGCGGTCTGAGAGGCCGTTGCGTTTCTAAAGTTATGAATATTTTCAAAATTAAGATTTCAAAATGTCTATAATTCTCGTTAGCTTCATATTTTTGCATAACAAGGACATCCCACTCTTAAAATTCAAGGTTCCTTTTATTAATTTATGTAAATTTGCAATTGAACTCGATTAGTGGTCTGTGAGACCGCACCTCACTTACTAAGAATGCATCAAGAAAAGGAATAAGCGGGATAAATTTCATGGCTACTTACTACTTAGCTTCCAACTTTAACATTTAAGGCCTTTTTTGAATCTGGCGAAATACTGATACATAAATATAATAATTATAACTCAATTAGTGTTTTTGGCATCAGTTGTTTGATCCTGCTTCAAATCACAATTTTTTTGACAAATTGGTTCGTATTGGGAGTGTAAAAGTTTTAATATCAGTTTTAAAATAGTTGAGCATTCAAAGAAAAATTAAACAAAGAAATAAAAATGGCGTAGCAATATTTTATGAATTTTTGATTTATTGCGGTCTCCCAGACCGCACGTCACTGGTAGTGTAACAAGAATTGCACGTCACTGGTTAAGGGTTAACTCTTATGTCTTCAGTAAGGAATTCAGCAAGTTTAACATCATAACTACCATACCTAAGGTTGAGCGTTTTGAAACGACAGGTATGCTGAAAATTTTAAGTACAAAATTTAATATATTTTTTTAATAAATTACTAAAAGACAACACAGTACAAATGCCAATTACTGCATAGCTATCTCACTTTCTTCCTCCTAGTCTTTCCTCATCACTCACCACTGAAAATCTGACTGAAACTTTCAGCCTAGGAAAAATGGGGAAACGGCATTGCAAATATTGCCAGGGAACTGCAAAAGGAATTTCCTTTCGTTCAAAAGAACAGGACTGATTCTGATGTATGCTGCACAGTGTGCAGATGTGAATTTTCAGTAGCTCCTGGTGGTGGGGGAGACATTTCCAACCACTTAAAGACTGAGAAACACAGAAATACAGTAGGGTAGACTGGGGCAATTCCAACACCTTAAGACATTTTTAACTTTATGTTTTTTACTAATTTAGCTACATCGTTCATTGAACTACTTGCAAATTAGTTCGAATTTTATACATCCGTATGATATGTCATGTTAACAAACTAATGTAATTTATGAAGTAAAAAAAGTGTTTTCTGTGACTGTTACCAGATGTCGGTATTTCCCCGGTCACTGGGGTGATTTTGACATGCCTTAGGGGTAATCCCGACAGTGGTAAAAAATAAGAAAATAATTAGATTGCTGATTGCTTATTTGTGAAAACGCTATTTACGTAATTTTTGGGCATATTGAAGAGCACGGATAAACAAATGAATACTAGAAGGTAAGAAGTAACTACTCTTTTGGAAGGAAAAAATTCGCGTGATATTTCGGCGATAGCTTCTTTTATTTAATAATAATAAAATACTTGCCTGATCTTTAAAAACGACCACCAGGACTTGAAAACCCACTAGCCCAGTCCTCGCCAGCAATTTAGGTCTCTCTATTGAAATTACGCTTAACATTTAATTTTTCAGGAAGATCATACACTAATTGCCTTAAATCAGTCAAAGTTATGCCATATAACTGGTTTGATAACTGTTTAATATGATTAGATAGTATGCTTTCCTGTTCGGGTGTGAAGTAAGATTTTCTCCCAAGGCTGGTTTGGCCATAGAGTTGGATTTCAGACGGCCATTAAGGGTGATTCTGGGAATATCTAATTCAGCCACCACCCTTTTAACAGTTCCTCCACTTTGCACCAACTCAAACGCCTTTTTATAAGTCTCCTTATTCCATTTCCCCCTCTCCGTGGTCTGTTTCCTCAATCTCACCATCTGGAGGTCATTTAAAATAAACAATAAGGCCCTAACAGTCTCATGCAAAAGTATAGAATAAATGGGGAAATACTGACACCCTGTTGGTATTTCCCCCTCATAGGATGTCGGCATTACCCCGAAAGAACAATATGGTGGTTACAAAACCCTGGAGACTACTCTGAACGTTGAAGTTTAACAAGAGATATACCAAAATGTTAGTTATATTACGTAATTTTTAATAATCTAAGAGCTATAACAATGACACGTGCTGTTAAAGTGCTACATTGATTTGTATGGGAGTCAATTTTTAGATGAAAAACTATGAAAATGAATTATGCTTCACCATAAAACAACTTGTTTGCTCAGACGACAGGAGCATACCAAGCACTAATTGCAGTGTCGTCCGCAATGCATCAGCACTAAAAAGCAGCGCCTGGCCCTCTAAATACGACCGCAAAGTAGGGTGTCGGGATTGCCCCGGTCTACCCTAACAGCAGCTTCCTCTTCATCAGTTCTAACAAATTTATTTCGAAATACAGAAGCAGGAAAGGAGGAACTACAAACAGCAGCTGCTGAAGGAGAAGCAATGGCATTTCATACTCTCAATCACAATCACAGTTTCCGTTCTATGGATTGCACTTCAAAGCTTGAGCAAAAGTTATTTAATGGCAAGTTTGCACGTGCTAGAACTAAAGCTGAGGCTATTGTTACAAATGTTTTTCCTCCTTTTGCCATGGAACCACTGCAAAAGGAACTTAAAGAATCAGAGTTCATTGCTATTTTAGCTGATGCCTCAAACCACAAGGCTTTAAAAATTGTGAGAATAATTGTGCGGTTCTTCCTACCGTCAAGTGGATTGCAAACAAAGTCATTAGAATTGCAGGGCTTGCCAGGAGAAACAGCAGAACTACAATTCCAATACATTGGAGAAACATTCCATATCAGATAAAGTGGTAGCATTGTGTGCAGGGTTGATAACAATCATGATTTTTTTTTTTAATCATTTTTGTTGATTTTTTTTATTTAAATCTGATTTTATTGATTTAAATGAGATTTTTATGATTCTCCATTCATCAAAAATTCAGTTATTTGCAAAACTAACTATTTGGGCAGCATATTGTAGAATGATCGTTTGCAGAGACAATACGAGGCAACATACTCTAAACTTAATACAACACTTAGTCAATCAGGGGACAGAACTATGGAAATGCCAATGGTATCAAATTAAAAATTACACCAGCATAATATAAAATTGCCATTGGAAGTATCAAATGTGCGATATTATGCGGTTCTAAAGCATATGAAGTTTAGAAAAATTCTGTAATTGCAACTTTGTATGGTGCCTACGCTTAGAAGTTAAATCAGAAAACAATTTTTTTCAACGGATACACTAGTCTTCTAACCAAGGCCATTTTTTTTATTGTTCATGTTACATGCATTCCTACAGTATCATTTCTATTTAAGAGCCACCATTGTGCTGATAACTGTCGATTCATTGTATTAATTAAGAAATAAAAATCAAAATTATACACTTACAGCTTCCTTTTCTTGACTCTTTAAAAATCAAACATATATATCACATTATGATTTAAATCACCTGATTTTTAAAATAAAAATCAAGTAATTTAAATCGTGAATTTAAATCAATCAACCCTGATTGTGTGCTGACAACACGAACACAAATTTTGGTGGGGCACAAAGAAGAAGAAGAAACAATGTTTTCACAAAGTTAGCACATTCGTTAAGACAGAATATACAGTAGTACAAAATTTTATCGATTCCAATCCCGATTCCGATTCTGACATTTCGATTCCGGTTCTACCGATACCGATTCCATCGATTCTGATGCCATAGGCTCCAAGAAAAATATGACTTAATTCCAGGCAGCAAGAAAACCACTTTTAAAAATATTACTCTGTGAAAGAGTCAGTTGACAAAAGCATCTTTCATATCATCACTATGTAATTAAAATATAATAGCTATATTTCAAAACAGAACATACCTGAAAAGTGGTGTTACATGATAGGTATTACTTTAGAATATTGGCACACATAATATATCGACCATGTATATGTATCCAAACTACAAGGGAGAGCCCTGAGTACAGAAATTTTCATAGCTGTAATAAAGATTACGTACTACATATATGAATAGTGTAATATTCGGCCCTTTCAAATTCTCAAGCAGAAAAACCAATTATTCTACATCGTGAAAAATCGACCTCAGGTACCGAGCCTTAGAGTTCCGCGGCGTGTAGCTGAGCTTTTACGCGCGATTGAAAAATCGCTCTTATTTCCTTCGTCACAGACTTTTTTTTCCAAGATTTCTAATTATTACTTTTTAGAAATCTATACTTTATAATTTGGTTCAAATTTTCCGAGTTATATTTTCCGTAAACGAAAGATAATGTCTACTTTATGTCAAATTACACGTGAAACATGGGTCGGCCATTTTGCGTCGTAAAAGCAGACAGATGAGAGCCAAAATCTTCAAAAGTCATTGAAAGTATAGGCAAAAGCATAGGCGGATCCAGGGGGGGGGCACGGGGGCACGTGCCCCCCCCAGACCCTTAAAAATATGCTAGATTTTTAATACGGTCCCATTATCATTTCGTTTGTTTTGTATGACTAAGTATCCTTGTGCCCCCCCCTGAACAAAATCCTGGATACGGCCTTGCTTGTGCCCCTCCCAGAAAGAAATCCTGGATCCGCCCCTGGGCAAAAGCACCAGTTCAAAGGAATATTGTGTTTTATATTCCATAAAACTCATACCAATGCAAAACCACTAGGATAAATTCAAAGATTCTTTGAGGAAAAACGATATCTCGCGTGGCATTGAAAAATTGGTCATGTTTGGGCCTCTGTATCTCACTAAAGGTTCGTATATGTGTAAAACGGCATATAAATATATATGTGGTAATGATTTATGATTACTTACACTAAGTTTCAAGTCTCTATCCCCAAAAAGGTCATTTTAGACTTTATTCCAGCTTTTTCTGATTTCGGACCAGTGTGCGCCGGGTAGGAAGACGATCGGCCGCCGCGGCTGGCGTAAAGGTAATCGACGCCCACGTCGACAACTATGGTGTATTCGGCAAGCTGAAACTACCAGGCCAAGGCATTAGAATGACTTATCGGCTATAAAAACTGTATTATTACATGAGTTTCATGATAGCGATTCCTGTCGGCAGATTGCTGGACCTACTAGCCTCGAAAGCTCTGTAACCTTAACTACTCGACTCGACATTTGTAATGCTACTCGAAACGCTCGAGTCGAGTACCAACTACTCAATCGACTTGAATTTTCGAGTACTCGCACATCCCTAGAAGATATGTGTTTTGTCATTACGATTACGTGGTGCGAAAATTCAAATGACTGTTGGAAACGTGGTTGTATATTTTGTTGTTTGAAGTACTACTGGAATCGGAATCGATTTTTCACCTTGGCAAGTACTCGTTTTCGATTCCGGTTCTTGGTCGAGAATCGAGGAATCAAACCGACCCATCACTAAAGTAAACCTTTCGTGACGATTTCGCATTTCATTGCGGCCGTAGCTACTATATGTCCATGTGCCTGTGCGGTTCGTGTTTACAACCACTGCCTTTACCGCCTTCACAGAACAAGAATGTGCAATAGTTATGCATTTGTTTCTGAAAAGGCACAATAATCAATGGCTTTAAACCAGAAGCGCCAGCATTACTGCATTTGATCGAAATCCAGCGACTCAGCATCGAAAGTGCGATCAATTTATGGAGGAATATCTTCAATTTGCCAGGGTAAGTAGGATCGATAAATTACGTCACATAATATTTCGCAATTATTTCCGCGATATTTTCTTTATTAAAAACAATTTTACGTTGAACAGAGAGGAGATGGATCAAGTAGAAAGATGAGGATCAATCCTGCGGCAGATAAGAGGCCATCAAAGACGGAGTTTCGATGCCAATTTAAAAATAGACATTGCAGAATGCACCGTAAATCATAGCATTCATATGACGGCTGAAAAATTTGGCGTGGAAAGAAAGTCTTTGGAAAGATTGCAAAGCACTAATACATCGTGGAAGTCATTTCAGGGGTCTCGATGCGTCAGATTCATAGAATTAGAGGAAAATATCGTCGAATTTGTGCGCAAATGCAGAGCAGAAACTCTTTGTGTAACTTATGCAATGATTCGCAACGAGGCATTGAAAATTGATAACATATTTTTTCGGTGTTTATGTTTGTTGGAAAAAGTTTATTTCTTAATTTTATTACTTTGATATTTGTAAGTCCTGTAGTTTAATTATTTTGCTTAGCAGGCATTAGATGGCAATATTTTTATAATATTTATAATTTATTTAACACAATTTTATTTAGATTTCCTAAATTATTCTAGTCACTTGGATTTGACATGACTTGATGGGTGTGTTACACTGGGTCTAAGGAAGTTTCAGGGCCAAATGCAATACTCTTTATGGGCTTTATGTTAAAGCTTATATAATTACATTGTCTGTAGTCATTTGGAAGTCAAAAATATTAATAATTTGTGAATGTTTAAAAAAATACAATAGCCTTGGATAGTTGAAAAATTTTCTCATTACTTCATTACATCTGGTTAAGGAACTATAAATTACTGATACATGCAATGGATAACAACATATTTTAGGAATAGTTATTTTGTTGTGATGGAAAATGTGTAAACAGATTTGTTCTTATTATTCACAGAAAAAAATAGTTTTTATTGACTCTAGAATCTTAACTTGCTAACCACAGAAAAACTGCCTTCCTTTGCATTTTTAAATTTTTCCCAAAACTGGGGTCTCAAAATTAGGGGAGGGGACAATATTCAGAGGGGGACTATATTCGGAGATATACGGTATATGTTCACTAATGCATGCATATTTGTTTAAACACATAAATATAACAGTTTAAAAGAAAGTAGTGCCTTTCAATTCCAAAGGATATGAAAAAATGGTTCCGATCACTGAAACCTCTCCATAGTGAGCCTCCATACATCAAATTGCCCAAATTTTGGTCCCCTCAATTACGATGTGAAGAGGTATTACTGTAAATAAGGTGGCATTTCAGTGACCCTTCAGTCTTACCACAGTCAACGCAATCCAGCTGCTGGCCACTGTTGTGTTTCTCCGCTTCCGCGTGCGCCGCAAGTTCCCCCTCCGTGAGAAAGGCCGCATCGCAGTCAGCACACGAGAAGTGCGCAGTCCGTATGTGTGCCGAGAGGTCCTTGCCTTTGCCAAACACCGTGCCGCACGCCTAGCAAGGGAATTGCGACACTTCCTCTTCCGGGTGCGCAGTCTTGCGGTGCATGAGCAGGTAGTCGCTGTGGCAGAAGCGCTTGAGGCACGTGGGGCACTGGTACGGCTTCTCTGCGTTGTGTGTCTTGCGGTGGAGAGACAGCTTGTCCTTGCGGTTGAACGCACGACCACAGATCTAGGAGGGAGACAACAATGAACAATAGGTGGTAACCATGCAAAATAAAATACAGCACACTCCTGATTACAGTGAGTCCTCGTTTAACGTCAATTACCGTTCCTGAAAAAAATGACGATAAATGAAATGACGTTAATCGAAACATAATATCCCATAAGAAACAATGTTAAAAGTGAATATCGGCTCCTAGACCTCACAATTCCTATGCAAAAAAATTTTAGCGTATCACATCTGGGGCATTTTTTACGATGGGAATGCCAAACTATGGCATAAATACGAGTTCCTGTCTTCATCGACGACAATAGCAGCAGTGACGTAAATCCTTCTCCATTTTCGCATCTTCCCGCATTTGCTTTTCGGCTTCGCTATGGTGGCCGCCCGGGCGAGTGTCGCCTGGGCATTATCATCACTGAAACATCGTCGCAGTTACAGGAACCAAAATTATTGTGAAGACGGCGAAAAAAGTGACGACAAAAACTCCCGAGTTCTACAAGGAAAATTCCTTGAAACAACTTTTTAGGTTCCTGAAAACCATTATGTCAAGTAAAACCTTGCGCACCTACCTAAGAATGCATTTTGAAGAAAATTTGCTAAAACCGTCATCGCAATTAACAATTAACACACCGTTTTATACTTTGTAAAGACTGACTGTATTACCGCCCACAAAACGAACAACCTGCAACCTTTTTTCTCGTGCAAAATTTAAAAGACTCGATGTTATCCTGAAGCGAAGGTGCGATAAATGAATAACGATCTCAAAATTTTCGTGACGTTATCGCAAAATGACGTTAAACGCGGTGACGTAGAATGAGGTCTCACTGTATATGGGCTAATGATGGGGAGAGATGGCACGAATACCATATATGTATATGTCTGAATATTGTCGCCCCTTTTTTCCAAAAATGCCCGTGGTAAAATTAAAGGGGAGGGGGACTATATTCAAATGCATTTTTTTAACTTTTCCTGAAACTGAAACCCCAAAATTAGGTGGGGGGAATATATTCGGAGGGGGACTATATTCGGAGAAATACGGAAATCAGAAAACATCAATCCAAACTTTTGCTTAAACTTCTTCTAATTTTCATTATTTACATAAAACAAACAATATACTACTACTTATGCAGTTATTCTGTTATTTTAGAGTGCTCCCCGGACTCAATGAGAATTTTCTTTGCCAGTTTTTGAATTTTTTTAGCGATGATAACATGGTTGTAGTCGTATCATTAATGCTCCACGTAAGGCCTGGTTTCAAAAAACCCCTCATCGGTGTCTGCGTGATCACGGATACAGTAAAGTGGTTTGCAGGAATGCCTCAAAACCACTGTTCGACGTCGGAAACTACACTGTCAGGCACCACGCCACGTAGTCGCGTCTGGCACTAGTTGCCGGGGTTGCAACTGCTGCGGGACGTGTATCCGTGATCAAGGACCACGGTCGCGCACTGCAAAGCTTGGAAAACAGAGACATGGTACTCCACTAAATGCAGCTAGTGCGCGATCACTTCCATTCTATGAAGGGGATTCTAACAGAAATAATAAGCCTGGTGTATCTTCGCATTAATGCAGTAATGCCAATGAATTTGCATCCGATTTCTTAAAATAAAGATGGCAGAAAAAATTGAGTGGGAGTGAAGATCATGCATACGGATAATGCGCAACACAGATACACCGCAGCCGGATATTCGGGAGTCTGATGTATAAGGGAATGTTTGTCCGCGAGCGGTGTGCATTGTTTTGCTAAAGCTCTAGTCGAGTTTAAGTAAATGGAAGATCGTAGCACTTTTCCGCAAGAATTTTTAATGCGTACAACGTGTTTCAGCTCACTGAGCCATCATCTGGTACAAGACACTTCAGAACATGTGAAAAACCCTTGAGAAAGGAGGGGGTAGGAGAGGATTTGACATCTTTGAGGATGGGGGATGGGAATAGGCGTACAGAGTAGAGACAGTGGGAAAAGATACAACTACGGGATGTGGAGAACCCACGTTGGAGGGAGGGTTCTGGTCATAACTGTAAAATGACGACACGTGGGGAAGAACCATAGCAAAACGGGAGGAGGGGGTGTTGAGAAGAGTGAAAAAAGGGACGGTTTAGGGTAAAAAGAGGCCGCGTGTCTTTTGAAATTGAGAGGAGTAAGTAGCAACGCAGGAAAAGAGGCGGGGGTGAGGAGTCCCTTAGGGTTAGCTGAGAAGGAGAGAAAGTTAGCGGGGGTACAAGGGAGGAAATTGCAAGCAAAAGAAAATGGTCAAACACAATACGGAGAAAGGGTGGGCGGACAGGAAACACCCCGTGGATGTTGGGGTCACTTAAGGCGTGGGTGAAGAAAGAATTTCCCCATTTGTTTTTGGGGAAGGGTATCTTTAGGAGAGGGGCATGGGTGAAAAACACTTGCTCATTCACGAGCGTATTCAAATCACTTTGTACAATTTCGAATTGCTCAAAAACATCCAGTCTTGTGCCCTTACTTTCTAAATGTAGAATTTCAGGTTTAAAATTACAACAATGCAAAGTCTGTAGAAGGAGTTTGGCGAGAAGTGACGTTTCATCCCCATTTTTCTAGC
Organism: Ischnura elegans; assembly: GCF_921293095.1. NCBI lineage: Eukaryota > Metazoa > Arthropoda > Insecta > Odonata > Coenagrionidae > Ischnura > Ischnura elegans. The sequence continues at coordinate 8,722,941 of NW_025791658.1, read as the reverse complement.
ACCTTCTATGTTCTTTCATTCTGGTAATGAAACTTCTGCCTCTTTGACCGATGTAACACATGTTGCATGAATCACAATTAACCTTGTAAATGCCAGATTGAGTGAGCTGAAACGCAATGTATGCATTAAAAATTCTTGTGGAAAAGTGCTACGATCTTTTATTAACTTAAATATGTCTAACTTCCATTAATCACAAGAATACTAAGGTTATGCGGTTTTGTAAAGCATCACGAGCGAGAAATGTGAGAGTCAAGATAAAGGTGGGTGGTGAAAAACTTGAGCAGGTTGAGCAGATTGGCAGCACATTAGAGGAAAACGGATACAGTAGTAAGGGTATTAGGAAGAGAATTGCACTAGCAAAGGAGGCGTTCATGAACAGAAAGCAGCTTCTGACAGGATCGTTGTGTAAGAGTTTAAAGAAGAGGTTAGTGAAGAGTTTGATTTGGAGTGTAGCTCTCTACGGTGCGGAAACGTGGACACTGAGGAGAGAAGACGAGAGAAGATTGGAGGCGTTCGAGATGTGGGTATGGAGAAGAATGGAGAGGGTGAAATGGACGGAGAGGAAAAGGAACGACAAAGTGCTGGATATGGTTGGCGAGGAGAGGCAGCTTTTAGATGAGATACGCAGGAGACAGAAGGTTTGGATGGAGTTAGTGCTTAGCGGTGAGGGGATGTTGAAAATGGTGTTGGAGGGTAGAATGTTGGGGAAATGAGGGAGGGGAAGGAAAAGAATAGGATTTTTAGGTAGATTGAAAGAGAGAAGGCCTTACTGTGAGTTAAAGAAGGCAGTGCTGGAAGGAAAGGGAGGCTCCCAGATCACTTCTTGCGTACTCCATGGAAACCTACCTTAATCGGTAGAATACTATAATTATAATGTCTAACTTCCACCACTTGAAGCCTGAATCTGTTGAACTCTTGTCGAGTGTCTGGGCGTGAGAAGAGCTGCTCCTGGGAGGCGACCAAAGGCACCTTTTTCGACCACCGCTACCTCCTACAGCCAAGGTAGAGCAATCCTCCATCCCTGTTCCTAACCTCGTCTTTTCCCCACATCCTTTAATTGGTTTCCTCGCTACCAAAGTTCAGAGAGGTGATTTTTATTCTAAATCGACAGTTTCTTTTGTTATTTAATGGATTGATACTTGTGTTCAACCGTACCTTTTTATTTTTTTCTGTGCTTTACACTCCTCCGCACACCCCCGGCCCTCAAAGTACGTTTCCACTTCCAATGCTTTGCCTGCCGGAGATTCAGTAATAAACACCATTAGTAATTTCGGCGTTCCCACTCCAAGTAAATTATAAAATTCACAGTTTTTTCCAGGTTTTCGGGGTCTTAACGCCATCAAATTCACAGTCTTATGACAGGTCAATTTAGTAAGAAAAATTGATCACGTAACAATCACTGGATGCAGGGTAACTAAAAAATTTATCAAACGCAAAAGACACAGCGAATGCAAACATAGCTGTGAGAGCTACAATAGACTGTCATTATTACGAAGTTTGTGAGAGCGAAAAACCGGAGGTTCGTATTAACGATGTTCGTATAACCGTTTATTTTTTAGGAATAGGGTAGTTTCCTTCATCAAAGAAAACGAAAGGTATTGATTACGATTCGTCACCCACCATTAGTTTATTCATAATATACAAATTATTTGGTTTTTTGAAATTCCAGTTTAGATGAATGGCAAGGGTCAATTTTATCCTTATTTGAAAAAAGCCAGATTGGTGCCCATGCGATGCCACTCCACGTGACGTCACAGGGACCTAGTTTCTATACGAGTAGATAGGAGTTTTACATCGTCTGAGATTACCAATGCATGCATGAGGCACAGAGCTCAGGGAAACATCTCTTAATAATCACACATTACAAATATCTAAGTTCGGAAACTTCTTTCGTTTGATAGGGGAATAATAATCCTTATTTAAGCCAAACGCTACTAGCTAGCAGGGTACTCTGCTACCTGCTAGCATCCTGCATCGTATCAGCGCTCAAAACCTCGCCCAAAGGTCACCTCACTGCAGCAGCGGGAACCAGAGCGACGTCACACAGTGTTTTCCCAGCATTCATACTTAGCCGTCACGTAATTTCTCGCTTGAAATTTTTCACTTTTCATTTAACCGCGAAATTAGATATCGTCATTAAAAAATCTAAAAGCGTGAAATATGTGCTCCAGGAGTAATAATCTTTCGATTTAGGCAAAAAGAAGGAAACCACGCTTTTGTTAAAAAAAACCATACCAAATGTACATGATTAAATTACGCACAAATACATAAAAACAAGAGAATTCGTCTCAGTTTCTCAATAGAAGAATGCAATGGCATTAGGGTGGTCCTTATTTTTTTTGATTTTTCGAATTTCTTTTGGGACGCCCCCTCATTTTATGTTAACTGGTGTGTGAAAACATATCGACTGTAAAATATTATTGCAATTGGATGACAGGAGAAAGTGCTGCATCGCACTCAAAGTTGAGAAGTTTTGGTATTTTCGGCTGTTTTTCCGATAGGAATGGCGATACGAAGGTGATGGTATTTTTCAACTGTTTTTCTACAGTAACTAATGATACACTGGACATTTGGAATGCTGCTCCTAAAATATATTCCAATTGTGACCAGTGGTTCTCGAGATACGGTCACAAGAGTGAGCACGCCCCACCCCAGGAAAACATCTTTGGTGGCACGCGGGTTGCATATGCTCTACATTTGTTGATCATTCTCACTCATAGTAAAACCATAAAATTCTTTAGATAAACTATAAAATTCGTCAATATAACCTTTAATGCTATATTTATCACTGTTTATTGCCAAAACGGGCTTTTATTTGGACTTAATGAATTACTCTCCATAGGTTTTGAATTATTTAAACCAGAGGAACATTAGTGTCTGACGACTTCCCAATCCTCGCGTCGAAGACACTTTTTAAAACCAGCTTTATATATGTTCAATGTTAATCACTGATGCATGCATGTTTGTTTAAGCACATAAATATAATGGTTTAAAAGACAGTATTGCCTTTCATTTCCGAAGGATACATAAAAATGGTGCCTATCACTAAAACCTCTCTGTAGTGAACCTCCATGCATCGAATTGCCCAAATTTTGCTCCCCTCCATTACGATGTGAAGAGGTTTTACCATATCATTAGTAATTTTGGTTGAATCTGGCATCAGCTATCTAGAGTTAAAATTTCGTAGCACTATTTTAATCCATTCTGAATTGACCATGGACACAGTACAGCAGAATCCTGATTTAAGGTTTTTCAGCGGGGACAAAATTTAAAACACTAAATGCGGAAAAACACTAAATGAGGACCTGCCATTTTTTTCAGGTTTTAGGGTCTGTAATGATTTGAATGGATTTTTATGAATAAGAAATATTATTCTAAGTAACTAAAAGGTGCTGAATGCAGCAAAAAATTCATTGATTAAATGTTCTTTGCCCAATTAAGGTTGGAAAATACTTTTCAGGAATCAGCTAAAAAAATGGGTAGTAAAAATAAGTAATGAGAAGATGACAATTGTTTTAACGAAATATTTTTAGAAAATTATAATATTGATCAACTTAAAAGCATTCCCACATGGAATATTATTATTGAAATTAGTGATTCCATTTACGCATATTTCAGTGGCCTCAAAGAAATTTTAAAATTTTTTCTGTAAAAGTGGCATGTAGGTGACTAAAGCATTTCTAATATAGGTAATAAAAAATTTGTAAGCAGGTACTCGAAAAATCGTCATTGCATTAATAAAGATGAGTGAACTAAAGAGACAGCAGAAGATCGCTAATTCCGAATTCTAAACTACCGAATATCTAGTAAAAGGGAGATTTTCTGGAATTTTGCCAACTTAACGTTATCTGTTGCCTCGGCGAAACAAGGTATTTATGAGCCTTTAAAAAGCCTCCCGTGCGCACATTTTGGATTTCGAGGTCATCCAAAAGAGGAGAATCTTTTTTCCAGTATGCGTACAAGTCGATGGTGATTCAACTCGATCAGGGTTCCCACTCTACCTGAATAATGAAATTCACGGCTTTTTCCAGGTTTTCACGGTTATTTTTCAGGTTTTCACAGTCTCAATTTCGCTAAATTCACGGTCCGTTAATAAGCCAACAACAAGAAAATCACTGGCCGTATATCAACAGAAAATTAACGTACGCGACAAACGCCGTGAATGTTAACGCCGCAATGAAAAGTGATATCTGTTATGACGTGATCTATCGTTTGCTAAATTCAGGGCCGACTAAAGGACCAGCCCAACCGCGCTCTTGACTGGACGCCGAATACCCTTCGGACCTTCTTCCGTCCGGACACCCGAGGTCCTTTTTCAATTCCTCGCCGAGAGATTGTTTTTTGCGCACGTTGTTATTACTGTACAGTAACCGAATTTCCCCACCCCAATCATTCTTATTTAACAGAAAATATTTTATTTAAATTGTTTATAGAATATAATAAATTGATTCTTTCTTATTTAACGGAAAATATTTTATGAAAATTGTTTATAGAACATTATAAAACGAAAAACAATTTCATACACCGTATTAGCACAAATCTAAGGCGAACACGATTCTAAGACTACCCTCCTTTTTTGGAACTCCACTAGGAGAAAAATTTTTTTCCTAATAACGATACGATTACAAAATGAATGCGGAAAAACGATCAATTCTTTACTTTTTTGCTAGGTTGCCTATGTCCCAGGAAACGCAGGATTTTGGCGAGTAATTAAGATATTCATTAAAGGTTTCAAACAATATTTTAGATAATAACAGTACATTATCAAGACACACAGGTCATATTGTTGATTCGACCCATATCTCTTTCAAAATTCTGAAGGAAAACGCCACCTCACTAAAAAAATGTTTGCTCTCCACTCGGCATTTACACTGCTATTATGGATTTCAGTCTGATGTAAAAATTCTTATCCATCAAACACCATTTCCAGTACACGTGCTCACGAGAGCAATGTGCATGTTGTGCCTAAAACAACCGCATTCGCCGGCACAGTGACTGGTTGTGAGATGGATGACGAAGGCCAAAAATAGTCTGTTACTTGAATTGTTCCCGTCTAATGAATACATTTTTAATATAATTGAGGTAGTGTGTAAAGCATGAACAATGTTGCGTTAATCATCAGTGGCACGCCCATACGGATCTTCGCCTTCATATCTCTACTTGTTTTCTCCAGGAAGCTCACTCTACCCCCACCCCTACCGTCATGTGCTAGCGGACAACCCAAGGCGCTCTGCAATATTCACGTGCATCTAGCCCGGATCCTTTTCTTCATCCTCAATTATTTTCAGTCCATGTCTTAAAGTTCTCCATAGCTTCTTCGGAGGGGCCATGGTCCGAAGACGAATAAAATTAATCCAGTGAAAATGAAACCTGACTTTATTAATCCCACATGGAAAACACTCGGTGGTTCGAAGACCAGCCACCCTGGAAAGTAGGGAACCACTCGTACGAGGTGAAGTTCGGAACTGATGCTATCGCGTACGGGGGTACGCAGAGCATACTGTACAGGGCGAAGCGTGACCATATGACTGCGCCATGATATGTTTTACCCTAAAGATACCCATTCTTTTCTAACTATCGTAGCGCCAGATGAGCAGATGAATTCGGATTGTTACTAGGGAGAAACAAAAATCCTGAGAAGATATCCCTTCGTCAGTAACTCTTTTAGAAGTTGGGTGCTCTCTAACCCATGGAAATTCTTCCCGGTACGATGACCGAAAAGTGGTCGAACTTGGTTTAGAATGAAGACACATTTTTGGCTGAAAAGGAAATGAAAACCCAGATTTAAATTGAAACGATGTTTGGAAACCCTTAACTGGCGGAAAATCCACGGCTTGTAAATACAATAAATGTATTATTTACCTTATTCACCAATTCCTTCACTGAAGGCTTCTAAAAAATCAAATTATGTCCCCAAATGTATCAGTATGATCAGGACACAATCAAACAGCATAACCATAGATAGCACAAAGCGGAGGAACTGGATCACCACCGACAATAAATAACTCCACACAAACTTTCCGGTTGCGGCGTAAAACTGGCAAGTCCCAGGTCGACGCATGCGAAAATCGTGTAATGCTGTGTTGCCATAAGCGGAGACTTCAGGGGCTTAAAGGCCGCAACGCACGAGAATTAGTAACGTCGCGCCGAAAGCTCGCTGTTGCCCGGTTCAAACGCAAAGAGCGTAGTGTCCACAGCGCATGGCAGGTTGTCAAGGTTAGCGGTCTTCCAATCACAGAATTGAGGCTGTTGAATAAGCGCTCAAATTTTTCAAACACAAAGGCCATCTAGATTTAGTTTCGAAACTGGTCGCTGCAGCCAGTGGGAAGCGCAATTGGGTGGAAGGGGGACTAAGCAGTGACCGAGGGAGGGGAAACCAAGACAGTCGAGGAAAATAAACAAGCTGATGAGAATTGGTGTCATATTTCAGGTGGGGGGAGAGAAAAGGCCTGCGCTGGGAAAATATTTTTTTTTCTTCAGGCAACATTCGTTCCCACGCTTTTCTGACACATGCGACGATGCTCGCCACAATGAATAGAAGTGCCCTCGCTACGAACGAAGTTGAAAATTTCTGGGAAGGTATTATTATCAAGATTGAGAGATTTTTAAGGTTTTAGGACGAAATTCACGGCTTTTTCCAAGTTTTTTCACGGTTGACAAAATTCACGGCTAATTCACGGTTTTAAGGTTTTCACGGTTGAGTGGGAACCCTGTAATAACTGCTGACTGCACGAGAACTTCCTATTCTTTAATTTTTTACAATGCCAAGGAGATGGCGACCAAACTTACGTTGCGTCGTTGAGTTCAATCAAATGTGAGACGAGCTAACCGCACTGATGAGCAGAGAGAGACAGATAATAATAAATAGCCGTGTTGCTGTGGCAGAATTTCGTTATAGAACAACTGGAAATGAAGCGGATAAGCTAAGAATGCTACGAGTTAGTGAACAACAAACACAGCGACAGCGAGCACGACACAATGAAAAATTAGTGAAGAAGTAGTGCTTCTGCGATCCTAGAACGAGTATCATTCAACTACTATCGGTTCGTGGAATATTGTGCCGAAAATTCAGTGGCAGTAGGAGGAAGGAAATTCATTTTTCAGTATTGCGAGGCGTAATTGCCATTGACAGCAGATGAGGATTTCATCAAACTCTGCCGTAGGATAAGTGAAGATCCCTCATTTGAGCCAAAGTTGGTAAGTGAATAATGATAATTTGTGTGCTGCCATCCTGATTCAAACAATGTATGATTTTTTTAATGAAACAACAATTAAGTTTTTGTAAGAAAGTTTCAAAATCGATGTAAATCTGGAGCTTGCCAGACACTCGGTGTTTGGAATTTAAAGTGCTATAAAAATACTCAAGTACAACATAATTTTGAAGTGCGTATGGATTATTGTCCAATGAAATATTAAACAATTATGGTATGATTGGACTTATGCTATTTCATATGCACTTCTGCACACATACTACATGTGCGTACTAACCATGACAATTGTGTTAATTTTTTTGGTGAATTTTTCTTCTGGCTATAAACATGATTTTTGTTATTCTTTTATAAGCTGTTAACTCTTAATTGATCTGATCTTTTTTATCTCTAGATGCAATGTTTGGTAGCAGTTGGTAGAAGAAATGAATGAACACTTCTACAAAATATGTTGCGTCGTCTTAGATTGACTATGTAGCAGAGCTGTATTCCCTTACGGGCAAACTTCAGAAGAATTCGGTTAAGAAATCATGTTATAGCACTTCAGTGTGTCCTGTTAATTTTCGTGAGTGCATCCAATAAGATATTCTAAGATTATTATAATAATTGATCATTGAAATGAACTTTTAAGGTACTGCATTAAGTATGTTTTTTTTATAATTTCATAGGTGTATGCAGAAGGGTCTACCCAGATGCATCAGATGTGGTGCTGAAAGGGTGTCTGAGTAATTGGCTCAACCTGGCTAAAGTCAGGAAAATAAGAATGTAAGTAGTCGCTTCTCATTTCCCTGCCACATTAATTCGATCATCCCAGACATTTTCTTCATATTTTCCATTCCCTCTTACAATAGGTATACACTATAATGTTCCATGGAAGTTGAATCATTTACTGCCATTATGAGAATGTGGGGGTACAATATGGACATCTTATTTATTGAATCTGATTGCTTATTCTTTTTGGAATATTAGTTAATAAGTTCTCAATTTACCTCCCTGATTTAAGCAAATGATACATGATATCATAGGCAGATCCAGGGGGAGGGGGGGGGGGGCACGGGGGCACGTGCCCCCCCCCAGACCCTCAAAAATATGCAAGGTTTTTAATACGGTCCCATTATCATTGCATTCGTTTTGTATTACGAGGTATCCTTATGCACCACCCAGAACAAAATCCTGGATACGGCCTTGCTTGTGCCCCTCCCAGAAAGAAATCCTGGATCCGCCCCTGCATGATATATCATTTCACAAGGAGTAATTACTATTTTCTCTTCAGGGATTGGCAGGATAAACAGACCGAGGATCAGGCTGATGAAGACAATAATTTTGCTTAATAAGTTCATCAGTAACGATCTATAAGTATGTAACCATGTAAGTTCCATACCCAGCCTTGTGCTCCCATAACTTAACAAGAATTCAAAAGAATGAAGTTTTAATTTTAAATCCTCAAAGCCAATCAGCATACTTTTGAATGTTTTGATAAAATTCGAGCAATATGTTTTTACCTTTTGAAGATTTCTGTAATTTAGTTATTACCATGTGTGGCCTAGGGGGTCATAAATTTTTTTAAGTGTTTCTGTCTTAGATGTTTCCTATTCAGTTTGTAAGTATCTCACTCACTTCATTAATAATGATTAACTATCGATGACTAGATATCTATCTTTGGTATGTCCACCGCTGCCTCAACATGTACATAAATAATGAGAAAAATAAACTCTTCAGCATTTATTTGTTGCCCATTTTATTGTATAATTTTAGCACCCAAATTCTGTGCATGTGAAATGACTAACAATTGATAGAGTGGAAAATCTTCAATTTTGTTGTTGTAAATTGATCATTATTTGGGAGAGCATTTTATTTAGCAGAAATGTTAAGGCAGTTTTTCCTCAGCAAGTGTCACTACAGAAATGCTAGGTGTGGAACTAGTTTTTCTAGTATGTAGCAGGTGTGGCACTACACTTTTTCAGCAGGTGTGATGTGACAAGTTTGCCGCAGGTTTGATGCGACAAGTTTGCTGCAAGTTTGATGCGACAAGTTTGCTGCAAGTTTGAAAAAGCGTAACTAGGAGGCTTGATTCAAGCTTGCCGCAAGCTTGCAGGCTTGTCATGACAAGCTTGGTTAGTGATAGGTGTGCGTTTATGATCGAGATTCGCTACATACATCGAGATCCAAAATTCATTAGTCGACGTTCATTTCGTTCGTTGGTCCTCAAAATAATTTTTCTGGAATTTCTTAGTTTGAAAAAATTGGAAACGAAATCCACAATGGACTTAGTGTTCCCCAAAATTTAGTACTTGACGTCATTTCCTTTACTTCTGCATTTATGAGATATAGTTATGCGTAGCTTTCTATCACAATAACATAATTTATGCAACTAGCGCATATGCCTTTCGATTTTGATTTTCTAGTACATGTTCCATTACGAAGGCCTCGCTTTAAAAACTCTTCAGTGAGCATTTTAGAAAAAACATGGAAGTGGGATTGGTGGATCTTAAAATTGTCATACTTCACACATTAGAATAATCAAAAAAAGGTGAAATAATTTACGTTTTCGTATAACCAAACCGGAAATTTTGCCCAATTAAGCAGCAGCTACGTAACACTTCAGTAGCCTAGGCTTCATCTCCACCAATACAACCTTCATTTTTGAAGACCAGGCGTGGGTAATCCACGGCCCGTACTTATCCCTTAACTGCATTTCGAAATGGCCCGCAAAACGATTAAAAGCAATTAATTTTACCTTATAGATAGTGCTCAGTAAGACTATGGATTCCTTAAAAAATTAAACTAATATTTTACAAACAAAAGTGACCTGAGAAGGCTGTTAATTGCACCCCATATTGCCATACCAACTTAAGATAAGAGCCTGTGCGTTGAGTATGAGCATGCGAGTTTTTTTTCCGACACCTACTTTCTATGAAAAGATGTAAAACTTGCTGGGCATGAAATGCCACGGGGCCGCCATAATCTTGCACACAGCGTAATAATCACTATGCTCACTACAAGTAATTTCTAATTTGTATGTAATAAATATAAATTAAAATAACCTTCGACCATCTACCTTCACGGAGTTCAGAAAACTACAAATAGTACATATGCTAGTTAATGAAATATGAATAGTGCGGTTCCCTGCTCTAGACATAGGAATATAAAAATTGAATCGACTGAAAAACAGGAATACTCAAATGCCATAAGTAAGTTTTTGTGAGCAAATTATTAAGTATTATTTTAACACTAGAACGACGGCAGGGGTTATTTGACCCATTTTCAGAATTCAAATTTATTTTCCTCTTATTAAAATATTTTTTTTAATTTTGAAACTTTTTGACTTTGTTCATTTTGGTCTATATTTTGATAAATTAGTGAAAATTTAACAATAATGTTTTGTTTTAAATTTTTAGGACGTGTTATGCCTAGAAGGACGGTTGGGGGTCATTTGACCCACAACTAGTTTTCGCGCTATTTTCTTGCCCGTGGGTACTTGAGTGCCATGTATATCATAAAATCAGCAAGAGGTTAGTGTGGTAGATGATTTGCTTTATTTTGAATCTGGAAGTACCCGGTTCAATCCCAGTTTCGTCCCAAGGGCTCCTATCTGTATTCGAAAACCTAGGTATAGCGACTTGTTGTGCACAATATTTCGATATTTTTTGGGCAGCAAAGGGGGAAAAAAACCTTTTCAATCCTTGATTTGTGTAAATTCATGTAATTATGGTATTTTAATTTTGTTTTATTTATTGTTCAATGATTATTATTGTTCAATGATTATATTACCCACACCGGAAAATCGTCACGTATCCCAAGAATTGTTTTCCGTCGTCCAAGATTCAGAGCTCTTAGAGACATTATTTTAAATATCGACTCATCAGGTTTACGAATAACTTTCATTTTTCTGGTCTGACAGCACTGTCACTTGACCTGGCCCCTTTGCCGTGTGTCCAGCATTTATGCCGCCTGACGCCGTCGGGGTTTGGGGCGGGTTGACTGCACGCTGCTTCCTGGGGAAAAATCCTGTCTCTTTTTCAGAGAGCGGAGGAATTGGGTGGACTGTAAAACTCTACTGTAAATCCTACCCTTGCAATCCGCACGTAGGTCAGAGAAGAAGAATTACTGCAAGTTCCTGGAAGACACGAATCAGGATACGGTTGGCGGTTGAGTCCCTGCCTTTCGAGCGGCAATTAGCGTTACTTCTGAAAATGTTGTCCTTTTGTATGAATTTCTAATGCTCTCCAGCTCTCTATAGCTCCAATAAAACTAGAGAAGATTCTACCATAATGCGCTTTGGTTTGCAGATTTTTTTGCATTCATATCAATAACGAGTTGAGGAACAAAGTAAGAAGTTGAGAAATATATCAAGAGAAGAGAATCGTCGCGATTCAAATAGCTGTAGGGTCATTCCACGTCAAATCACCCAGAAATTTTCAAAATGACACCCAACGACTCGGATTTTGATGAAATTTTTGTCACAAGCTACTATCACCTATCTAATGACCCATGTAAAATATTTCTTCTCTCACTCTCATAGTTTGCAAGATATGAGGAGTCAAAGTTTGAGATGTTTGCTCAGAAGTGGCGCTAGTGGGAGTCAAATTCCAGAGTGCAGGGCACAGGGTAAAAATTCATAACTCAGAAACCACATAATATATTTGAATGAAATTTTGACCCCTTGTCTATCCAAGTACATAGCTTCCATAGTAATGTCTTTTATTCTCCTTGCATTGCTATGTTGGCCAAAATGATGTCAACAGTTGCTAATTAACAGATTCTTTTAGCTCAAAAACATTACTTCATATTTTCAGAATTATCACCAAAAGGCAGAGCAGTTAACTCATCCAATTTTTTTTTAAATTGAAGGTTAATATGTGCTCCAATATACAGTGAAATAAAAATGGTGGTGTTTTGACTGCCACTATGAGTATTTCAGGTTTTACTTTTTTTCTGCCCCAGTGAGAGGGATTTTGGACACGTACTGTAAGATAATAAGTATAAGTGTAACCATACCTTCATGAGGATATATTTGAAATATTGGTCAGTAAATCTAAGACCAAACATGTAGTCTAGTGAATGTGGCTCTTGTTCATACATTTTTTTTAATAGCAATACTTGGCTTGTGGCAGCTTAGGGTAAAAAAATCCAAATGGCTCAGAAATGTGAAATGATGCTCTTTTCCTGGAACCCATTTTTCAAGTGTTTAGTTTATGGAAAAATTGGTATCAAAATACATTAGGCTCTTACTGTGCATTAGAGGATAAATGTAAATACTAATTTCAATAAAAGTATTTAAATAATACACTTCAATGTGTTTAAGGCATCTCCCGAACATCTCTGGAGGCTCTCTCGGGCAAACTAAATGCTTTACAATACCACCAATTCCATCATATGGGGATTTTCCATGGCTTGTAGCAAAGAATGTCCATGATGCCATTAAGGAGAAATCCTGGTAATGCTTGCAAAGGTTGAGAAATATTTTGCATTTCTTGTACCGTCCTGCACAACCATCACTAAAGTAACTCAATTTTTTTACTATAGTAAAATTTTCCTTAACAAAGCAAAATATTATTCTTTGGGTTTCATAAACAAAAGCTACATCATGCTCTGAATCATCTGACAAGATGCATAAACTGGAAATAATAAGCTGTTTAGTCAGGTGATCTAGAGTATAAATCACAACAGGGTGTACCGTACAACTATCACTTGTCCAGTGATTCCCTTGCGCCTCATCCTGGATAACATATGAGTAGTTCTCGCTGAAGTCAAAGAGAACAGCTGCTTCATGGGGTCCAAGATTTTCTTTCATTTTCTTAAGGTAGTTTGCCTGCACCTTCGTAATAAATGAATGTGGCACCAGTTTTTCCACTCTTTCAATTTAAGTTGATGGGTACTCATCAAATGTCACCGTGAAGTTCACCAGTTTGGAAACCCACTGACTGTATGAAACTTCATCTCCGGGGTCACATTCTTCAAACTTTTTCAGCAGTAAGCTTTTCAATTTTTCACGTGAAGGACACTGAGAGCAATGTCGCAGTATACAGTCCCTATTATTTCTAGAGCACACGAAATAACCAATTAGGTCCTGGCTTGTTTCCTCTATATTACAGGCACTAAGCAATAGGTTGACATTTTAATGAATTATGCAAAAACACACTGAATGTGTTCCAGGACATCCTGCTACCACAATTTGGACCTGCAACATTTTGGACCTAGGTTGCAGAATTTAGAAAAGCCAATTTTAATTCTGGGGAAGTCAAATTTAAAAGTGGAATACAATTCTTTCAAGTTAGCAAGTAATAATCTCTTCTGAACATGTACATTTTTGGAGATACTTATGGAATCTTTCTTTCCAGGCATCATTCTGGAGTACTTATCACTTTCATAGAAAGTCCTAACTAATTGTAATGTTTTATTTTTGCCTTCCCTTTTCTCAATTCAGGTGCAGCTAATTTTCCATTGTCTCTGAAAAGTTCTGTTGCTTGGCGGGCAGTGTACTCACTCACATGAAACTCTTCCATTACTTTCTTCCTGCTCCATGAAGTTGGTACCAATGATAACAGATGTACCTTTCCTTTATGGGTGCTTGATGAGTCAACTTTTTGTTTGATTAACCCATCAGCGTCCAAAGTTTTTTTTTAAATTCACACATATTTCACTTTTAAAAAATATGATACATATGAACTTCACACAAAGAACACCATTCAAACTGACTGAATAATGGAGGAAACCTTCTACTAAGTATGTGCACCGACGTGTATGCTAAAATTCGCGTATTAAATACATTGCCGGAGCATTGGCTCAGCACTGGGTGCCCTATGGCACCCGTGGGCGTTGACGGGTTAAGTCTATGAGCACATCTATATCATGAACTATCTGAAGTAGTTCTTTTGGCAGTTTTGGGTCATCCTTTTCTGGAGATTTCTGGAGATAATTCTTTATCAAGAACTCTTTTAACTTTCCTTTTAAAATTACTGCATGCTGACTCTACTTTCCTTTTAGCGTAGGTTGACCTTCTGTGAGATGATATGCCATGAAATTTTAAAGGTGACGCCTCTATATCTTGCAGCGTTCTGTTAAGTAGCTCAGTTGATTTTTCTTGGGATACTGTTGTTTGAAAATTCAAAATACTATCACTGCTGTCACTATCTACTGCTTCAACATCAGAAAGCTCATTTCCAAACCTGGAGTGTTCCTGTACTTCCTCCCTACATGGCTGGCATACTTTCATTCCTGGCACTAATTTCCGAAGAGTTGGGATTTTACAGGCCTTTTCTGTAAATTCAAGACTTATATTTCTCAGTGATTTTGATATTTTCTTCTTGTGGCTCTTAAAAGGATCAAGACAATATATTTGGTAGGTTTCATACTTTTTCAACTAGTATATTCTGTGATGTTTGCAGACATTGGATAGGACTTCCCCAGGTACACCACTTCTGAGAGATAACAGCTGTTTTTCAAGCATACTCATGATCTCAATTTTGTTCAGTTGCACCACTGGTGTGTAGCTTTTTTTGAGGCAATCAGATGCAGTTACTTTTCCAATGCTGCACAGTTCAACAATTTGCTCATTTTGAAGCATAGTGGAGACACTAACCTTTTTTAATGTCAAAGTTCACAATGAGCAGCTTCGCCTAACTCATAGCACACACAATTAATGTACAGGTAAAAATACACTGATCGTACACACAGAATAAACTTGGACACCCGTGGAGCATCTTTACACAAGAAGACTTGGCAGAAGATTAAAAGTGGTACCCTAGAATCTATTTTGATTTGTCATGCCCTCACTGCGATACATTGTAACACTTTATTCTTCCTAGAGGTTGCACTTAATTCACTTATTCCTTGGGGAGATGGAATAACACTGAAAAGTGAGGCTGAATGGGTGGGATTGCATTACCTTCTCAAGTTTGTCATGTAATACAATCATATGTGAGGCAGGGGAGAAGGGCACATAATGTCAGCATTATCTCTCCCAGTGAAATAGAAATTTAATACTCCAGTTGCCATCAAGGAATGTGGATATTGGTGACAACCTGCTGCATATCTATAAGTAATACCATTTGCTCTGCCAGCTCTTCCATCACTAACGGGTTTGGAAGACCGTACTTCTTCTGTGAAAGAGAGGCTAACTTTGTACAACTCCAGTTCAGCGGGACTCATTTAATCACTTTTTCACAGATCTTAACAAACTTGTACATTGCATTTGCTTATGATGACCACTGGTTTTTTGGATTAGTGATTTCTAAACACGAGGAAGAACATGATGTGAAAGTGAAATTTATGTACCCATATCGAAAATCCCCATGTGATGGAATTGGTGGTATTGTAAAGCATTTAGTTGCCCGAGAGAGCCTCCAGAGATGTTCAGGAGATGCCTTAAACAGAAAATAAGTAAAACCTGAAATACTCATAGTGGCAGTCAAAACACCACCATTTTTATTTCACAGTATATTGGAGCACATATTAACCTTCAATTTTAAAAAAAATTGGATGAGTTAACTGCTCTGCCTTTTCGTGATAATTCTGAAAATATGAAGTAATGTTTTTGAGCTAAAAAAATCTGTTAATTAACAACTGTTGACATCATTTTGGCCAACATAGCAATGCAAGGAGAATAAAAGACATTGCTATGGAAGCTATGTACTTGGATAGACAAGGGGTCAAAATTTCATTCAAATATATTATGTGGTTTCTGAGTTATGAATTTTTACCCTGTGCCCTGCACTCTGGAATTTGACTCCCACTAGCACCACTTCTGAGCAAACATCTCAAACTTTGACTCCTCATATCTTGCAAACTATGAGAGTGAGAGAGGAAATATTTTACATGGGTCATTAGATAGGTGATAGTAGCTTGTGACAAAAATTTCATTAAAATCCGAGTCGGTGGGTGCCATGCCTGGGTGAACTGACATAGAATGACCCTGTAGGGAATATTGAAGATCAGTCTGGAAGTGAATCGTAAACATCAGTTCAAGGACATTAAGACCAATCCATCAATATCTGCGTGTGATGGAAGCGACGAAGTCCAAGATAGTGAATCCGATGGCGACTTTGGGGTGATAGCAAATGCTTAGCTCTATCCAACAAAATGCAGCTGTCCTTTTATGAGGTAATTTCCAAATAAACCAGACAAATTTGGAATCGAGTACTGGGTTTTGACAGATGTGAAATGAAAATACAGCACAAATGAAATTCCACATTGTGGCGAAGATGTTGATATGCCATCAAATCAAGCTTTGGGGAAATAAATAGTTACTAAAGTGACCGTAAAATACAAGAATGCAGGAATAAATGTAACTTGTAACAATTATTTTCCATCCATCCAGCTGGCAGGAAGTCATAAAAAAATGGAATACTTCTCTTGCATGGACGATCTGAAAAAATCAGGCGTGACGCACAAATATCCATGACCCCTAAAATAGCCATGTAATCCATTCAACGCGAGTGTTCAAAAATACCTTAGGCCATACTCTTACGTAGAATCAGGCAAAATAGAACAATAATGTACTTTCACTCAGCAGCATGATCTCAGGCGACACCATTTCCGAAACGAATAAAAGAATACCAGAGACCATCCTATTTCATAATAAAAACAAAGCGGGAGTAGACATGATGGATAACATGTATCAATTTATTTACACGTCTCCAAATCCAACAGCCATATCTCCACGGGCACAAAAAAGAAAAAGGTGCCAAATACCGTCAAATTGAATCATTGCACCAATTTCCTTTCCATTTTCCAAATTCCTTTTCATGTTCAAATGGCTGGTGTCTTAACACCCCCTGCCACACGCTTTTAAGTGGCTTGCAGGTTAGTGAGTAGATTAAGATGTAGATGAATAAATCTTCCAATGAACGCATTCAGCGCAAAAAAATATTTTGTGGAAACAGCGCTGAAAAAATACTGCCTGTCTGAGCTTTACAACAAAGTAATAAGTTTTAAAAATTTTAATGTAAATTTTGTAAACCCAGTACCCCTATTGTTTAAACATGTAGCACAACTTTTGTATTGAGTGTATGTATTTTCATTATTTGATTTGCAATCAACTACATACTACGTACGGTTTAATTCATGATTCTTTAAAATAATTGTTATTAACTTTTGACGATGGAAATAATATTTAATAATGTTATATAGTGTTTTTAATGAACTTATTCAACAATTATTACGATTAAACTGAATATTGGTTGAAAATTAGGCGTTTTATTCCCAAATACATTTTAGGGGTCAAATAACCCCTAGCCGTCCTTCTACGTAGCGCGAAACTCCCGTCCTCCTAGTGTTCATATGAAAGTGGCAAACTCTTGCCTATTCATTTGCTATTGCGCACGGCATAGTTTTCTTCAAACAAGGACTAATGCATAAGATTGCACGAATAACGATAGTAAATAAGTGTGAGTGACCAATGTGTGTACCGCATGAAATGACCTGTAGTAGCATTAAAATCGAAAATGGCATAAAAATAACTCCAATGTTCGCCAAAAATAACAAAAACTAATTCTTTAAAATTCGTAATTTTATCTTATTTACCCGCAAAACTCATTAAACTGCTAATTTACTCTACTCATCTAAATTTTCCATCGATTTAAAATTACTGCCATAAAATATACACGTTACCACAAAAATATACGCAAATAAAAGTGGAATAAAAAAGTTGACTCTTGAGTGCGACTCATAATTAAGTAGGTACCCCTGTGTGAACGGAAGGGCCATTGTTGAGTATAAATAGCAGAAATGAGTTTTTAAATGTATACTGAAGTGCCGTTTGTAGACGAGGCAGTTGTAGTAAAGCAGGGAAAGAGTTGTAAGAAGCAGTTGAAAGCACGGTCTTTAGCGAGCGCGCCATGTGCAAAATGTTGAGCAAAAGGTATTTAAAGTGAAGCCCTGGTGTTGTAGTGAAGGCTTATAGAAAAACAAGGAAGAAAACCTGGTGAAATAACGGCAATAATAACTGTAGGGGTGAATGGATTCTATCTGCGTGAAATTCCATGGTAGCCATTTGCAGCGCTTTTTCTTTTTTTTCATTGACTGAAATCTTTTAACATGGCAGTGGACATCTACGAAAGGAAATAGCCATGAATATTATAAAACAAAGTGAATATATTGTGAGAAAAAGGTAGCCTGTAGCATTCGGTCTCGATTCCTTAAGGAATTCATTTATTTTTCGGAAATACCTCTTCTTGCATTTTGATTATAAAATGTAATTTCCTACGTAATTTATATGAACTTTTAAATACGGCTTGCCTTAATGAGAGTTTCCATAGCATCTGACAATCAATATTAGCTCATTTCCAGTTTCAGGACCACACCACGCGACGAAAGAAGCGATAATTGGTCTAAGATACAAGAGGCTTTATTTCATTCGTTGGTTTAATCCATTTTGATGGAAATGTAGTACCTCCTCAATCCTGTTGAACCACACCGAATTTGATACCAATGGGTGGACAAAAATAGTTTGCCTAGATTATTTAAGGTAAAAAAATTCACCAAGGGAAAGGACGTGTCAATTTTATCAAAATTTGAATTCAAATTTTTACATCTAACACTAATCTAAATTTTATAATTCATGCCACTTAATGAAGGATTGACCATAGAGCAAGAAATAGAAACTAAATGATTATGACTTTTCTTATGATTTAAATTTGCAAAACATTACTTTACCTGTAACTATGTCGGTCGGCACTGCAGTAGTAGAGATAAATGAAGCGGAATCCCAGGTAGAGAATAGCAGCCACAGAGAACCACAATGGATAGAGGGCCATGGCAATCGAGAGTGCAATGAACCTGCAACCTATGGATACGGAAGAAAACCACAGGTTAATGCAGGAAGAGAAAGTTAAAATTCTGAAAATGTGATTTACATTTATTGCTCAACAATATAATTACTCTTGTTTGCCATAAGAAAAAAGTAGAGGATGAAAGGTAGTCCTTGCACAAGGTCCGACAGACGACAATGCGTGCGGATTATTACGAAACAACATATCCAGAGCACATTCCGAGGTAACCTCGTTCCCCGTTGGAAACACGCGCAACGATGAAAAACATGAAAATGCCTTTCCGCATGCCGCTCAATAAAGAAATGCGTAATTGATGTGTGATATGCAACACCACCAACCACTTCCAACGCAAGTTTGACAAGTGTGGTGTGAGTACTTCGCAACGTGACTAGACTTGCGCAACGACTCAGAAGCAATTGGACCCCTTTTCGGGAAGGTTGGCAGTTTTATTAGTGATTAGATGACCCGGTGAACTAAGTATTACCTTCTTCTATCTATCTATATGCAATTAATTAAGACTAGTTAAACTATTTCAGATACAAACACAAAATTGAATTTTACCAGATACTAATATGATATATTACCTTGTAAGTGGGCATGGAATGCTGCTCCCTTCTTTCATTACTTTCTTATTATTGCTTTTATTACTTTCTTGATACTCATAATTTTTCCCACATTCCCAATGGCAGCGACATCCTTATGGAAACAGTTGATGCCGTGTCCCTTTACACATCTATCCCCCACGAGGAAGGAATTCTACTTGCTTCACCATTTCCTTTCGCGAGGATCTACACCGTATTCTCCATCCACCAGTCATAAGCAAGATGGACATTCAGTTCGAAAACAACAACGATTTGCAATGCTAAGGAGTGCCGATGGTCACAAGAATATAAATGATTAATGCGATGTTGAAATGATGCTCGGGATCTGATCTGGTTGCCGATATTATTTTCTGAAACTATGTACTCTCGCGATGCCTCCTTGCACTCAGACATCACTCTCGCGATGAGCACCGACTTTTCGTATTCCGACTCGTCACCCATTCCCAAGGCTACTTAAGGAATATTTGAGGTCACCATTGAAGCTCTGCATCAGGAGGGGCGGGATTTGTTGACTCCCGATTTTTGTTGCGGAGGACCACGGACCAGCGTAAAAAAAGCTCTAGAAATCAATGTTCTTTTCAGAGGTCGATTCCAAGAGCTGCTGATCGGATATCCAGTATCCAGACATTTCATTTACCAGTCTTATCTCTATAGCCTTTTCAGCTTAACAATCCCAAAATTCGTTTAATCGCCATAAAACTCTGGTGTCATCCCACCTTATCCTGCGTAGAGTGATCTATAATGATGTTGTTTATGTTAATCATTTGGCTCTTAATAACATAATTCCACTTTTTTCATGATTGCTGATATAATTGGATGTTCTGCTAGAGTAATATAGATGTAAGTGAATTTAATTATCGTGTAAATTAGACAATATTTGCACAGACTTCGAAATAAGTTGGAATGCATAGCGTAATGGCTTACAAATATGTGGGTTATATTATGCATTGGAAACAGGTATGTACTTTGGTTTGGAAGTATATCAATTTGTGTATTATTTGATATGTATTTGGCACCACTGCCTTTTGACATGTATATATGTATTAGAGCTACAAATTGGCCCTATTTACACTTTTTGGAAGTTTGTGACAATCCATTACGGCGTGCAAGTTTTACCACAGGTAAAATGCTTCCTCGTCTCCGGCTGCTGAAGTCGAGACAAAGATTTAGGGCAAGAGGAGATGCAGGACCTATCAGCGGACCAAAACTACGGCCCGGGAGTACCCGATTCGGCGTTAAGAGCCGAAGGAGCGGCTAAATTCTGCGCAAAATATTTGACATATAAAACGTTAGTCTAGCATTAAAAAGTGTGAGTATTGGTTGAAATTGACTTTCGTAGTAGTAGTAGAATTGAGATAAAGGGTGCGTCGACGGCAAGATCATTTTGCACCACTACTCAATCGTTTGATTCAAGACTCATTATAAATGGATCTTTACTATGCAATTTTTTAACATAAAAAAGAGGGAAGCTTTTAAATTTTGTTGAAAAGACCTATTTCCTTGAGAAACAAAATTGTACTATTTATATTGGTGGGGTGGTCTCCTAGAATAGATTCTAGGTCCCCATTCAGATTGAACCGTGTCCGCGCATCACGGTATTTGTCGCACTCTGTCAAGATATGTCGGATGCTTAAAGGGCACCTACACTCGTCACATTGAGGAGCTTGCTTCTCTTCGGTAAAAAGAAAGCCATGAGTCAGAGGGCAGTGCCCTATCATCAAACGAGTGATAACTACTTCCTCCCTTCGATTGATCCTGGTAGAGGAAGGCCAAGCTGACGTTGTATGTTTGATGCTTCGCAGTTTATTGTTATTCAAAGTCCTCCACGACTCCCTCCACTGTTCAAGTACAACATTTCTTAGTGACCCTCTTAGGTCTTCGTACGGAACTAGCGTTGATTTAATCTCTTCGTTAGTAAGAGCTTCCTTGGCCAACAAATCTGCTTTTTCGTTTCCGCGTATCCCCGCATGTCCCGGAACCCAAAGAAAGCAAACACTTATTCCCTTGTTCATGAGAGTCAGCAGCGTGGCATGAATGTGTTGAACAACTGGATTCATGGGTAAGAAGTCAGAAATGGATTGTAAGGAGCTACGGGAGTCGGTGCATTTGACAAACGAGCCATTTTCGTCACTCAAGGCTTCCAAAGCCATTTTAATTGCGAAGAGTTCCGCCGTATAAATGCTGCACAGCGGATGACTTTCAATTTAATCTCTATCCGTATTTGTTTTACGAAACCAATGGAGGCGTACATGAATAGGGAAAATATGTACCATTAGGTCACTCTTTAAAATGATTGTCCTCAATGTAATCCGGATGCAAACATTTGCAATTTCAGGTACTGACAAGAGTGTCCCGAGGTGGAATTGAGTAAATGCCAGAAAAAGAGATATTTTAATACTTTCAAAGCTATCTACATAGTCAATATCTGGTTGCTAATTACGAGAGCAAGATGGTGGCGAGGCAAGCCAGGCGTGCATGTCTCTCCACAGTATTATTTTATTTCTGTGGTTACAACGTCTTCGTTTATGTTTTGTGTTTTTCCAACGCAGATAGTGTTTCACTTTATTGGGATGAGTTGCAGAAATGTTGTTAATGCAATTTTTTTATTATTGTGCTTTATACTGGTTTTGGTGTTTTTTAGCCACCCTTCTCAATCGGGCCCAACACTCTCGGTCAACGTGACTCGTCGCTCCCGGGATTTGGCCTGCTTCCACCCCGGCGACCGTTTTTCGTCCCTTCCGGTATTTTCCCATTGTCACTTCAAGTCCATCCCAAAAATTTTGTGCATAGGTTCTAATTGAGTGTTATGCAATGAATGGTGTGTTAGTTTCTTTGCGTCCTTTCTCTACGTAAAATGTGTGCAACGAAGTTGAGTGTATATTACCAAAATTTACGTAGTTTGAGAAACAAGCTTGGGGAAATGGACTCGTTTTTTCATGAACTACGAAGTCACCATGTGATATCCCTCACGGAGACGTGGCTTTGCGACAATGTTTCTGATGGCGAATTATCTATATCCACTTCTCATAAAATTTTCAGATGTGATCGAGTCGGTAAGCGTGGCGCAGGTGTCCTTCTTGGCGTTGACAATCGTTTCTTGGCGCTACGTCGCCCTGATTTGGAGTTAGGCCCCGAGATTATATGCGTCGAAGTAACTCTCTCCTTTAATACAATGTCTTCTGTAGGGAGATGACTATTAATTGGTACATTTTATCGACCACCTTCTGATGAGAAGAACACTTTGGAAAGGTGTTTCAACTCTGTGTCACTAGCCCGCAGTGTGGGTGAAGTTATTCTCTAGGTGACTTTAATTTAGGCATTGACTGGCCCTACCCTGTGAATGTTAAGAGTTTATCTGGCCTTGAGGAGTTTTTTGTTGATCATTTCATTAATGGCCTGGGCCTCAAGCAATGCAATATGTTTCCTACGAGGGTTGGTAGTCCTGGATCTTGTCTTATCCTCGCTTGAGTTGAAAGTTTGCCCTGCTGGCGACTATTTCTGCTCCGACCACGAGTCCCTAGAAATTTTGCTTGAACCCAGCGGGTGGCCACCCCTACACCAAGGTCTACTCCGCCCCCTTCTCCACGTCCTCTAACCCCCATCTGGAGAAGAACGGATTGGGTTCATGTAAATGACACCCTCATCTGCCTCCCATGGTGCCTCTTGGAAGAAGGCTCTATGGACGAAGCCCTTGATATGTTTAATGACTGGTTGGCAGGTGTCCTGAGGGACTGCATTCCGCATCGGAAAACCTGTTCCAGAAGGTTCCTACTTTGGATGACCAGTGAGACAGTTTTTGTTGTAAAAAATAATCTAAGTGCTTGGCGCCAGTACAGATATTTTCCTAACCACAGCACATAAAAAAAACTTTCAAAAACCTTCGGCACCATGCCAATTATCTAACTAAGTTAGACTTTAACAACTATATATCCTCAATTTCCTCCGAATGTGTTTCCAACCCAAAACGGTTCTCGTCTATGATCAACTCGAGGCGTTATTCTGCTTCCACACCTTAGGAAATGTCTTTTGGTGATGAAACTGCTGTTGGTCCTGGGTGTGCTGACCTTTTTTCCAAGTTCTTTTCATCCACCTGCAACTCTAACCAACTTTTGGATACCTCTGTTCTTTATATTAATTGTATTAGTTCCCACTCTCTCTCCTCACCTTCCACTTCTCCCGATGAATGTCTTAAATTGTTGATATCCTTTAAGACCAACCGTGTAACTGGTTCAGAGCAGCTGGCCGCATTGTTCCTAAAAAATGCAGCCCCATCCTTGGCTGTACCCCTATCCATCATTTTTAACAGATGTTTTTATAATAATAATAATAATAATAATAATTTTTATTGTTCTGTTGGTCCAAGGAATAGAACATAGAACATGGTCAAGAGAATATTACAGGTAAAAAGAGATACCAAACACACAAAAAACGACACAGATCAATTATACATTATCACACATATATTCGTCTAGATTGTAATAGGCTTTGGATAAAAGCAGCCTTCTCAATTCGCGCTTGAAGGTTGCAATGTTGGACTGAGTTTTTACATGCGGTGGTAATTTATTAAAAATAAGGGAAGCTGAGTGATGAGTTCCCTTTCTAGATAAGGCACAGGGTTGCCTTCTCAGGTGAACATCATTTCTGCGCCGAGTGAAATAATCATGAATGGTAGAGCTCGGACAGAATAAATCAGGATACATTTTGACAAATAGTGCACAATAAAAAATAAACAAACATGGTAGTGTCATTATCTTGAATTTAAGAAACAGTGGCTTTCCTGGGCTTTCAAAGGCACATTTTCCGTTAGTGTGGAAAATTGTTCAGCATTTTCCCAATCTTCAAATCCGGAAAGAAATATTCTGTAGAATCATACCGTTCTATCTCAATTTTGCCAATTATATCAGGGTCATTCCACGTCAAATCACCCAGAAATTTTCAAAATTACACCCACCGACTCGGATTTTGATGAAATTTTTGTCACAAGCTACTATCACCTATCTAATGACCCATGTAAAATATTTCCTCTCTCACTCTCATAGTTTGCAAGATATGAGGAGTCAAAGTTTGAGATGTTTGCTCAGAAGTGGCGCTAGTGTGAGTCAAATTCCAGAGTGCAGGGCACAGGGTAAAAATTCATAACTCAGAAACCAAATATGTAATATATTTGAATGAAATTTTGACCCCTTATCTACCCAAGTACATAGCTTCCATAGTAATGTCTTTTATTCCCCTTGCATTGCTATGTTGGCCAAAATGATGTCAACAGTTGTCAATTAACCGATTTTTTTAGCTCAAAAACATTACTTCATATTTTCAGAATTATCACCAAAAGGCAGAGCAGTTAACTCATCCAATTTTTTTTAAATTGAAGGTTAATATGTGCTCCAATATACTGTGAAATAAAAATGGTGGTGTTTTGACTGCCACTATGAGTATTTCAGGTTTTACTTTTTTTCTGCCCCTGTGAGAGGGATTTTGGACACGTACTGTAAGATAATAAGTATAAGTGCATCCATACCTTCATGAGGATATATTTGAAATATTGGTCAGTAAATCTAAGACCAAACATGTAGTCTAGTGAATGTGGCTCTTGTTCATACATTTTTTCTAATAGCAATACTTGGCTTGTGGCAGCTTAGGGTAAAAAAATCCAAATGGCTCAGAAATGTGAAATGATGCTTTTTTTCCTGGAATTTACCCATTTTTCAAGTGTTTAGTTTATGGAAAAATTGGTATCAAAATACATTAGGCTCTTACTGTGCATTAGAGGATAAATGTAAATACTAATTTCAATAAAAGTATTTAAATAATACACTTCAATGTGTTTAAGGCATCTCCCGAACATCTCTGAGCATTTAAAAAGCCTCCTATGCGCACATTTTGGATTTCAAGGTCATCCAAAAAAGTAGAATCTTATTTTAGTATGCGTGCAAGTCGATGGTGATTCAACTCGATGATAACACCAGATTTGTTGTCATATATCCGCAGCCTTATGCATGTCGAATGGAGCCGGGAGAAGTTGCTTACGCGGCACGCTGATCACCTTAACTCTGACTCGCCTTGTTTCCCGGCAGCTTTTAATGAAATTTGGTTAGACCTTGAATGACGATTAGCTAAACTTTAAGTTAAGTGAAAAGGTTTAATCTTCAACAGAACTGGATTTCATCTGAAAAATTGTCAGTGCCTCTGGAGTTTGGCAATTTCGTCAGGGTTATGATGTCGAAGTCAACCACCAAGGGATACCTGCCGGATTTTCATATTTTTCCGCACTCATCTATTTTACCGTGAGTATGAGGTGATTTTTTTCCAGCATGAGCGATTTATTTAGAGTCATGGACCGTGATAGTTCATCAAAACTCTGATTGTCATTCTCTTTTGACATATAATAGCACCAGATAAATATCTTTGAATCGACAGCGATATCAACCAGCCGCATGTCGGTATATGGGCTCCGGGATATCTAAATTACGATGTAAAATAATGTTGTTCCGTTAGGGAAGAATGCTCTCACTCACGATCATGACAGGGGAAACACTTCCTCGGTTCTTTCGCTGTTCCTCTGAGGAAAGTGACCTTGGAATGGATTACAGAAAGAATCTTCTAGTGAACTGTGCAAATGATATTGGGCCTCTTTTGAAAGTAGAAAGCAGCTGACTGGAAAAATATTGGGCTAACAATGGACTGCCCGTAGAGAGTAGAGTTGAAAGGGGCATAAGCAATCAATTGAAAACATTACGAGGAAACCATCATTGTAGCGGCCCTCGGAGGATAACTCGTGTCATCAGTCGTCACGTACCATTGAAGTTCACGAAGTGAAGGATAAGGTAGTTAGAGGTTATCAAGGGATGACTTAGCTCCATTAGATCGGATCTGATACAAAAAATGTCTGGCGTTTGGATCAGAAGGGAAGCGAAACATTACGAGAAGACAAATCACCCAACTTGCGAGTTGAAGGTCGCAAAGCTGCGCTCGCGGAAGAAAGCAGTTGAAGAAGCGTTCCCCCGTAGATTCTATTGACGCTTGGTAAACTTTCATGAGACTCTTCTTGTTGATGAGCAGAAATTCGAAGATTTGGATAATCATTTGCATGAGCCGTCATGAAAAAACGTTAAATCGGGCAAAAAAAATCTTGTGCGGAAAAATTTTTACGAACATAAATCCAGAAAATGCAAAATGTGGAAACACTAAATACGGATAATTTTTACATTATCCTAATAGGGAATGAATCGGGACCCCAAAAAATAAAACGTTAAATGAGAAGACGTTAAATCCGGATCCGACTGTATTTGTTCATTTACGCTAAAAAATATGTTTTGATTTACAGATAACAGCTAATTTATTCATTTCATTGCTTTTCCCTAGCACACATCCTTCAAAAATCCTAGATAAATCTCTTTTTTGCCATGTAAAAATGGAGCTAATATATTTAAAGACATTATGTGCATGAGGAAATTTTGTTTTTTTTTTCACAGTAAACTAAAATTTACAATTTATTTGACGACACTCCAAGAATTTATTCACCGCAAAACATTGCCTTTGATAACTAACCAGATTTTAAAGCCCTAAATTTTAAGTTTGGAAAAACAAATACTTTTGAAGATTCGGGTGCTAAAATAACAAATGAAAATAAACAAGATGATGAAATTCTATAAAGATCTGCATCAGCTCAACGATGCTTATGGAGTCTATCAAAATTCCTAGGAAGTAAGACCATTGATCACCAGAATGAGGTACCGGATGTAATAATAATAAAAATAATACTTCATTATATGTGTGTATCTTGACAAAACTCATGGATAAAACATTCATGAGTTCCGTCAAGATAGAAATAGAATATAGATGGGTCAGTTCCCATACCCGGTTCTCGGCTCTGCCGGTTCTTGGCCTTTGGAACCAGTATCGAGAACCGATCGCGTACAGTCGGTTATTTGGAATCGGCTCGGAACAGTGGCAAGGATTTGAATTTTGCACCCAATGGTCTGCAGTGTATTCAAGGCCAAAAAGAGAAAACAAAAAAAGATTTAAAAAACGTTTGGATCGCATGTCGCCTACAATTGTTTCTTTTGAGAGTTGCTTGCTAGCACGTGCATTTAAGGGATCGTCAGTTTGTCACTCTCGCCGACATTGTAACATTTCTGAAGCTGCCGCTTTCAAACGAGCTGACTTTTCGTGTGCCGCCGTTCAATCCAGCCCGGCAATGCGTCGTCAATGGCGTGAAATACAGACAATGCTACATCAATGCTGTTTTCAGATGAAACGAGTTTTTGCTGGCTGCCGTACACGAGAAATTCAGATGGCTTTCAGACGAGACGCCGTGAGCAGTGCATATTCTCTACCTAATGGCAGCCAGCAGAAAATCATTTCGTCTGAAAGCGGTCTTACGATTATATTATGTACATATACAGTAGTTCTTCGATATACGATCAAGATGCGTTCTGAATGCTCGTTCGTAAGTTGATAAACCTATACAAGGAATCGAAGTGTGTTTAGCCTGTAGAATGCAACACTGCATTGCAATTTTACGATAACTCAAGACCGCACAGTTTATCCATGGTGTCACTGTACCGGTTGAGTCGAGTACCAACTACTCGAGTCGAGTAGTTGGTACTCGACTCGAGCGTTTCGAGTAGCATCACAAATGTCGAGTCGAGTAGTTAAGGTTACAGAGCTTTCGAGGCTAGTAGGTCCAGCAATCTGCCGACAGGAAGTGCTATCATGAAACTCATGTAGTAATACAGTTTTTAAAGCCGATAAGTCATTCTAATGCCTTGGCCTGGTAGATTCAGCTTGCTGTATACTCTATAGTTGTCGAAGTGGGCGCCGAATACCTTTACGCCAGCCGCTGCGGCCGATCGTCTTCTGACCCGGCGCACACCGGTCCAAAATTGGAAAAAGCTGGTATAAAGTTCAAAATGACCTTTTTGGGAGTAGAGACTTGAAACTTAGCGTAAATACTCAAATATCATTACCAGATATAGATTTATATGCCACTTTACAAAAATACGACCCTTTAGTGATGATACAGTGGCCCAAACACGACCAAATTTTCAAAACCATGTGCGATCTCGTTAATCCTTTGAGTTTCGAGTTTTATGGAATAAAAACACAATATTCCTTCGATCTGGTGCTTTGCCTATACTTCCAATGACTTTAGAAGATTTTGGCTCTCATCTGTCTGGTTTTACAACGCAAAATGGCCAACCCGTTTTTCACGTGAAATTTGACATAAAGTAGACATTATCTTTCGTTTACGTAAAATATAAAATTCTCGTCTGAATGGCTTCAATCCATATTGCCAATGCGTCTCAACATTCAGTTCTTCAAGGATAATCGAGCATAGGAATCTTACTTCCGGGGCATGGGAGACATTTTTGGTCTGATATACCAAATGTATTATTGTGTGAAGTATTGTAAGATGGCCATCCATTCCAGATTATTGAAAAAGGTAGGAAAATATCTTCGATTTTTCCCTCCTTCACAGCACTTTTTCCCGAGACCGATTTCAACTAATTTTCCGTTGCATGCATTTTGGCAGGAACCCTGGAATACATGATCGGATACAAAGAGACCTCTTTCATAAAATTCGACCCCTTTTGAATTCATTCACTCACAGAATCAAAGATATTTACTATCTGGGTAAAGAATTCTGCTTCACGAGTCCATGTTGCTTTGGCGTCACAAACACGGCATAACATTACATATGCTTTCTGAGCCTAATGGCCTCGTGCAAGATGCTATAATTTACACTGGGGCGAAGGATACTGATGTTGGAGGCAGGGGACATGCAAACAAAGTCGTGCGAAAATTAATCTATAGATTTATAGATTTCTCCTCCGTGGGCACAGTTTATACAGTCGTGTAGCTACGATTTTGAAATGGGGGGTTTTTGCCGGAGATTTTGGGGCCCTTTTGGATGGTGCGGGGGCCATTTTACCCGTTTTTGGCGCCTCACCGGGGTTTGTAACCCATAACCCCCCTCCCGTGGCTACCCTACTGAGTTTATACATGGAAAATTATAATTATCTTTTCAAATATCTATTGAGTTACTCAACAAAGACACACCACTGAAAATCTAAGGGCAAAAGGAAGAAATAATCCTCCTCACGTTCCAAGAAAGACTAAAAAGTGGCGAATCAGTATACCTCTGATGGTGTATGATGTGCAGAAGTTCCACGGCTGTGTTTGAACCCTTTTTTCAAAGAATTTCACAATTATTAGTTAATTTTTGCAGCATTAACGCAAAAGAAAATGTCAAAAAAATAAAATAACTTTCATATGTTTGCATGCAAATCTAAGTTACTAGTAAATTTAAAAATTTAGAAATGTAAAAATTAAAATTCGAAAACTTTTATTTACCCAAAATTTGATGCATGGATAGTGGATGACATCTGAAAAAATATGTATCTTCTTTATAATTCAATTCCGCCATCATTTCAGAAATTGTTTAAAACTTCTTAGTTTCTACGTAAAAATATGTTGTCTGTCGTTCCTAATGTTTGTGTAACGGGTTGCATAAATGTCCGGAGCATTTATCATATGGGTGCGGATGGCATCACTGTGATGCCATAAACAAATTGTTTAATAAATAGTCAAATGAATATAAAAATCCTTTTATTATTGAAAATGTTTTCATATTTTCGAAAAACAAAGTGAATGCAGTGAAAAAAAATTCTCCGCCAACGTGAAATAACTCTGAGAAAATGTTACGCAATGAAAGGGTTAAGAGAGAGAAAAATGAACTGTTTCCGTGAAAGGCAACAACCGATACCCTTTTTCCCTTTCCACATTCGCCGAGGCGAGTCGCGCGGAAGGGGGAGTTTTCACACCACAAGGCTCTTTTAACCTTTTTTATTACTGTGTCCGACCGATGTGATATTCATTTGTAGCGTTTAGTTTCTTTCTTGAAGGGAAAAAAGGAAGAGATTTTAAGGTTGATTAAATGACGTGAGAAGTATAGAATTTTTTTGGCTCTACAAAATAAAGTTTAGTTCTTTAGTTCGTTCGCTTCGTCCACTTGAATTCCATGAAGATTCAAGATCCTAAAAAATCGTTGATATAATTTTTAATAAAAAATCCAAAGTCTCCGAAATCTTGCAATTTCGGTAGGAAAGCACTTGCTCAGTCACACAAGTTTGTCGCAAAAGGCAATTTTCTGCAGCAGCAATACTGTAACATGGAGACGTCAAAACCTGCTGGGTGAGCATGTAGAATAATTGGTTTTTCTGCTTGAGAATTTGAAAGGGCCAAATATTACATGATTTATATACGTAGTATACAATCTTTATTACAGCTATGAGAATTTCTGTACTCATGGCTCTCCCTTGTAGTTTGGATACATATATATGGTCGACATATTATGAGTGCCAATATTCTAAAGTAATACCTATCATGTAACACCACTTTTCAGGTATGTTCTGTTTTGAAATATAGCTATTATATTTTAATTACATAGTGATGATATGAAAGATGCTTTTGTCAACTGATTCTTTCACAGAGTAACATTTTTTTAAGTGGTTGTCTAGTTGACTATTTTTCTTGGAGCCTATGGCATCAGAATCGATGGAATCGGTATCGGTAGAACCGGAATCGAAATGTCAGAATCGGAATCGGGATCGGAATCGATAAAATTTTGGAATCGACCCATCACTAGTTATTTCCTTCATCAAAGAAAACGAAAGGCATTCATATTACAGGGTTCCCACTCTGACTAAATTATAAATTTCACGGTTTTTTCCAGGTTTTCACGGTCCAAATTCCGTGAAATTCACAGTCTGTTTGATAAGCCATTTCAGGCAGAAATATTGATCTCATATAAATCACTGGCCGCACGTTAACTTAAAATATAGCAAAAGCGATAAATGCCGGGAATGCATAACGCAGCAATGAAAGTGCACTTATGACGTCGCCTATCGTTAGCAAAATTTAGGGCCGGCTAAAGGTTGTGGGTGAGAAAATGGAGGGTGATAGAGAAGTGAAGAGGTGTCTGATTTCTCGCCAGGGTTAATGATCACTTTGGTTAACGGTCGTCCAATCACAGCCTTAAGGTCTGTGTATCATCATGACATACAGACCATTATCATTGTGTCAATGTATCAATGTGATCATTAAACATGGAGAATGAATCAATGATTGATTGCCCTATATTCTGATTATTGGCATAGTGCGACAAATGGCAAGGAGGACTTCATTGCGCTAGTAGATTTACTGATAAAATTTGTGTGCTTAGAAAATGAATACGGAAGCAACTCGGAAGTTGCATGCCTGTTCATATGATATACGAGGGTTGTACCAAAAGTAAGGATCCCAATGAGCTACAATGTTGAGCGAAGGTGCTAGATAAATCCCACAACATTGCCGTGCGCAGTGGTTCCCCTACTCCCCGAGTCCGCCAGTCCAGGATTCACTTTGTCGCTTATTATTGGCTTAGCAACCGTCAACAATGAAAGTGATGATCCCCGTTCCCGCCAAGTGTGAGGATCGAGCAGTAATCCGATTTCTCCTAACAAGGAAGTTACCGCCATTAGAGATTCATCAGCAACTGACTGACGTTTATGGTGAAGAGTCCATGTCCATTGAGCACGTCAGAAAATATTGCAGGGCTTTTGCTGAGGGCCACACGGAAGTGAAGCCACGATGAAGAACAGAGTGGAAGACCGACAGTTTTGGATTGCCCAGAAGATCAACAGTGAGCTGCTCATAGATCGGAGGGTCACTGTCCGTGAATTTGTTGAACGCATTTCGGAAGCTTCTCACGGCACAATTGAAAGAACTTTTACACAAACGTTGGGATTTCGCAAGATGTGTGCTTGCTGGGTCTCCCGCATGCTGACTGACGGACTCATGGAGCAACACCTTGACACTGCTCGCAAAGGGCATAGCCGAGTAAGAGATTGAAAAGACCCCCTCACGGATTTTTCCCAGACTTGGGGCATAGGATTTGGGATCAAATAGGACTAACCTCCCAACAC
This sequence comes from Ischnura elegans, assembly GCF_921293095.1. Lineage (NCBI taxonomy): Eukaryota > Metazoa > Arthropoda > Insecta > Odonata > Coenagrionidae > Ischnura > Ischnura elegans. The sequence continues at coordinate 8,690,392 of NW_025791658.1, read as the reverse complement.
TTCCAGCCCGCTAGAGGCCCACCAGGTTTATTTTTCATAAGTTTTTTTTGTTATTTGTATGCCTAACAGTAAATAAGTTGCAAAATTGAACAAGATGGTATGAAACGGGTGTTATGGGGACAAAGGTCGCAGGAAAAACGGCAAAAAATGGCCAAAATGGCATATTTTATTTTTTTCCGGGGTGTTCCACCACCTAAATGTTCTTTTTTCATTGCATTAGCCGATAGGTATTTAAATACTCCTTCAAAACACATTTTTTAATTGTGGCCCTCTCAAAAATATTTTATTAAAACTAACGTTTGAAATTTTCAAATCGACGCCATTTCTCATTATGCGCCTGAAAAGTTGTAGGAAAGGTGCGCTCCATTAAGAAAGCCATCAAACGGTGCAAACTGCATTGAAAAATACGCTTTCTATCTCGAGATATTTAAAAAAGAGTGGAAATTGAAATTTCGAGCTAGCCGGCCCTGGTGGGCCTCTAGCGGGCTGGAAGTGCTGGGAGGTTAGTCCTATTTGATCCCAAATCCTATGCCCCAAGTCTGGGAAAAATCCGTGAGGGGGTCTTTTCAATCTCTTACTCGGCTATGCCCTTTCTTCAACAATTTTATGGTGGGGGACAACAAGGGGAAGTTGTTGGTCTCTACCGTCACTGGTAAGGCCGTAGCAAGGGGGGGGAGATCAAGGGGGATTCATCCCCCCACCCCGAAATGAAAAAAAAAAATAGATACTTTATGCTTGCTTGGTGCTCATACGACGATATTATATGCGGTGCAGGGACACTAGTAGTCCAATGCGAATCAAGTCAGTAATTATCTAAGCGAATTTGTATGTGTAGTGTGTGTAGTTGTAGTGCAGTGTGTGAAATAATAGTGCTGTGAATTAGTAGAGAGGTGAGTGACTTATGAGCCTCCTGGAGGGACTGCAGAATTGACATCGACACCGAGAAGTTAATTCATTTGTTCACTCTAAAGAAAGCTAGAAGGCTAAATTCAATTTTATAATAATATTTTTATATTTTCCTTGAAGGTTTATAATAACTATGTATATTTAACCGTATTCGCTATTTTATTTATCTTATAAAAATAATGTCATTTTTGTCTACTATTCCATACCCCCCCCGAAAATATTTTCTGGCTAAGGCCTTGGTCACTGGAGATGAAGCGTGGGTATTGCATTATATCCCCGAAACAAAACCCTTAGATGGCAAATGCTTCAAGAGCGACGATGAAGTCCGAGCAGAGGTCACACACTTCCTCAACGGGTTGGCGGGAGACTTCTTCAACTTAGGGATAAAAAAGCTGGAGTACTAACTTTAAAAGTGTGTCGAAAAAAAATGGAGACTACGTTGAAAAATAGGCAAGAGTGTAAACTTTTCAACGATGTGAAAACTGATATCAATAAAAAAGTTTATTTGTAAAAAATATGAGAACCTTACTTTTGGTACAACCCTCGTACTTTTATTCGTCATGCTCTTTGTCTTTGTCTGATGTTGCATCTTATTTGCTTTTGAAATACCGTGAAATAAAATGTGATTACTATTAAACATGGAGAACACAGCTATTGCTGCTCGAATAAAATCATTTTAATCCTTCCAATGCATCATGTTTCACAAATATGAATTATTTATATATGCTATGTATGCATGTTATATTTTACATCTTAATTGCATGTGTAATATTTGTGTATACCTTGCACCTCATTAACTATGTTGTATTTTACAAATAACATGACTTTAGCTTTCACTCAATAGGTTTTCACAGATTTTTCACGCCCCCCTCCTTGTGTGGGCATTTTCCTGCACTGGCTTTTCTCCCTGAAGGATACTACACCCTTACCCTCATGTTTTTTCCCACAAACATATATCTTTTTTACATAAAATTTTCACATATAGTCATTTATATTTTTGACAACTCACAAATAGTGTATATTGTATATTCTTTGTATTGTAAACGTTTGTCTACCATTTTTCAATAAGTTAGCATTGACGCTATCGAGGGGCTAGGTGGAAGAGGGGACTTCTTAGTCTCAACCTCGACCGAATAAAGGCATTTTATTATTATTATTATTATTATTATTATGTTTTAACATTTTTAAGCTTTCAAAATAATTATTTTGCTCCTCTAAATACAGTAGATTCTGTTTAATGGGTCCACCAGTTACTTGCCGCTTAATTAGGGCAGATCTTGAAGAACAGAACCCGATAGAGGAATATCCCAGAGTATTCTCTGCTTAATTCGGACAGCATGTCGCTTTATTATTGGGCCATGAGCCGGCGACATAGACTCCATAATCACGACGAAATTAAAATTTTTTGTTTTCAGAATACTACCGTATAAGCGTGTGTAAGAGGCGCACCCCTATTTTGAGCATCGGAGCTATGAAGAAAAAAAGTTTGGGGCATTTTTTTTTATACTATCACGCGGTGTTGCAGACGTACGCCTGGAATTTCGACAGTTATTGAACTTTCCTCTTTCAATATTTATTGAGAGAAATTTTCATAATTGCGGCGGTAATAGCGGCATAAGATGGAGTAGAAAGAGTTCCGATCCTCTCTTCGCATACGCCGTTGCTCTACGACGCTTGTCCTATTCTCAAACAATTTTGTTTAAATGCTCTCGCAGGAGTATTGCAATAGAATTGCAGCCGTGGAAAATTTTAAGGCAAAACACGACAGGCACATAGCATGATCCTTCCCAAGAGCTGGGAGAACAATCAGGGCAATCTCAGCACCGTAGGATAATAACCACGTCGTAGATTTAACGGAGCCACACTTGGCCCTCCATCAGCCAATGCCTCTGCTGTTTTTTTTCCTTTCGGAGACCCCACAGGAAAATAGGAAAACATCAAGTTACAGGGGAACAATGGAAACGTGTTTCATCCCTACCCCGCCTCACCAACTGACCTTGATCGATCTCCCAGTTTATGGAGGACAAATGCTAGGTGAGTCATCTACTGATGTGAGCCCGAAGATATCTCGATAGCTTTCAATAATTGTATGACACGCACGAGGTTCAAAAAAAGGAAAGAGATCTAACGCGACGCATATCTGACAGAATTTAAGTATTTAAGCTCTAACTGTTAGACACAAAGATTTATAGTTACAACAAGGCTACTAATATTCAAAATAGTCCTAACAGCACAATTTCGGAAGAAACAAGCGTAGCATAAGTGCGTTCAAACAAGACGAGACGGACTGGAAACTTCAGGCAACGCAAACAGCGTATATCACATTGCTGCGCCTTCGCCCCATCGCTTTGAAGGCAACGACGTCACATGCAAGATCGGACGTGTTCTTCCCGTGCTCCATTCGCTCATAGACTAGTAGCTTGAAATACGGAGGGGAGGGAGCGCGCTCCTTCCCCTCCGTATTTCATTGCTTGCTTCGAAGACGGAGGGATCGCGCTCCTTACCCTTGAACTCTCCTTCCACGCTCTTCACTTATAAGCATTTCTGATTTCCTCCATCCACAATTTAGTCCAACAATGAAAACACTCGTTGGAATTTTTTAAAGCGCAGGTTTTGACACCAATATAATTTTCCGTTACATTCATCCTCATATTAGCGTCTGAAGATGATTTTTGGAAAATCAGGTCCTCAGCATAATGGAATTTACTCGGCAAGACAGATATTGACTATTAACCAGGTATGTCCTTCAAAAATATGCGTTTATCTACGTTTGATAACCGATTACTATATGTAGTATAAATGCCGCGGATGCCCACTCGTGGCAGTAAATTTAGCACGCCCTCCGGAGCGAAAAACCCCGCGCAATCATTTCCATGTTCACCTCTGGGGTACCGTCGTGACAGCGCGATGCTTACAAGAAAAGCAAACAGGAGCATTTTAAAAATACGTCACTTAGGGAGAAACTCCCCTGCCTGCCGCTTGTTTTTGACTTAGGATTACAGATGACTCACACTGAAAAACAAAGGCTACTCAGTTCCCCTTAGACTTGCGACCAGTGAAGAGGAGGGGGGAAGATAAGAAGTTTGCGTAAAAGGCGCACCCTCATTTTCGGCTGCAATTTCTGGGAAAAAAGGTGCGCCTCTTACACGCGCTTATACGGTATTCTTTTATATTTTTCCCCTTTGATTTGCTCTTATTTTCACAAATGTTCCTATTCTTTCCCTATTTTAAAAGCTCTTATTGTTATACTATCCGCAAGAGGATAGGACTTTTCTTTAATAGGACACAATAAAAGACATTCATATGAGAAAAATATTTTTAACTAAATTGTGATAATTCTTAAAAATGATACTAAATTAACTAAACTCGCTGATTTATTAATCAAATTGATGGATTAATAAACTTATATTGCATTATAAACATTCTTTAGTCTTCTTTCTATCATTTCAATGTTTGTTTACGCCCATATACAGGATAGTTCGCCTAATTGGGGCAAAGTGCACAAGTCCAGGTACGTCCCAATTAACCGGAATCTACTGTAGTGCTATAATTATGAAAATCTAAGGACAAGGTACACTCGTCATTGCGCAGTTTGGCATCGAAATTTTGTGAAGAGCTAGACTCATCATTACAGTCCAAGGGGTTAAAGATATCATTGCTTAAATTTTTAAATATTGTTTTCTTATCTTTATTACCACAGTGGGTTCGGGGGTCCCAGGGCGGGCCCCGCTAAGGATACGCTCTTGAGGACCGGGAACCAAGACTCTTAATAGTCTCAGAGACTTATACACCCGTGCCTCTCAAGAGGGGGAGGACAGAGGAAGGAAAAAGGAAGGGAGGCATCGCCGCAATGAGAGCCCGACGACACCTCCAGGGAAAGGATGGGGGAGGAGGGGAGATGACGAGCAGTCCCGCACCGTCACAAAGGCGGGCGGGCCCTACTAACAGCGAAACCAAGCTTACGCAATTAATATTCTAACGACCTTGGAGGATCATTCTATGAGGAAGAATGACCCAACGATCAAATCGTTAGATCTTTATTGCCACAGTGAAAAATATCTTTAGTGACTCACCGTTTCAGGTCCATCCACAAAGTTGAACTTGTCTGGGTCAAAACCATTTTCGAACGCGGCCATCGAACCTTTGCATTGCTCCTTGAACATTTTGAAATCAGTCAGTTTGTCCAGGCATGATGAGCACACAGTCTGGGGATAGCCATCCGAGCGCGTCACCTGTAAGAGGCACAAGACGGGACGTAATAAAAACAATACCATCGTCCGTAGGCAAACGTACTTGCATGGGGTGACCAAAAAACAAAAAAGGGTAGTTTCCTTCATGGAAGAAAACTAAATACATTGATTGAGATTCCTTACACACCATTACTGTATTCATAATACATATACAAATTATTTGGTTTTAGAAAACCCAGTTTAGACTATTGGCAATGGCCAATTTTATCCTCATTTGAAAAAGGCCAGATCGGCACCCATGCGATGCCACTCCACGTGACATCACAGGGACCTAGTTTCTGTGCGAGTAGATAAGAGTTTTACATCGTCTGAGATTATCAATGCATGCATGAGGCATAGAGCTCAGAGAAACATCTCTTAATCATCACACGTTAAAAATACCTAATTTCGAAAATTTTCCTTCGTTTGATAGGGGAATAATAATCCTTATTTAAGACAAGCGCTACCAGCTAGCAGGGTACTCAACTACCTGCTAGCAGCCCGCGTCGTATCAGTGCTCAAGCCTCGCCCCAAGGTCACCTCACGTGCCGACAGCTGGAACCAGAAATATGTCTCACAGACTTTTCCCATCATTCCTACCTAGCCGTCGCTTTTTCACACATTTGAAATTTTTCACTTTTCGTTTAGTCGTGAAAAATTGATATTGTCATTTAAAAATCTAAAAGCATGAAATGCATACTCCGGGAGCAATAATCTTTCGATTTAGGCAATAAAAAAATAATAGGAAATAACCCTATTAACCCTTTCGAGACGGCGGAGTTTTCGTCTTAGCTTGACTGCTGTACCGAGCCCCAAGAGACTCTTCTTTCTCGTGGTACGGAGCATTTTTGGAGGGCATTCGTTAAGAAGGGTCTCGCTGAACCTTTTTCGACCCCTCCACGGTGGGACTCCGCATTATCTCGGACTCCAAGAGTAGTTGTGCTCCCTCCTTTCCAGGTTTATGACAATACCTGCGGCATTGGTTCGCGGTCAACTTATGTATTGCTTATATGTATTTAGCAAATGGATAATTGTTGCTTGCACGTAAATTACAGACATTGAATATAATTCCTCATTTTTATCTGAGCATTGTCAAATTTTAAACGAAGTTCTAAGGCCATCATCAAAGCATTTAACGCAGCAACAATTTCCATGTTGATGTTTATACATAACTCGAGATATAAGTTATTATTTGTCGTAGAATTTCGTTTAAAAATTGTAAACGCTGCTCAAAAGACAAACAATTCAATTCTTAGTTTATATTTCTTGAGAAATGAACTAATATTTATTTCGAAAATTGACTCTATAAACAATTGTATGACCGCTGTCCCATACCGCTGAGAGGGATTATAAAAGACGAAGGGTCCAGGTACCTGCTCCCGGATTCGGAGGGTTAATCCTGAACCCCGAAGCGTTGGGTCCCGAGACAAAGGCGACCTAAACCCACGACCATCCTGAAAGGGGGAGAGCTAGAAAACGTATATATACGGGTTTCGTTTTCTTGACCGGGAAAATCTCACACGTACATATACGCCCGTTGTCTCCCGGGTCAGGAAACGTCCACACGTATATATGTATACGTGTACGGTAGGGACAAGGTTAATGGAAACTTGGTCAAGTTCAGCACATACACAAAAACAAATATGGGTGAATCCATTTCAAATCACCCAGGCAAGGTTGCTCGACATTTTTAAATTTCCTGATTTTTTTCTCACTTGTTGCCTACAAATAGACAATCACAAAACCCTATTCGAGAAAAAATTCACAAGCCATACTTTTTTTTGGCAGCCATTTTTAAAAGGGCGACCGGGCTAATTTTGATGAAAAACGTGGTTTGCGTGAAGTTTAATTTCAAAGGTATTTTAAAAGATATCAGAATAATTTAAAAACCAATGTGTTTAGCAGGAAATTCATTTTAGGAAACCATTTTTACAAATTTTCTATCATAAAAAACACTTAGTCAAAATCTTTCCGTAAAAACTCAGAAAAAATTTGTCAATACTAACTTCTTAACATCATAAATTTTTATGAAGGAGATGAGACTGACCAATAAAATTTTTTTCTATGCTGAAAAGCTTCCTAACGTCGATGTTCACAGGTCAATATCTAAAAAGGGATTGAATTTAATTATTCTTATAACTTTTAAAATACCTTTGAAATTAATCTTTACGCAAACCAAGTTTTTCATCAAAATTTGCCTGGCCACACTTTTAAAAATGTCTGTCAAAGAAAAAGTTAGGCTTGTAAATTTTTTATAGCGTTTTGTGACTGTCTACTTGTAGGCAACAAGTGATAAAAAAATCAGGAAAATTAAAAATGTTGAGCGACAAATTTTATCCGAATTGGGCGATTTGAAAAGGAATGACATCCATATGCAACAAGAAAAAAACATTAATAATAATTATATTTTTTTACTTGTCCAGAGATCTGTAGGTTGTGCTCAAAATACAAATATAGGACTCATTAATTTAGATACACAATCGATAAAAATTAAATTGGAATATATAAATTATATGTTACAAATACAGAAGATCATTAACGGACGTAAAAACATCGTAGCATGTACACACGATTGAGTATTTGTATGTGCTATGTACGGTATTAGCGGTGTGTTCCTCATTGTGTTTTAGACGAACATGGATCAACACTGGCTATTGGACAGAAGAAATTTATGCGTAGTCGTGATGTTGTGCACCGACGTGATGCTGGCCAGGCTTCAAAGTGACGACGCCTTCTCGTTCAAGATCCTACCTGAGAAGGAGATGGCCATGCTGTGGAACCATAGCCTGGGCCACACATAACCTTTGACGAACAGCTGTTTCCAAACAAAGCTAGATGCCCATTCACGCAATTCATGGCATCAAAGCCTGATAAATATGGACAAAAATACTGGCTTGTAGGGGATAAGGATAGTAATTATTTAATAAACGGATTTCATTACCTTGGCAAGGACGACTCTCGTCAAGCTGGCAATCACTTTACAGATCATGCTACGAAATTTATGCGGACCTACTGGACCAAGGGCAGAAATATCACTACTGTCCAATTTCACATCACTTTGCTTGGTTTTACTTGAAAAAAAGGGTACAAACTTTTTGGGTACCATAAATAAGAGAAAGAAGGATATCCCTGCTGGAATAAAAGCTTCTCAGGAAGAGTTGTTTCCATATAAATTGTACAAAAACGGTTATGTTACACTTACCATTTATAACATCGTTGTAGGAGTCTGAGCCACGGCCATTGGAAGGAGGATACGTTAATTGTAAGTTGATGTTATCGACGGCATATCATTCATTTAAGTATGCAATTAGAACGATTTTGATGTTTACTGATGTCCGCTTAGCTTTTATATACAATAACTTCATCCGTTTATTCGTAGGTACCGGAGAATTCGTCGTTTAGGACTGTCTGTGCTTGTATTATGGGGTGAATTCCAGTCAATGCAACTTTTGATAAAATGTGTTGTTGCTCTAAGCTCTCTTCGCCCTCATTAGAGGCGCGCAAAAGCCGTTCCGCTCCCGCTCGAGTCTCGCTCTCGGGAGTCAAACTGGTAGTCTCACTCCCGGGAGCGAACAATCCCGGATTGCGGTGTCGGGAGGGAGCGGGATTGAGCTCTCGTCGCTCCCGGCAATTTGGCGGATAGCACATAGTATGTGCTATCCGCCAAATCTACTAGCTGGCTTACTAGCAGACTTACACGAACCTTCCTTGTTGAAGTAATTATGTTAAAATCAAGTTGAATTCCTAAGTTTATTGTTTAATGCAGAGATGGCGCTGTGACGCCGATTTTGTAGTTATGTACGTTACCAAGAGTGCTAACAAACAAAGAGAAATTCGAAAACAAACAAACAAAGAGAATTTCGAAAAAAAGATAAGTATCTGCAGCTAAAACAGTTATTGTAATGTTTCTCTTATAAGTTAACGTGTCCAAGAACATTAAAAATACAATATTCCTAACGCGAAGTTCCCTAACAAATCGTCGCGCTTCGTGCAAGGTTTTGGGTGTTTCGGTTTTATTCCGTTTTTGGGACTCCTAGCGAGATGGCTGACGCTCTTTCTGAGGAAAACGACCGTGTTGGACAGTATAAAGATGGCGATAGAGCCCATTATACAAAAGAAGAAGTAGTGAAGAAAATTGAAGAGGGAACATGCATAGTTGCTTGGAACACAGGGAGAAATAGTCCATGTTGGAAAAACTTTCAGGTAACCAGCGAAATATTTTGCATATGGAACTGTAATGCATTAACTTATGAAGTTCTAACCAATTGTTTATCGGACAGGTTGTATTAGATTCTCAGACACGCAAGCCCCTGGGTTATGTGAGATGTGCAACAGAATCGTGCCAAGCTGTTCTTGTGCATAAGGCAAGTACGTCTGGCATGAAACGGCACAAGTGCAAAATCGAAAGAAATGTTTCTCCAGCCACACCTGTTGTTTCTCGGGATGACAAGGACCGTGTGAGGGACAAGTGCGTAGACATGTGTGCAAAAGACTTGCGTCCATTTGCGACAGTGGGTGGAGAAGGGTTCAAGGACCTCGCGCAAGAGTTAATTAATATTGGGGTGAAGTACGGACCCTTAGAGGCCAAAGACGTGCTACCTCATCCAAGTACGGCAGCCCGTTCCTTGCGTGAAAGGGCTAATCAACTTCGAGCTACTCTCATCCCCAAATTAAAAGAAGCCATAGCTACCAAGGAACTTTCTATGACTATGGACCTTTGGACGGATAATTATCGCAAAGTTCACTATATGACGGCTACCTCCAGTCGCATAATCGAAGAAGCTGGTGAATGGAAATTACAGGCAAATGTGCTTATCACGACCAAGTTTCCAGATATCTCGAAAACCGGGGCAAATATTAAGGAGGAGTTACTCGGTCAATTGGCTGAAATAGGCATAAGTAGTGAGGATCTTTTTAAAGTGACCTTCGTGACAGATCAGGGTTCAAACATCAAAAAGGCTCTGCAAATGTACGATCGTCTTCCTTGTTTAGCTCACTGCTTAAATACAGTTTTGAGGCACACGTTTCATGAAGAGAATTTCCTCAAAACGGAGGTACCCCAGGTTTATGTTGCTATTCAGGCAGCAAGAAAAATAGTCGGGTTAATGAAGAGATCTGGGCTTGTCTCACGGCTAGAAAGAACTCTCCATCAGGACGTCGATACAAGATGGAGCAGCATTTACACTATGCTAAATTCCATTCACAAGCAACAGGACGGAGTTTTACAGTTGCTCCGTGACAGTGAAAGAGTAGACCTCGCAAACAATTACAATTCCGACCTGGTAGCTGAGATGGTAGCCTTTCTTAAGCCTTTTAAGGAAGCTACAGATGATCTTGAAGGAGAGGCCGAACCTACGCTACCGCTGGCAGTACCCTGGATTTTTCGTCTAAGAAGCCATTGTGGCGTCTCTGTTGACGAAAGTGAGGTAGGAGTTCAATTCTCCCCTTTCGTTCATTCGACTATTTATTTAAGACTCAATTCCAATGAATAATGTAAGTTTAGCCGCTATGTCGACTGAAGCACACGAGTCATCTAGCCGTGTGGATGGCGAATGTTAATACTACTTGTTTCCTAAACATGTATTTGACTTTTTGTTTTTCTTTCAATAGACACTTAAGAAAATCAAGATAAGGGCAGCCTCATTTCTCGATGAGAAAGTTATGTCTCAGCTGGAAAGGCGACATTATTTGGCACTATTTTTAAATCCAAATTATAAAGACCTCCTCCGTTTAACATCTGAAGAGCGACAATGCGTGTATGACAACGCTCGAATAATGTGCCAGGAAGTAAATGGTAATGTATCACTACAAAAAATAAAGAATTTTTCTTAATTACTGGCTGCAATTTATAGTAGTAGCACGATGATTTAATTTAACATTTATCCTTATAGTGACAGAAATCACAGAAGAAAGTGATTTATCTCAAACTTGTCATAGTCCACCTATGAAAAAGAGGTTTTCAGAATGGTTGCAAAGGCCTGAAATACCACAAACCACTGACGAAGTGACGCGTTACATTGAGCGAAGCGTTCCGGAATATGTGCAGAAGGTTTTGCATTGGTGGAGTATCCATCGGCATTCTTTTCCGCGGCTATCGAAGGTCGCTCGGCGGATAATGAATATTCCTGCCAGTAGTGCAACCAGCGAAAGATGCTTCTCTCGTGCAGGCCTTGTAATAACTGACCGTCGATCACGTATTGACCCAGACCATGTGAATGACATTTTGTTTATTAATTATAATGCAAAAAGAAATTGAAATACAACGTAATGATGGTAAATGAAAACCATATCAAGTTATTGTTCTTTTATTTCGCGTACTATTCTTATAAATTCCACTAATACGAACTTATGTTATACATCAATTGCAGTTGAAAATTTCCGTCTTACAATTCTCTAAGCGAAAAGAATATTAGCACTCCATGTTATGGATGAAATTCTGGAATAAATCTCTCTTCTTATACCCTAGATTATACAATTATAATTAATTATACTTGCTATGCATTTATTTTACTGTTCACCAGTGGTGGATTCGCATCCCAGAATGAGACCAAGAACCCACTGTGAGAGAGATAAATATGCATTCCCTGCATGAAAGCAAGTAGCCCACTGCGTATGTGCTATCCGCCAAATTGCCGGGAGCGACGAGAGCTCAATCCCGCTCGCTCCCGAGACCGCAATCCGGGATTGTTCGCTCCCGGGAGTGAGACTACCAGTTTGACTCCCGAGAGCGAGACTCGAGCGGGAGCGGAACGGCTTTTGCGCGCCTCTAGCCCTCATGTTGTAATTAGTGACAATTCTAAGAAATCACCCGAAACTGAACCAGAATGGACTAGAAACTGTCAAGTAAAGGTAAAATGCAATAAAAATGGAAATGTTGGCTTTTGTAAGCTGTGTAAAAAGTCAGTATGTGTGGCCAAAAGAGTGCCAAAGTGCAAAGGGAAATTTAAAGAATCTGCAATGTAGATTAAGCCTTTTAGAAGTCTGTACAAAAAAGTATTCCATTTTTTTGTTTTTTTTTACAAAGTGTTTGTGTTTTCTTATATACAATTTTGTAGTTAAACAGTCGTGATTGATTTAATTGTTTTCAAATTCTCATCTTTAAAATCAAATTTCCATGTTCGAAGACAAAAAAACCAGATGCAAAAAAAAGATGCCGCAGTCCAAGAGAACAGAATTTTTTGCATAATATTTTTTTTAATTCAGTGGAAATATCATAAAAAACATTATTTTTGTTAAAATATAAAGGAACTGAAAATAAATATTACAATGAAGATGACGCTCTAACACTAGCGACTAAGAAAAAAATTATGTGCTACATAACACGGTTATAAGAACATGGGTGTCAAAATGACACCCTCCCGGCATTCTTGGGGTATGCCAATTTTCCGGCATTCCAGTGTTAAATGGCACCCTATATTTTTTATTCGGCAAGTCAATGGACGATGGTTGACTGAATGTTTGGTGTGCATTTTGCTATGTTTTCATTTGTTCACCGTCAACGTCAGCAAGTGGAGTAGTTCCAATACCCGCGTACCTGCACTAAGCCCTAGAGAGTCATTCATTTTTCATAACACTGTGTTTATGTTAATGGTTACTGTGCTACATTTTTTAATAAGTCTTTCGGAGAGGAAATGAATTGCGGAATAAAAAATATAGGGTGCCATTTAAAAAAGGCATACCGCTGTTCATATCTTAGTAAATAACAAGGCTACAAGGAAGGCAGTCATGCCAATTAATGTTCTGCTGACGGATAATGAACATTTGCTTGACGCATATATTTGAATTTGCATCTGGACAAAAAGTTATTTCGTGTGGTCAAGATAGATCATGGGACACCTTGCATATGCAAGAAAGTGTCAGGATACACAGTTTTCTTTTAAAGGTGCATCATGGGGGGCATTGCACATCAGCCTTATAATGCGCTTCTGAATTTTGAAGATTTCAGTAGCATGGGGAGAGCAACCCCAAAACAGGATACTTAAAATAATGAGAGAGTAAAATTCATTAGTAAATGGACAATACTACATCATTATTTATGGTGTTCCTGATGCTTCTTATGAGAAAGCATGTTGAACTAAGCTTGTTGCGCAATTTACCGATGTGCTCGACCCATGTTATATTTTTGTTCAAGGTAACTGACAGGGTTGATAAAAAGCATTATCTTTTTCAAAAAAATCATTTTTGTTGATTTTTTTTATTTAAATCAGATTTTATTGATTTAAATCGGATTTTACTGATTTAAATGAGATTTTTATGATTCTCCATTCATCAAAAATTCAGTTATTTGAAAAACTAACTATTTGGGCAGCATATTGGAGAATGATCGTTTGCAGAGACAATAAGAGGCAACATACTCTAAACTTAATACAACATTTAGTCAATCAGGGGAGAGAACTATGGAAATGCCAATGGTATCAAATTAAAAATTACACCAGCATAATATAAAATTGCCATTGGAAGCATCAAATGTGCTACATTATGTTGTTCTAAAGCATATGAAGTTTAGAAAAATTCTGTAATTGCAACTTTGTATGGTGCCTACGCTTAGAAATTAAATCAGAAAACAATTTTTTTTCAACGGATACACGAGTATTCGAACCAAAGCCATTTTTTTTAATTTTCATGTTACATGCATTCCTACAGTATCATTTCTATTTAAGAGCCACCATTGAGCTGATAACTGTCAATTCATTGTATTAATTAAGAAATAAAAATAAAAATTATACACTTACAGCTTCCTTTTCTTGACTCTTTAAAAATCAAACATATAGATCACATTATGATTTAAATCACTTGATTTTTTTTAAATAAAAATCAAGTGATTTAAATCAATCAACCCTGGTAACTGTACAGTAAGGGAGATCGGGTTGGTGTGGTGGCTAGAGTGTTGGCTTCCCACCCGGCGGGCTCGGGTTCAAATCCTGGTGGAGGCAGAGAATTTTCAGAGACTGCCCACTCCCTGCTTGAGTGATTTGTGGAGGACACTTCAAGCGCAACACTCCGTCCATCGGATGGGACGTTAAGCCATAATCCCCTTGGTGCCTTTCAATAAGAGCAGACTAATGCCGACACTGAGTTTCTCTCTACCCTTCCTTACCTGCCCCATCCCTCGTGGCGCAAATGACCTCAGCTGTTGGTCGCCTTCTCCAAAAAAAGCATACCAACTTTACAGTTACCTTCTAACATTACAGTTGGAAACAGCTAAAGCGTAGCCTTCAAAAGGACGCTCCAAATATTCATCTACGCCACAGAACGGTGCCGAATCAGGATGGTGGATTCAACACTCTTGAAGAGGGTAGCTCCTAAGGTTACAGCACCAGAACAGTTTGGCGCTGCAGCCAGAGAAGTCGTGCAAGGCAGTTATCCTTGGGACAGGTTCACTGACCCATTGAATCAGGAGCAGCCATAAACGCATCGACACCCAAAGTGAAAAGGTACTCATCAAAACTCACAGTTTGTGCAACATAACGATCATTATACTTTGTTTTGGAAAGAAAGATTGGAGTGAATGGCATTCCCCATGCGGTCGTGTTGACAAACAAGAGACTTTACTGCCTTCCCGCCTTCACGGAATAATAATGCGCAGCTCTCGATGCTGTTGTTTCTGTAAAGGCGCTATTATCGACAGCATTTAAACAAGTATTACTCATGTTTTTGATCGAAATCCAGCAACTCTTCGTCAAAAGTGTGATCAATTAATCGAAGAGTATCCTAATTTCAACAGAGTAATTAAGATTGATTATTTACGCCACATGATGTTCTGCAATTATTTACGCTATCTTATCTTTATGAAATATGTATTATTTTACGTTTACCAATTGGGTGATGGATCAGGTGAAAACAAAAGGATCAAAGCTGCGGCTGATAAGAAGACATTAAAATCGCAGTTTTGATTCCAAATTAAAAATAGCCGTAACACAATAAGCTATAATGCACCCACAGCAGAAGAGAGCCACCTTTAGCACTCTTTCCCAACGTGCTTTTTCGATTTGCAAGATATTTGGAGGAGGCGACCTACAGCAGAGGTGATTTTTGTGACATTAGGGAAGGGCAGGGAGGTGATAGCGAGGAGGGAAACCCAGCGTCGACTTTAGCCAATTCTGTTGACAAAAGATGTCATGGTGACCCACACTTGGACGGTGAAGAAATAAACCTCGATCTACTCCAAGAAGTTATATCCTCTTCAATCCCAGTGTGTTTCATATATGGTACAAATGGTTTTTTTATCATTACCTGATCTTAAGAGTGACTCCAACAGCTGAGCACCGCTTATATCGTCTTCTACACATTCTACGCTTGAGCAGACTCACCTCTTTTCCATCTCTCTCTTGAATCTGAGGTGTGGTTGATGACGAAAGAATCCAGTTCTGGTGTAATTCTATTATGAGTTGAATTAAGAAATAGGGAGTACCATTTATCGAGGCTATTACTAGTTGATATTTTATTTATTGACATTATTTCAATACCATGACCTTATATAACACCAATGCTCTGCATTTTTGTAATTTTAATGTATCACCCTTTCCTAGCTCAATCCAGTGATAATGCACACATTGATATCACAAATTTAGCAAATGAATTCAGTAACCTTTTTACAATTACACCACCGTCACCCACCTCTCTTACCTCTTCTGCAAACTTTCTCCATAGTCCAGAGTCTAGTGCTTTTTCAATTTTTATTCATCCTTGTACAGAATCGGATTTACAAGCTATAATTTCAACCCTAGCTAACAAAAACTTTTCGGGCCCTGATCACATCCCAGGGAGAATATTATATCTCTCTTATAGATGCATAAAGGAACCTCTTCTATTTCTGATTAATGAATCCCTTACTCAAGGGATTTTCCCATCTTCTCTCAAGCATTCCATTATTAACCCTTTATATAAAAATAAAGGCTGCCCCAATAATTTGGATAACTATAGGCCAATTGCTAAACAAAATGTCTTATCTAAAGTATTTGAAAAAGTATTCTACAACCAATTAATGTCTTTCCTGGATAAATATGCCTTAATCTCCTCAAATCAACACGGCTTCCGTAAAAATCGCTCTACTACATCTGCTCTATTCCAAGCCACTGACTTTATTTTGTCCTCACTTGACAGCAAGCAAAAAACTGTAGGAATCTTTTATGACTTCTCCAAGGCATTTGATTTTGTGGATCACTCTCGCCTACTTCGTAAACTTAATTATTTTGGAGTGAGAGGCATTGCCAATAAATGGCTTCAGTCATACCTCAGCAATCGGACACAGGCTGTCTCACTGTCTGTAAATGGTGGTAGATACTCTTCCAAAAGTACTTCTACCACTGTAGGAGTTCCTCAGGGTTCAATCTTAGGCCCAATCTTATTTTTAATCTACATAAATGATTTAGCTCTTTACCTCAGTAATATTCCAGGTTCTAAAGTCATATTATATGCTGATGATACGAATATTTTACTTTCTTCTCCAACTCAAAATGACATTATTATGAGCTCTAAAAATGCAAATGATAGTATTTTAAGCTGGTGTACAGCTAACAAATTGATTTTAAACACACAAAAGACACACACTGTTCAACTTTGTGGTAATAGCAATGTTCTCGAGAGCATCCTAATTAGATTGGATAAAAAGTCTATTGAGAATGTGTCCCACACAAAATTCCTTGGTGCATACTTATGTAGTAATATGTCCTATGAGATGAATATTGACTTCTTAGCCAACAAACTAAGTTCAATCTGCTATCTATTAAGACACCATAGGAACTCTGTTGATTTAAATATTCTTCTTACATTGTATTACGGTATCTTTTATTCTCGAATGTCATACAATATAATTTTTTGGGGCTCATCCCCTCATGCCTCCAAGGTGTTCACATTACAAAAACGTGCAATTAGAATCATTGCAAAAAAACCTTTTGATGCTCCCTCCAAGCCTATTTTTAAAGCACTTAACATTCTTCCACTCCCGTGTGTATATTTATTATCAATTTTAATTTTTGTACGTTATAATCTTGATTTGTTTATGCTCAATTGTGATGTTCACAAATATAAAACTAGGAATTGTAATAACCTTCATTATCATTCCATTAGGACTAACAGATCAAAGCTGGGCCCACGCGAGCTGGGCCTCAGAATTTATAATAAACTTCCTGCGCATTTGAAATCAATTCAGTCAATGGAGTCATTCAAAAGGAAGTTAAAATCTTTGTTAAAAGCATTGGAAGAGATATTCTCTTCTTTTCAATGGAAGAATATCTTTTCACCTGCTTTGTCCCTATTTCAGAAATGCAGTTAGTCATTGCAGTGACCACAGCATTGTCATTCCACCTTGCTATTAGCAATGTACTATTCGATGTATATTCAAAATCACCCCTCTTCTATTTACTGAAAAGATTTTTTTCACCCTATTTTCTCAAAGAGTTCCTGTTCCTCCTAAGCCTTTTTCTGATAAGCATGTAAGGAGCTATTTGGAAGTGAAAAAATTATCAAAATACAGTTTTGTTCCCTGCCATAAAGCAATTTTTTTGCACAAGCCCAGGACAACATCCGCTCCTCGACCTAGGTTCGTTTTCGGAAGGCGTGTATGAGATCCAGCATAAGGCTCTGCATGAAAAACATATCCAGAGGGATCAGCTATAGTCCATAATTTGAATCCGAACCGAATAGGTTTTCCACGGATGAACTGTTTGGATCCGTGCCTGCCGTAATAAGGTATCATAGTCTCATCAACAGAGCATCTGTCTCCTGGAAGTATTGCTTTGAAGTTTTTGTTTAGAAGTTCAAAATAAGGCCGAATTTTGAACAGACAGTCGGACCCATCTATCATGGTATTGTCAGCTAGGTGTAGGAGCTTGAGAATCATTTCCAATCTATTTCTGATCATGGCATTTTGAACAATTTCTACCCCACAATCACTGTCTTTACTCCAATGTAGTCTTTTATTGGGTAACGTATGATAACCCGACAAAAGCAAAATACCCACTACGCAGTACATCTCCTCTCGACTGACATCATAATTATGCAAACCCTTTGAACCTGCATAAATACAAGATTGTTGTAACAACAGGTCGAAAATATCAGGGCTAAAGAACACGGAAAAGCAATCAATAGCACTCTTCACTGACTGACCGAAGAAGTCTTCTAAAGTGGGCCCCAGCATTGGGAGAAGAGGAGGGAAATGAATGTGTACCTTCTTTGGATTTTACTTCCAAGGGCTCTCATCAAAGACTGTGCGATCAGTTTTCCTACGTCGTTTAGGACATTTGGGCTATCGAATGAAGTAGATGGGTCATTGTCTTTTTCGTCTGGATCATTTGAATCTTCCGTGACCGCCGCATTAGCCAAAATCACCCGTGGAAGATGCGTCGGATCGCCTGTCACCTCCTCATCTGACACATCAGAATCTACATCGGTGACGACATCAGGCCCTTCCATATGTGGCATAAATATAATTGTCTTTTGCCCCAAATCTTTGTCCGAGGATTCCAGCAATAGGGTGGTTTCCTATTATTTTTTTATTGCCTAAATTGAAAGATTATTACTCCTGGAGTACGTATTTCACGCTTTTAGATTTTTATATGACGATATCAATTTTTCGCGATTAAATGAAAAGTGAAAAATTTCAAGTGCACGAAAATGCGACGCGTAAGTAGGAATGATGGGAAAAAGTCCGTGCGACGCATTTCTGGTTCCCCCTCCTGCCTTGTGAGGTGACCTTGGGCAAGCCTCTGAGCGTTGATAGGACGCAGGATGCTAGCGGGTAGCTGAGTACCTTGCTGGCTGGTAGCGCTTTGCTTAAAAAAGGTTTATTAATACCTTATCAAAGGAAGAAAACTTTCCGTCGACGGAATAAATCTCACCGGCAAAATCACACCAACCACCAAGAGACACGACGAATGCCCAGTGGCAACTTCAGTTGCCCGCATAGTTCCACAGTGTATAAATCACAAGCGCAATACACAAACATCGATATTTTTCACAGTGGCATCACATATATATTACGTATGCGCAAACCACAGCAGCGTTGAGAAATTTGAACAATGTATCAAGAGAAGCACGAGTGAACACTACAATGTCAAACTCCGAAATGACAACTTGTGTACCTTTTGCAGTCTCTCCCTCATAGATACCGTTAGCTTTTATATGGAAGGGTAAAATTTTCACCTTGCTCAACAAAAGAGAGGGTAGGGAGCATAGCGAAGAAAGAATTGGGAGTGTACGACCAATGTTTTTTGGAGAAAATAAATTTCAAAAACGAGCAAAAATTTTGGCAACTCAGGTTGCCAATGGGCACTAATGGGTTGAAATTGAAAATCGAGATTCAACTATATCAGATCGAGGAAATCGAAATTGAAATGTGATCTTCAAGTTTTGATCCAAACTCGATTTCGCTTCTTCAATTTTGACCCTTTCCTAGCACCTATCACTCCATTATTTTTTTCTGGAGTTGACCCAGTAAGGAAGAATATGGGCAGAAGAAGAATTATACGTAAAATAGACATAGGACACAGTAACATCTTAATCATACATACCTCAACAGCTTTGCTAACCGACAGTTTCTCGTTCACTTCAGATTTCAGCTCTTATTGGCAGAACAGGTTTTAACCATCATAGTGTGGTTGCACCATAGGTAGTTGCAACAATAGCTGGAAGAATCTTAATCTGAATATGGCATTCGTTTACTCTCAGCAGTGTCATTACCAACCTATGATCACGTCACCCGTCTCATTGAGAAACTTTTTTCACAGGCCGGTATTATTGGAGATGCACGATCATCAAGAAAGCATCTCTTGATTTCAAGTTTCTATTTGTAAAATTAATTTTAACAAAAAGTGTCTCCTACCCGTGATGAAATTATGTAACAAAAAATTTGCACGATACATTTTTTGGGTGTACAGTAATAGTTAAATAATTAAAAAGGGGTATTATTATTATTATAGTATTCTACCGATTAAGGTAGGTTTCCATGGAGTACGCAAGAAGTGATCTGGGAGCCTCCCTTTCCTTCCAGCACTGCCTTCTTTAACTCACAGTAAGGCCTACTCTCTTTCAATCTATCTAAAAATCCTATTCTTCTCCTTCCCCTCCCTCGTTTCCCTAACATTCTACCCTCTAGCACCATTTTCAACATCCCCTCACCACTAAGCACTAACTCCATCCATACCTTCTGTCTCCTCCGTATCTCATCTAAAAGCTGCCTCTCCTCGCCAACCATATCCAGCACTTCGTCGTTCCTTTTCCTCTCCGTCCATTTCACCCTCTCCATTCTTCTCCATACCCACATCTCGAATGCCTCCAATCTTCTCTCGTCTTCTTTCCTTAGTGTCCACGTTTCCGCACCGTAGAGAGCTACACTCCAGATCAAACTCTTCACTAACCTTTTCTTTAAACTCTTACATAACGATCCTCTTAGAAGCTCCTTCCGGTTCATGAACGCCTCCTTCGCTAATGCAATTCTCTTCCTAATGTCCTTACTACGGGAATAAAAAAAGGTTGGGAACCGCTGAGTTAGACAGACTTCGATAAAAATAAAAATGGAGAAAGTATGCAACCGGCGAATGCATGACTGAAATGCAATGCAGCATGTAATTCAGGATAACTACTTCAAGAATTTTCTAAAAATCAAGACTTAGGCCCGTATCATAAAAGTCCCCTCGAAGCCGGCCTCCACCTCATTGTTGTCAGGAGGAGGAGATGCGATATCATAAAACCGACCTCAACCTCAAAAACGTCGAATTTTGAAGCCAGCCTCGGCTCAAACTTTGAGGTTAGATTGTTGTCGGCTCAAAGCGTTTGAGGTGACTTCCGCCATTGCGAGAAGATGGATGCTTTCCCGAGTGTGAAGGATTAATACGATCTGGAAGAGTTTTTGGGTCATATTGAGGACGATGCCTTCGTATATGCACCCAGAATCCGTCTATCGGATAGAGATAATCCACTAGATTGGTACACGGACGAGGAATTCTTCGTCAGGTACTGGTTTCAAAAAGTAAATATAACCGACGTGTTACTTCCGATGCTACGGCCGGATAACGCCGACTTGAGAGGCGTTCCTGTCCCAAGGTTATTATAATTGCTTGCTTTTCTAAGGTTTTATTCCACGGGCAGTTTTCAGGTGAGTGATTTAAATACTTTACCTTACATACCTATTTGTAGTGGTGTATTAGTGCATTGATATTATTTGTTACGTACACAACATCATTGCTTTTATTCTTCTCGCAGTCACTGTATAACTAGTAATCATGAAACACTGGGCATAAATTATATTAGTTGATGAAAGCATTTATATATGAACTTATTATAAGCTAAAGGTGTTGCATACGTGCAACGCTGTACGAATTTAAGATAAATGTTTACATTGTATACCATTTATATTATTCGAAACGCCATAGATAATTATCATGTGTATCTGTCATTGTTGTAGATAGTCTCTGGCGATTTCCACGAACTGGCTCAGTCGACAATGTCAAAGATAATTAAGGCATGCGGTTTTGTTTATTATGGCACAATCATGGGCGTACCCAGCGAGGGGCAGCTGCCCTGCCCCCCCCCCCCCCCCCCAGAAGCAAAAATCGCAACTCTTTAAGCAAAATCTATTCTGAATTGAAACGAAAGCATTCAACAATTTTTAATAAAACCTGTGAAAAATTGCACGCACAATAAATGTAACTAAAGTAAAACTATTTTTTCATGGAAATAATCTCATAAACTAATATTACAACTTGGTTCCCCCCCGTTTAGACCATGGCTTGCCCCCCTAGTCATAATCCTGGGTACACCCTTGTGCACAAATCTGAATCATCTCTCTACATTTATCTTTTGCCTTGGTCAAAGAGAACAACAGAGTTGGAAACCTACTTAAATTTAACTTGTGTTACTACGTCGTAAATGTAATGATTAATACTTCTTTAAAAATATACAATACATTGGTTTGATGATTTGATCCAATTAAATTGCAGGTTATTAGTACAGAAATTACTGGGAAGCTGCCAAAGGTAGTGAAGATTCTTCAATCACACGAGGAATTAGCCACTGCAAGAAGACTTTTGTATCGAGTGGCACACTTTCCTGGGGTTGATTTGATATGATTATTTACCTTAGTATTAGAACAAATACAAGTGATATTTGCTTTTCTCTGCATGTAACAGGTGGTTGCTGGTCCCAGGCTGGAGATTTTGGATATTGTTTGTCGATGGCCTGGGTCTACACACGATGCTAGGATCTTCCACAACAGCTGACTGTGTCTCCGCTTCGACAGAGATGAAGTCAACGGCTTATTGCTGGGAGATAGCATAGCTAAGATACCTTTACACACCAGTGCGCAACCCAGCCACACCAGCTGAGCATAGGTTGGTTAGAGGAAAAAATAAATTGTCTAACTTTTATTGAAAAGGGTGATGTGCAGTGACAAAATGATTTCATGGAAATCATAGCGGTTGTATACACATCATTTATTTTTTTCAGGGACAATGCATCAAACATTGCAACCAGATCTGCAGTGGAGAGGGCATTTGGGATATGGAAGAGGCGATTTCCCTGCCTCTCAATGAAAATGAGAACAGCCACTCAAACATCAGCTAAAATAATACTGGCTTGAGCTGTGCTCCACAACGTGGCCATCAGCCAGAGGGAGCCAGTTCCAGAGCACATACAATTGCAAGATCCCCATGCTGATGTTCCAATACCTGCCGTGCAAAATAGAAATCTCAGTGCCATAGTTGAAAGAAGGGCTTTCACTAATCGCTACTTTACCTTCATCCAAGGATAACTGCATGCTGTAAGGTGAAAGAGGGAGGTGGGGAAACTTCTCACGACATGATTGAAAATAGGAGAATGGGATGTCTGGGCTCTGAATAGGAAATGAAATTGTCAGGAGGGTAATGAAGCAATGCAATGTATGCAAGACATCAAGAGACCGCAAAAGCATAGCATAGAGTGCACAATGTCACGCCATGATCATTTTGTTACATACATACATGAAAACAGAGATAAATCAGGTTTTAAATTATGACAAATAATGGTTGCCTGCTGATAGTGGTAAATGATATTTTTGAGGGGTTAAACAATATTAGCATGTCTATATTGTAGTGCATGTAAACTTTTGAGATCCAGTTTCAAATTAAATTGGCTTTTGGTAGCATAATCCCTGATATACTATATCATGTTCCACAAAAACTTATAATAGTCTGACCTAGGTTTCGACTTGGTACAATATGTCATTCTCAAAAGATAAAATACATGTTTTATGTTCTTATACTGTTTTGGAAAGGTGAAGGGGGGTAAAGACAAGTCATTTGAAGGTATAAGATCAAACAGTATAAGGTATAAGAAAACAGTATAAGATCACCAAACATGTATTTTAACTTTTGAGAATGACATATTGTACCAAGATTTACATCCCTACTGAGAGTACAAAGTTAGCATTATACCTAATTCAATCCAAATGTAGACGCCTATATCTTATACAGCAAACCTAATGATTTCCCATGAACCAAATGTAGATGTCTATCATCAGTGTACATCAAAAAGGACATTGAAGCTCTGTAAAGTTCACCTGGCTGGCCAGAAAAGGCGAGATACCATAGAGGTCTTTCAGGGCATGGGTTCTGTATAGGGTTAATGTCCCCACATGCTAAAAGAAACTAAAATCAATGAAACCAACGATAGCCTAGAATGATGGACTGATAACTGAATACAACTTTGGCAATCATTACGCAATGAAAGATACAGGAATTGCAATATGGAATATGATTTAACCTTGAAAATTGAAGAAGCAAATGAAATAAAATTCAATTTCCACTGGGGATAGGTACTTCAAGAAATTATATGGGAAGGAAGAGTAAAATTTGATAAATAAAATTCATATGAACAATGTTTATTTAAGATACCAGAGAGAATGAGACCTTTACATGCAGATTTGGATAGATAATGAAAGAAATAAGCAAAGCAAAATGGAATTTGATGCCATTTTAGAGAAAAGGATACGTAGAATATGGCTAACAATAAGTGCAAGATTTAGGGAAATTAATAGGAATCACAGAAACACTGATTGATAATAATAGTTGATATATTTTCCATAAAATAATAACTGTGCAGATGTTGGCATACTCATACAAATTCATTCTCATTCTCTTCAGAGACGACTAAATCACTCACTTTGTCCATTAAAACACTGTTTTCATTAAAACTTCCTCTTATGTTAGATATGCCACAATCTGAAAAATATACATGTCTATCTAAATTAATGATGAAAAGTTTAAAATTCAACGAAACTATCTGTTTAAGGTAACATAATTTTAGGAATGCCAGTTTTTTAATACTTACCAAATGAGGTCAATGCCTTATTTTGGTTAGAAGCACACGACTTATTTTATTAAACTGCTATCACAAAGACATAGTGAATGATTAACATATAAAAGCAATCCCTAGCAACCTAACAACCAAACAAGTTTTGGTTGTTAGGTTGCTAGGGAACCATGTGAACAGTATCCTGCAACGTATGCAATCGTAGTATACATCGTGGTTATTCATGGCCCATATCGAACTTCCATCAGTCAAGTAATCTGTAGACTCGAAACAGACAGATCTTTTAAGTCTACAATTTTTCATGTGCCCTCAGCGATATATATACTAACAAGTCGCATTAAAGAAGCCTCCGCTTCTTGGAACCATTTATGTCAAATACCATGCTGAAAAAAACCAGGAAATTAGCAGAACATTACTTAAAAAAGAGTTATACATAATTTCCAAAAATTATCATATGTAGAATTCCTTAAATAATTATCAATTGCCAACATAAGTTATGGTGACACGCCTGCTGGATGAAAACATAAAAGGTATGCGACCCGCGCAGCATTATTGTAGAATTCTATAAGAAATGCAGATTTCTTATAAGAATTTTTGTAAAACTTATAGAATCCTATAAGAATTTCTATAAGACTTATAGAATCCTATAAGAAATATGTAAGACTTATAGAATCCTATAAGAATTCTGTAAGACTTATAGAATCCTACAAGTCTTACAGAATTCTTATAAGAATTTCTGTAAGACTTATAAGAAATTTTCAATAGGGAACTGTGAAACATTCTTTTATGTATTGTTCATTCAGAATCTCTTTTGTAAGTGTTTATCTTTTTTGACGGGTCCTATATATGTTTTTGCATATCTTTTGGCACCAATAAATTTATTATTATTATTATTATCGCTCACCGACACCAACACGGCCCTTTCTGTCTACCATGCGTATATCCATAGTAGGCTGAAATATGGAATTGTGGTCTGGGGCCACTCTCAACACAGTACTAGACTTTTTAGACTCCAGAAATGGGCCATTAGGATCATTCAAGGTATTTCTGGTAGAAGTAGCTGCCGGGAGCATTTTAAATCTCTTGGTATTCTAACATTACCATGTATATATATTTTTTCAACTATTGTTCTTATCTGTCAATACAAAAGCATGTTCGAGATTGGAGTAAATAGTGATATACATAATTACAACACGAGAGCATCTAAAAACTTCAGGATTGTCCCCCATAATTTAAACATGTATTGTAAAAACCCTGTCTATGCTGGGGTGAGTTTTTACAATGCATTGCCAAAAGAGTTAAGGGAAATATGCTCTATGAGCACCTTTAAGAAAAAACTGTACTTGTATCTAGTGAGCAATTCTTGTTATTCTGTTGATGAGTATATGTCATTGCATTTGAATTCCTAATTTTTACTTTCATTGTTATTATGTTTTGTTTTGTGTTGTACATACTTGACTTGTTCTATACATGTTGTCCACATGTCCTGGAATCAATAAAGAATTATTATTATTATTATTATTGACGGAAAATCGAGTACAAAAATATAAGAAGTTCTATTTGAGTGAGACTATTCCCCTATGAAAAAATTGTATAAACCTGTTTCAAACTTTCATACAATTTATACAATTGCCATGGCAATGTATAAGATTGTATAAAAATTTGAAACAGGTTTATACAATTTTTTCATAGGGGTTATGTCACTACATAATATGCTAATGTAAGAGACAGAAACAGCAGAGTCACTTCCGTTCCCACCCTTTTCACGTCCCAACCCATCACCTACACTCTCTTTCATATTCCTTCCCAAGTTTCAGTCTTTGCGAAGAGTCGGATCGCTTTACCTCCGCGTATCCAGTGGCTGCTCCATCCTCCCGTGGGAAACTGCAGAGCTTGGTGAAAGAAACACGATGGCTGAGGAGGGAGAAGGAGGAGGAGGGGAGGTCAGCGAAGGCGGGCTGTGGAGAGGCGTTCGTCGGTAGTCGGACGCGTGACGGCGGAGTATGTAACCGAGGACAATAATAAAATCATCTCTCCGTAGCCTATGAGTTTCCTTTCAAAAATCCCTGCCAATTGATCGGCGACACCCCTTAGAGCATCCGGGGGTCTTACACTGGTGTCAAGAAGTGGGACAATTGGCATATTTTTGGAAGGACTCATTGATTACGATGGCGGCGAGAGTGAGCCTGGGAGGCCAGGAGATGGATTTGCAGCAGGCCATCACAGAGATGAGCAAGAAATTACGCGAGCTCGAAGCGGACAACGAGAGGCTTCGGTGGACGGGGACGGCTGCTGGAGAGGAAGGCGGGCGGAAAAACTTCGGCCTGCTTTCGGCGACTGAAGCGTTCTCGGGAAGACCGGAAGAGTCCGTAACGGCCTTTTTAGACAAAGTGGAACGTGCAGCCGATTTGGGGGGCCTCTCTGACGCCGACAAACTGAATGCAACGATCCTGAAGTTGAACGGGGAAGCGGCCGAATTTTATCATAGCAAGGAAGAGTGCCGAGGGGCCGCGACGTTCGAGGAACTAAAAGCGCAGCTCTTGCAGCGGTACCGAACGAAACGGAGTACCCGTTTTTTTCGGGAGCTGTTAGCCAACATAAGAAGGGGCGCTGGAGAAGACTTGGAAGCCTTCGCAGACAGGGTGCGAAAAATCAACAGCCAGACGTATGACGTGGCCGGGCCCGCGGAGCATGCCGCCGCGACGCGCTATGAGGCAGATCAGCGCGCCCTTGACGCCTTCCTTAATGGTCTCTCAGGGGAAGTGGGCAGACAGTGCCGGCTGACGTCGCCTCAAAATTTTGACGAGGCAATCGAGGCCGTCATTAGGATCGAGGAGGTGGAGAGGCGCCCCTTGAGAGAGGAGCCTGCGAGCCGCCATGTCTTCCGGGCTCCAAGGGAAGGTAAATGCTTTAACTGTGGCGAGATGGGGCACATAGCGAGGGAGTGCCGAAATCGGAGGCGCTGCTTCAACTGCAGAGGTGAGGGCCACATTGCCCGGGAATGCAGACGGAGGCAGCAGACTACGGAGTTAAACGACGGCGGGGCCGGCAAACACGATGGCTGAGGAGGGAGAAGAAGGAGGAGGGGAGGTCAGCGAAGGCGGGCTGTGGAGAGGCGTTCGTCGGTAGTTGGACGCGTGACGGCGGAGTATGTAACCGAGGACAATAATAAAATCATCTCTCCGTAGCCTATGAGTTTCCTTTCAAAAATCCCTGCCAATTGATCGGCGACACCCCTTAGAGCATCCGGGGGTCTTACACTAATACACAATTTTGATAATGATAAAGCGGATACTTAAATCAAAATACTGTTGAAAACCACAATTACTCAAAACCGGCCGTAATATTCCGCGTCCAGGACTAAAAATTGCCTCCTAATTATTAACACATATCAGAAGAAATTGAAGAAACGCCGCTACTAAACAACTTACTCTTAGTACATGATATCCTTCGGTTCCTCCTCCAGGAATGTCAACGCTATGAGAAGCACCCATCACAGTTGATGATAAAAATTCCTTTTGCCAATTTAACTGGGCAATTAATCATTATTTCACGACTTGTATAAAAAATTCACCAAGGAACAGTATCCTCCATCAAACGTGGCACGCACTAAATGTCGGGAGGTTGCGTGAATCAAGCCCTTAGCAGCCCAAACGATAGGTCATACGAGCAGGAACACCAACATGCAATATATTACTTTTTACAAATTAGTATTAAAATAAGCATAATACTCTATTATATTAAATTAAAAAGTATTTCGTTAGTATAAATTTTAAATTAATTAACTATAACAGTTTGAAGTACAGATTAAATCAAATTTTTTCTTTTGTGAAAAATTTGTAAAGTTGGACATTATAATTATTGTAAATATATTTGCCTCCCCTGTAAATATACATTTTAAGGGCAACATCTGACGAGGCGAAATACATTTGTGCAGCTGCGATTTCATGAGTCATTTCGGAGAGGTCAATGCATTGTCCATGGAAGACTGATTCTATAGTCATACAAATTTTAAGTTTAGAACTTGAGAGAAACGATGAAAGATGAGGGTTTATCATTCAATAAATACTAAAAACCCCGTATAGGCAGAAAAAATATTTCCCCTTACAAAAACGCCATTTACTTTGATGATGCTAAATTTGAGAACTTGAGCATTTTTTTATAAAAAATTTTCTATCAGGTATTTTAGGTGCCATATTTAGTATTATAACTAGTCGAATTGATATCTAACTAAAATCAAAATGAAATTTTAACATGAAACGGCTTTTATCCTTCCGAAATGAAGTATTCTAAGTTATATTGGAGAGTTTTATCAAAAAAAAATTGAATCTAAAAAATAAAGGTTTCTTCCTTATTTTTATCTACAAACATTATATTTAACCTTCGCCAACGATTTATATTTTCACGATTGGCATATCTTCCTGCCGCAATTTTAACAATACATGATATATTTTTACCCATCATCTCCTACTTATCGTGGATTATTTATCATAAAAATATGCATCATATAATTAGTTCACCAGTATTTACCAATGCTGGACATAAATGAACTACTTATATCTTCCAGCATTTATATGCAGCGGATGCAGCACCTTTGCTCACGAAAATCACATCCGCTAAAACATACCGCCCCTACTAATCTTGCGACGTGACAGTAGGAGTCCAAGATCCAGCCAAACCAAGCGGAGTTTTCTTTTATAGCAGTGGTATAAGCTCCCAGCCAATCAGCTGTCTTCTAGTCGTTTCGGGAACGGGATGGTTTCCTATAGTACAGTTGGCTTCTTTTCTTGAAGTTGCAGTCTAAGCATTGCTTAGGTTAGGTACTAGGTAGGTAAGGAAATGTGGGAAGGTTTAAGGGCAAATTTGGGCATTTTATGACGGGGTTTATTTGGAATAATGCAATCCCAAAGATTCTTTAACAGTTCATAATTTGTTTTGCCAAAGGAATATTGAAAATTTTCTACTGCGGATTTAAGAAATGTTAAAATTGGTGTTATGTTGAGATCTTTTCGGATTTGTCGGTTGCTGATGAACCATGGGGCTCTAATTATTTTTCTAAGAATTTTATTTTCGCAAGTCTGAATTCGCTTCAAATGGGTTGCTGCGGCATGAAGCCAAACTGGAGAGGCATATGTTAAAAGCGGTTTAATTGAAGAATTATAAAGTAAAAGCTTAGTTTTTAATGCAAGAGGAGAATTCGATTTCATCAGTGGAAATAGAGCAGCGTAGATTCCCTGCGATTTCTTGATTGAAGACTGGATGTGACAAGCCCAGAGAGAGGTGTTCATGAAGTGTAACTCCGAGGTATTTTACAGTTGAGCATTTCGGAATACGCTTATTTCCGTAGTATACATCGTGGCCTTCGCCGGCTTTCGGTCGTCTGGAGAAAACTATGTGATTGCATTTGTCTGCAGCATTGACGCTGAGTTTCCACTCGGCTGCCCAATCTTCATATTCGTCCAGGTGGTCTTGGAGAATGTCAGTCGTTTTATGCGGATCGGATCCCTGGGCCATTAAGGTTGCATCATCGGCATGCTGATAGAGGCAGGTTTGAGGAAGGGAAGGGGTATCATTCACATAGAGGTTAAACATGATGGGGAAAGGATGGCACACCGGAGGAAATGGGATGGAAAAAGGATGCAGAGGAATAGATTTGGACAAAAAAGGATCGGTCGGAAGAGAAGGATTGGATGATTTTGATTATGTAAGGAGGAAGGTTGATATCGGTTAATTTTTGGATAAGGCCCAGGGTCCATACGCGGTCACAGGCAGCTTCGAGATCCAGCAGCACGCAGTGGGAGATCAATCTGGAGTTGAAGCCAGCGGTGACGTCTTCCACCAGTCTCAGGACTTGATGAGTGGTTGAAGTGTTGCTGCGGAAGCCGGTTTGCTCTGGTGGGATGATGTTGTTTTCTTGCGCGAAGGTGCGTAAGCGAGAGTGAATGATCGATTCCAACAGTTTTGATAGAGTATTTAGCAAACTGATCAGACGGTATGAAGATGGATTTGAAGCCGGTTTATTCGGTTTGGGAATCATTATAATATTTGCAAATTTCCACGCTGTTGGGAAGTACGAAATTTTTAATACATCGTTGAAGAGACGAGCCAAAATTCGAAACATAATCCGAGAAACCGAGACCAAATGTGAGTTGAAAATTTTTCATGTGTTGTTAAAACATACTTGAATATTTAAATTAAACTTTATGACTTATTTCACAGTAATATGGATATTTCAGAAGAGGTGATTAGTCGACTCATGAATTTGCAGAGGAAGGAAACATTCTTACAATCAAGGGAGTTGGCTGAAAGTGAAAATTATTTCGTGGTACGAGTAGGGAGAGCAAGAGGAGAACTAACTGCGTATATTAGTCATAAGGAGGAGGAAAGATGGATTAAACTACCAAAATATTTAATTTTAAAAGCAGGATAGGTAGAATTGTTAAATAAAAACATTTGCGGGGCTGTTTTCAAAGAAAACTTGTATATAACATTATGAAAATTACACCCTTAATTACACCCTAGAAATATCTAATTGTAGGATTAAAAACAAATACAATGATCAAAACATATGAATAGAAAAAATCTTACATGCATAACAGACCTTTCCGATCGAAATGAAAATGACATTAATCATTGATTCGTGTATTACGTTGAAGGAGGAACATTTTTTTTGTAATAATTGTCAAAAATCTTTGAATAAGGATACCAGTGTACCATTACAATGGACCCTGAATAACTTGGGGATCGGGTTGTTGTGGTGGCTAGAGTGTTGGCTTCGACTTATCGCCTTTGTTTACGACTTACGGAAACGACTTATCGCCGGCTGCCGTTCCCGGCACACGCCGTTAAATTCAGGCCACTTTCCAACTAGACGACTCTCTGAATTCACGGCGCCGTGTCGTGAATGGCGGCCAATGGAAATTCGTCGCGTCGGTGAGCGGCCAATGCAGTGAAAAAAACGGCTTAATTATGCACCTCGAAAAACAATTTTGTGGAGAAGCATGTGCAGAAGGAAGAAATTATGAGAATCGCGTCTGCGTTGGTGAAAATCGCCCATGAATTGGAGAAAATTCATGATTTCCTCAACAAAACACATTCGAGGAAATAAGGCGACTTGTTTGTCTGGAGGATGTCTAAACCGTGTTCACACGATGTCTATAGAGTAGCCAAAAGGCCATGAAAATCCGAAGGTCGAGTTAATAAAATTACTGGAGTGCACAAACTATGCAAAAGCTCACCCTCTACATAGGGTTAACCCTTTCGCAAATAATGACGAAAATATGCGGCAGGACGTTTCTTGATACAGGAGACAAAAGGCAACAGAGATTTTCCTACTCAGGCGAATGAATGCCGAAAATACACGTTTCCTTGCTCTCCTCCTTTTATGACATTCGCAAAGTCTTAGTTCGGGACCCAACACAGGCTGTAACTGCTGAAATCTGAGAACATGAACCTAGAACCCTCCTCGTCTTACGTTACCCCTCTTTGTGGCTAGGGACCACAGTCATAACATTACTCATTCAGTTAGTTTGCGAAATAAATATGCATATGCTTCCTTCTCAAAAAATTTAAACTAAGAATTGAATTCTTTGTCTTTTAAGCAGCGTTTACAATTTTTAAATTAAATTCTACCATAAATATTAACTTATATTTCAATTTCAGTATAAAATCAACATGGAAATTGTTAATGCATTAAATTCGTTAATGCTGATGGTAGAGCTTCATTCAAAATTTTAAAATTCTCAGAATAAAACGAGTAATTCAATTGGAAGTCTCCAATTCACGTGCAAGCAACAATCATCCATAAATGTAGCTAATTCACACAAACAAAGCATGAGTTGACAGCAAACCAATGCCGTTGGTAGGGTCATAAACTGCGAAAGGAGGGTGACCAACTACCCTCGGAGCCCAAGATAATGCGAAATCCCCAGTGGGAAGGATCAAAAAAGGTTGGTGTTGAGAGTATGTGATTATCTGCAAGACCCTTCTTAACAAATGTCCAACATAAATGCTCCATACAGAGAAGACAGAAGTCTCTTGGGGCGCAGTCCTGCATTCATGTTAAGGAGAGAGCTCCACCATTTTGAAAGGGTTAAGGAAGTTAAAAATGAGCCTCAAGAATATTCACGAGAGTACTTTTTTTGATAAAACCACATCTGCAAAACATGACCTCTAAAGCAGCTGCTGTAAAGTTAATACCTGTGCAGATGGCTGAAAAGGCACCAACCATACTTAGTTCTCTTATGGTAGAAGACATAAGCAGAAAAATCCGTATTTGAAAAGATCTCAGTTTTTGATCCCCAAGAAGTTCCGACTACAGACATGAACCCTGGCTTAAAGACAAAAAATTCATGGCCTGGAATCAATGGAGACAGATAAGTTGATGTTGGGGTTGGGAGAATTACAGAAATTATTACAAAAGTAAATTACCAGGGTTAAGTGGACATAATTAAAGCAATCCAGGAGCTCAAATATCTGAGAAATCGATTGCATCTAAGTGCCTTTAAGCAATTTGGATCCCCTTAGCAAACGTGGACTGAGAAAGATTTCTTTCCTGCTAAAGCACTGTTTCAACAAATAAGAGAATAAAACAAAGAGAGTTAAAGATGACAACTAGGTCACAATAGCAATATTACATTTGAAATAGGGTAGTTTCCTTCATCAAAGAAAACGAAAGGCATTGATTGCGATTCGTTACCCACCATTAGTGTATTCATAATACACAAATTATTTCGTTTAAGAAATACCGGTTTAGACGAATGGCAATGGTCCATTTTTATCCTCATTTGAAAAGGGTCAGATTGGCGCCCATGCGATGCCACTCCACGTGACGTCACAGGGACCTAGTTTCTATAGGAGAAGATAGGAGTTATACATCGTCTGAGGTTACCAATGCATCCATGAGGCGCAGAGCTCGGGGAAACATGTCTTAATAATCACTTATTAAAACTGGCTAAGGTCGGAAAGTTTTCCTCGTTTGATAAGGTATTAATAATCCTTATTTAAGACAAGCGCTACCAGGCAGCAGGGTACTCAGCTACCCGCTAGCAGCCTGCGTTGTATCAACGCTAAGCCTCGCCTCAAGGTCACCTCACAGGGCGGCACCGGGGACCAGAAATACGTCGTACGGAGAAATTTCCTGGCATTCATACTTATGCTTCGCGTTTTCGCGCGCTTGAAAATTTTCACTTTTCATTTAATCGCAAAAAATAGATATGTACCGTCATTTAAAAATCTAAAAGCATGAAATACGTACTCCAGGAGTAATAATCTTTCGATCTAGGCAATAAAAAAATTATAGGAAACCACCTTATTACGGACATTTAAAAGTAATTTCTCTCTATGTAAGCTAGATATATGGATACACAAAGGATAAAATATGTAAAAATAGGTGAATTCAGTCAATGCTCCATGTATATTACATATTGCTTAAATCATTCCCGGTCAATAATATCCTAAATTTAGGGCAATGGGTGGGCCACTGGAAGGATGGCTCTCAACCAACATCAATTTATTTTGCCATTAGAATAACACCGATTTCAGGGCAAAATAACATCGCTTTTGGAAAAAAAATAACACCACTTTTGTCTATAAAATAACCCTACACATCAATGACCTCAATCAACCATATGTTGATAAAATCTCGTCAAACAAATGGTTGTCATTGGGTGAAATTTATGGAGAAACCGAAGAGTTCATGTTTGCAATAAAAGACCAGGTTATACGAACAAAAATTATGCAAAGTACATCCTGGGTGATAAAAGCATAACAGATGACAAATGTAGAAGATGTTTTCAAGTGGCTGGAACAATCCAACACATTATATCTGGCTGTAAGATGTTAGCTAATACAGAATATTTAAGTAGATATAATCAAGTTGCATAACTTATCCACCAAAAACTGGCCAACCAACACAAGTTCATAGATACCAAGACCCCATACTATGAATACAGCCCTAAAACAGTGCTTGAAAACAGCGCATTTAAAATTTACTACATTAGGGTAGTTTCCTTCATCAAAGAAACCGAAAGGCATTGATTGCGATTCTATACCCACCATTACTGTATTCATAATATAAAAATTATTTCGTTTTAGAAATACCGGTTTAGACGAATGGCAATGGTCCATTTTTATCCTCATTTGAAAAGGGCCAATTTGGCGCCCATGCGATGCCACTCCACGTGACGTCACAGGGACCTAGTTTCTATAGGAGAAGATAGGAGTTATACATCGTCTGAGATTACCAATGCATGCATGAGGCGCAGAGCTCAGGGAAACATGTCTTAATAATCAGCTATTAAAACTGGCTAAGGTCGGAAAGTTTTCTCCGTTTAATAAGGTATTAATAAACCTTTTTTAAGCCAAGCGCTACCAGTCAGTATGGCACTCAGCTACCCTGTAGCAGCCAGCGTCGTATCAGCGCTCAGAGCCTCGATCAAGGTCACCTCACAAGACGGGAGGGGGAACCAGAAATACGTCACACGGAGAGATTTCCTTACCCGTCGCGTTTTCGCGCGCTTGAAAATTTTCACTTTTCATTTAATCGCGAAAAATAGATATCGTCATTTATAAATCTAAAAGCGTGAAATACGTACTCCAGGAGTAATAATCTTCCGATATAGGCAATAAAAAAATAATAGGAAACCACCCTATTTGCCTGTACAAACAGATAAAAATATAGTAAATAATAGACCCGATATAATGTTGATCGACAAGAAATACAGAACCTGCATCATTGTTGATATTGCTGTGCCACTGTTGCATAACATCGAAAAGACAATAGCCAGAAAAATAAATAAGTACCATGAATTAGCAATAGAAATATAAAGAATATGGAATTTGGAACAGGTTTATATAGCTCCAATTGTCATCTCAGCTACCGGTATCATCCCAAAACATATACAAAATAGTTTCAAAATACTCAACCCTCATCCAAATACGTACATCAAATATCAAAACGCTGTAATAATTTCAACCTGTCAGATCACGAGAAAATTTCTCAATGCTATTCAACAGTAAAGAGTTGCCTTGGTGAGAACCCGTGCTCTTTACACTAAAACAACTCAGTAGAAACTGAAGAAAATTTAAATGAAAATAATATTAATTAACTCATTTATTGCTCTAGGAGTTTTAACTCATTTAAACATAAAAATTAATAAAGACGTGGTGCAAAGTAAAATTAACATAGTAATAAACCAATCCCAAAACAAATAATAGAAGTGCTCATATGCATTGCTAATAATTGACATATACGTACAAGGTTAGAACAATTTTCTAACCACCTTTTTCTAACAGAAAACGAACATACCAAGAAACAAATAACACAACTTCAAAAAAGGCAATTTAGCGTAACAAATGAAAAAAAGAACTAAATTGCTACTTCTCACAAAACAATAGGTATTTATCACATCAATGAGTGGATAAATGAAATACATGATCAGTATTCTTGGGTCCCCAGAAAGTAAGTGGGTAACAACCTTTTCCTAAATATTTCCTGTGATGCACTGTCTTTTACCTGTTTCCGCAAATTGTTCCACAGCTTTCAGACAACAACAGTAAATGATTTCTGAACTGTAGCTGTGCGGAATTGTGGGGCATGCAAAAAACAGGGGTCTTGTCTTGTAACAACATTAGTGTGTTTACAACTTGGGAGAAAAAGATCCTTTAAATACAGAGGGCTACCATATTTGAAGAGATTGAACACAAAACCACCCATGTTATATTTTCTCCTTGATTTAAGATCAAACCAGGACAGCTTTTTAAAGTGGAGTGCTGATCAGAAAACCAAGACTTAGCAGACGTTTCCAAATCGCTATGCCATTGTAAAATATGCAAACCAGTGCGACCATTTATCAAAAAAGAGAATATATGTGAAGAATTCCAGGTAAGAAGAAATAGAACGAATTCTAAAATAGTAGTTTTTAGGTGCAAGATCATCAAATGCCCCTGCAAATGGTGTTATCTTAAGGCCTGTTTACATAGTACATTAACCCGTACAAGTTAATGTCTACATTATGAACATGAAAATGCACTGTGTATTCACCCAACTTGTGCGTTTGCATGAACAGAAAATAGAACCTTATCAAATTTGGTTCATGCATTCGTAGTCGGATTTAGGATTTAGGGGCAGGGGACGTGCCCCCCCCCCCCCCCCCCCCGCCATGTGCTTAAAAAAATAGACAAAATTTGAATACGGTTATCATAGAAGGATCTATGGGGGGGGGCGAGTGCCCCCCCCAGACACTTAAAAAATATGCAAGATTTTTAATACCATTGCGTTCCTTTTGTATAACGGGGGTCTCATTGTGCCCCCCCTCCAGAACAAAATCCTTGATACGGCATTGCTTGTGCCTCCCGGAATGAAATCCTGGATCCGCCTGATGGTCATCATTACGTACGCTTTGTTTTGTGTATTACTAAAGGAGGCTTAATCATTTAATCAAATAAGAATAATTTTGATGTAAAAATTAAGAGAATTTTTTTAAGTCATTGTTATATCTTGTTTTTAATCTCAATTAAGACAAGATCTTTTGCCTGTCAGGCCCTCTGTGCCCCTCCCTGAAAAAAATCCTGTATCTGCCCCTGCCAACATTTGTACATGTCCCGTTCCGGTCCCCAAAAATCATTCATGCAAGCAGAAATTAACTCGTACGTGTTAATGTACCGTGTAAACAGGCCCAAAGGCCCTTGAGAAAAAGTATTTCCCCACAAGATTGGGAATCGAAGATTCCACGGCATCTATAATGGTTGGTTGGATAGAATCAAAAATAGGTACAGTCTTGTATATAAGATGGTAAGTGGTGAAAGCAAAGATGTTAACGTTGAGACAGCAACTCAGTGGAAAGAACCTGAATATACTAGAGTTCTGGAAGGGTTACAGCCCAAAAGATGTTTTCAATGCAGACAAAACAGGATTATTTTTCAATTTTTGCTGTCAGCAAAAACACTGAGTTTTTGACAGTGTTTTTGACGTTAATTGTATGGAATAATGCTAAGTGAACAATTAAAAAATTAACATTTCCAAAGCAAGTATATGAATAAAAGTGAAAATTCTCTATTTCCCGCTATTTGCATTTTCCCGCAATTTACACTTTTTTTCTTGGGTCCCTAGAAAAGTGTAAATAAGGGGTTTTACTGTATTTTCATGTTGCACTACATATTCCTGAACAACCGTCAGTTAATGTTATTATTCTAATATTCCTAGTACATAATCCAAGCACAAACCTTGATTGAGATTTTAGAAAATAAATGACGTTGCAATAATTTATTAAGGTACTAGGATGTAATAATAAAATGAAACACTTCAGAGTCATATAAAACAAGTCTAATTATTAGTTTTTCAGATGATGATTCCGATTGCACGTTGGCTCTGGCAGCAAAGGAGAGGACTCAGCACAGTGAGGCAAAGGCGATTGCCTTAAGTAGTTTGGCCGAGAGCATGAAAGAGACAATTGCATCCATTAAGATGGCCTGCCAAGCAATAAAGGGTGCTCGCGATGAGTATGGGGATTTAATTCAATATTGAATGTAACGTCCCACACAGCACAATGACATCCTGCGGACATCCCTGGTATATCCCACCGGGATATTGTGACGTCCCTGGGATGGACTCAATTTCCCACTGACCGGAATGGGATATCCCAGGGATAACGAAATGTCCTATAAATATGACGTCGTGGGGACGTATCCACAGGACCTCCCTGGGACATCCCATGACTTCCCATGTACGTCATAGGGATAGCCAAGTGTCAATCCACACAGTAAAATGACATCCTACGGACATCCCTGGTATATCCCACCAGGATATTGTGACGTCCCTGGGATGGACTCAATTTCCCACTGACCAGAATGGGATATCCCACGGATAACGAAATGTTCTATAAATATGACGTCGTGGGGACATACCCACAGGACCTTTTTAGGACATCCCATGAATACCAAAAAGAGATTATCTGAATGTTAACTGTGAAGTCACAAGGACATAAGTGACATCCACCAATGTGACCACTGTGGGACGTACAAAAATATCTCATGGCTAGCTGCAAGATTTTGAGGTTCCTTTTGGACTCCTAAAAAGTGATACATCATTCTTGGCAAAATATAGTCACACTACTTCACACTCCAGAGACTGAGGAATAGTCAAAACAGTGGTTTATAAAAGGTGAATGGCCTCTGAAGAAGGCATAAGACAGGGAAATTGGCCAGCTAGGTAATAGTATTACCAGGGTGTCCATCCAATCAAAGCAGAAAAATTCATGCATAATTCCAGGTTTTCCATGGAAATTTTTTCAAAAATTCCAGGTTAATTTTACATGATTAGTGCGATAGATAAGAATTTTAAAATACCTAAAATGACTTCATATTTAAATAAGAATAATAAATAAATGTACATACATATAAGTGTATATGTATTATTTTGAATTCCTAATTTAAGATCTTGCACACAAATATAGAAATGCTACACTAAATTCAATTGGCATCAAGTCATAATTAAAATCATTACATATATGGAAAAAAACATTTTCCACAAAGTATAATTTAAAATGTAATTAATACATTGTTAAGTATACATGGACATAAAATGGGCGATGAACCGGCAAAATTTCAAGTGAAATGAATTTGAAAAATAAGATTTTGAAACTCCTGGATAGAGTAAAAATTCATACATAATTCCAGAGACTAAATTTTAACACATATTAGCAGATCCTCTTGGTGAATGGTCACCCTGATTGCATGCTTTTCTATTAAACTATTGTATTCGTACACTCTTGGGAGACATTAAATGTTTAAAATGAAACACTAAAAATTGTGTAGTTTCAATTTTAATTCGGTAAATATGTATTCAAAATGCATATACAAATCAGTTTTCACTTTCGCTATCAGATGGCCTGGGACCAGAGTTAGAGTTCAGAGTAGAGAGCAGAGTTCTCGAGTTTTTGGGTGTCCTAAAGATAGATAAAAAGAAAAATCAATCTAGAATATACATACAGGAGAGGAGAGTATGTCTTACATAATTAGCATTTATACAAAGCAAATGAAATTAAATAAAAGGTTAAATTAATATCTTTTATAATTTGTTCAAATAGAAGTCTCTTACATATCACTTAAAAATTCATGAAATGAACCATATTGATCTAATTACGGAAGTTCAAGCTCATAGATATGGGAAAAAACTAAAACTTGTATGGTAACTATATCCAGCGTATTATTTCAAAAAACAATACTGTGCAAATTATGCCACTAATATCCATACTATTACCTTCACATTGATGCCTGGATGTAAGCAACACTGCAATATTTTTTGTCAGATTGCACATTGGCTAACAACAGAAATGGTAAATACTAAAGGCTAAGGTAATCAGAGAAACCCAAGCAAATCAAAAAAGTATGTGATTAAAGACGTAATTAAGAAAGATTCCTAACATTCCCAAGAATAGCAAAGGTAGATAAGCTGTCAAATTAAAAATGATGCCTAAATGATAGAAGGTAAATGGCATAACACTTTTAAAAAGCCACTAGAACTTTCATATTTTAACCCTCTATATTTTTGCACATGTATCTGTCACAAATATCATGCCATTTTCACTACTAACAAAAACCTTTCCGTAATTAAAAAATCTCCCAGTAAATGGTCACCTTGATCGCAAACATTCTACACATACCAATATATTCTATTTGTACACTCATGGGAGACATTAAATGTCTAAAATGAAACCCTAAAAGTTCCGTAATTCTAATTTTAATTCCACCAATATTCGCTGATTGAATACAAATCAGCTGATTGGTGATAATCTTCGATTTTACATGGAATACTTTACTATAAATAATAACCTATTGTGAATTTTAACTTTTACATTTCACATTAGTATTCACAGATAATCTCATAAGGGGAGAGAGAGAGAGAGCT
The DNA here is from genome assembly GCF_921293095.1 of Ischnura elegans. Lineage (NCBI taxonomy): Eukaryota > Metazoa > Arthropoda > Insecta > Odonata > Coenagrionidae > Ischnura > Ischnura elegans. Next base: position 8,650,066 of record NW_025791658.1, on the reverse strand, counting down.
CGATTATACAAGTAAGCTCGATTATATAAAGCAAGATATTACAATTTTTTTTATAATATATGTAGTCAAATTGTGGTCCTGGCAAATTGTAAATGGGACATGGATGAGGTGAATCAAATTGTGAAATCTTAAATGATATTACAATTTTGGATGGAAAGGGTTCGCCAAAAAAAATTACAGTGGGAATGGAGGGGAAGTAGGACTATACTGGCTGACACTTTGCCCATATTTAAGTGCCCACTCATAAACATTGCATCGACAATACTTTGTTATATAAGTTGTGAGGAAGATTGTGCATGGTATTTCTTACACTCCTACTTAAACTCCACACAATTGAATCATACCAAGAAAGGGCTACAAGTCCATAAAATTACTCAAATTTCAATGTTCTTGCAGGTTAATAAGCCAGCTCGAGACAATACTTAACTAATTGCACATCGTGTTTAATTAGTTCTTTCTAAAAATGAAGTGCTAGAGTAATGCATTCACTGATTTATGTAAAAAAGGAAATTCTTTTCCTTCTTGCTTTCCTTAACATGTATCTGGAAAATATTTTTTCATTTCAATTGATGGATGAACACAATAAGTTAGTATGTGTTACTGGTTAACCAGGATTGAAATTATCCATTGCATTTAGCAAGTAAAAATGAAGCTGAAATGATTTGATTTAGGCAATAGTATGAATATACCTCGAATATTACATATTGTCCATTACATATGGGATGGTTGGAGCTCATGAATGAATTAGTAGGCAATTTCATTGTGAGGAGGAAATTAACCTTATTATCATTGTGCTACAAATTTTTTAGAACTTCTGTAAATAGTAAAATAGTATGAATAGTAAAATCTGCAAAACCACAAAGTAAATCAAGAGTTAGTGAATTTTGTTAGCCTCATTATGAGGAGCAACTTGCCAAAATATATCCACTCCAAAATCATTTCTCCTTGCCTAAACCCATATTTAATGAATACTTACACCTCTCTCTCGTGCCTTGCCTTGGCATGTTTCAGCCAACCCTTCACTATGACCTCCACACTGGATTTGGTGGCTGTAGCATCCTGGTTAAGTACTATATCTGTAAAGAATGAAGACAAATAAGTTTACACACAACGATAGGAAGATAATCAAGTTTAACTTGAACCCTGGACTCGAAGACAATCTGGACATTTACCATCAATAACTCTTCTTAATTTCAACGAGCTAAACACCCTCTTTCTTTTAGCTCCCAACCAGCTGAATTCCTGGGCTACTTCATTTCTCAGCAAACTTGTCATCACCCTGACAATGATTTCCTTCACATTGGAGCCTCCTATCTTTCTCAAAGAAGACACCTAAAAGGGAAATCAGAATTTTCAGGGTAAAAATCCTTCAATAACCTATTTAAAATAATGTGGCCTGACTGGGACTCTCATATATATTGTGACGGAACAGGCCCGTTTCCCTGCCAGCCCGTCGACCCGTCTCAGCCCTCACGCCCCCGAGTGTTACCCCCTCCTTCTTTCCTTCCCCGTCAGCTCGCCACTCCGAAATCTGGTTTCGGTAGAATGTGATTTTGGGAAAAATATTGCAGAAGAATACGATCTTAGATCGTTTATTAGGGCGCCACCCAAAACCGCGGCCCACGAACTAGCTTTGCCGGTAGAAGCAAGGACGTTCCAAACTCCCAGGATTAAATAATTGTTAATACGGGTGGACAATATGACAATGCGGACACTGGTTGTTTGACTCACGCACGGACAAGGGTTTGAGGATCCGACGAATGAACACTGACCTTTTACATTATGCACAAAAATCACCATTTATTATTGAGACTTTGGCGAAAACAACGAAAAACCATCAACGCACTGATGAAAAATCACCCTTGAACAATACTAAGCCTAATCTACAAACTAATGATGGATGAATGAACACAAGCAAAAAGATGAAATACCCTTGATGACACAAAGAAATAAGAATTGAAAAGCCATTACATGTTCCTCGTCTGCCTCCTGGAAAGACGGGAAATTATGATACATTAAATTGCCCTTATTTACGGGCGTAAGACGTGCAATCAATAGTCCTTTTCTGTTCAATTAACTATTTAAAAACTCGGTGCAGTTATTGACTTTTTGCAGTCTCGCATGAACTCTTGCGAAAGTGACTTGATTGGTCTTTACATGAATCACCGGTATTTGGATGAAGTAGACGGACTTTAGAGTGGTAATCTTTACCCTCTTGGTACTGCTTGAAGCACTTGGGAATGTGATAATACGGGAATAATTACTGGAGATTGATACTTATGGGCATGGCAGTCTGTGGTTCCCGACGACTCCGTCGCCAGCGATTCGGGGAGCTTTTTGGCTGCTCCGGATGAAAACGGCCCACAAGCGCAGCGACGGCCTCACTTTCGGCACAGATGTCGCCTTCTCAAACGCCTGGGCCAGCACCTTTATCCGTGCTCCGGAATCAGAAACTGCTCCACTTCCCCCGGTCGCTCTCCGTCACACACCTCTGCAATCACAGCCGTTGCCTTTCTTGGGTCTCCTTCCCTCTCACAGCTGAGCATTGACTGCCAGCTCCCAATTATGTGCTCTCTCTCTGCTGGTACCTCGAGACAGGCTTGTCTCCCTCTCGACCAACAGACCAGTACCGTGTCCGTTCACCAACTGACTTCATCCCCACTTCTCCTCCTACCACGTAACCTCGCTATTCCCGATTTTTTCCGTTACGGAAAGCTGACACACGTCACTCACTTTGAATTTTAGCCAATCACGTCACTGCACAAGTGGCGTGATCGCCTTACATCCTATGGGTACAATTGAATGGGAACTAAAACCATGGTATTTTACCGTCTTATACTACATGAAGGTCAGAGTCACTTCGCCCGATCCACGTAATCTTCCACGGGGAAGATCGTAGCCGCGTGAGGCGCGCTGACATGGGACGAAAAGAAAAAAATATCGTGACCACCCGTCACAAAGCCCCCCAGCGTGAATGAGTTTTTTTTTTCGAAAAAAAAAAAACGAGTTCACGTCTCAGAAACGAAAAATAAATACCCAATGAACAATTTTCAAACACGAATGATAATAAAAATACAGACAAAGAAAAATTCACTTGGCGTGGGCTGCTCAAATTAAATTTTATGCCCGATAAGGAATTAAAGAATATGCATTGAACGTTCCTAGTCTGGATCCGTCCTCTCTTTCCAACATATAAGCATTGTGGCCTGCCTGGCCTGAGATCCTGAAGGGTCCCGTAAATAAATGAAAAAATTTATGAAAAAGTCCCAATTTCGTATCGGACACCCTTGGTGTCCTCAAGAGTACAGTCTCCAATTTTGAATTTAGAAAAAACCCTTTGCTGATGCTTTACCCGCCGTTTCGCGGACTTCTTTAAGTTTCTTGTGATTAACTTCACAATTGATCTACGACCCATTATTTTATCCTTCGGGAATAGTAAGCCATCGGGGAAGCGATTTGGGGGTTTTTTACCGAAATGGGCTTCAATTGGGGTCATTTGAATAGATTCGTGAACCACCTCGTTAAACCATTGGTTTATATACGGTATAGCCTCTATCCAACTTCGATGATCCTGATTGCAATACAAGCGGAAAACCCTAGATAATTCTTTCATTGTCCGTTCACTGGGATTCGACTGTGGGTGTCGTATGGACGAATATATTACCCTGATCCCCCAGCGATTCAACTCGTCCTTCCAGAGACCACTGGTGAACATGGTACCATGATCCGACAATACACTTGTGGGTGTGCCACATTTTTGAAAATATTTTTTTAAGCAACCCAGGCACGTTTTCGCTTTGGGTCTGTTAAGGGGATACACTTCTACGTATTTGGAAAATACGTCAATGCATACGAATACGTATCTATTGCCCCCCCTTGCCTTTGGAAGCGGCCCATAGACGTCGACCGCGACGAGTCGACTTGGTGCATCCGGGATTATATTGGCCATGGGCCCTTGAAAATTTTTCGACGGATATTTCGTCCGTTGACATATGTCGCATTTAGCTATCTGCTGCCTGATTTCCCGATCCATATTGGACCAAAAATATCTATCTTTGATTGCTGCGATTGTTTTTGCACTGCCAAAGTGCGTGAATTGTGAGTGAGCATATTCTATGATACTCTTCCTAAGTTCTTCGGGGAGCCATACTCTATAATTAAACCTTCCGTCTGGTGTCGGGAGTTTCTTAAATAAGATTCCACCGCGCATTACGGCATATTCTGCCAATCTCCTTACTCTCTCGCTACGTACCGGATTCTCCTCAGCATGGTTTCCCTGTAAGTATTCCACTACTAAACGTAATGACGGGTCTTCGCGTTGCTTCCGTCCGATATCCCTGAATTCGTCTGTGGGAAACGGCGCGAACTTAAAATCGATCTCTGCCATGGAGTAATGCCCTGGAATCTGCGCTTTCGATGAGGATTGTTCTGGTGGGTATCTACTCAACCAATCGGCTACAGGATTCTCATTCCCTGGGCAAAACTCGACCCTAAAGTGGTATTCCTGAATAAGTAAAGCCCACCGAGTTAATCGGCAATTATCAAAGTGACATTTTGTTAAAAACGTGAGTGCTTTGTGATCGGTAACTATCACTATTTCTCTCCCTAATAACAAAGTTCTGAACTTAATCAACGTCCAGACAATAGCGAGGGCTTCCTTTTCTGTCGTGGAATAGGCTAATTCCGGCCCCTTCAATGAACGGCTTGCGAACGAAATGACTTGATCAGATCCGTAGTCGTCCTTCTGAAAGATCACGGCCCCTAAACCTATATCGCTGCTATCAGTCTGCACGTAAATCGTCCTGGAAAAATCGGGAAATTTGAGCATAACCGTATCTAAGAACCCTCGTTTTATGCTCTCAAATGCATCGCGTTGCTCTTCACCCCATTTCCATGAATTTCCTTTCTTAAGCAGGCGTAGCAACGGGATCGTACGCTGAGCATACTTTTTAAGAAACTTGGTATAATAATTACACAATCCTAAGAAACCTCTTAATCGTTTTAAATTTGTGGGGGGTAGGGCCGTTTCAATCATCTTGATTTTTTCGGGATCTGGCCTAACGCCTTTCTCAGATATAATGTGCCCTACGAATTTAATTTCTTTTCGACCAAAGTGGGACTTCGATAAATTTAACGAAATATTTGCCCTCAACAACTTCTGAAATAGGACATCTAATTGTTCTAAATGCTCATGGAAAGTTGATGAAGAAACTAGTATGTCATCCACATACACGGTCAAACAATGACCGAGTTCCGAGCCAAGTATGGTGTCTAAACATCGAATCAACGCGGCACCACTGTTCTTTAAACCGAAAGCTACGCGCTGAAATACGTAACTGCAGGAATTGAATATGAAGCCAGTGTACTTCTGGTCTTCAGGATGTAACTCAATCTGCCAGTACGATGCCGTGAAGTCGACGCATGAAAAATATTTGGCCCCATGAAAGCTCATTAAAATCTCGTCTATTTTCGGAGGTATGTCATTCTCCGGAATAGTGAGGCTATTCAATCGCCTAGCATCCAGGCATAGGCGAATGGTTCCATCCTTTTTCTTCACAACCAATAATGGATTAATGTAGGCTGTGGTTTGTTTCCTGATAATACCCTGGGTCAACATCTCATTTATTTTCTCCTGGACTTGTTCCCGGTATGCGTAGGGAACGGGATATGTTTTCTGCACAAAAGGTTGATCATTCGACAATCTAATCCTATGTTGAAAACCTAGAATTCGACTGGGAATAGGTGAAAACAGTGGTTGATATTTCATTAACAGATGGCGTAACTCATCTCTGTCTCCACTGCTTAAATGACTTGCGCTCCTGACGACACTCTCTACCTCTTCCGCGTGTGACGAGCTTTCGATAGACAATACCTGTGCATGGTCGATTGAGTGGCTGGTTTTTATGGGCAGTGCTATTAGCGCGGAGTCTGAGCTTTTTATCTCCACTGTCTTTCGATCAAAATTAATTATCATCTTGTTATCAGTAAGGAAATCGACGCCAAGAATCACAGGTTTAATTAAATTTTTAACCACGAGACAAACTGCTTCAAATTCCCTCCCTTCTATGCACATGTTCAACAATACTTGTCGGGTTATGGGTGACGATTTTTTCTTGTCAGCGCAAATTATACACGAACGACTTATTGGGAACGACGGTATATCAGTCTTGGCTTTGAGCTTATTGTAAAGCGCTTCGGAAATCGCTGATATCTCGCTTCCCGTGTCCAATAGTGCCATGATTGGCACGCCGTGTGTTATTATACTAACTTCAGGACACAAGCGTCTTTCTGATTTCACCCATTCTCTGTTATACCCCTCCCAGTCTGCTTGAGTGATTTCGCAAGTGGATACGAAATGACCTAGTACCTCCATGCGGAGTTCCTCGCCTGGCTTGTGGAGGTTATTCATCCCAGACGTTTGGAGTTTAACGGACTCCTTCCTTCACTACACTCGCCATTTTCCGCGATGGCGTGGCTCGCGGATTCATTAGAATCTTGACTAGCAAACGTACTACCTTTTGGTCGTTCGGGACGGCATTGTGACCCACGCCCAAAACTCGCCGTATTTATCCTTGGGTTGTAATTTGTGTCCCGAGGCCTCGAATCACCCGTAGCCGTCCGCGGTGGATTTCCCCTGTTCCCGAATGCTACTGATTCGATAGATTGATCGTATAAACCAAGTAAAACTATTAACCTTTCCACGGTCAACTGCTCTACCGATTTTAAATGGTTTTGTATTGGTAATGGAAATTGTCTAACTAACGCGTGAAGAATTTCACCATTACTTAACGGAGGAGAACACAAACGAGCTTGTGCCAATTTATCTGTGGCAAATTGCTTCATCGTTACTGCACCCTCTCGACTGTATCTACCAGTCATTACTCTGGCACGGTAATTATACTGCGTGTCCGCATCCCAGAAATTTGACAAAAACTTCTGTTCAAATTCTTGATAGGTTTGAGGCAATGGAAATAGCGCGTTTCCCCAAACTTTCGCGTTACCAGATAGCATTTGGTAAAACAATTGTGGCTTTAATGCCTCCGGAACTGCTGCTAACGAGAAATAATTTTTTACGTCTCGCAAAAATGCTATGGGATGTTCATTATCTCGCGCGGAGAAGCGGGGTTTGTTCACAGCTAGAATATGATTCGAGAACTCTGTGGAAATAGCCCCCCTTCCCTCTATGGCCGCGATCTTAGCCTCAATCGCACTGACCCTCTCATCATTCCTTTCGTCGGGTTCGCGACGAACATGCTCTAATGCGTCCGTACGCGCGTTAATCTGCCTTACTTCTGCCTCAATTATTTTATGACACTCATCATGAACATCTTTCAATTTTACTTCGACGGTTCCCACTCTATCATTGACTTGGGCTATCTCTCTCCTGAGACGACCATTATCAGTTTTTGCCTCTCGTTGTAGGTTGGCAATATCGCGGGACATAGTTCCTATCTTCTCACTACATTGATTGAACGCTAACCTACATTCTGATCGCATTTCACCGACGGTATCGCGCATCCTATCTTCAAAACACTGTAGTTTACGCTCAAAATTAATTTGGATAGCTTCTTGGCCTTTTTGCATAGTTTCATGGTTATTTTGTATTTTACTTTCTAAACTAATTTGGCCTTTTTGTGTAGTTTCATGGTTTTTTTGTATTGCCTGCATTATGGACATCAATACATCATTATTACATGATCTAACCTGCGGCTGTATCACTTCTAAGGATTTGTCCTTATGATCGGCACGCTGTTCCTCTTCCCGATACTCCGATTTATCCAAAACCATTCCCTGTATACAATTCGCTAAATCATCGGTGTCTGAATTCTCACTTCGCTCTTCCGATTCCTCGTCTTGAATCACCCCACTCTCCCTATACTGGGTAAAAGCTGACCCCTTTTTCTCGTCCGCCATTCCGTATCTTTCGCAATTCATAAAAAAAAAAAAAAAAAAAAAAAAAAAACACAACTGACTCTCCTCTAAAGGCATGTGTCACTGCCTCTACCCCGTCAATCTCACCATCCGCGTCAAAAACTGTGGCCAAACTCTCCACCTAGTTGAATGCCAAAAATTGTCGTGATCGCCAAAATCTGTGGCGGATCGGGCCCACCGCGTTGGTACGCCAATTAAACTGTGACGGAACAGGCCCGTTTCCCTGCCAGCCCGTCGACCCGTCTCAGCCCTCACGCCCCCGAGTGTTACCCCCTCCTTCTTTCCTTCCCCGTCAGCTCGCCACTCCGAAATCTGGTTTCGGTAGAATGTGATTTTGGGAAAAATATTGCAGAAGAATACGATCTTAGATCGTTTATTAGGGCGCCACCCAAAACCGCGGCCCACGAACTAGCTTTGCCGGTAGAAGCAAGGACGTTCCAAACTCCCAGGATTAAATAATTGTTAATACGGGTGGACAATATGACAATGCGGACACTGGTTGTTTGACTCACGCACGGACAAGGGTTTGAGGATCCGACGAATGAACACTGACCTTTTACATTATGCACAAAAATCACCATTTATTATTGAGACTTTGGCGAAAACAACGAAAAACCATCAACGCACTGATGAAAAATCACCCTTGAACAATACTAAGCCTAATCTACAAACTAATGATGGATGAATGAACACAAGCAAAAAGATGAAATACCCTTGATGACACAAAGAAATAAGAATTGAAAAGCCATTACATGTTCCTCGTCTGCCTCCTGGAAAGACGGGAAATTATGATACATTAAATTGCCCTTATTTACGGGCGTAAGACGTGCAATCAATAGTCCTTTTCTGTTCAATTAACTATTTAAAAACTCGGTGCAGTTATTGACTTTTTGCAGTCTCGCATGAACTCTTGCGAAAGTGACTTGATTGGTCTTTACATGAATCACCGGTATTTGGATGAAGTAGACGGACTTTAGAGTGGTAATCTTTACCCTCTTGGTACTGCTTGAAGCACTTGGGAATGTGATAATACGGGAATAATTACTGGAGATTGATACTTATGGGCATGGCAGTCTGTGGTTCCCGACGACTCCGTCGCCAGCGATTCGGGGAGCTTTTTGGCTGCTCCGGATGAAAACGGCCCACAAGCGCAGCGACGGCCTCACTTTCGGCACAGATGTCGCCTTCTCAAACGCCTGGGCCAGCACCTTTATCCGTGCTCCGGAATCAGAAACTGCTCCACTTCCCCCGGTCGCTCTCCGTCACACACCTCTGCAATCACAGCCGTTGCCTTTCTTGGGTCTCCTTCCCTCTCACAGCTGAGCATTGACTGCCAGCTCCCAATTATGTGCTCTCTCTCTGCTGGTACCTCGAGACAGGCTTGTCTCCCTCTCGACCAACAGACCAGTACCGTGTCCGTTCACCAACTGACTTCATCCCCACTTCTCCTCCTACCACGTAACCTCGCTATTCCCGATTTTTTCCGTTACGGAAAGCTGACACACGTCACTCACTTTGAATTTTAGCCAATCACGTCACTGCACAAGTGGCGTGATCGCCTTACATCCTATGGGTACAATTGAATGGGAACTAAAACCATGGTATTTTACCGTCTTATACTACATGAAGGTCAGAGTCACTTCGCCCGATCCACGTAATCTTCCACGGGGAAGATCGTAGCCGCGTGAGGCGCGCTGACAAGGGACGAAAAGAAAAAAATATCGTGACCACCCGTCACAATATATATATACTTGTGTGTTCTGTGTCACTGCCCATCCTAGGGTTTTTTACTTAAGGCATCGTGTGAATGAATGAAGTAGTACATTTATATATAATCATTGAATGTGCATGTGAGTTTTGTTGTCAACAATGCTAACATTTAAGATAGTTCTGAATAACAAGCCAATGTGAGGGATAAGAGAAAAAGACAATTGATAACCGGTAATACATAAATGGCGAAAGTCACTCTTAAGTTACCATTTTCTTATGGAAAGCAGCTACTTCCAAATCCTTCTCCACCTGCTGCAATGCCTCCAAAGTTGGAATGGGTAGCACTGGTAGTGCTATGCCATCACAGCATTCCACATCTTCTGTCAACTCCTTTCTGGACAATTTATCAAGCTGTTCTGACATTATCCTTTGTCTTTCACTCAGGTCATTTATTTTGCCCCTTACTTCCACTAAAACCTTCAAAATTTTTTTCATCATTTCCTCTCCTGCAAATAAAAGTGACTAAAGTAATTACCTCATTATAAATCAGAAAAAGAAGTTCTAACCCTGGCTAATGACTTACCAGAATTTTCAATAGAAGTTCGAGATGCACTCGATGCTGCTGGGGTAGCATGATCCAGCTGCACAGTGGGGCATCTGGGAAAAGGTGCAAGTGAGGTTATCTCATCTTCGGACTCACTGGACCATTGTCTTTTTGGTATCCTCTTTCTTTTTCTTATGGGCGTCTCCTCTTCTGTTCCTAGGTCCGTTTTGTCCTCTGCAGCCTTAAGTTTCTCTCTTGCTCTTAAAAAATCATCTGTAATATGAAAAGAATTTATTTTTTGGTTAATTTCTTTCCAGCAATTGTGGCATGTCATGAAATCGTTTTTAAAATCCTAAATGACTAAAAGCTTTAAACCAAAGATATTTTCTTAAGAAAAATTAAACGAACAGAACATGCTGACTCATACAGAAAACTCAGTTTGAAATTTTAAATTTACAAAAGATACTTGCCCGAAGATCCCATAATCCTGAGGAAAGTATGGAGAGTCCATTCTGGATTAGGACTCTCCATTGACTGAACAGCCCTGTAGTATGCAGTTGTACTGGTGAAGTTGGGCCAGTATGCTTTTCTCCCGTCAGTGTGGACCCAGTTTCTAGGTATCAACTGAAGACCATCCGGGAATTCCACAACCAGGAATTTACCACTGTGGAGATCCATTTTCCTGAAACCAATTGAAACAATCAGTATCACCAAAATTACTCATGCCAAACATTTCATTGAGCACTTGATTGAGTAACTTAATCCAAATTAAATGTGCAACACCTGAATGCAATTAATTAAACGATCATTCATCAGAATTATTACCTTACTATCTACTCCCCCTGAAGGTGTAGAAGCGGAAAAACTACAAAATCTGCTCTGCTTAGTGGGAAGATAGCACATTTCATTTCTATATTAGATATAGGCCACATTTTGCTCTCTGACAGCTCTTTACAAATATGAATGCCAAGAAGAGATGATTTACAAGGAGATACAAAGAAATCCTGCTTCACCAAAAATTCTTGACCGATCATAACTTGACAGCCATGAACTTGGCTGAATACAAAGTTCTTGACTAGAACAATGCTGCCTCCAACTGTCTGACAACAGTTATCTCCTAATTTTGAAGCCATAACTGTGTACCCTTGGCACTCCATGCGGTGGTACTGAGGGTTAGTACACCCTTGAGGCAGAGGACCATCATTATGCTCGAAACCAAACACAATATCTGCTCGCTTGGCCATTAGTCCTCTCACGTGGTTTAGCTTTTCCATTTCCTGGTACCGACGGCTCAGCTGCTGTAGAGGCCTCTCAGACTTCCTTAAGCTCCTCTTCAAAATATGGAGATAACTCTCGAACTTGAAAGCGCTAAAGTTGTCCAATTGCCCAAATTTTTCCACGTCATCCACCAAGTGAAGGAGGCAATGAACATTATGTGACACATTATGCTGACCATACAACTGTCCAAATGATAGCACAAAATATTCCAACAGTTCCCCTGCATAACCTCTGTACTTAAGAAGACTTTTGCAGCATAGTATTCTGATTGCCACATGTAATGTTAGAAAGTTCAAGTACAAATCATAATTTAAAACAGATTTTAGGGCCACAGGTCCAGAGTACAGCAGAAACTGCCTAAATTCAGTAGCTTTCCACTGCTGTACAAATTTCAATGACCTTGCTTTCCGAGCAAACTCTTTGGGAACAAACGGCTTAATGTTTTCCTCCAAGCTGGTAGATATTTTCACTGTGTATTTATGTTGCAAGCGAACAGATAATTTGCCACTTAGCCATTGGTATATCATTTTCCTCATAACCCCTAAACACACTAAATGCATGTAATCTAGTGGAACATTAGTGACTAAGCCCAAGTTTGGAATCCTCTCCAAAGCACTGGTTCCCAAGTGGTAACTGTCATCAACATGATTCACAAAAGCTAAATCACTTCTTTTGGGTGCTCTTGGGCCTGGAAAGCATACTCTCCTTTCCCTGTATTCTCCTTCTACTGTGCACTTAGAGCAGCTTGAATAGCCAGAATGGCTCTTCACCTTTAATATAAATGCTTTAGCTGGAGAATCACAAATTATTTTCTCAATGGAAAATTGCAGGTAATGTCCATTGTGTTGAATCCCATTAGAAGTAAGATCCACAGCCTCCTTCACAAAGTCTTCCAAGTAACAATTGACATCATGAGGTTTTTCAAAGCCATGATATGCTCCAATAACGAAAATGGCATTATAAGGATCTACACATCCTAATATAGGCCAAAGGCAGCTACCTGAAGAATTGGTCAAAGGAACCCCATCAATATTGACTGAGACAGTAATGTTGTCTTTAAATTTTAATTTGGGGTTGGAAGAAATGAAGCTCATTACACCATGAGACAACCCAAAGTGGCAATACGACCCAGGTGCAACTTCTTTGATAGCAGTTATTCTAGGAGTGCACAGTAATGTCCTTGAGTCACTTGGTAAATCAGAGAAACAATTGTGCTGCTTAAGTAATTTCAGTAGTGATGAGAGGGAGGAATGGGTTATTCCTTCGTTCAAAGCCCACTGAGCAAGCTGAGTTGCAAAGGACACAGGTGCCAAATTATCATTGTCCGAGGAGTCACTATTCAATGATGATGTAGCAATAGGTGAGCTAGTTTCGAGGAAATTCAGATCTGCATCCTGCAAATTTTCAACGACAGTTGAAGACTTATCTGAGTTGCTGCTACTGTCACTGTCAATGTGAGCATCAGAGACCATTTTTGACTCGGTTATATCCGCTACAACAGATCCTGACATAATCTCCCGCACTTCATTGGCAATGACTCTTCTACAATGTCTGTATGACATTTCACATAGCTTCTTCCTCCTCTTTATGTTAGACATAGTGGTCTTTATCAGTCCGGTTAAAGTATCCTGACATGAACAGAAAATGGATTTGAATTACTTTTCCCGCACAATTATAGAAATCTTTAAAATTAAACTTCACATGTATCCTAATGCAGAAACATAAGTACAACCTATCACCCATCACTAACTATAAAATATATTTCTAATTCTATGGAGCAAACAATTGTAAGCCAACATGTTAAAAAGCTGCAATATGTTCTTCCATTTATAGGTAATGAAAAATGTATTGACCAATTTCACACTGTCCAATTCCACGGAAGTCCACTCCTTTTAGAGGTTTTGGGTGCCCACTATGCAAAGGAGATCACAAACAAGATCTATGAAATTACAGGCCCACAATGGTAATCAGCCCAATACTATTCTTTGTTAATATCTGTGATATCAACATTAGGTTTTTTTGCGGATGATGTGGTCATCTACAAAGAGGCTGTGAAAGAAGACATTAAGAGCTTCCTTCACCTATGTTTGTTGATTATTTAGATTTATTTGGAAGGACGAATTACTTAAATTCATGTCAACACTATCGATACCTCCACTGCATAAACGCTCAACAATTGCCCATGGAATAGAGTCCGCTCATCTAGTACTCGTATTAGGGCTATCTAGATGAGTGGATTTATTTCAGTGGGCGATTGCTGAGCGTTTGTGCAGTGGAGGTATCTATAAATAGAGGTAGCTATACCCCAACCATAAATAATCCGACCTGCCCACCTCAAAATTTTGGGTAAAATCCCACCTTACTAATATATATTGTAATACACAGAGTGTTAAGCCAATCAATGCCAAAAAATTCTTGCAAAAATCCCAGTTCTCCAGAGTTAGTTAGCACACATTGCAATTAAAATTTTAATGTATTTAAGACAAGCCAAGATGCTGCTAACATCTCATAAGTAGATGTTGACACCACCTGACATTCTAATATTAGTGTTTTTGAATCTCACTCGAGTCAAGAATGCTATTAACTTCGAACATCAAATTAAAAGTAAACTTATCCTGAGTTTCTGGATGCTTACCCAGGGCATCTTTCAAAGATCCTTGTACAACTAAGTGACAATATTGCCCACTTCCAACAGCCTTGGGCACAAAATTACGGGGTGTTTTGAGTAAGGTTCTCACATCTGAAGGCAGACTTGAAAAACAACTGTGTCCTCTTAATATTTTTAAATGGTCATTCACCTTTCCTAAAGAAATTCCTGTTTCTGCCCACTCTGCCAATAAATGTGTAAATTTCTCTAAACCAACGTCATCTTCAACAGAAACATCTGAATCTGAATCACTATCAAAAAAAGGTTCAACATCATCCATTATAAAGTTTTCTAAGTCTCTGTCCAGTATTGCCGTTGATGGATCAGATGGATTGGACTCGTTCCCTCCTGACCTTATTTGGGTGAAATTAGGGGCAATATCAATAACTGGACTCTCATTTGCTATTGAATGAATATCACCTTTACTTATGCTTCCTGTGGTTGATGCATATCTGCACTCAATCAATCTGCACTTATGTCTAGTACTCATATCTAGCAATTGTTTACATTTTTTATGGGGCATTTTGCAAGAATATTGGATTTCAAACAAGGGGTAAATACCAAATGGATCGTAATAAGGAGTTAGTTCAGCTTCCCTGAGAATGAATAAGAATAATTTCTGCTTACTTCCCCAATGAAGTCCAAGCCACATACGCTTGGGCCACCTGTATTACTGCACATCATACAACCACAATGGTAACTTTTTTCATCATAATTTGGCATTTTTTTCACATGTGTATAATCAGTTTAGATAGAACTTTCTTAAACTCTGTATGTGACTTGACTATTTTTTTTAACTACGATTAAATTAAAGGTAGCTCAAGATATCTTTTGCCTCCTTGAGAACCTTCACACTATTTGTAAGGAAATAGTTTCTAATAAGGAAATAATAAATGATCTAGACTAGTCACCCAATGCTGCCTGCAGCCAAATGGCATTGAGAACAGGTGTATAGAGGAGGGCAGCACCACCCATGTCTTTGGAGGGCAGTGTTTTATATGCCTTTGTGTTATAGAACCTTAATTCGCAATGTAATTTGACCCATGATTTTTGGTTTCCCTAGTTTACAGCAATGATTGCATGACTCGAGAACCAATGTTCACAAGCAGCTAGATCCCACACAGAGCTGCAGAATGAGTTATTTTTTCTCTTGAACAACTTGTTTTCTACGTCAAAATTTTTACAAAACACATCGAAGCCATAGGTTTTTTTTCTTACGAAATACTTCTTATTTTACGTCAAATTTTATGCCAAGAAACATCCATTTCGACCACATTTGGATCCAGAATTTTTTCTGGGGAGGGGAGGAGGGGGGGACAAGGGTCTGACATGCAAACTGTCTTCTTATATTTGAGATTAAAAACAACATACAATAATTACTATGCGAAATATTCTCTTAATTAAATATGACAGTTATCAATATGAAATTAAATGATTAAGGCTCCGTGATATAGAAAACTGAAAAAATGTAATGATAGCCATATTAAAAATCTTGTCAATTTTTTAATGCGGTTTTGGGGGGACACGTGCCCCCGTGGCCCCCCTCCCCTAAATTCACCGATTATATCCGCCTAATATTCGCGTATTGTCATCCCGCAACCACGGAAAATGTTTATGTCAATAATTTGTACCGTACCTAAGGTATCACGTACGATTTTTCCGAAAACCCAGTGAACACTTCTACGTAAGCGTTTGAATTTCGCGGTTTTTCGATTACCTCTGTCTTTAGACCAGCTTAGGTCCATGGAGTCCATGGATGGCATTTTTTTGCGTTTTTTCCATCGGATTCCCGCAAATGTTGCATTGTAGAGTTTTCACGAAATTTTACCCAAAACGAACGTAATAATAACGGGACCGTATTAAAAATCGACTTGCCTATTTTTCAAGGGTATAGGGGGGAACTTGCCTCCGTGCCCGACCCACTAAAACGGCCAAATCAAAAGGAAAGCCTTCTTATAAATGGACTCCAAATGATCTGCAAACGAGCCACGTCCGACCAATATTAAGCTCCCGAAATGGCACTACCAGGTAGAAACTAAATTATAATTAAGGTGTATCGCATGATCGAGTAAGTACTATGTAGTACGGCGTCTAGTGTGCTGGCTTCTCTCTCAGTTGGTCTGGGTTCAAACCCCGGCACTGGCAGAAATTATGCAGACGGTTCGCTCTTAGCTTTAGTGCTTTTTAGTGGGCATTTCAAGTTCAGCAGCGCACTTCGTTCGTCGGTTGCAATGGAAAGCCATGATCCCGTTGGCTTCTTTCGTTAATAGCAGGGTAATGCCGATTCCCCCTTCCCTCATGATCGTATCCATAGACGGATTTAGTGGGTCGGGCACGGGGGCACGTTCCCCCCAAGACGCTTAAAAAATAGGCAAGTCGATTTTTAATACAGTCCCGTTAACATTGCGTTCGTTTTGTATTACGGGGTATCCTTGTGCCCCACCCCAGAACGAAATCCTGGATCCGGCCTTGATCGTATCTGTCAGTCGCCTCCGCCAAATATCACACTCACAGCAAGGAAACAATGCACACTTAATATATAATTATTGTGTAATGAGAAGATCATTTTGTAATTTCCTTTTAATAGCTATATTGTTGAAGTTGTCTGTCATTGTTTAAGCATGCGCGATAATTGTGCATCGTCCGATCAGCCTGGGGAAAAACTATCCAACCTTTTAGAAATCAATAATACAGTAGACTCCGGTTAATTGGGACATATCGGGACTTGTGAACTTTGCCCCAATTAAGCGGCTGCCCCAATTAGGCGAACTCTCTTGTATATGGGCAAAAAAACTTTGAAATGGTAGAAAGAAGGCTAAATAATGTTTATAATGCAACACCAGTTTATTAAACTATTAATTTGAGTAATAAATCAGCGAGTTTAGTTAATTTATCATCATTTTAAAGAATTAGTTAAATTATTTTTCACAATCTCGGGCGACGCTGAATGAATGTCTTTTACTACGTCCTATTAAAGAAAAGTCCTATCCTCTTGCGCATATTATAATAAAAAGAGCTTTCAAAATAGGGCAAGAATAGAAATATTTGTGAAAAATAAGAGTTAACCAAAGGTGGAAAATATAAAAAATAGTATTCTGAAAACAAAAAATTTTAATTTCGTCGCGAGTATAGAATCTATGTAGCCGCCTCATGGCCCAATAAAGCGGCATGCTGTCCCAATTAAGCGGAGAATACTCTGGGATGTTCCTCTATTGGGATCTGTTCTTCAAGATCTGCCCCAAGTAACCGGTGGACCCATTAAGCGGAATATACTGTAATAATTTATGTCTCGTGAGTCGAGCAATTATTTCCACAGTCAAAGTCAGATTTGAATTTAGAGACTAATGTCGACATAAAAATCGATAAGGGTAAATAATGATTGGACTTCACTCTATTATATTATAACCCTAAACATTAATAGTATGATATATCATACGATTTTGTTACTTGTCGTTACCTGTAAATATACAATATACAACTTGTATAAAATAAAAGTAACGACAAGTAAAAAAATCGTTGATACCCTTTACAAGTTACATCGCAAAACCCGGACCAATTAATCGGCGAAAGGAAATAATTAACATTAACTCTAACCAAGTTTAAAACTCAATTAGTCAAAATTGTGCTTTAGGATAACTTCTGTCGGGATTTTCACTAGGTTACAAACTTCATTTCTGCCGAAGTTTCAAGCTCCGACTCGGGACTCGAAGTGTCGGCAGAAATGGAGTTTCAAACCTCGCGGGAATCCCAAGAGAAGTTGACCCACACCACCCACACTATTCGCCGGGTAAGCATAAAATATTTTTTCAAACTTGTACTCACCTTCTAATAAGAAACTTATGAGAACAGCGGACGCACGAATACTTAGCGGCTTCACGTAATGATGGCTGCCACAGTTTATTTATAACTATTGTTGCTATCGTTGCTATCCATAATTTGTGCCTTGACAACGCTAAATGCTTATTTATTTATTTATTTTCAAAAACAGTACATGAGACCTTTTACATTGGATTTTGTAAACAAATGGTTAAATAATAAAGTATAACAAGAAACAACGACAACAAAAAAAACATGATTAAATACACTCAGATATCACGTAATACTCAACTTCTATGAATGCCTCTTCCGCTCGTATGTTATGGCGTCATCTGATGTTTCCATCGGAAAGTTTAACGGTTTGACTCTTTTTAACGCTTACGCGTTTCTTCGAAATGTTTTGTCGTTTCATCTTTGCAACTTTGCAAACAATACGCAAGTTAAAAACAGTGTATAAATTCGGTCGGAATCGACGTTACGGCTCTTCTCAGGCAAAAATTGGGCCGTGTCAAAAAATATCATCGTATTTTTTATATTTGGTACTCACACAATGACAACCTTTCGCGCACAGAAGTCCGGTAACAGCATAGGTTTTATCGCGAATCGCACCCTCGAGAATTTAAAATAATTTATATGTACTTCGAAATCTTAAAAATATGCAGAGATAATTCTTTTAGTGCTATCAGGGCATAACTCGAATGAATGAGGACGTCAGTTATTTGCAGAATAATCTGGGGTAGATTTCTAATGATAAATTAAAAAAGTGTCATGTTTCATATAAAAACTTCACAGTCATTCGCCTTTGATATGATTTAATCCCAAAAGAGTAAATATTTATTGATAAATTGGTTTAAAGAGTTCATATAACCAGTGGGAATGGAATGTCCCAGTGACGGACCCGTGACGTCCGCAGGACATGAGTAGAAAATATAATTTTTCAGTAAAAATGATATATTCCTTCATTCCCGTTATCACTCTTCAATAAAATGGGTAGAAAACCTATTAACTCTGGAAACTATCGTAAGGATGTAAAATCCCGGCGGGATACCTAGGCAACGTCACATGGATATCTCGGACGTCATCAGGACATACGAGACCAAATTAGGATATCCTGATGACGTCCTGTGCTGTGTGGGGTATCCAATTTTATGAAAAATTAAATTAAATCCCTCCTGCACATTTTGTTCCCAAAAATCACTTCTTTCAAGGTAAAACATTGTGCTGGTAACAGGGTTGAATGCAGTATATCTAGGGTGTAAAAATATCATCATGGGAGAGGTTGAGGGGGCAGTGAAACAATTAACTGAGGCCTTGGTGGGGGAGGTTGAACATGAAATCTATAGGCCACCATGTTACCAGTCCTAGTGGGAAGGTGAAAAGGGACCATCTTTCTTCACTTGTGCAGGGACAGGTACTTCTCTATAAACTAATAAAGTGAAGCCCATATTAAGCCGGTAAGTAATATCGAAGTAGGCATCATTCATTATAAATTGCTCCTAGCTTCGGCCTGTAAAGAAGTACACTGCTCCTCTAAGGGGTCCTCAACTTTAATCGATGAGGATAACTGAGTCAGCAGTAAAAACTCTACCTACAAATGTGTAAAAAGTTAAATTAATATGGAAAATTGTTTTAAGTATACCATAGCATTGAAATTTATATTCAACTTTTAATCATGCAAGACTAAATTACTGATTTTTTTCAGAACTCTGGCTCAACCCTAAATTGCTGTCACTACCAGCTGATTTTCGATAGGAGCCTTGGCCAAAAAAAAAAAGGAGCGCAGAGTACCTACCTCATTAAAGAAAATTGATTTGAATAAATTAATAAACATAGTTGCATCAGAAATTTAAAAAAATTTCAGTCAATTTTGGCAACCATACTACCTTTAATTCAGGGGACACAGATGATCCCCCAGTGGCAACAGGTAGATAAGGTCACAACTCGTTTATTAAATTCATAGTTAATTCCTCAGATAACCTGTATAGCCCCATAAAGGTTTCATTGGGCATTTTGAAAGGTACTGATGTGGACCTCAAATTTCTTAATCGTCTTCTATTCCTTATAATTTCTCCTCTTCTCACTAAATTTCTTCTCCTCCTTAACCAAATCAAGGCAATATCATCATCCATAATTAGCTACAGAGGATAATGAAGGATGGTACAAAAATTTTAATTAGCTTTGAATGTATCATTCATTACTTTCAGCCTTATCATAAGTTTACAATGAACAGTTGTTTAAGAAAATTATCAATATGCTTGTCATGTTAGAATACTATGTATTATAATTCCTAATTGAGTATCAATTTGTTAGCTAAGCATAAAAAATACTTTCAATAAAATCATCAACTATATTAAATTATGTCACCCAAGCAATATTCTTAATTTCCCACTCACAATTAGTGCTACAATTCCTTTGTTTTTTCCTTGTGCTAATTCTAAGATCATCTACTATTCAAGACAAAGCTCAGAATTATGTGTTATATGAACCTAGTGCATTGATTTCACTTTTAACAAATAAAGTATCCAATAAAAACCTGTGATAACAATCATACTGAGGAATGCTTTCTTTTTCATCATTCACAAGTGTGGTACCTTCTAACCTCTTAATTTCTAACTTAAAAAAAGATATTTAATTAAATGCGGGATAGGTACTCTCATTCATAGCACTCCACCGGAGTTCATATAAAGCCTTTGCAACTCCTACGAGTGACGCGAATCTCACCATTACCGTCCCTTAATAGTGCTATTAAGAAACGAGAACTTACGATGCTCATGGGAAAGTATCAGTGACACGAAAACAGTAGTACTTACGATATGGCAATGGTCATAAAGAAGAATAAAAATCAGGAAATTGCTACACGATGAAAACCATAATTCGTATTCAACACGTTATAACAAGAAAGTACCAATGATGCATATTGTAAGATCGGCTTCAATATATTATGAAGCAATGCACAATATATAAACGTATTTATCTCATGCTATCCACACATAAGTACAATGCATTTAGAGCACTAGGTATTCCATAAATTATCAAGTTCAAAGAGAACCACCACGTACTACAGTTCTAAACAAGCACACTCATTTATCTCTACAGCTGTAAGATGTTTCCATGCTGGCGAGCTATAGTCTAGGTATAAAAAACCAGCCTCAATTAAGGTATCCTTTTCTCGATTTTACTACAGAGATTTTCCTCCTTTCCAACATTGCTACATCGATCACCTACAGCAGAAAACACAGCCATATAACATGCATCGGAAAGAAGAACACAACCCATGATAATCACGAAATCAACACGAACGTAGACACAACCCAAAATCAGTCAGTGGGAGTTCATGAGTTTTGCCTAACTCCACAAATTTAGGGGCAGCATAATCCGCTACATAAATATTGTTCTATTGTGACTGAGATTCGTGATGGCGAATATTTAACAACGATTCTTCACAGAAAATAACTTTAAGGCTAGTTCACAGGTGATAGCTCATGAAACAACCTCATGAAACTTCGGTTTTGGAATTATCATATTATAAAATTATAAAACCATACATGTATCATTATACCTATTTTGCCTTCTTAAATATATGAAATAAGACCGTGATCACCATCATACGTACGTCAGCTATTGAACTGTAAGGTTCTAAATACGTCAGCTGCTATCCTTTTAAATCGAGGATAAACAAGACTCGAAATAATTGTCGAGGCCTACGTCGCCTCGATATTTATTCTGTCTAGGGTGGCCTCGAAACGGTGACAATAAGTTTTGTGGAATTGCAACTTACGGAAACGTGGAGGCTTGAACGTCGCCGCCTCGACATAGTCGAGGATTCGACAAAGTCAAGGCCTTCATGAATAAGGCTCGGGGCAGGGATTATAGATTCAGTAACAACTTAAATTTCATAATGACGTTTCTTTAACTATAGATTGGATCGGCTCCAACACTGGGACAAACGATTTGCTTCGTAAAAGCGCGACCTTTGTGATAAGGCTGTTAGCGAGAGTGCTGAATGCACACTTACCTCCCCTCTCCGCCCCACCCCGAGCTGGGCCTGATTGTCACCTAACAGCAAGCGTCCTCCTGCGTATTGTACATGTACAGCTTCAACGCATGCCCCTCGTGGGCCTCAATCAGCAAGAACAAGTCCTCTGCAACAAAGACAAACACGTGTAACACAATCAGCAACAGACGCAACCATTTTCCTAAGTATCTTGAGAAATAAGGCCATTTTATGATATTTATACTGAGTCAATCTGTTACAACACATGTTTAATCCAGCGATTTATTCCAATAGGGTAGTTTCCTATTATTTTTTTATTGCCTAAATCGAAAGATTATTACTCCTGGAGTACGTATTTCACACTCTTAGATTTTTAAATGAAGATATCTATTTTTCGCAATTAAATGAAAAGTGAAAATTTTCAAGCGCGCGAAAACGCGACGCGAAAGTATGAATGCCGGGAAATCTCTCCGTCTGGCTCCCGCTGCTGCTCTGTTAGGTGACCTTGAAGTGAGACTTAGCGCTGATACGATGCAGGCTGCTAGCGGGTAGCTGAGTACCCTGCTGGCTGGTAGCGCTTGGCTTAAATAAGGATTATTAATACCTTATCAAACGAGGAAAACTTTCCGACCTTAGCCAGTTTTAATAAGTGATTATTAAGACATGTTTCCCTGAGCTCTGCGCCTCATGCATGCATTGGTAACCTCAGACGATGTATAACTCCTATCTTCTCCTATAGAAACTAGGTCCCTGTGACGTCACGTGGAGTGGCATCGCATGGGCGCCAATCTGGCCCTTTTCAAATGAGGATAAAAATGGACCATTGCCATTCGTCTAAACCGGTATTTCTAAAACAAAATAATTTTTTGTAGTATAGAGTTGTTATTGCATTAAATGGGTGAATTAATTCCAATTAACTATTAACTACTGTTTACTAAATGTAATATCACTCTAAAAAAAGATTTAAGTCATCATAGGAGTAAACTTCGTGAAACTAGGGTTCTAAAAGTTAGCCAAAATTACGCATTAAATGAGTTAATTAAACTCGATTTAGGAAGAAGCATATCAAAACCCTTGGTTTTTATAAAGCCAAGGACACGACGCACTGTGGGCTAAAATCGAATAAAGCTGGCCAAAAATCGGCAGTCTTAAGTATTATTAAATTAAGGAAGGTTTTTATCAACAGTGTGTTGTAAAGATGCAATCAAACTTATTTACGATGATGTATGCCACAATCTTGTTTAGGAGGACAATATCAATTAAAAATAGGCAAAAGTGATGCGGGAAGCTACCTCGCCTGGGGCACATAGACCAATTTCTCCAGATGTTTTACAAGGAGCACGTAATTGTACAATCTTACGTACAAACGGAGGCATCATCAATATTTCGTCGTGTATAGAGGAGTATTGCTAGAATAAATGTGAGGATGCGTGGATGCGAGACGACAATATAACCTCTACTCTAATCCCAAGCATGCATTCTCGCAATTTCAACAAACATTTTCAGTGCTAACATGCAAAAATGAAGTGCCCCATGTGATATGACCTTTAAAGGAAAATGCCATTTCTTAACTTGAATATCTCACTTCCAGAAAGTTTTTTGAACAGGCATCTACGATTTTTGTGCTCAGAGAGGTCAAAATGAGGGCTGTTGACTGATTGCAAAACAAAATACCTCTCGACATAAAACAGAGGGGCTTGAGCGACCAACCCAAACCGCCCCTGGTGATTACCGCCAGGGGTGGTCTGACTAGGTCAGCCAATCAGCAATCGCCTTGGGCCCTGAGCTTATGGGCCCCCACAATGCGCTTGCCTATCGTGAAGCCTATATGAAAGATGTAGTAAAAAATACAGTAAAACCTCACATTAACGAACTCCCGCTAAACGAAGAACTCCATTCAACGAACAAATGCTATTGGTCCGGCCAATTGTCTATGTAAACACGGTACACCCATGTCTCGTATAGCGCAAGGGATGCTTTCCTTGGGGTCTTTGCACTATACGAATTTGCGTTATACGAGAGCGTTTTAACATTGGGAAGATAGGGATGCATTCCTGGTAGCATAGGTCTTGGGTATTGAATTACCTCTAAAACATCTATATTCCCATATAAAGCCTTAGAAAACATCATTTATATAAATGTTTATAGTTTAAAACACCTTTAAAGATAGTATGCTCGCATTCAAAGACTTTTATTCACGTTAAAAAAAATTCTTACGTGCTTTCCAAATTCCCTCCTGTAATACGGGTGGGCTAACATCTGCTATCTCAGGGGATCATAATGCGTTGCCGACAGTTGACGATATTTCAAACCAGTGTAAAAACAACTATCGTGTCACCCAGGCCCTTTTGTCGCTCATTGAAATGACAGGAAAATGCTACTTTGAATGCCACTTCATAGCTAGCGGAGTTTATGAATGATAAATCATTTTAATTTGAAGTCCTCTGAGGCATTAGCAGCTATGTGAAACAGTCTTTAAATGCCTGGACACCTGACCCAGGTTTTCCTTCCCTGAAAATGAATGAACGAGAATGCATTCTTTTCCAAAACAATATCGTCTCGTCAACACTAAGAACTAGTCGAGGGGGGAAAGGAGCCACTTTCAATCACAGCTATGAGTTCATCAGAAGATGGTGTGGTGTCTGCACTATCAACACTTGCAGATTCACCTAATACTGCCGCACTGAAAATACCTGCTAGCAGTTTAAAATTCAGGAACCAACCGGAGCTTTCACTAAATGTCTCGGAGCCATTACCGCCCTCATCTTTTTGTACAGATTCACAATGAATTTTCCGTACGTGTAAACCGCTTGGTTGAAGTTGGTGCGGCTGAGGTCACTGATGTTTTAACTTCGCCTTTATTCAGAATAAGGCATCCTGCGTTTAAACTTCCGTGCAATATCGCTTTAACGTTCTCCATTTTCAAATCAATTGACCTCTTTCAATTCCTCTTCCAGGTTTATGGTGTTTCTTGATAAATTCTTCATTTTTCTACACGCATTCCTATTTTTTGCCATATTCTCTTGGTTTTTACTCTGTATGGCTCTATCTAAATCACCCTCTACCTTTGAACTGTATTCCTGAGACGCAGAAGGCCTACGACTGCGGGGAGGGAACGAAGCCATTGTGTTTGAGAATCTATAGCGGACCCTTTTATGTGTTGATACTATTGATTCATATGCAACTCGGCCACCGCTCCATTTCTCCCCCGTGAATACAGATGACCTTGAAGGCATTATCGTAGACCCTCTACCTGGAAGTCAATCGCCCGATATCCTATGACAGCAAAAATACGTCTCAAACCGTATTGCTGAAAAAAACCTCATTTCAGTAGCCCCACGCTTGATTAATGATCTAAATTATTTATTATTATTCTGTTAAGGAGACGAGATAAATTACTTCGGTAGGCAGGCTATCTGAACCCAATGACGAGTAATACTTTTGGCCATTGTACAGCAATGAATTTCGATTAATATATAAACAAAAAAGAAGATTTGAGGCAAGCAATAATGTTAATATGCGTAAAAGATTGCAATTTCGTGTGCACTTAGCGCAAGCTCACGTTTTATCATGAGAGTGTTTAAGATTTTGATTAGGCTACACTGCGTTGCAATGTTTCCCCAAGGAACGAATTAGGGCTATATCGAAATTGCGCTATTAGAGACATGGGTGTAGTGAAAAACCCCAATGAATGAACTCCTCTTCTACGAAACCGATTTTTGAAAACCGATTAAAAAGCTCGTGAAGTGCTTGAATAATACGAACTGAGGCTTCCTGAATGTGGTCTATTGCCCGCGATTTGCATTGCAGTTGAAGAAATCAGCACTGTTTTGAAGTATGCGAAGGTAGACTGAAGATAACGCATGCAGACTTGCTTCAATTTCCGTACCCCTAGGATGATGCAACGTGCATATCACACCCAGGGAACGAACTCCCGATCAAAAAAACGGCAAAATTTCGGTCCCTTGAGTTTCATTTGAGAGAGGTTTCACTGTACTCAGATTACTAGAACCAAAGTTATTTTGCAATCATAACATTCTACAATCTTCAATCATCTCATTCCTTGTTTTATTCATAACATACTCATGGTATCAATATCATATTAAAATAAATTAAATAAAGTGTTAAGAAGATAGAAGAGACCCTGATGCTTTTCTGAAAGGACTACTCACAACAGTTATTTTTAGAGACGTATCGGTTCCGCTATATGGTTCTCGGTGCTGCCGGTTCTTGGTTCAAATTTCTACCGTGTCAAATGCAGACAATGCTACACTGAGGCCGCTTTCAGACGAAACGACTTCTTGCCAGCCGTGATATTCAGGCGGTGTTCAGAAAATGCGACTCTCTGCAATGCTGTGTGGCCTGCAATGAACGGCGGCTGGCGGAAAATCGTTTCACGTGAAAGTGGTCTTACGATTGAATCACGTACACATACAGTAAATCTTCGACATATGAGCAAGATTTGTTCCGAGAAATTGTTTGTAAGTTGATAAACCTATGCAAGGCATCGAAAGGTGTTTGTTATCCTGCAGAATGCAACACTGTATTACACTTTTGCGTTAGCTCACGTCCGCTCAGTTTATCCATAGTGTCGCTGTACCAGCGTATTGAGCAGTTTATTGTTGAGGTTATAGGAACTGTGACAGTGAAGCATGCAAGTGAGTTGTCAGTAAAAGTAACAATTTAAGCTACATAGCAGAATACAGAATATATTTTGAACTGACTCACTATTTACAACAAATTAACGGATGATGTCGTCAGACGTTGGGGGAGTTTCCATATTGATCCTGATGCTATGCAGTGTATTAACTGTGCTCCAAGCATACTTTGCGTGGCCAATCAAATTCAACCACTACTTTTCGCATGAACATTTTCACCGCTTCTTTTATCTATGTTGGTGGTGGTTTTCGGGAATTCCTGCGCACATAACATTTTAACACTCAACGTTTCATTCCTCCTCCTGGGAGCGTTATCAAGAGAGAATGGGAGGGAAACCATTCTCATCCCAAGCTTATATTATAGGTTTCGTTAACCCATTGTTGACCCGATTTTGAATTTTAGGCGATAGCTGTCGGTCATTAGATTGGGCCAGGAACCCTCTCTATGCGTGGCTGAGGTTATATACAGTAGACTCTCCTTAATACGAACAACGTTATTACGAAGTTCTCGTTATTACGAAGCAAATCGTTGGTCCCGACGAAAAGGCATATGCTAGCTATAGTAAAAGAAACGTTATTGCGAAATTTTCGTTTTTACGAAATTACAAACCTCAGTCCCGGTCCTGGCGGCTATAAAATGAACTTTATTACGAAGTTCCCCGCATAAGCAACGGCATTTAGGTGCATATTCACTAAGCTGAGTTGTAATAATCGTGCCGCGTTTAAGTTCTTCTCGTGAACTATGCCCAAGAGCGTCAATTATGGCTCTTTCTTCAGTCTACACGCAACATCATGTAATAAGTTTCATTCCTGTGGAGCCATGGTGACCCACTCGTAACCGCTCGCAAATTGGACGATCAGTAAGTCCTCTTCCTACTCGCATTCGATTTACGAATTTTCAGAGATATGAGCATTCAAAATTTTCAAATTTCGAATTTGGCGCCTTTCGATTTGGCCGATGCTTCGCGGTTTGGCTTGGCGTAGACGAACTTTCACTTTGGGCACAATCTGAACAAAGTATCATTGAATCCGGTGTGAATTTAGGAACTGTTCAGCGTTTCGCCCGTTCATCCTTACCGCGAGTAGTGATTTTTTTCGGCTCCGGCTGTGTCGCACGCCCAGCTAGATCAGTTCGTAATATTGTGAGCTAGAGCACGATTGTGATTCAGTGTTGCATTTTGTAGGATGACCGTATTTCTCATGATGCAATTTCATACAGTCCGGCCGGCGACAGTAGCGAATGACGGCACAATAGGAGGGGCGGATAACCCTACGCCAGCACGGTTTACAGTCAATCGCTGTCCTCCAAACGCACCCTCGCCTTGTCTCTCAACGTCGTCAACTGCATAAGGCGCACCGAAATATGGCTGATCATCAAAAAACTCCTTTCTTCGAATCACCAAAACAAGTGATTCTTCCTCAGGGTCCCTTCTTTCATCCTTTCTTCGTGGAACCCTTTGTAGGCGTTTCCCCTTCTCAGCTGGCAACCCTGTCCCTACCCCGACCTAGACCATTCTGTGTGTCATCGGACAACTCTCAGTCTCTCTCTCTCTCTCTCTTATATTTTCTTGTCTCCATTGTGATCATAAGGCGTCAACTTTTTCATTAATTTTAATTGCGACAAGCATAGACATGAGACTATTTTTTTATCACCATAATGGTGTTAGGTATTTAACCCTTTCATTGCGTAACATTTTCTCAGAGTTGTTCCACATTGGTGGAGAATTTTTTTTCACTGCATTCACTTTATTTTTCGAAAATATGAAAACAATTACAATAAAAAAGGATTTTTATATTCATTTGCCTATTTATTAAACAATTTGTTTATGGCATCACAGTGATGCCATCCGCAACCATATGATAAATGCTCCGGATATTTATGCAACCCGTTACACATACATTCGGAACGACGGACAACATATTTTTACGTAGCAACTAAGAAGCTTGAAATAATTTCTGAAATGATGGCGGAATTGAATTATAAAATAGGATAAATATTTTTCAGATGTCATCCACTATCCATGCATCAAGTTTCGGGTAAATAAAAGTTTTCGAATTTTATTTTTCACATTTGTAAATTTTTAAATTTACAAGTAACTTAGATTTGCATACAAACATATGAAAATTATTTTTAGCTTTTTGACATTTTCTTTTGCGTTGATGCTGCAAAAATTAACTAATAATTGTGAAATTCTTTGAAAAAAGGGTTCAAAAACAGCCCTGGAACTTCTGCAAATCATACATCATCAGAGGTATACTGATTCGCCACTTCATAGTCATTCTTAGGACATGAGGAGGATAGTTATTTCTTATGTTTGTCCTTAGAGTTTCAGTAGTGTAAGTGTCTTTTTTGAGTAACTCAATAGATATTTGAACAGATTATTATAATTTCCATGCATAAACTCAGTAGGGTAGTCACGGGAGGGGGGGTTATTGGTTACAACCCCCGTTGAGGAGCCAAAAACGGGTAAAATGGCCCCCGCACCCTCTGGAAGGGCCCAAAAATCTCCAGCAAAAACCCCCATTTCAAAATCGTGGCTATGCGATTGTATAAACTGTGCCCACAGAGGAGTAATCTATCGATTAATTTTCACACGACTTTGTTTGTACGTCCCATGCCTTCAACATCAGGATCCTTCGCCCCAGTGTAAATTATAGCATCTTGCACGAGACCATTAGGCTCAGAAAACATATAAAATGTTATGCCGTGTTTGTGACACCTAAGCAACATGGACTCATGAAGCAGAGTTCTTTAACCGGATAGTAAATTTCTTTCATTCTTTGAGTGAATAAATTCAAAAGGGGTCGAATTTTATGCAAGGGGCCTCTTGGTATCGGATCATCTACTCCAGGGTTCCTGCCAAAATGCAGGCAACAGAAAATTAGTTGAAATCTGTCTCGGGAAAAAGTGCTGTGAAGGCAAGAAAAATCGAAGATATTTTCCTACCTTTGCCAATAATCTGGACTGGATGGCCACATAACAATATTTCATACAATCATACATTAGGTATATCAGACCAAAAATGTCTCCCATTCCCCACGAGTAAGATTTCTGTGTTCGGTTATCCTTGAAGAACTGCATCTTGAGACGCATTGGCAATATGGAACAAAGCCCTTTAGACGAGAATATTTCCTCCAGCTCCCATATACTTGCATTCTCAACGTAAACATCACTTAACATCTATAAAATATGCTACGAGAAAATACACTTACAAAAACCACAAGACTGATGAGGTTGTTCTTTTGCAGTCAGAAAGAGATGTAAGCGTTAACATTCAGAACCAACGTACAAGAAATATCTAAACGTGTATGTTCCAGATAAAATGGGAATGTATAATGATCCAAAAATAATTGTTTCTTTGCGCATAGAAATTTTGCTGACTTTCTTTTCTGATTATAAAGCTCTATTTGGTCGAAGTAAAATATGTAAATTGCTTCAAAGTTAAAAAAAAAACCTTGGCCTAGAAGACCCAATGCAGTGTTTCATGGATACACTTGAGTAAATTGTGCCAGAAGTAGTTTTATTACGAGGAGATTCTAAGCCTAGTTCACCAAAAGCTGATACATAAACGGTCCTTGGGGATTGAAAATAGGAATAAAATTAAAAATAAAGGTTTCTCCCATATTCCACACAAGTGGCTAAATGTATGTAAAATACTGAAATTTCTAATAGAAAAAGGCCGTACGGTAATATCAGAAAAAATAATATCTCTATAGAGGAGTGAAAATGCACGCAATCGAAAGATGTCCGAAGGAAAGACTGTACTAATGGCGAGAGTCACTAAAACTGAGAAGGAAGAGCTGACCTTCTCCACGACATGCACAAAACAGAATACTTGCATGCATTTATAATAATAATGGCAAAAATACTTCTAAAAATAGAGATAACAGGCGACACAGAGCGAATTGTAGTCTGTTCTGCGGTGACGTAAAACGACTCTTTTATTTGAGCCCCGAAATTCGATCATTTTTTTACCCAAGGATTTCCCCAATTCTAATTTCTCATTCAAAATGAAAAAAATATTAAAGCTTTCCTAGAACCTTCATTATTTCCCATGAATAACGAATTGGTGGTCGTAATTATTCCCACCTAGTAACTTTAACAAACTCAAACGAAATAAATGAGAAAAAGTCGAAATAATCTATTTATTTTTCCGTAACCAATATAACCACACCTCTATTGAAAGGATTGTTCAGGAAATGAGTTGCAAATATATCCTAGATGAATGTTATGAGTTATGACGGCATTATGTAAATATTAAGTTTAAACATTAATAAAAACAGCAATAGATTATTCAACTGTGTTTAGCGTGTGTATAGTGACCGTATTTTGAAATGCGAAAATATTTTTCGTCGATGAGGTGGAAGGAAGATTATGACTAAATATTGTTTACAAAAACTTTAATAGGTCTAAAACGAGAATAATAACCTTCCAATGTGGCAACATTTAGTACAAGTATTAAGAAGAGTAAAGAAAATATCACATTTAAATTTTTTGTAATGGCGAAAAATCTTACAAATTAAAAAGCACTCCATAAATGTAAAAAAAAGTATTGAAAAATATAAACTTTTATTCAAAAACGGAAGGCATATCCAGGTAGCCTAATCCACTGCGTGTGCGGGAAACCATCATGAGAGTATAAAGAACAGAGCGGAGGAGCGTAGGGAGCGATTGAAGGACATGGGCCGGCGTGGCATCAATGTGATGCCACCCACCCGTTGGCAGGACCTACGCTGGGCATCAATTCTATGCCATCCGCACTCAAAGGGTTAAGCAGTGTCATTTCAAACACGGAGATACGACGACTGCACAAGCAAGGTGTGCGCCAGAATGTTAATTTTTTCATTGCTTATACTGATCAACTTCCACATTAAAAACGGAATCCACAATTGCTAGAGCACATGCCATTAAAGGCTCGCGGCGACAAACAACATGCGTACAGACATAATTAATACAAACAAAAAACGATCATAAAATGCCATATTTCTTGAACACTTGTAATTCACTTTACTCCAAAGGGAGTTTACTTACACAGTACCTATGTGCTAAAAAACCATTACGAAATATAATTTCCATGAATAAATAGGATGAAATAAAAGTTTATGACTCTGGACCGAACCTGGTGGCGTATAAAATACGTCAATCTTCGAAAGCCAAGGATTTCAACATCGTACGTACATTCTGGGCTAGAATGGTCTCGTGTATTCCTACAATGTACTTTGACTGTCTATATTGCGAGTTTTCAAAGTTCGAGGTATTGTAGCTAATTTTTTTTTAGATCAGCAAGAGGAACCCGTCACACGTGGCGTATAAATTACGCCGGGCGACCGGCCGTATACCACCTCTGTACCTTTATTTCTGTATCACCTATAAATGTACAAGATTTTACTAATTTCTACAAATAAAGATTAATTTTAACAAAAATCGAGTATTATCATATTTGCACATAACATGGGCAAAGTACGCCATTCGCCCGGTTGTGAAGAAATAACAGTCGCGCCCGCAAGAGGGTTAAAAGCAACAATTACACCAAATGTGTCTTGTGCTCGCCGCTTCCCAAAATCTTCCGTAGCCCTTCCAATATAATAACAAGATATGCACCTACAAATGTCATTTCTTCAAAAAAAAGCCACTGTTTTAGCCCCCCGTTAATCTGTCGTTATGTTTTTGATTAGAAAGTGGAGCCTTCACTTCTCCGCGTTGAAAATGACACTGCTTAAATACCTAAACGTCATTATGGTGATAAAAAAATAATCTCATGTGAAAGTAATGAAAAAGTTGACGTCGTATGAACACAATGGAGACAAGAAAATATAAAGCCAGGACGGAGCCTTGAACCCTGGTCCCCCGGGTGGTAGCCTTAAACGCTAACTAGTACCCCACCTGACCCTCCTGATGAAGGGGGGATATCATGAAACTATACGCGGCTTGTGAAAAGTACCGCATGAAAATTAATTAATTACAGCAAAACTAAGGCCCATTCAATGGAGCCACTACTAGTTCAGGGATGTGTTCACCATTCCGAAGGCCATAAAAAATACGGCATTGAAAAAGGCGGAGCAACTTTCGTGGTATCCCCTTGTAAGTCTTATTTTCTTAAAAGAATCATTATCGTTTTTAACGTGAGGAGATACAATCAAAGGAAGATAGAAAGATAGTGCTAAATTTGAGTACCTAATTGTGATCATATAAGCTCACTGGTGTACCACTTATGAATGCTGAGACTTATAAAGATTAATAAAATTAAGCTTTGATAGCAGCTCCTCAAATGGGGAACATGCATGAAATTTGTTCATCGTGCTAGTAAGTCTCACTGAATACATAATTTTCTCACGAGTCCAAATATATAAGCCAAAACACTCCCAGTATTCCACAAACGTCATTAAATGCTAATAAAATGTGATCGAATATCGCTTACAGTCACGTGACCTGAAACGCCTTCTGACGTCATCAGACGGTACGCCATTCACTTCGCTAAGAGAGTAGAGCGGTAGAGCTATAAATGAAAGATATTGAAGTATAAATTGCAATTACATTTGCCAAATTTGCATTAAAGCCCCTGTATAGACCGATTTTATGTCCACTTCCTCAGTCTGTCATCAGTGGATACCGTACCGTGACGTCACACTCTGATGACATCATGTTTTCGAGCAGCCGATGAACATTAATTTTTAAAGACTCATAACTCAGCTAAAAAACATTATCCATCCGCCAGATTTTCGGCGAGTACATTTGAGGTAGGGACCTTCTTATTGTAGTACTAATAAAAAATTGTGCATGTTCCCCATTGGTTGTTTGTTTCTTACCAGCACGTGCCAAACGTTCTCGTTGGCTCCCTCGAAAGAGCAGAAGCGTATGGAGATACCCAACAGCCCCTGTTCGCCCCACCCCTCTCCAGGCCGCACGATGACCTTGCGCACGCTCTGCATCTTGCTGCTGTAGACGCACATCTTCGCCTCAGTCCCCACCGCATCACGCAGGGCCTCCTTGAGCATCTCATTGTCCTGGTCCTGCAACAACAGTCACCACAGTAGTTATTTAAATATTAACCCTTTAACTGCGAAAATAATCTGAAATAGGCTAGTAAGGGTTCCTGGCGGCTACTGAAGGGCAATAATAATAGGAAGAGGAGTAAAAGATGTCCGCATGACATCTACTTGTCAAAGGACGAACTTCTGAGCACCTATGGATTCAGAGAGTACAAGCATAGTTTAAATCGTCAATATACAATGGGAGCAGTCTGCTAAGGCGATCGCTTACAGATGATGGGGGCAGGGTAAGGGTTAAACACTTGAAGGACCAGAGAAATCATTTTGGTGAGAAACCCCTACTAAAACTTGATGGATTCAGGCTTAACTTTGTGAAAATCTCTAGTAAACAATTAAAAAGGTAGTGTAGGTAGACGGGCTCTCTCGTCCTCATCATCCGCAGGAGTATCCTTCCTTCATTTGAAGGCACACGTCGACTGCCCAGCGTACTGTCGTCTTCCTCCAGCAAATGTTTTTGTTATTGTGCGAAAAATCCACAGAGGAAAAAATCATTCACCTTGACCGGGATTCGAACCCGGATCCCTCAATTTCCGGCCGAGTGCTTTAGCCAGTTAAGCTACCGAGGCGTCATTCTCCCCTGATGAAATTTGTGGACTATACCGGACAAGGTGGTATGGACTGCCGAGCATATTATGCGACTAGCAGTCCAGGTCGTGCGCATGGCGCTACAGCCGGAGAGCAAAGCCCGAACTTGGAACAATTTTTTTCAAGTGCATTGCGGGTGACTCTGTAAAAGTAATCACCGTGGCTAGTCCCGGTATGCTTAAATAAGTTTTTGTTATTCGCTCGTGTGGGTAGCAGGATTATGTTCTTAAGCAAGATGTCTTACCTTACGTGGCCATGCAAGCGCTTCCTGTCTCCGAAGGGGTTGGGGGGTGGGGGATCGTGGGAACCGAGAGGAAAAGAGTTATCGCTGACTTTGGATGGAATGGTATCTAAAGGCAACGAGGCAAGGAAGACCCCAGCCGCCTCATATAGCAAGATACTATTTTGAATAAACTGAATACACAAACCAAAAACATAAAGTTCTCACGTGAAAAAGAATCCGACCAGAGTATCAACTTTCTCAATAAAAACACTATTTCAACCACAGAGAAAGCTATGACTACTGTATCTACAGGAAATAGACTACCACCAACCATGTCATCCCCTCCGACTCCCGCCATCACCCCTCTCATAAGTTAGCCGCATTTCATTCCATGTTCAACAGAGCACTCAACATCCCCCTGTCTGCCGAGAACCTCGCCATTGAAATAAAAACCATCAAACGCATTGCAGTAAAAAACGGATACCAAGAAAGTGTCATTGATAAATTGTTTAGGAAGAAATGCTCCTTCTGGGCACAGAAACTTATGTACCAATCATCCAATCATAATGAGCCTAAGAGACGCTGGTGCAAACTCAGTTACTACGGACATATTTCACAGGCAACCGCAAACCTCTTTCCCAGAAAAGAATTTAAAATTGCATATTATAACACATCTAATTTAAGGGCGTTATTATGCATTACGAAAGATAAAATTGACTCAAATGATAGAAGTGGCATTTACAGACTCTTGTGCAGTGACTGTGAGACCTGTTACATAGGCCAGACTGGACGTTTGTTTTGAGTAAGAACAGAGGAACACAGAAGGCATTTAAGAAACGGGGAAATAGACAAATCGCATTTCGCGAAATGCCTATGAGAGGGTGACCACAGGAGCGATTTTGTTCCAGGAATTCTCCACCTTGAGAAAAAGGGAAGAAGGATGGACTGCTTGGAGGAGTTGGAGATTAGGAAGCACATCAGGAATGGAGTTTTAGCAAATGAAAATATTTTTGTCAACCATTCCCCCCTCTTGGAAATTCCCCTGAAGTTGAGTAATGCTCCAACCCCAACGCAACCCTCCCCTACGAACACGTAATGGCAACCAAATAAACCAGAAAATAACAACAAAGAAATAATGATTTCTGTACCTGAAGATGTCGCCTCTGCGATGAAACCTGTTGTCTTAAATAAATTGTGTGAAAAGGTACTACACCTTTTTAATTGTTAACCTTTACTTACTTAATCATATTGCCTAGAATTTTTTTTTCTGTAGTCTTCATTTTTACTGACTTATCCTTATTTTTTATGGTACATACTGTGTTAAAATACAATTTAAAGTTTTCACGGAGAAATGGAGTTATACCAACTGTCTACCTTGGGAGACCAACACCCGTCAAAATGTGTTCCTATTTTAAAAAAATAATAATGTCTTTTAGTCCAGATATCACTACACTACATGACAGGTTCAACAGATTCAGGCTTTAATTGGTGGAATGCAATTTAATTGGTGGTGAGCAATGACTCTAAAACCAAACCTAACATTATTTAAGAATTCCTTCATTCACTAATGATCTTTAAACTACTACATGATATAACAGGGTATTTAAAAATTTCAGGAAAAAAGGAAAAATCTAAAGCTGCTAATGAAATGGACATTTTTTACTTCTCAACTTTAGCGCTGACAACATCAAAACTGATTACTTAGCAAAGTATTTGGGGGTCAACACATGATTTTACGCCACGAGCACAGTAGGGTGGTCCTTATTTTTAAAGTTTTCGAATTTCCTTTGGGACGCCCCCCAGTTTTGTTCCATTTGGTGAGAAAATAAATCATGGATATCGGCGATTGGATATCGGGAGAACGTGCCGCATCGCGCTTAAAATTTTGAAATTTTGGTATTTTAGGGTGTTTATGAATACTCTGAATTTAGACAGAAGCACTTAGATGTAAGATTAAGATATTGAGAATAAACCACTGCTACTAAGCCCATTTCGGTTATTAACAGTGATAAATATAATATTCAGGGTTATATTGACGAAGTTTAAAGTTTATCCAATGAGTTTTATGCTTTTACGATGAGTGAGAATGATTAACAACAATTGAGAGTATGCAATCCGTGCGCCACCCAAATTGTCTGACTGGGGTGGCACGCGCTCACTCTCGGTGCGATATCTCGGGAACCAAACAGCAGAAATGAAAGAAATTTGAGGTGATACTCTGCAAATGTCTAATGAGTCGTTGTAGTAGACAAAAAAAGTGATAGATAATCTGAGAGTGACATCATCTTCACTTACGTCCGGAAAATACTCAAAAATAACAAACTTTCAAACCAACCCCATCCTGCCTTTCCTTTTTAAGCGTAGCGCCCTTGATATTTTTGTACCTGATGATGCTGGAAAACGAAACCGGTAGAATTAATAAATTTTAAAATTGTGGAAATTGCTCCTGCTTTTTCATTTTCATCATGTCACGTTTCCACTCCATCTCGCCTGAAACCTCAGACACAGGCCACACGTTAACTAACAATATAGCAATTGCTATAAATGCCGGGAATGCAAATGCACCAATGAAAGTGCTCTTATGACGTCTCCTATCGTTAGCAAAATTCAGGTCCGGCTAAAGGTCGTGAGTGAGAAAATGGAGGGTGACAGGGAAGCGAAGAGGTGTCCGATTTCTCGCCAGGGCTAATGATCACTTTGGTTAAAGGTCTTCCAATCACAGCCTTAAGGTCTGTCTCTTGTTAAGGTCTGTCTTAAGGACCAATTAATATTTGCACTTCGAATACATACGTGTGCAGATAACTGAGTGGACATGTGACAGACCTTGAATTATGATCTACAAATCCATTTTTCTTTTGATCCGTCCATTATAGATCTACAATTAAGTTTGAGAGGTTTTTAAGGTTTCACAAAGAATTTCACGGCTATTTCCAGGTTTTTCAAGGTAGACGAAATTCACGGCGTATTCACAGTTTTACGATTTTCATGGTTGAGGGGGGAACCCTAACTGAGCAATGCGTGGAAACCATCCCTGAGGAGAATCTGGGGTGACAGTACAGTGAGTCCTCGTTCAACGTCACCCCGTTTAACGTCATTTCGCGATAACGTCACGAAAATTTTGAGATCGTCATTCGTTTATCGCACCTACGCTTCGCGATAACGTCAAGTCTTTTAAATTTCGCGCAGGAAAAAAAAGGCGAAGCGGCGGGCGTTGAAGGTTGTTCGTTTTGTGGGCAGTAATACAGTCAGTTTAAGCAAAGTGTAAAACGGTGTGTTTATTTTAATTGCGATAACGGTTTTAGCAAAAATTTCTGCAAAATGAATTCTGCGCGACAAAATGGTTTTCAGGAACCTAAAAAGTGATTTCAAGGCGTTTTTCCGTGTAGAACTCGGAGTTTTCGTCGTCACTTTTTTTGCCGAGTTCACAATAATTTTGGTCCCTATAACTGCGACGATGTTTCAGCGATGATGATGCTGAGGCGACGCGACGCTCGCCCGGGCGACCACCATAGCGAAGCCGAAAAGCAAATGCTGGAAGATACAAAAATGGAGAAGGATTTACGTCACTGCTGCTATTGTCCTCGATGAAGACAGAAACTCGTATTTATGCAATAGTTTAGCATTCCCACCGTAAAAAATGCCCCAGATATGATACGCTAACATTTTTTTCGCGCAGGAATTGTGAGGTCTAGGAGCCGATATTCACTTTTTACATTGTTTGTTGTGGGATATTATGCTTCGATTAACGTCATTTCGTTTATCGTCACATTTTTCAGGAACGGTAAGTGACGTTAAACGACCGTACACTAGGAATAGGCTAGTCATTCGCTCGGATTTTACAGAATGTAGAAGGGAAAATTTGCATCCTTTACAAGACACATCATGCCCCGTCTATACCCAAACGACCACGCCAAAATCTGGGTATTGTTTCCGATCGAACAAACAAATACAAAAAAGTGATTCTTATACAAACTAATTTGTTCACCTTAACAACAGTTTGTTTTCGATCGTCTTTTCTCCACAATGACGGCTAATGCTGCACAGGTGCGCAGCTAGGAATTAAGGCTGGGGGGGGATTATGTGCCACTAATACCGGGGTTTGTGGGGGTATGGAATACCCACCAGGATAAGCGATAGGTGCGAGATTAATAATTTGCGAAATCTTAATGTAAATGGTTGAAAATGGTGAATTTTACGGCTTTATAAGGGATATTTTATTAATCCTTACACTATTCTATTAGTAATATCAATGCAATTAAGTAAAATGGACTAAACTTAAAAATTTCTCTGAGCTCTTGAGGGGGGTTTTATCCCCCAAAACCTCCCCACCCGTGCTGTGCCACTGATGCTGCATATAAATTACCCATCCGAAAACAAGATAAGTAATGAATTAGTAAATTTTTATATGTACTCGAAGTGCTTTCGCCCACCCCTAGGATTGTTTAGAATGTGAAATAAGTTATGCATTGATAATTTTGGTGAAGATCTGACGAAAATTGGCGATTCGATAAAACTATACTGTCACCCCAGTTTCTCTTCAGGGATGGTTTCCACGCATTGCTCAGTTAGGGTTCCCACCCAACCGTGAGAACTTTATAACCATGAATGAGCCACGAATTTTGTACACCGCGAAAAAACCAGAATATAGCCGTGAAAGTCGTCGTGAAACCTTGAAAACCTCTCAAACTTGATTGTAGAACTACGATAGACACATCCAAAGAAAACTCGATATTTCGATCATCATTACAAGGCCAGTCACTCACAGACACTGTCCACTCATTCATCTGCACACTGAGTTATGCATACTAATTTTGGTGAAGATCCGACAAAAATTGGCGATTTGATCGAAAGTATCGTTGCCGAATCTGTTTGGCTGACTCCAAGCCAATCATGTGACAACTAAGAAACAGCATAAAAAGCTGGCTCACTTGATCCACTCACCATCAGCCTTCATGATGGAATTCAATATGGGTTCCGAAATGTCAGGCGAATGGAGAGAGATATCCCTGATAGAAGCCTGAATAGCTTTTTTTTTGGCCCATACATTTTATGTCTTATAGTTTACTTAACCATTGTATAGTTGCATTTTGGTTCCCTTATGGCTGCTATAGACCGTGAATTATCATGCCATCATTCACGGCAGGGGTGCAGCTAAGAATTAAGGTTAGAGGGGGTTTTAGGCGCAACTACCTAGTACTTACGGGTGTGGGGGTATTGCATACCCACCAGGGTTAGCAGGAGTTGCAGGGGCCCACTGCCAGAAAATTTATAAGAATAATGGCTTAAAATGGCGGGTTTTATGGCTTTCTGAGGGATATTTGATTAATCCTAACACTATTCTATTAAATAATACTGATCCAAATAAGTAAAATGGATAAAGCTTAAAAAATTTTCTGAGCTCTGGGGGAGGTTTTACTCCCCCTTGCTGCGCCACTGATTCACGGTATCATGCCAGCAAAAATAGCACATACATATATATTATAATTTTCATTGAATGTACATGCGCGTGACGGTTCATTCGCAAATTTTTCCGTTACACACAGCGCATGATATCATTTGCATGATCATTCACCGTGTATAGCGTCATTTGAAGCTTAAGTCTCGTTGTAGACCAAAGGTTACTTATCTACACATACCAATCTTTTGTTCCCGATGGAAACAATGAAGTCAAAGAATGATTCGAGGCCAGCCTGTTGCCCTGGAGATCCATCCTGGACCTAAAACAAAAGAAAGACACGAGTCACATCAACTGACATCATCACCCTCCTGCATCTTATCGCATCATTTCCGATATCACAGCTCTTTGTCAAAGCACCTGCATCACTAAAATATAGATAGCGTGTTTGTTTATCTATGTTGTTCCCACAATAGGGTAGAAAAGAAAAGGCAATAATTGCGATTCGTTACCCACCATTAGTGTATTCATAATATAAAAATTATTTCGTTTGAGAAATGCCGGTTTAGACAAATGGCATTGGTCCATTTTTATCCTCATTTGAGAGAGGACAGATTGGCGCCCATGCGATGGATGCCACTTCACGTGACATCACAGGGACCTAGTTTCCATAGGAGAAGATAGGAGTTATACATCGTCTGAGGTTACCAATGCATGGAAGAGGCGCAGAGCTCAGGGAAACATGTCTTAATAATCACTTATTAAAACTGGCTAAGGTCGGAAAGTTTTCCTCGTTTGATAAGGTATTAATAATCCTTACTTAAGCCAAGCACTA
Source organism: Ischnura elegans (assembly GCF_921293095.1). Lineage (NCBI taxonomy): Eukaryota > Metazoa > Arthropoda > Insecta > Odonata > Coenagrionidae > Ischnura > Ischnura elegans. Next base: position 8,609,399 of record NW_025791658.1, on the reverse strand, counting down.
CCAGCCAGCAGGGTACTCAGCTAGCCGCTAGCAGCCTGCGACATATCAGCGCTAAGCCTCGCCTCAAGGTCACCTCACCGGGAGGGAGGGGGAACCAGAAATACGACGTACGGAGAGATTTCCCGGCATTCATACTTACGCGTCGCATTTTCGCGCGCTTGAAAATTTTCACCTTTCATTTAGTCGCAAAAAATATACATTGTCATTTAAAAATCTAAAAGCGTGAAATAGGTACGTACTCCAGGAGTAATAATCTTTAGATTTAGGCAATAAAAAATAATAGGAAACCACCCTATTGTCAAATGTTGCACTGCAATCACAACATACGGTCATGCCTTCTGATTGGCTGATATGGGGTTTTAGTGAGTTTTAGGGATGGAAAAAGCGACCAGACTAGTGATGAAAAAAGTGATGGGAATCCTCTTCATTGCAGTGATCACGAAAAACAATGGCCGGCGACGATCATTTGCGAGTGATCACTTGAAAATGACGAATGAAATGAACGCGTGATTCTGGCTTAGTGCCCAATGGCTATCGCCTTCCAAGGGAGTTCAAATTGGGCCGACAATGGGATAATGAATCGTATAAAAGATCACGACGAGAATGTTTTCTCTCTCATTCTCTTGAACGTGCTTCCAAGATGAGGAGTGAAACGACAAACAGAGAATGCAACCAATGCAGCATTTCCAGAAAGGAATTTACGAGATAGATATACAGTGTGTCCTATTTATCTTGACCGCCTGAAATAACTTTTTGTCCAGATGCAAATTCAAAAATTGTGTCAAGCAAATGTTCATTGGCCATCAGGGGGACATTAATTGGCATGACTGCCTTCCTTGTAGCTTTGATATTTACAAAGATATGAACAGCGGTATGTTTTTTTTTAAATGGCACCCTATATTTTTTATTCAGCGATTCATTTCATCTCTTAAAGACTTATAAAATGTAGCACAGTGGACCATTAACATAAACTCAACAATATGAAAACATAAGAAACTCGTCCACTTACCAGAGTTGGCAGTAAACAAATGAAAAGCAAGTCAATACATAACTTGAAAGTCACTTTCAGCGCGGGACCACAACCACGTCCACTTACTGGAGTTAGCAATAAACAAATGACAACCAAGTCAAAACATGGTCCACTGCGCTACATTTGTGAATAAGTCTTTAGGAACTGAAATGAATTGCTGTATAAAAAATGTAGGGTGCCATTTAAAAAAGACATACCGCTGTTCATATCTTTGTAAATAACAAAGCTACAATTAGGAAGGCAATCACGCTGATTAATGTCCCTCTGACGGCTAATGAACATTTGCTTGACACATTTTTGAATTTGCATCTGGACAAAAATTATTTCAGGTGGTCAAGATAAATGGGACACCCTGTATTTAGTTTCTTTGCAATTGTGTCAATGAATTTGTTGAAGAAGATGCAATTAAAATTTGGAAAAAATCTTATACACACAACTGCCAAGATCTCTTCATTTAAGACAAAGCACACCAATGCAGGTATTATATTTAAAAAACAAGCATGCCAAATTATAGTAAGAAACCAACTTTATGTCAGGAGTTATGTAAAATACAATAACACTCATTTAATTTCTGCAATGTTTTATGGAAAAAAGACGAAATTTATTAATTAAGAATTGATGTCACACTGAAGAGTGAAAATAATGCTGGAAAGTGTACAGAATCCACTCTCATTTTCTATTTTCCTGACTTTACATAAATGACAAAGCACTCTTTACATGGGGACTTCAGAGAAAAGTGCAGCAAGGTATACTCTTCAACAAAAATAATTTATTTCAGTGCATGTAACTTCAATCGAAATTATTAAAACCAAAACAGAATGTAGAACCGAAACAGTTTTTTCTTAAAAATTAGACATTGTTGAAAATCATCACAGAAAACGAGGCTCGTCAATATTGCAGTTATCTGTTTATCAACCTTGTCAGTTGCAAACTTTAAACCTCTCGGCCTTCCGATTAGCCAAATTTTTTACCAATGACCTCGGCTCGTTCTTCAATTTTTTTCTTCTAATGCAACAAAACGCCATGGGGTAAGATAACGTGGAACCGTGGGGTACAATACCAATAATAAAAATTAATTTTACATTTTACAGAAATTTTAAACGATTATGCCTACTTTTGAACGATGCAATCGGGCTGGCTGCATCCTTTTACTCCACTATAAATAATTCTACTGCATTGAAGACCGGTTAACTACGAGCATTAAATTTCACGAGTTCACGATGATGTACTTAATAGTGTGAACAGTCTAATTTTAAACTAAATGTAAAAACCAGATTGGAACAGGTTCCGCTTTTCGTTAAATCAACCTGAAGAGTCGGGTAGTTAGGCACTCAACTTTCGTCATATTTCTCGGGGTCACCTATTCACAAATTGACAAAACGTACCTAAACGTGGAGTAACCAATTAATAAAGCAATATACGACAAAAATATCTTACGACTACAATGTAAACATTAATATAAATAGAACACCCAAAAGAAAAGTACAAATAGCAGTATGCACCTAAATTGCACCCTACCTGAGACAACATATGTAATGTATGAAAATGTATGTTGTAATGTATGAAAAAGAATAAATGTGATTGGCCAACATTGGCGCCACTGTAGAAGCAAGGCTGAAAAGAACCGGCGGAGTCAGTCAGTCTGTGTGTGCCTCTCACGAAATGCAGTTCACTGAAGTTTCAATTA